>NC_092270.1:827784-1545284 GCF_036320965.1 Panulirus ornatus
GATGGAGGATGACTGGAAGATAAGTGTCTTTCAGAACTTCTCTGTCGATAAAAGATAACTGAGGTCATAAAGATGGCGAAGTATGGTAAGGAACTTGGAGCAGACAGATTTATATGGCAATTAATTCTCTAAGCTTAGGAGGCCAGGTAACCGGTCTGACAGCAACTGATACAAGTAAATTTATTGCATGTTTCCAAGTGCGAGAGAAGCAGGGAGGTTTTTCGAGAAGGACTTCCTGAAATATTATAAGCACCAAACTGAAAGTTCAGAAAATGCTAGATAGTTCAGTATCTTCTCTTCGCCGTGTTTCACAAACCAAAACTATCAGATATTCCTCAGACGGACAAAACCTCATACTTCTCTCTTATTACATAAATTTTCGTTCATGTTACAAAGACTGCGTCAAAATACAGTTTACATGATCCCCTACATCCACATTTATTAACCATGCACATTATGTTATCAGCTGTAAATGACCCACTCCACTGTGCTTCAGTACATGTGTGCACAGAGGAACTCCGTCATACTGTAACATTACACAATCTTAAACAGAAGTGTTTCAGCGACGATTTTCCAGAAGGAAACCAAATATCAAACGATGTGTGTCGGACCGTCGACGTTGCCAGCGGTATAATTTGATGTTGTGTACAAAGGACACTAATGCCTTTGTACTTTGCTGTCTATTTTTAAAGATAAACTAGTGGTGGTTGTAAGTGTGAACAGACATCAACAACAAATAATCAACCAAAAGTCTTGGTGTTTGTGTTGATGATGCAAAGTACACCAGTATAACAACAACACAAGGGAATTAATCGTTGGATACCTTCACATGACGTTGATAAAGACACCAGCACAGAATCATCACATGTTATGATCTGTGAACATTATGACGAGGGAAACGATAAGTAGAGTGTTAATCCATACATTCAGTTACTGACGAGTTAAACTTGCTCTAATTCATTACCTGGCGACATCAACTGAAGTATAGAATTACCAGAGAACAACCCTGTTGGTTTGTGAGCCAATATTGGATCAGTGTTGCCAGGGAGTCCGTGTGTCACACATACATACTGGCAACGTTACGAATGATTTCCAATATCTGAACTCTGGGCAGCGAGTCATGCACGTCAAGAACAGAGGTAGAGAGAGAGAACTGTTATGCTGTTAAACATTAGATTAACCATTTTTCAAGAGGCATTTTATCTCTCATTTCTCATCTGCTATGAATGCTTTTTCTCTTCATTTGACCAATTAACTTTTTGTAAACGATTAATGCATGTTGTCTGGTAGGAATTTCAAATTCGGTACATGTGGAGATGATACCATTAGAGTGGGTGATATGACTGGAATACATAAGATACGTATTCCAGTGAGTGGTAGGAGTGAGTGTAGCGTACAGTAAGGTAGGATCAGTGATGCACAAACAGTCTAGAGTATCAGTTCTCAAGTTATCGTAGTAATCCATGTTAAGTATTCCATGCTACTAATTCATATTAGTTATTTTACAAAAAAAAAAAAACGTACATTTACATGATTCTGTTCGACGCTGCACCGCCATGTACCCTCCAGGACGATACAATTACCTGCCAACGACTACCACCACTACCACCACTACCACCATCACTATCTTAGACGAAGAGCTTTCCAACCATAATCCTACCACAATACATCTACATACGCTAAAAGCACAATCATCGTCATGCTATCAACACATGCTCATCATATCACCATGAATACAACGCATGACACCACAACCGCTAGAGGTATTGAACCATCAGAAACGTACATAAAAACACAAGATCAACAACACATGTGAAGATAACGAAAGAAAAGTTAAGCCTGCGTTGCATGTTGTACCATGATCAAATTCACAGACTTCACAGCAGCCAGTCGTTGCCAGGGTACAAATGAAGAAGAAATCTAAATGAAATGTACGTTTGAAGAATATCTGATGAATATGTAGTTAATGTAGAGCAATGATTATCCTAAACTAAGTACATTATCACGTTACAATGACGGCACAACTTTACAGCAATATAAGAGAAACAAAGATCTAGAAAACACTCACTGAAAAAGTGATAGAAAATAGTCAATAAGAGAAATATAACAAGATAGAAGAAGGAAGAGAAAAACGAAACATATTGATATAAAATCATAACATGCAAAAATGCGGGAGTTGGTTAACGAGATTGTAGGCATTGGCAGCTGGGGTGAAGGGTGACGGGATCATCCCCTGGACAATTACTGTCACCATGGCAACACATAGTTAGGTAACTTGTCGCTATCGCTCACCTCAGGCTCCTGCCACTTGCTGACGAATGAGTTTCAAAAAATATAGAAATGGATACATCAGATTTTGTAAGGCAACTTTGATGTACATGTGCTGTGAATGATAGTCAGGTATACGAATATATATATATATATATATATATATATATATATATATATATATATATATATATATATATATATATATATATATATATAATCATCGTCACAGAACCAACTTCTACTGAGGTGTTCGTCACCTCGGACCTCTTTCTAAAAGAGGACACAGACTACGCACCACAAGTAACATAGGTAACATTCAATCATTCCGAATGCGCAATGGCAGACACTAGGGACAACACTTAACACAAAAACACTGAGAAACACCAGCGTACAAACACAAGGATCCATACATAAGGGATCGCACTTACATACATCCACTAGGGTACATACAACACACGGTGGTACTGCACTATATTTCACAACAGTATGAGCTGCACACCGTAGCCTCCATGCAGACTAGCACAGCTCTTACACCAGCCTGGGAACTAGCTATTGTCCTCACACCTGTTGCCAACGATATTTTTCAGGATTAACTCTCGGTGATTTTGCAGGGAACCCTTGACCAAAAACGACCACAGTTGAGGTAGATATCCATAAATATTTTTTCCAAAAGCAAAGAGCAAAATAGAAATATACCATTTATATGTTTCAGGCATACTACAATATACCGACGTAGTAGAGTGTTGTGTACATTCTTTCAGAGCAAGGCTGAAGCTGGCGAGCATTATTTAAAGGTTATGATGTCCGACTGAACCCAGGACAGCATAGAAGAGAGCAATGTTTTCTATCCTCACATTCTTCAAAAGATAACATCAAAAATGTCACTGGCGGAATGGCCTGGATTATAGCACCGTAATCTAATAATTCTGACGACTATTGTTCTTATTTTTACGATTTTTCGCGTGTACATTATAAATCTTCAACTGATAGTTGTAAAGCGAACATTTACGGTGGTTTATTTGGAAGGTAAATACATACATACCAAGATACCTCCAGTGTTAAGATCTCATGCCAGTAGGATGAACGTTTAGTATTCACCCTGAGCAGCGCTTCAACAGTTAGCGGGAGGTAGTTCCCAGGCTCGTGTCCACAGCATGCAAATGGCGTCCCGCACTAACTTCTCTCAAGTAGCGAGAAAGGTCAAGCAACTTCCCATCGCTGTCACTGGCTAGGGTCGAATACTCTCAGTCCCTTTATGGCGGACCAGACGACTGAGTTTGGCTCAACTCGGTCCCTGATTCCCCTGGACGTCGTCGGGAACCTGATTGGTCGCGTTGAGAGTAGTTCTTGGCGAAGTGGTTAAGATGCAAGACTGCATACCATGTTTCTTGAGTATAGCCCAGATAATCTTCTGGAAGGTTACGTTTACTGAAAATCTGCTGTATTATGTTGGCTATACTGCTGACCAGTCTTGGAAAGGGAAATCTACCTTGCATGCAGTAAACAAGTTCAGCAGTGCAAGTACTTTGCTTATACAGCCAAAGCAATACATGTTTGCTGATGGATCTGAAAGACAAATATACAGTCCCTGCAAGGAGATGGGAGGTCAAGATAATGTGGAAGACTCGATATTCACAGACCAAGTTATGGGCATTTCATCACTAACGAGACAGACGTCTACACTAGATAACAAGTTGCTGAAACCAACGTAGAACTTAAAAGGTTTTCTGATGCATTATTGATCACTGCGGGAGTGAGAGAAACGAGAGTGAATCCGTAACAGATACGAACGAATTTAGAAAATGAAATACTGTATATCTTTTGAGAAACATGCCGTACACAGGCACAGAAAATGTTATATTTTCACATCTCTACTTTTAATAAACACTATTATCTAATGTTTATTAAAAGTAAAGATGATCAGCTGACCGAGCATCATACTAAACACAAATGGTACAGAGCTGGTCTCAACTGTAGCATCTTTACGTGTTTCTGTACAATAAGACTTACAGTCTAACAACCAGAGAACAATTATCTTATTGTACTCATATAAGACCAATCAATTTCCCTAAGGAAGACGACCCAGTAGTAATTAATCATCATTATGACACCGTCGTAACACACAAAATATTGTATATAAACATTACAAAAGTTACATTTGATTTTGTCAGCAACATATAATTGCACCAGTGATGTCCACACACTGTGTACACATACAAGAAAATATTTGAATAATTCCCAAAAGATATTTCATAATGTCCACTTAACAAGTCTGGAACGGTACAATAAACTGATGTGATGAATATCAAAATATCTTTTATTTTTGTTTCAATAGCCGGTAGTTACCCGTGAGATATTCACTTTTTTTTCAGATTTAAAAATAAGAATAAATTATGGAAGTCTAGGTACAAAGAAACATTACTATGACGATCATTTTGAAATATTGCAGAGGTATTTTTTGTTTATGTAATAAATGACAACGCTTCTGGACTTTTGACTGAAATGTCAAAGTTCAAATATTTTGTTTCATATGTTTGATGAGGCGCACGGCGCCGCTATTGGACACACAAGACTGACGTAAGTTGTCTTGAAGACGATAATGGAAGACTCATGATGGCTTTATTGTTTACCTGCTCGTTGTTCCCGGACGAAGGCTCGGCTAATACAGTGGTAATGGAAGACACCTCTCTATAAAGGAAGGGTTTTTATGTAACATGTTTCTCTTCAACAGAACAAACATGTCAGAATTTCACGGCAATCTCGGTGAAATGTGTGTGGTGAGGAGGCAGCCGAGGCATGCCGCCGGCCAGCTTGGCTTCTCAAGTGCACCTTCCTCCCTGGAGACCTGATGACCTTGTTGCCTTCCATGACCCATCAGGTGGACGACCTCGCTGTATGTCTCATGTTGTGGTACGAATTATGAAAGTCATGCACTATGTTATATATATATATATAACAAAATCTTCAACATAAGTGTTACCATGTAAACAGGGACGTACACACGTTTTCCCTTCATAAAAAAGCTATAAACGCCGAAAACATGAAATAGAAGTGAATGACAAACTCTCTTTTAAATCTTTCACAAATTTCAAACTATAAACCATTCGCGAATATAGTCACTAACTGGCCTGACAGGGGATCCAATATCGCCAGATATTTTACCCCGGAGAGTATAACAACCCGATGGTTGAGCATAACAACCCGATAGTTGAAATGATACCAAGCAACATACACAGTGGCCACACTTGCCTCGCCTCCTGGGCCACCTTCCACCCTGAGAGGCTCTTAGAAACACCTTGAGACCAGAGATCTGTCTCTTTACTATCTTTTTAAATCTCGAAAATCGCTTGTTTACTGATCTCGTATGGTTTGTTCTGACCCTCGTTAAGGGCAAGCTAACACGGTTTATTCTGACCCCTGTTAAGGTCAAGGAAGAAAATAAAATAAGAAATTGGCAATCAGAGACTCTTACTGCTCAGAATTTGTTGTGGGAATTTTTATTTTCCTGATAGGGAAGAATTTTCAGAGGGAAATTGATTCTCTCGTTCTGTGACGCGTTAGAGGGAGTGGGGGTATTGCTGTGTCCTGGTGTAGTGAGGGATGGTGGTGGCAGCAGTCTGGGGGAGTGCTGGGTGAGCGAGGGATTGTAGGAGTGGTGTGTGTCCTGGTGGAATGAAAGCTTTTGGGGTATTCTGGGAGTGTCCTGGGTGGGTAAGGATTTAGTAAAAAATGCTTTACGAAGGCGTTGTGTGTCTTGGTGGAGTGATGATATAAAGCGACATGTGTCTTGGTGGTGTGATGATATAAAGCGACATGTGTCTTGGTGGAGTGATGATATAAAGCGACATGTGTCTTGGTGGAGTGATGATATAAAGCGACATGTGTCTTGGTGGAGTGATGATATAAAGCGACATGTGTCTTGGTGGAGTGATGATATAAAGCGACATGTGTCTTGGTGGAGTGATGATATAAAGCGACATGTGTCTTGGTGGAGTGATGATATAAAGCGACATGTGTCTTGGTGGAGTGATGATATAAAGCGACATGTGTCTTGGTGGAGTGATGATATAAAGCGACATGTGTCTTGGTGGAGTGATGATATAAAGCGACATGTGTCTTGGTGGAGTGATGATATAAAGCGACATGTGTCTTGGTGGAGTGATGATATAAAGCGACATGTGTCTTGGTGGAGTGATGATATAAAGCGACATGTGTCTTGGTGGAGTGATGATATAAAGCGACATGTGTCTTGGTGGAGTGATGATATAAAGCGACATGTGTCTTGGTGGAGTGATGATATAAAGCGACATGTGTCTTGGTGGAGTGATGATATAAAGCGACATGTGTCTTGGTGGAGTGATGATATAAAGCGACATGTGTCTTGGTGGAGTGATGATATAAAGCGACATGTGTCTTGGTGGAGTGATGATATAAAGCGACATGTGTCTTGGTGGAGTGATGATATAAAGCGACATGTGTCTTGGTGGAGTGATGATATAAAGCGACATGTGTCTTGGTGGAGTGATGATATAAAGCGACATGTGTCTTGGTGGAGTGATGATATAAAGCGACATGTGTCTTGGTGGAGTGATGATATAAAGCGACATGTGTCTTGGTGGAGTGATGATATAAAGCGACATGTGTCTTGGTGGAGTGATGATATAAAGCGACATGTGTCTTGGTGGAGTGATGATATAAAGCGACATGTGTCTTGGTGGAGTGATGATATAAAGCGACATGTGTCTTGGGGTGAGAGTGATGATATAAAGCGACATGTGTCTTGGTGGTGTGATGATATAAAGCGACATGTGTCTTGGTGGAGTGATGATATAAAGCGACATGTGTCTTGGTGGAGTGATGATATAAAGCGACATGTGTCTTGGTGGAGTGATGATATAAAGCGACATGTGTCTTGGTGGAGTGAGGATATGCAGCAGTGTTGTGTATCGAGGGACTGTCGTGTTACTGTGACATCATGACGAAATGTGTGATGTTCAGAACAACGGTGTGGATGCTATGTTGTCATCTGTTGGTGCTGTTGTCTGGTGATGAATAACGTATTATCGTGTACTTCATATGTGCGGGGAAGTTGTCTGGTGATGAATAACGTATTATCGTGTACTTCATATGTGCGGGGAAGTAAGGATCATTACCGTTAGAGGGATGTGAGGGTTCCCGAAGGTAAAGACAGTGACATCATCAAGGACATCATCAAACCAGAACATGTGAACAACTGATGGTATAACGCTATGTTCTTCTCGTTCACTACTGCTATTATGTTTACCATAACTACTTCCTGGTCATCTCCACTTCTTGCTCTGTTTGTCTCGGAAGTCTTATCACCCCTCGTGAAAATAAACTTCAGCTCAGATCATACACAAACACCTGCACACAGTCTGGACACAAGGATACATAATACCAGACAGGAGAGATAAACCAGAAAACCATGTAAACATTTTGATTTATATCAGCAAGTTGGTTAAAAGCTCCAAGAACTTGTAAGATTTTACGACAATGAAGAAGCGATAACTTAGAAATGCTGCTCAGAAGCTCTTAAACCTGCGGAGCGAGATATTGACCGATGGTATGAGGTCATGAAGCCTCTCCAGAGGTTACATGGTCTCCTGCAAGTCACATAAGCTGGCCCTGGGCGAGGTAACCTCTAGATGGTCATGTGCATTCACCAGTTTCAGTCAGTCTTTTTGTAGGCTGAGTAGTGTTTCGACCACATAGCGAAGAACACAAAGGTCAACAGGAATGATGGCTGTGCAAGTGATAAAGTCGTCTCGTGAAGGCAATAGGAGTGTACGCAGCAACGAACGTGCCTAGTGAACCAGAGAGAGCGAGAGATCCCTTTCGGAAGATGGCGGTGCTGAAAGCAGTTGTCCGCCGTGTTGGTCGGGAGATCCAGTGCCTTAGGTAGGAGAAGCCCTGGTTCCCGTTAGAGTCATTACAACTTCGAAAATTGATATATATTTGAGGGCTTCTTGAGGGAATACCTTGTGAAGGATACCAATGGAAGTGGGACATAATATTATGATATCCCAGGCGACGACTTAATACAGCTTATTCTAGCTTTGTAGCCTTTCCTCTCAATATCTGGCACCAAGACTCTGAAGCACAAAGCCAAAAACAACAGAAGTCATCCTGGCCTTGTAAGACCGTATTATCCCATGACACACCTCGCCTGGTTAGAGACCGTTTTGTTCTGTACGATGGATGAAAATACCCATTGTTTACCATCGCTGAATATATCAGGTGTGTGTTTAGATACACACACGAGGGCAATCGCTACTATTCCCTTCAAACAATGTTTGATGTAAGTATATGGTCAATACATACTGATTATACTTCTTCTTATTCTTCGTCTTCTACTTCTTCCTTCTTCTTCTTCTTCATCTTCTAATAATAATAATAATAATAATAATGATAATAATAATCATAATAATTATAATAATAATAATAATAATAATGATAATGATAATAATGATAATAATTATCTTTGTTATTATCATAATTATTATAATCTATTTACAGAGCCTTTGACAAGAGAGATTGGTTATTATCGATAGTAATGCTCCTACAAGGTAGTTCTATCATATCACTAGATAATCAAATGTCATATTCCTCTCAATATGATCTTCGATTACATCTATTAATATCCCTCATAACTGTGAAGCCAGTTCCTTAATATTCAATCATTTCCATGAGGTCTAAATGTGTCAAACAGAGAACAGACATAAGAAACTGAAATAAATTGGTTAGTGTGAACACCAAGACGAAAGATTTTCCAGCTTCTCGAAAATCAGTTCATGAGATGAAATAATTTTCTCTTCCCCACATCCCCTGACCACAGCCAAAACTAGCCGGAGGTGTCATGTTCTTCATGTTTCATGTACCACATCTTGCACATCTCTTTTTCACTCGTTTCCTGATGTCCACCCCAGGCCGCGCGACGCTCCGCAGAAGTAATGCAGATGTCCAACTTCATGACACAAGAAATGGACAACAAAAGATCACGTTTCGGATAAGGTGCAGCTGATGGTTTGTTGACACAAAAACAAACTCAGACAACTGATACAAACACACAAGCTGCTTTTCTTTATCCTCAACCTTTAGCAATAATCATGTTGCTTTATATCAAGGTAAATGATGGCTAAACTACTGAACCAAGCATCGGTTAGAGAGAGAGAGAGAGAGAGAGAGAGAGAGAGAGAGGGAAACAAAAGCTAGCTACAATGTTGACAGCTAGAGCGAGGTGTTGCTCTGAGGGTGATTCAGCTTGCAATGTCCTCGGAGGCTGGCCTGTCTCGTACCACTTGTACTGTGCAATATCTATATGACACGTCTTGGAAATGTGTTTTCCATTTCCTCTGAGGATGGTCCTGTTGGATCCAAAGCTGCTGTCAAATCTAGAGGACTTAGTCTCTACTTCACATGTCATATAATTGGTATTGAACACCAATAGCTGAAAGATGTGCCAGTTTTCCATCATTTTAATCGCTGATCGACACATGATTCATATCCACTTGAACCTTGCCGAGTCTATGCTGTATCGTTATATAAACTTCAGAGGCATCGTCTCTTTCTGACAATGAAATATCTTCCCTTCCGGCACAGGTATATATACATGTGAGGAAAATACAGAGTAAACTAAACCTTGACTGTCCATGAAACTGAAACAGTTTTCAGTTGATATTCAGAGTGGGAGAGTTCTCACCTCCAGAACCAACCTGCAATGATATTTCTACCCTCTCTGACAACAGTCATCTCTCTTATCTTCCGCCTTGTATTTATTCAGGTGATGTTCTGCTCTCATCTGTGCAATGCTGAAGAGTAACTCTTATAATCTTATTAAGCAATCATCACTTACTTTTAAACTTTTAATGGATTTAATTTTCCTTTACTAAGATGCATACAATTTTCTTCCTTTCTTCTATAAAGCAATACACCTAAAACTCTGGCTACGCATTACATATGCTGAACCCATACAAAGTTTATAGATCAGTTCATCTGACTAAGTTACTTCAGATATATTTACATGAACAAATGATCAGGAACAACCTGCCCTTGTGATTGGCTTGCAACAGCGCTCTAATGGATATTAAATTTGTGCCTAATTTCACACTGAAAAAAGCTGATCCAGTATCATCATTCACAGTGAATGTATCCATGATTTCAGGCTGCGAACACCGTGCAAAATTCTATTTGGAAAAAGCGTATCCTGCATATCCGGCTGACTGCATGCAAGTCATATTGCAGGTGCACTCACACACGGAAGCCAAGCCGGAGTGAATCATCTGCTTGATGCCAAGAGCAAACACATGATCAGAACAGTTACATTAAACCAGTCGGTGTGAGGAACAAACATGTAGAATGTAAACATGTTCTTTGACAAGAACGGAGAAAGAATCTGTGCCAACTTTCTGTGTATTTTTATCACTTTTTTCTATACAGTACATAGCTAAACTCTTGGGCTTTCTTTTGTCATAGTTTCCCACACGAATATAAATGACGTTATTAATATGGAATGAGACAAGTAATATGATTCTGACCAAGACTTTAGAAACCCACTACCTAACGCCTGAGGAACAACACGCCGGCAGGTAATGCAAAATAGGGTGGAGAATTCAGCTGGGAATCAACGCTAATGGGAAGCGAATGTCAGGAACCACGTAGTGTGCTGACGGGCTGATGGATTTCTTTGTAGGTTTCCCAACATCATTGAGTCTGAGGGTGTCGTGAGAGGAGCTCAGACATGTGGGACATCGTCTTCGTCTCCCTCGGGAAGAAGGAATACCTAAGTGGTTGAACACAGACCCCTCAATCGAGACCAAGGGACCTTTTTCCTGTGTATTCATCGCCATCATTATCCTAAATAGATTTTGAGCCCATACTCTCTTCCCTCCTTCCAGTTCCAGAGTTCGTGTCACTTATCAGTTAAGACTTCGTTCGAGACAAGATTCTGTTAACTTAACACAGGAAATGAAAATATCATCAGACACCCTCAACTTGTAAAAGGAATTCCATCACTGCCTTTTACACCTGTCCTTCAGGATCTATCCCTTTACTAACACCATCACCACTGGTCTCCCTGAAAAAGCCCCTGAATTTATACGGCATTTCCCCTCCTGTCATCCCTACAAATCCTCCAAAAATCCCATTGAAGACCTTACAAAGATTATCCCCACGTTACCGCTATCGGTGAATAGGCCAGCGGGGCGGGTCCTAATAAGGAGGGGAGAAGAGGATTAGGTTCCCTTGTATTCGTTCATATTTCCTTCTGGGGTCTTTTCCTACCCTACCAAATGTTCTGTAACCTCGTTAGTGCGACCTTTCTTCCTTCAATGACCGAAAATTTTGGATGGTTTTATTTTTCTCTATATTTCTCCTGTCCATTATTTAAGTCACACAGAAAATGTAAATGTCAGTGGATCCCGCTGAAAACAGGTACGGTAATTCATGTTGTTACCATGTCAGGGAGAAAATCATTTTCGTTCCCCCTCCCTGGATAATGCACAAGAACAGAAAATGGATGTAATTGGTTTTCACCATCCATGTTAGCAACTCAGACCCACGACGTCAACCATAGCCACATCATCAGAAGGAGGAGGACGAGGGTGCCTGGATCAGAGGGGAGGCGGTGAGGAGGCCGAGGGGGAAGAAGGCGCAGGAGGAAGAAAAAGAAAACGACAAGGGGAAGATGGCTAGAGAGGAGGAACAGTGGCTGGGGATTGGAGAATTTTTCATTTTTCAGTGAAAGAACGATGAATGAGGAGGACGAAGGGAGGTATGCATGCATTTTCTTCCCAGATAGAGACAAAAGTTGCTCTTTCTTCACAAAAACCAACAACAGTAACAACAGTACCACCACCAACAACAACAACAACAGATGCATCTAATCGATTCTTAATCACAGATCAATAAGAAAAGAAAAAAAATCAGTGAAGAAAAATGTTGTGTGCAGCAACTCCTTCAAATATATTTTAGACATGCTTGTTTGTGTGTGTGTGTGTGTGTGTGTGTGTGTGTGTGTGTGTGTGTTTGATTACATATTAGTACCGTACGGGGAGGGAGGCATAAACTCGCAGGGCCCCATCTCTTGAACTTGCTCTGTCGTATAAATTTTCAAACTTCTGTATGTTGTCCACATTCACAATTTCCTCATACGTTTTCTTCCATTCATCCACCACACATATCATAACAGTAACTCTTTATATATTCTTTAACAAGTTTCTTGCTTGATTTCATGTAATGGCGTCTGGTTGTTCTATCGTTGCATCTTTCGAAGAACTGTTCACCGTTGATATTCTCCTCTCTTCCTTGGAGGCCAGATTTAAAGACTATAGCATTTCCATGTAACTCAGCTGTATGAAGTTGTCTACCCGATGTGATGTAGACATAAACCATCTTACACAGCAAACATCATGGCGGAGCGGTAATTCTATCTCCTGTATACGTTGTGCTGGATTATTTCCAGCACCCGCTGGTTACAGTATCAATATCATATATAAAGTGATGTGCTGTGTTAAGGTATCTCATGTTCCCTTGTTCCAGTGTGAGATGCTCATAAGGTAATCTGTTTCATTACTTGGTAATCGCTCAACTTATGTTTCGTTTCAGTTATGTTCCACTTATGCCCTCTGATCGCACCGGCAGAAATCCATTCATTCTATCAGGAATTATTCACCAAACAAGAACCCAGTTTTTCCGCGCATTTAAACTGGCCTTTCAAAGTTCTAAAACATTCCTCCTTCCAAGCAATCCCAGCAATCCTTTCAACCTCAATCACCAAGTCACTTGACCTTCGAATCTTTTCACTCCTCACTAAACTTTTCAATTCCCTCCTTTCACCGGGCTCCCTCATCAGGCTCTGCTCTGCCCGACCCACACACGTTTACCTTGGTTTATCTTCTATTGATTCCTCGAGAGAGAGCATGAAACATAGCCTGGTCCCAGCCTGGTTTATGTGTTATCATATCTATATATGTGTTAGCAGGCTACATAGCATGGGCTAGAGTTCTCCCAAGTAATGACCATCAGGGATGAAAAGCAAGATAACAAGTATGAGAGAAAAAGAGACAAGAATTCCCTTCAGCTCCTCATGTATCGGTACACTCGACTCTTACAAGTGGAAAGGTTATATGATGAAGAAGAAGACAAAGATCGGAGGATAGTTTCAGTGATTCGCTGAACAAGAAAATTTGTTTCCTGATGGTCAATCCTCGTATGTCTGGTTCTACCCAGAAGACGGCATGAATCCCAATTCTTTTTAATATATAAAGTTTAAAGACAATTTTGTCCATGAATTATCTGTCTATCCTTTAGATTCTACCAAATTATCTCAGTCTCTGATATCTTCAACCATCACAAACAGCACTCAATGGTCTGCTGCTGTTTGCTTTTCTTTGTTTTTCTTTAATAAACTATGGAAAGCAACAGCCAGATGCGCGCTATGCATTCAGGTCCCAAGGGCTGGTACACACGATGACGCCTTACGAGAAAGTGGTCGAAATAATACCTGTACAACAGACAGGGGGAAGCAACATTATGGTGGATGAAAAGGGATCAATATACGAAATACGAATAACTCTGCATCTCTCAGTGATCGTGTCCGTCAAATATTTATTCGTTTCCTTTACAACATTTTCCTTCAAATCCCCTCCTAGCTTACCCTTAACACCTTCCTCTCTCTCTCTCTCTCTCTCTCTCTCTCTCTCTCTCTCTCTCTCTCTCTCTCTCTCTCTCTCTAATACCATACTTTTCCTTTACATTTTCCCTGCAGCTCTCCTCGTCACTCCTTTAGTCTTACCCTTAACATTCTCCTTAGCACTCTGAAGCCCTCCCTCCCTCCCTTCCTTCATGCCATGTACTTCATGGCATGACACTAGGTAGTAACTCTTGTCCCTCCTAGCCCCTCCCACTAGCTCCTCCCACTAGCCCCCTTCTGTCACCCCCACACACCTTAACCTCTAACTCAACCTCCTCCAGACTCTAGTGCGCGCTCCCACTGTATTTCTCATGTATCTTTTGCTCTCTGATTTTCCTTCTTTATCTCTCTCGCTGTCTCGTACCCTTCCTACCTTCGTCCTTCCCTTCCATCGTCCCTTATCTACTCCATTTCCCCTTCTCACACTATCATTGCCTTATTTTTGCCTTTATCCATCTCTTCCCTGTCCTTCCCTCATTCTCCTGCCTTCTCTCCCTCTCTCCCTCACACATCCCCGCCTGCCCCGTAACTCTAACCTCTCCTCCTTCAGACGCCCCTTCGCTCACCCTCCTCTTCCTGACTGTCAACACTACGACGGGGATCACTTACCGAATGCTGACACCTTAGCAACACATCTCTGACACGTTTCGTCCAGAATGCTGACACCTTAGCAACAGATCTCTGACACGTTTCGTCCAGAAAGATGGATATCATTTTGGGTTAGCATGCCGAGTATTGGTCTCTGACTGGTTATTCAAGTTGACGGCAAATCTGTCTGGTTATTGAAGCTTTGACCGAGGAGGTTTGACTGGAAACTGATGTCTTCACTACAGATATCTGACTGGTTACTGAAGCCTTAACGACAGATCTTCAGTTAGCTCTTGTCACCTCAGTCTCACTGGCAAGCGTCTAATTGGCTGTTATCACTTCATACTGGATCCTCTCCAATAGGCTTCTCCTCACAGGACACTCATCATTTGCTCACATCAAAGGCCACTCAGCTGGCTAATCATACACAGCCAAACACCTGTAATCAACTACAATCATCATACTCAGCACTCCTCCCAAACCACTGCCCACAAGTCTCAGACTGATTGGTTTCCGCGATGCAGGAGGTCAATGGCCAGCAGCTCGTGTCTCTCTCCGTCCTATTACCTGTGATGACCATTTAGCGCCGTGAAGGTGAACTAACTTACTAACGGTCACCCGACCACATGATCAATATCTAACACTAATGATTCAGAACGAGTATGGAGCAGATTCTGGCGTAATGACTATCAAGTTAATGACAACAATCAAGTTTAACGACATGACATAAAGTTACAAACTTGTTGTTCCAGACTGGTTACCAAGCATAAAGGTGGTTAGACTTGGTTCTTGTCACATTTAAGCACCATTTATCACGTTTCTCAGTATCACACAACCAAGACGCTTCAACCCTGTAAAACCGTGTTAGTATAATGGCACAATGTGTCACTGTCAGTGGGTTACGATGCCCTGACTATTCAATCATGACCAATGCAAGGGAGCAGCAGCCCTCGTATACGAGGTGTTGCTTTACACTCTTACGTCAGGTGAAGAAACTATCTTGTTGTGAAGGCAGTCAGCCTCCTATAACTTCAGCAGGATGGAGGAGCTCGGTAGCTGTCATGAGTCGAAGCGCAAGTCCGCTGTTTGTGGCGCACCCGCGATGACGACCGATATTGATGCCAGACCGACGAGGAAGACCATCACCCATTCCAGGTCTTATACTACCAATATTTCTAAATCAGAAAAACAAATAAATCATAATCTCGTAAACCAGTTTGTAACGTGTAATGTGACCTGTTGGATGTAATTTCAGACACCTCTGGAACGCAGTTCGAAGCACTTTTCGTGAGCCATGTTTCATGAGGGTGTCGAACACCCTTGGCTCGGGTTAATCACAGTTTTCCTCGAGGAATTTATGCAGGTGGCCGTGTGTGGGGCCTGTGGGCTCAGCAGTTGTATTGAGAATAATAAAGTAAATATCATGGCGAGGTTCCAGTCAGATATTATTTGGTTCAATAATTATTTTCATTTTTCACATCCTTATCGTTATATTTCTATCTCTCCCTTTATTCGTTTAGTTACCTTACTGGTTCGAACCGTTATGCAAGGAAGCTATTCTTTAAGTAAGAGACACTAAGGTTACTACTTGCTATCGTCTCCAGTCTCTCAGTCCCATGTGTTCCTTACTCTCTATTTCTTTATCATCATTCTATTCTTATCTGATTTCATTATTTGTTTTATTTGCATCTCTTTTTTTGTGCCTTTTCAATCAACATTTTATCTACACACGTAATTCTATATCAATTTCTCTCTCTCTCTCTCTCTCTCTCTCTCTCTCTCTCTCTCTCTCTCTCTCTCTCTCTCTCTCTCTCTCTCTCTTTCTCTCTCTCTCATTTCACTGTGTCCTACACTACTTCTTTCTTTATTTCATATCTTCGTTCACTTTCACGCACGATGCCACTTTACTTCTGTCTCGGGTCTCTCTCTGTCCCACAGCACAACAATGGAGCGAGACAAGCGCCCCTCGGGAGCAGGTGTGGCCCTAACAAGGTGGTTGTTAATTAGGCAGAGTCGTGCTATGGCGTCACTGCTGCCCTGCGGGCTCTGGTCTGGTTAACGCTTCTGGGTGACTGTGAACGTCGCAATGAGAGCATACAGAAGGCCACGTCATCACACGTATGGGTCGTACCAATGCGCTCGAGGTTCGTACACTCGTCCTCCTGAGTCGTGCTATAATGTTCGAGTGCCGTACCATCGTGCTCAAAGGTTGTACTGTCGTGCTTCATACACAAAGTATGGGAGTCTCAGCAACATATACAAATACCTTTGTCATTACGTGTCCCTCACACTGGCCATATTTTCACAAAAATCTCAACTATTTATTGCTTACTGTCTGGAAGATGATCTACGTGTCCTTCACGTGAGAGCCAAACTTTTTTCAAGATAAGACAACAACAAACTCGTGAGCAGATGACACGTCTGCTACCCAGGCCGTCACGACAAACATGTATGGAGAAAATACAGAAGTAAAGTTAGGATGAGACTTTACTGTGCTGACATATGTGCTGATGCTTCTAATACTGGTGATACTAGTAAACTATACTGATACTAGCAAACTACCAGTGGTACTAGCAGACTACCAGTGGTACTAGCAAACCAACAGTGGTACTAGCAAACTACCAGTGGTACTAGCAAACCAACAGTGGTACTAGCAAACTACCAGTGGTACTAACAAAGAACAAGCAGCACTAGCAAATTTCCAGTGGTGCTAGCGTAGCCAACTATCTCATTAATGTATCACTTCTGAAGTGTTGGAAATGATATGATGATATTTCCTTTTAAGAGAAACAATACATTGTCTGACAAAGAAGTGTAAAGAAATACAACAATCAACATTAACATTTCAGATTCAAGCTGCCATGTATCACAGAGCACGCCTCTACACTTTTGCACATCACGCCAAAAACTTCTGTATTACGATCACATATTAAAACTCCAGATTCCTCCCAGCAGACTGAAAGAGATGTCGTCCAGGACTCACATTCCAGAGCCATAGTGACAATTTCCCCACCGTGATATTCCAGAACTATGTTGACTCTCCTGACTCCGACATTCCAGACCCTTGCTAATAACATCCTCAAGTCTGTAATGCAGATTTCATTCAGCATCACCACAATTCCTCTTGCCACGCCTCAACCGCAGTCTCATTATCAACTGTTCCAGGTTCAGGACCAGCTCTCCTGGAACTAGATCCGCAGAGTTAATAAGATCCTATACATCATCTTCGCGGCTTTGTGGAGGGCTGGTGTTAGAGGTAATTAACACTACCGAATGGTTTCTCCCTAACAGCTTCTCATTGTCCACCACGAGAGTGGTACAGGGAGAAGGAGGAGGGTGTATGCCAGTGTGTGAGGTGAGGACGTTTTGTGTGTTAGTATGTGTGAAGGGGCTGGGAGGAGAGGTACGTGTTTGTGTGGAGGTGGGAGATGACGCTCGTGTGTACAGGTGTGCATGCGTGTCTGTATTTCTCAATACATGCTGATTTGTGCTTTTCGTAAACTCGTGTATGTTAGTGAGCGTAAATGCAATATCCTTTGTGTGTTTATGGTTATGTGGATTGCTTAACTCATTCAAGCAGGCGTGTGTCGGTGCTTGTGTGTTCCTGCCTGTTTGTTGTACAAGTGTTTCTGTCCCTTCTCTCTGGATGTGCATGCGTCGACGGCTCAAGAAGTGTGAGTTTGTGTGGTGCGATTTATTCCCATAATGAGAAGATATCCTTCCATCGAATGGTAGGGTCTGGAACAAAGTGTATCAGCTGACAGAGACGAATCGAAAACCAGACCAGTTGGCAGACACAGGGATGTGGCTTATGTTGCCAGTGGGGCCTCGTTGGTGGTACTATGGCTCAAACCTTGGCATATAAGATCACTAAATGTATTTTTGCTTTTATTGCTAACCATTCAAAGACGACGTCAACACCCTTGTACACAACGGTACGATCCTTGAGCTCGATGATAAGCTCCTTGGTTATAAAGACCTGACCTCGACCTAGGTCACGTTATCATGCACGAGCTTCGTATCATTTTGCTCAAAGATCGTTCCGTTGTGCTCAAGGGTCGTATCCTTGTCTTTAAGAGTCGCTTCGTTGTGACCTTACCGTCAAGATGGGTAGCACATGACACTGAATCGCAGTTTCTTTTCCAGTTTGAAGCTTCGAGCAGCAAGGGCAGAAGTCCCTACAGACGTCATGCCTAAAGAACAAAGAAAAAGGAAGAATAATTCTGAAGACTTTTTTAGGAAGTGGAAAATCTTGCTTTAGCAAAAGGTTGTGACATATATTGTGGTGATGATGGTAGTGGAGGTTATTCTGGTGTGGTGATGAGTGTGGTGAACAAGTGATGATGATAATAAACTGCGCACTGTGGGCACCAAACCCTGTTGAAAATACCTGTTGGTAATGATGACGAGAGTGAGGCAGTGAATACCATAATGGCAGCGTTGCCGGAGATCATTCTGATGGTAATGGCAATCGATATTACATACAGTAATTGCAATGATAATAGCAATACTGAGGGTGAGTCACAGCGATGGTTTTGGACTGTGCCTGTTATATGGTGCTCTTAAGAGCATTGATGAGGTTGATGATGGTGAGTGATGTGTTGAAGCCTTACGGAACAATGAGGATGGCAACACTGTAGCAATCGTCACTAACTACTACAATGACCATACTGAAGATGTGTAGCAGGAACCTTGATCATTCCTGGTGAGGTGTTCACGGGTCCTCCTGATGATGCTCAAACTACGTCTTTGTTGACGTGGCTCACGCTGTTCCTTCCTACAGCCACTCCTCTCTCTCTCTCTCTCTCTCTCTCTCTCTCTCTCTCTCTCTCTCTCTCTCTCTCTCTCTCTCTCTCTCTCTCTCTCACTATTTTTTCTTCAATCTTTATCTCCCTTTCTTACTTCCTCTCTCTTCCCCTTCCCCTCTTATCTTTCACAACTTCTAAACTCACATCTTATGGGTGAATGTTGCGAATGAATTACTTCTACTGATTTCCTCTGGCGGGACAAAAGAGATTAGAATTAAGTCAAAATGGGGTTTCTTCCCACCTCCCTTCCCTGGGGAGCCCAGTGGTGTGACTAATCTGGTCCCAGACACTGGCGAAAGGTGGAGAAAGAGAGAGAGAGAGAGAGAGAGAGAGAGAGAGAGAGAGAGAGAGAGAGAGAGAGAGAGAGAGAGAGAGAGAGATTTGTTAGGGTGGTGTGGGAATATATTCTTTACCTGTAAATCACCTGAAACTACTCCTTGGGCAATTGATTGTATCTTACAAGTTCCCGTCACCTTATAACTACGATGGAAACCTAACATGTCTTCTGGTATCATTTTCTTGCGTACCTTCTCCCAGCTACACTGTTGACACATTATCTGTAGCAGAACTTGCTTACAGACGATGTGTTCAACGCTCATCTCAATCTCGTAGTTGAATATTCATAGGGTTCGCCCATCAGTAAAAATACCTTAGCAGCACAATGTACCGGATGAGTCATATATATATGATAAAGTCACTCAAATCTGAACATATTTTGCGGAATATTTTCCTTTTCCGTTAACTCATAACAGAGAGCAAAGTTGTGGAACATATTACAATACCCTTGCAACAGCTGCTTGCTGAGGCACTTTACCCTAGTTCCTACATGCCACATGGAATTCTTGCCATCATTTGCTGTTAAATATGGAACAATAATTCTCGTATGAATTTAATCTGCATAACTGCGAACATAACATTGTATTTTTAGTGTATCTGGGAACTCTTCCCGGATACACAAAGTTACCAGTTACTGTATATAATGTATTACCAGAACACTCTTCCGCGGACCATATACACAGTAAGAGAGTGTGTGGTCTAAGGATTATCCCTAACACCTGAAACTCTTAAGGATTATTGGGATAGGGAATTAGCTTGTCGTTGGCGGCCTTAATGACCCTGGCAATGATTGGCCTCAAGCAAACGACCCACACTTTCTCTGTTGTGTTGTCAACAATGCCAACGGAAGACAGCCTGGATATGCTTCTGTTTTCAGGAAGTTCTGGGATGAGAGAAGGTTGTGTAGTGTGGATGAAAAGATCTGGTTGTGGATACACGAGCTGGATGAGAGGAGCTGGCTGTGGAAGAACAGTGTAGGTGTGGAAGTTGGTTATGGGTGAACAGTCTGGGTGTGTGAGTTGGTAATGGGTGAACAGTCTGGGTGTGTAAATTGGTTATGAGTGAAGCGTGTAGCTGTAGGAGTTGGTTGTGGGTGAAGAGTGTGGATGTGGGAGATAGGAAGACGAGAAGAGCCTGGCGTGAAAATCCACAGCTATGAAAATGTTTCTAAAGGTGATGTGGGACAAGAAGCCATCACGTCATGTACGGATCATCACACTTCCCTTTAGTCTATGATTATTGAATATTTCTGTTTCAAACAACAAATGATAGTTTGATTATTACAGGTAATAAAGGACGAAGATCGAAACGTAGAAGTTAGCAACAAAGCAGAAAATCTTCCAAAAATAATATATTGATGAGGACCTAAGATGAAAGGACTGTCATTGAAAAGAATTAAACAGTCAAACATGAGACGAAATGGAGACCTTTGTAGGAGGAGAATATACGACGGACAACTGAGAGCAACAAACCTCTTGATGAAATGTGAATTAAAGGAAGAATTCATTACATATCAGAAAAGAAAATTCAGAAATCAATTATGAGAAAAAAGTGGGAGACATATAAAAAACAAATAAAAGAGAACGAAAGAGAAAAACTTTGGTCATAAAAACACTGAAAACGGAAAAAGGTTCCCAGACAGAACAACTGTAAACAATGTGGCGAGTGCAACCACCTGGCAGGCTGGCCAGCAGCATCAACCACCTGGCAGGCTGGCCAGCAGCATCAACCACCTGGCAGGCTGGCCAGCAGCATCAACCACCTGGGAGGTTGGTCAATAGCATCAACCACCTGACAGGCTGGCCAGCAGCATCAACCACCTGGCAGGCTGGCCAGCAGCATAAACTACCTGGCATGTTGGCCAACAGCATCAACCACCTGGCAGGTTGGCCAACAGCATCAACCACCTGGCAGGTTGGCCAACAGCATTAACCACTTGGCAGGCTGGCCAACATCATCAACCACCTGGCAGGCTGGCCAGCAGCATCAACCACCTGGCAGGCTGGCCAACATCATCAACAACCTGGCAGGCTGGCAAGCAGCATGAACCACCTGGCAGGTTGGTCAACAGCATCAACCACCTGGCAGGCTGGCCAGCAGAATTAACCACCTGGCAGGTTGGCCAACAGCATCAACCACCTGGCCAGTTGGCCAACAGCATCAACCACCTGACAGGCTGGCCAGCAGCATCATCCACCAACCCACAAGGAATTCCCCTTTCCTGCGACGGCGTGATCCTTGATCACGACGGTATGACCCTTGGGTATGACGGAGCATCATATGACCTGACCCACATGCATTATGTCAAAGGGCACCAAAGAGTAGTACTGTGGCGCTCGAGAGGTAAAGTAAATAACCATCTGATTTTCCTCCTTCAACCTCCTCTGTCGATCCCAGTACCCTAGCCCGGTCTACAGCCGTGGGACATTCATCACATGTACATATCATGCCCCAGTACACACAAGCTTACCAAGGCAATAATGAAAATGGCACTGTGTAAACTACTTAACGAAATCAGTTTCCTTTTCCAAAAGAAGAGGAAGAAGAAGAATAAAAGACCAAGTTTGAGTTGCAAATGTTTGTATGATAAGCAATAAAGGCTGAAAGGAATATTTTCTTGCAACAAAGGTGGGACCCGAGCTTTCTGGGAAAAATCCATGGACAAATATTTGCAAATTTTCGTATATAATCAGTCTGTTTACCAAGACGTCATCTCGCAATATGCATTAGCGGAGGAGGAGGATGGGAGAGGAATGCGAGTGCTGGGATAGAAGTGACAGGTGAGCGATGGGTGGAGAGGTGACAGGTGAGATATAGCAGGATCGGGTGGGACATGAAAGGGATAGGGTAGGACATGGAAGGGATAGTATGAGAAGTACATGAATATGCATGATAAGGACAGATCACAGGAGACCTGATGGTCAGTGACAAGGTTGTCTGCTGGTGGACAGCAGTGGTGTCTGTGGTGGAGAAACGACAATAAAACAGAATAAGACATCTCCGTACCCACCGTTCCCGCCGGAACAACAGTCAGCAAGGTATAACTGAAACACCGTGTATTATGGAGGGAATATACTATCAAGGATATTTCAAAGGAAACTGTGAACAGTAAAAGAACAGAGATGCAGAGAAAAGGTGATGTGTTTAAGTCGATGTTGGAAAGACAGTAAATTAAAAGATGAAGAAAGAAGACGCGGAGAGCAAGAAAAGTGAAGAATGAGTGAATGAAGATTAGTGAAATGGTGAGAAAAAAGAAAAGGAGTGATGATAAAGGCCCAGGAAAGAACGGAAGGAAGGAAGCTATCCAAAAGCTTGTATAAGCTGGTGGCGTGAGTGGGCCTCGTACTGGCCAGACATATTGGACACTTTCCTCCGTGTTTACCATTACAAAGGTTGTATTACTTGTCAGGTTTAACCTGCCTCTGTGCTGCAGTGGGCCAGTCAAGGAAGGTTTTATAAAGTTAGACGGTCGTAGGCTTGAGTGCCCTGGAGGGAGAGAGACACTTGAAAAGAGAGGATGGTATGTGTACCCAACATGCGGGCACAGGTTTTTATCGTATACCGAGACACGTATGTGATTATAAACGAGGCCTGATACCAATGGCCTTATGTAACACATTGTTTTACTTTTCGTAAACTTTCATCACAATCATGACTTTTCCATCACACAGACAAAAAAAATATTCAAATCATGTAAACATGTAAATGTTGCATCAGAACTTAGGAAAATATTTATATGAAATATTTATGTACTAAACGGATGGTCTCTTCCTACCCGGTCAGAACACAGAACTACTGTATGACACTTAACACTGCTTACAGGTACTCACTGTAGTGTTGGCAGGACAGCCAGACATTAATCATTACTACTCTGGGAATCATGCAGGACACACACCTCTTGACGGTCAGCAGGACGAGGTAGGTTGAGATACCACGAAAAATGATGACAGGAATTAATTCATGGAGAAACAGTGAGAAAACCTCCGTTAAAAGCAGGTTAGATTTGATGAAGCTCTTGAGCACGACGATACGATCCCTAGGCATGATGGCCTGACCTTTGACCTGATCCTTAACAGGAAGGTTAAAGGCCGGCATATCATACCCAAGAGTCGTGCAACCATGTTCGAGGGTCGTTCCCCCATGATCGAGGGATCATATAATAATGTGATTATTGTTTATGGAAAGATTCGCTTCTCAGTACGAACTGTCAAAGGTCTCAGTCTCATTGTAATGAACGAATAACACTGATGGCTGAAGCCTCTGCTGATGTTCCATGTAATATTTCATTTCCCTTCCTCAGAACACTACAGTCGAGCTCCCACCAGGTTTTTAGACATGATGTACTTATAAACTAACACCAACACTGTACACACGACACATCAAAATGATCAAAATACAGCTGCACAGATCGACGTTGCATATCATTGCATAACCTATGTACAAGATCCACTGTGAGTATCAGCACCACATGCAGAGCATAGCAGAAAAATCATTAACATTTACAATACACATACACACACACACACACACACACATTTACCGTAATATGATAATGAACTATAACTACAGAGTAACACCACAACATTCTGATAGTCATAAACACAATGTATCATACTGAAGAACTTACATACAGTGACCTACACCCACCATACAGCATGATCATCACAACCATACACACCACATCATCAACATCATACACACCACATCATCAACATCATACACTCATGTATTCAGGAGAAATATACATAAAAATGGTTGCAGTACATCAAAGAAGTTTAATGAAAAGAAATATTAATTGCTCTTTCTATAAAATATACCAGAACTAATTGAATTTTTGGAGTGCAATTATAAATCTTTTTCGTTGTCGCAAACTAAATTTAGACACGTCGAGCATATATATATATATATATATATATATATATATATATATATATACTGGAGAAGAACACCTGGTGTTAGTCTTCACCTTTAAGGTTTAGTCAACATTCACACCATCATATGGAAGGGTCGAACTCAAGGATGGTGTCAACCTCCTCAAGTGGCTGAAGACTTGCAGAAGAACTGGTGATAGCAGGAGAGGCGGTCGTGCTGAGCAAGTCAGGTCTGGTCGTCACTGAGGTCGAGCAACGTTACACCAAATGTATGATATGCCAGCAGCGGCCTAAGTCTCTCTTGAACATCAGAACTTAGATTACTCAAAAACGAACCTGGCAACCATCTCTCAACAAACTGTATGGCGACCAAGTCCTGCTCCCTCAACAATGCGCTCGCCAGCAAAACCAGCTACACCGGAAATTACTCATCAGCCTTCCCAGCAGCCACATTATGTAGTGAAACAACCAGCAGCCCCGACCACCTCACACACACACACACACACACACACACACACCACACACACACTTGTAATAACAACAGTAACACTAGACTCAAGTCCAAACTGTGCGTCAGGAAGATGACTCTGCTGCGAACCTGCCTCAAAATGCGACGGAAAAAGTACGTAACAGTCTTTACAGACTGGGCAAACGACGAAACGTTTGAGCGGCAATCCAGAAAAAAAGGACCAGCAAAAGAACTATAATAACAGCAACACTAGAAAATAGTCTTTCACTTAGAAATGAGAACACATCTGTAGAACACCCTGGCGGTGTTCCATCGTTCCTGAACAGTCTGATCCGACAGCAACAACAACTGACAGGTACAAAGATCACCTGCTCAAGTGAGTCCTCGCACGTAACCACATCCAACACGAATTATTACAAATGACTTGGACCAAGAACCAATGTTGCACCCTGTGTCACAGACATGACCTCTGACACAGACTATAGTGATTACTATCAGAACGAGGATCTGTCACGGGCGATAACCAAACCATACATGAAATACTCATGACACATCGATAACTTATACAAAGACTTTAATCCGAGCCATCCACCCTACCATGGCCTCACAACTAATAACTTCAACACAATCAACAAGAGAAGCTTTCCCCTCTGGTCCGCACCTAAACTTAACCTGACACCCGTAACTTATAGCCAAGACCTACTTCCGGCACCTCATAACCAGCAGGGCAGTTCACCAAATGACCCAGAGCCTGGCACTTCATCTCAGACAAGTCGAAACTACTATTTGGAAGTTTTCACTGGTGTTCCACAGTACCATAAGTAAAGCGTCATGTCTGAGCCTTGCTGCGATCGCAGGGTACAGCCTAACTGACATTTGTAACAACAGACTGAAGCTAAGATGACTGATGCTGATGTTCTCTTTCAGTTACAACATGCTATGTTTACTGTAAGAAACCTCTGGTGAGAACTGACAATGCAAAGCGGTAAGTCTGCTGGACGGAAAGACACAAACACATATACACGTCTGGCTAGGCTTCAGGTGGCAGGAGTAATAACAAATTGCTACTTCCACACCTGCTGGCTGACTCACATCACACTCTACATGCCAAAACATGAAAAAAAACGACGGCACATAAATTATGTATGCAAATCAACAATATTCAAAAACAGAAAGGGAAGAAGGGGCGCACAAGTGAGAGCAACAAGTAAAACTAAACGCGTTTCACTCAACAAAATTATAATAATAATAACAATAATAATAATGATTATAATAATAATGATAATAATGATAATAATAATAATGATAATAATAATAATGATGATAATAATAATAATAATAATAATAATAATAATAATAATAATAATGACCCTCTCATTGGACTTGTGGTAGGGCAAAAACAAGAACGCAGTATACCCAAGCCATATACCATATAACATCTCTAAACAATGGTTTGAGTTCAAAGGATCGTCACATGAAGTAGGATTTATCCAGACAGTCATCACTTGCCTTTCTGTATGAACTCTTACATGAACTTCACATAATCGTACTTTCCGTATCTTTGTTGTTTGACAAATGTACATACTTGGCTTACCTCACCATTCATCAGTGGTCTGGTTAGTGTTATTCTTACCAAACTGTTGGATTACCTGCGTTGTTAGATAGTTTTAAGAAACATAACACTGGAGTTAGTGTGTTTATGCTGGTTTAGATTCAACACCCTCTACTGTAGACACAGCAAATCTCAGAAGGATTATAACACCAACAGAAGTCCCCATACTTTCGTCGTGTATCAACAATTACTACCATACCATAAACTTGACTTAGATTTGATCTTAGTCTGTTGTTAAATGACACGTTACTTGTAGGATGGTGTTTGTCAGGGCGGTATTTACAGAACATTTGCCTTTCTCTTTCCTCCAGAATACAATTATACTTTTTTGTGCTGACATTAACACAATGTGCATCAGATATCATACAGGGATATGATATCAAAATAAAGTTGGAGTCTATAATGGGAGGGAATATATATTTTAACATATCTAAATGCTAGTTATAAAACCTTGCAAATATATTTCATACAACAGGATATACAAAGTCGAAGTTTTAGGCAATGGCTTTTCTTTCTTAAATAAGCAACGAAAACAAGAACAACTTTTTAAGAAAAATTCTGAGAAGTTAAGACGATGGGGCAAGTGTGATAGTGTGAGCCTCCTGACGAACTTACTGTTGCTGGCTCATATAACTTGGAAGTAAATAATGATTCTAATTACTTGATAAAGTTTTTATGATACTTTTGTTATCAAAAGTTTCGTCACATAAGTTGGTCTGAGACTTATTTCATTTTCAAGGAACTGTTATAACCAAACACAAAAATATTTGAGACTATATGTAATATACTGTACAGTACATTGGTAAACAGTACTATGAAAACCTGACATTGTCTTATCACCTGCAGATCTATCAGTTGTTAACTCTGCTTACAAAAGACGCAAGTGCTAAAATGACCTTATCAATTACGTATAGTTAAAACATGGCAGATGGTGATAGTTCGTGTGAATGTAATGATAATGGTACTATTAACATTGTTTTATCATTGATACTAGTATCATTTCTTTGCCGTCGTTCAGACTGGTTATAAAAGTTGATTCATGTGTACTAAGACAACATCTTCTGTACCATCTATATTTCTTCGTAAAAAATATTAACTGTTAACTGTAAATTTCCATTAAGATTTGACCCGAGGCCATGGCTGCCATCTATAATGAAATCAGTGATGTCATTAACCCATGACATTCAAAACTGAAGCAGCGTTTGTGTGGGACCTGACGACACCACTACTGGGCTGGTTGATACAGTCACAGGAGGTCGGGCCTTCCTCACCTGACACACACAAACACACACCTCACACCCGTGAGTCCAGCAGCTGCGTCTTTAGTAAAGTCCAGCGCGGCTTCCGAACTCAAGTCGTTCCACGTTTTATGGAAATCAAGTGACAGGACGCCTCGTACTATGATGGGTTCATGTCTTCACATCCCGGCCACTTACGCTCTCCAGGACGCTGCTGGGAAGGGAGTGTAAGACACATCCCAATAGGGATGTGGGGATTGATAGTGGGTGTTGTTCTTGATGAGTTTGAAAACGTTATTCTGACGACATGGATTTTAATCATAAGGTTTTGGTGATGGGTCGTGCTGACGATATGCCGAGGAAGAGATCTTAACGGGTAAGAGAGACGGATTCCTGATGATGTTTAAATATGAGAGCAACAGACCACTGGGTCCTTTTGAGACTGTTTCTGATGGTAAGTGAGATGAAAAATACCAAACCTTTGTGTTTAAAGAGTGAAATATCAACAGGTAACACAAAGAGAATTACTAGTGAGACTAGGAGGTGCGTGAGAGAGAATCCCGGTGAGAAGTTCCTAATAACGTGGTCTCAGTATCCCGGTAGAAGGGTTAGGTTGACTCCTTCCTGGTTTCCGTCGCTCTAATTTCAAGCGACAGGTCAATGTGACGAGACAATAACGTGGACTTGGTAACAAGGTCGTAACTACAGGTCAGTTCACCAAGTTCCTTGTACTAGGTACCGAACCCCAGCTGGTGACTAGGGTATGTAGGAGAAATGAAGTGTGTCACACTGTATAGGGACACCTTGCAGGGGATCCCATCCATGTTCTTCACACATTGTTCAAGCACAATGGTCAAATCTTTGGTTGTGGCAATGTGACCCTTGACCTGATCCTTGTGTTCTGGAGTAGCTGCATCTATGGAGGATTAACTATCAAGGGTTGACTCTGATCCTATATTATCCAACACATTTCCTTTTGTTTTAGAATAATATTCATAGTTTCACGAACATCTCTCATTGCAGGACTAAGACAGCACCAGCCCGTCCATACCACATTAAGATCAGACCCGACACTCCCACGCTGATGTACGGTAATCACGAGTTTTGTATCAACAGAGAATGACCGGGAAAATGTTTCCAGATAACTTGCATTTGGTTCACTTGTCTGGAGTAAAGGGCAGTGGATACTGCGTTATGTGCTGAATTAGCATCCATTAACGAGGAGCTCTCGCTGACGAGGCAACAAGCACAGTAATTTTGGGGCTGTCATTGCCACACCGCCAGGATATCCTAGATAAAAAAAAACTAATTTCCGTTAACAACTGACCTCTTATTTTATGGACTGTATATCGTGGACTATCATACTAAATATCTGACGCCATTACGGCTCCCGACGTGGAATTACACAGTTAAGTCGTGACATTTGCACTGATCGACATAGCCGCCGTTCTACAGACAAGTTTTCCGACATTATCGACGACATGACAAACGCTAATGTTCCCTTGATGATGTCTGGTATTTGTTTCCTGCCAAAGTAGCATCGGAATCAAATATTTCCCTTCGTGATTTCACAACACACGGAGGTGTAACACGCTTCTCCCTCACTGCCACACCCACACTCCAACACTGTATGTAGCGCACATGTTAGCGATCTCCTCCTGCAAGTTTTAACACACCAGGAAGCATTAGGGTCACCTTCCACTTATCTGTGCTACGTTTGCTATAACTTGACCCAAGCTTGCCTGCTTGCTCTAACTTGACCCAAGCTTGCCTGCTTGCTCTAACTTGACCCAAGCTTGCTCTAAAGTTACTTAAGCCAAGCTTTACTCTTTGATGGACCAATGAGGGTATGAGAACACTGGACATATTACTGCTTCGTACACTTGCATAATTACCATTTCCTCATTTTTTCCTTAATTTAACTTATGTGTTAGTGAAGACTGTGGCACAGTTCATCACGAATATTGTTATCAACCACAACATAGCATGCTGAGTAGTTTTTAAAGTGCCACAATTTAATCAAGATAGAACATAATGTAATTACTAATCAAGGAATTTTACCTCTGAACAGACTTCCACAAGTTGGCATATATACACACCAGCTTTACCATGACTGAGTAAGCATTTTCCTTCGTTAAATATGATGTCAACATTTCTGGAATATTTTGTGGATCTTTGAAGAAATTTTCTGTCGTTTCTTTGTGTGTGTGTTTCAGTATACGGCGGACTGTAGTGAACATATTCTTTCTTATACTAATAATTTACTTGAGCAAAATGCAAATTTGCTCTAAAAGTGGATGACTAAGGTTATATTAAGTTGAATAACACGATATAAAGTCTTACTTTGGGTTATGAGGAGCGGGGAGACGACCCAGCCTCGATTCTACCGCCTGTCCAACTCCTCGCTCAAAAGTGCATCAATAAACTCCATTATTTCCCGTCGGGTTTTGGCCGCTTCGACACAAAGCCTCTGACGCGGGTTTTCTGCCGACACAAGACCCTTAACAAAGGACAATGAAGCCATATAGAAAACGGGAGCAGGACGAGGGTGGCGGCGCTTCCAACAATAAACTAATTGGAGAAGCTTCAATGGTTGTTTATTGCCGGATGTGTAAATGAATAAAGGCAGACGAACACTGGCGTCTCCCAGTCCATCGGAGAGTAGTCAATAATGGAGGGAGCGAGAAGAGAATGGGGAATGGGGGGAAGTGGCCACAGAAAAGACACAGAGAAAGACAGGATTAAGAGATAACTGACTCACGTGTAGTTACGTCGAGATTTTGCCAAAAACCAGGACTAACGCATGGCGCTGACCGCAGAGAGAGAGAGAGAGAGAGAGAGATGCACTATATCCCTGCATTATGTACAAATATGTGTATGACAGGTACGAACCTGGCCAGTCTGTTTCAGTTATGAAAATTTCCCTCCGTTTTCCTTTCACAAAGGCGTGTTGACCCCCACGGCAAATAACGGCCAAAGTTCATAAGCATTTTTGAAGATAGGTCAAAAACAGCGGCAGGAAAAAATCTTAGCGTCCGCTGATGGAAGGCCCTTTCATTTTACAGATTTTACATTCTGAAATGCGATTTTTACTTCTCTTTTTTACCCTAACACAGATTTGAAATTTTCCAAAGGATTGCCTTTGGTCCATTTATAAACATATTTTTTCTTTCGTTTTTTGAAGTGGGCAATATATATCAATCATCAAAACTTAATTTTATAACATGTCTTCATATAAGGAATGTTTTATATTAAGATATTAATCCGGGTGAAAGGCCATCACAAGCATTTAATTGGTATTTCAAATACCGAAATAGAAAATTTTTCTTTATGACTTTTACAAAGGACCCCTCCTGTCGCGTCCCTCCTGCGCACACATTTACTATGTCCTCTAGAATCATTCATGTAAATCATGTTAAGATGAATTTTAACAAGATAATTTTTTCCTTTTGTTACTTCTTGTCGTCCACATGAGGTATTTTCCAGGTCTTCTTATTAACTTCGATGCAATCATTGCTGTGTCCTGACGCACAGTTGACGTGCTCTTAAATCTACTTTTGTTGACAAATCTGTGTTTATGCAGAAAATATTAACTACCTTTCGGTCAAGCGCTACATCAATGTTTTTTTCTTGTCTCGCAAACGAAACCCTTTCAAGTCCCTGAAATATGACAAAACAAAGATAAAAATACGTCTTTTCTATATACAACTTACAAGCTAAACAAACACTTTTTTCGAATTTCATGCATTTTATGTTATCACAGCAATTATATATATCTGACATCTGTACACATCTTTAAAGACAATGTATTTTGTTAGTGATTACATAGTTTCTGTCGAACCAAGATATTAGTGCAACAAACTTGGATCAGCACAGTAGATACAAAGTATCAGCACAGTAGAGACCAGGTATCAGCACAGTAGAGACCAGGTATTAGCACAGTAGATACAAAGTATCAGCACAGTAGAGACCAGGTATCAGCACAGGATAACATCCAAGGACAGAAATCTTTACCAAGGGATTAAGTAATCTTATGAAACCTCAGACCGTGGCCACGTCCTGCCTACCATCTCCAGGATGCCAGCGTGTCCTGGTCACCACAGATCTCTGGATGATAACACATTTGTAATGTGAACCTGGAATCCTTCAGAGCTGCGTTACTTCTTGAAAAGTTAGTTTGATAACTTGTTTTATTGGCTGTAAGTTTGTAATAAATCTTTTCCAACTTCAGGACGTTGCCAGTCTGGCCAACAGCAAATATTGATCTATGAAGACAAATAGCTTGGCCTTTCAATCTATTTTTTTCTTCTTTTTTCAGGTATAAACCTTGAGGATTATGTACTTTACGAAGCATGAATTACCCAGCTATAATCTCGCTAAGTATTCGAAGAATGTTACACCGGTATACCTTCACTGAGTTTACATAATTAAATCCTTACATGACCAGGAGGACGTTACTCGAATTTACATAAAGCATAGCGATTAATCTGGAGCCATTTTCATACACAGTGTTGTTCGCAGGGATAAAAAATGTCGCTCAATTAAATATTCTATGTCTGTCGGCTGGTTCTTCCCGGCCGTGCGACCTTGCCCGTGTTGATCCGTCCTGTACCAGCCGGTGTTACTGATACAAATTTGGTTTAGTTCAGGAATTTCAATAAATCACACGCCTGCCATTAACTCCGCCCACTAATAGGCTATGCAACCACCATGATTGTTAGTGTTATACTGTGTGGTTTTGTAAGGATCATGTAATGTGTATATGTATGTAACTACCTACTTGTACTGTACGGGATCTACATCCGTGAGGCAACCATCTGTGTGTGTGTGTGTGTGTGTGTGTGTGTAGCAGAAACTAGACCTAACCCTAAGTGGAGGAGGCCACTGTCTGCACTGGACCATGACTATCACTCATGTAAGAACAATAAACATTGAGGCTGTAAAGACTAGTCATCATGTGCATCGATTTATACAGGTGTGGCAACACTAAGTGTTCATGAAGTACAAAAGTGTTCAGTGTCCTTCCCATAGTAGCGGTGGGTGTACAGTGCGCGTCCCACCTGCAAGCCAAAAACGCACACGTCATCGTGCGAAGATATAAACATCAGAAAACAGGCATGACGATGTATATTTTCTCATTAGTTCCACAAACAAACTTTTCCCTTATATAAATTAGATCAATATGACGATAAGCGTGAGAGGGGAGGACTGACTGCTGTCCACAGTAATGAAGGACTGGCCACACAAAGTGGCCATTCCTCGTTAACTTCCAACACTTGTGGTGAAGGAAGGAGAAAGTGGTGTCCCTTGTGGGGATAAATATTGTATAGTTTTGCTATAAAGAAGCAACTATGACGTGCTTTGGGAAGTTATGGAAAACTGGAAAAAAAATCAAAACTTCGTGATTGTGGTGGACCAGCAAAACCCGACACTACTGAACCATTAGGTCGTGAGACTGGACCACCCCGCAATACTGAACCATTAGGTTAAGCAGGTCAGATGAAAATATAGATTTTACTCTACAACTTTTATCTGTATATCAAACATTTTGAAATAGTTGACGACTCCAACATCAAAATGATGTGTATTTAGAGACTAATATTGCTATATATATATATATATATATATATATATATATATATATATATATATATATATATATATATAAAGAGAATAAACGGTACATTGATTGGAAGAATTTAACTTATTCACAATCTGGTCTTCCAAATGAACAGACAAGAAATAATTCTATCATGTGTGTGTGTGGCAGATATCACGAGACAGACCCTATGTACACCAGGATAATGTAACACGTTACCGTGTGATCACTAGGCCCCCCCCACGCTGGATGACGTAGGGTAGCCACCTTCCCAGCTCCCCCAGCCTTGTTAGTGAGAGGCGGACATAACAACCTGTAACCTTAGCAGGTTAACGATCGTAGGCCTATGTGGCCACCGTTATTAACATCTTGTTTTTCTCGAGGGTAACCGAGGAGGGTTTGCTGACTCAGCTGTACTTTGTGGGCTGGAATGTTGTTTTATATGACACGGGAGACTTCCATTATTATCGCATATATATATATATATGTATATAGGTTTATGGTATGGAAATGGAAATGTAGGACCTTCGGTGACTTTGAGGTGTGGTGGGAATACTGTTTGGACAACTACAACATGTTGCCCAGCTGGACACGATGTAAAAGTTGTAAACAGAGAGAAACACCGTAAAAGCCAGAGTTAATTATTGGCAAGTTAGCTGTCCACCATATTGATGATATACAATTCATTGCGTTCAACATTTTAGTGTTATGCTGGTGACTATTTTCATGCACGTTTCGTATGTCAATGATCAAAACTTGAAAAAAGAATTTCGATAACAACGTGAAGTTCTCTAAGATTAAGGATTCCTCAGAGAGATGATCGTGAAACTGATGATGAAGATGATGGCTGAACATAACTTCTCAGTTGTAGTGTTTGCAAGAAGAATAGCATTTGTCTTCTGTCCTGCGGTGTATATCATGAAGTAACATCTCGTGCACTAGCGCTCTTAAGTAATAACGAGATGAAACACATATACACAGCAACTACACAATACCAACCTCCAGTAACTCTTACTATTGTAATGGGATTTTGTATCATCGTCTTACGTCTCTTCTTGAATGACAGTTTTGGTCCACTAGTCATCACTGTCATAAAACAAAGCTGGAGAATGTTTCACACAGCTCAGACAGCACCAAGGTTCAGCCAGGCATTTCATCTTATATCTTTCATTTCATCTTTTTATCCAGAAAAAAGTTAACTTTAATTTAGGTGGAGAGTAGATAAAGAAAATCAGTGACGCGACTCATGTAAAATTATGGAAATTGATCCGCGAACCTTTGTATTAATCATGGCGGGAAGAAAAACCCTAATTCCTCCCATATTTATTACGACAACGTATAACTTCCGCCTGTGATAATTCCCTTTTGACGCATCACATTTACCAGAACCTAATTACCAATTAGTTGTCTTGAAGACAGTGGTTCCTGAAATAATTCTGGGTCAAGTAGGTGGCCTCACAGTCGAGTAGGATCCCCGTCTCTTACATGGGGTCACCCTGAAGGACCATCGAGCAGGCCCTCCTGATAGACCACCTCCCCACGAGGGCCATGAATAAGGTAACTGGGGAAGTTCCATCGTGGAGATGACTGCCTCAATTCCACTCGGGTGAGTCTAGTCTCACTAAGGTCTGGGAGACCATCTCCAAGCAGTAGCCGGATCTTCCACCCTACACGTCACTGGTATGTCTCCAAGGACCATTTCAGACCCCTCCCGCAACTCCCGGCTCGACCCACAGCATCTCTATTGAAGCAACAAACCCCTGGTTATGCACGACCCACCTTACGTTAGCCAACCCTAACACACTAAATAAGACGACAAACCTGATATACTGTACACGAATTTCGGTAAGAATTCAAGCAGCAGCAGACCAGTGGGTCTCAACGAAGTTGTTATAGTTGAAGAAAACAAAGCCTTATGAGTTATTGTGGGAGTAGAAAAACACACAGATTTTTGTAAAGATGACAACCTGGGAAGTTATCATGCAGCGAAGGAGGTATATTGTCAGTCATGGATCTTTGCTGAAACGTATCTATGGTACTGGTCTCAGCTGCTCTGAGTGGTAAATCATTCCATACGTTAACAATCCTGAAGAAGAACAAGACTTCTTGCTCGAAGCAAAACGTTTGCCCACGAGTTTTGTATCTATTACTATGGGTGAAATCAGACGAATCTATTCTTAAGTAGTTCGTCAAGATCGAAATTATCGAAGCCTTCACTGATTTTGAGCACCTGCATTAGATCACATCTCAACCTTGTCTTTTAATCGGCTTTCATAGGATTTGTTTCTTAGGCTGGAAATCATTTTGTTAGCTCGCCCCTGTCCTCTGTCCATTCTTTCAGTGTCTTTCCCCAAGTAGGGTGACCAAGACAGAATACAAGAATCTTGTTCGTTCCTTTTTACTGCTTCTGTGCAATACTTGCTTGGCTTGAGGACACAAGAGATGAATACACCAAAGTCTTTTTCTTCATTGACCTTTTTGTAGCTGAACAGACACACAAGGCCCATGATACCACTCCATATTCACATCAGACAATTCCTTAACAAACGGTAAATTTCAGGATCACGTCGATGTATCGACTGTGTCGGATGGTCGAGGTCTGAATGGGTGGTGGGTTGAGAGGGAGGAGGTACTACCCATTCACCGTCAGAAGGGAGCAGTGAAAGCCTCGCCATTCTCTGACTATCAGGCATTGTAACCTGCTACAATAAGGCACGTAGAGAGTTATGCCCACGTATTGTCCTGCATAACAAGAGCAAAAATGGAATCTAGATGTCGTTCTAAGTGAACAAATCTTCTAGCTTTGTGGGCGTCCATTCCGGCACCGTCCTCCAGCAGACGTCTCCACTCCCGGCTCGGCGTCACGTGACACGTCTTTGTTTACTGGGTCCAGACAGTACAACTGGTGGTGAAAAAATCTCAACTTTTCTTTTTCTATCGTTTTTGTTAATGACTTTAGTTTATACTTATCTTTAATGCTTTATCTTATCTAAATGCACTCTGCAATGAGTTCATTTAAAAGTAAAAATTATCATTTTCTTTTGATACCTCGCTTTGGAATTTCAAAACACCTCTAATTTTGTTTTTCATTACAGAGTTGCAAATTGGTTTCTCTTAGTATGATATGGAGTTTGGTCCAATTGTATTTTTTCAACATGTATTCTAAAAATATTTGTCTATTCTGATTTATGGTAACCTGTTGATCTATCTTCCTCTATCTGTATAGCTATATAACTTTTATCCTTTCAGCAATTTTTTTTGTAAATGACCTAAAAAAACGGGCCTTCAAAATGAATAAGTCTTATCTCAGGACTGTATACATGCAATGCTTTCAAATGATGTCGATTACAGAATTTTCTTCTGTATGTTTCCTTCATATCTTACCATCGTATACTGAGAGATATGATACAAGATAAGGTCACTTATCAACTTTGCTTGTTAAACATTCCAGTAATGACAGCTGTCCTCTGGAATCTGTGTCACTTTCTCCTTGTTAATTGTTCCTCACATCACTCACGGTTCCGTAATTGTTCCACGTGTGGATTACTTCACTGGAAATCTGGGACTAGAAATTCACATAACGCCTCTCTTCATCTTAGATTCTGATATCTCTTTAAAAGTTTCACCTTTCTTATAATAAGATCAAACAGAAAGACGGGCTTCGTTCATTTAGGAACAGTAGCCTTTTGAAGTATTTGCTAGACTCTACATACTACACGTATATAACATACGTGAAAATGATCTCATGCAACACAGAAACATGCTTAAATACACCAAAATACAAAGTCACAATAAACACTCGTACCGACAGACTGGGTCTTGTAGCCACAATAATATAGATGTCGCCCTCGGTTGAAGACCTCAGAGCCTGGAGAAACCCTACCTCCCCCGCGGGAATCAGGAATCCCACTACATTTTCCAACATTTTTTCGTCTTTTTCTCTGGTTGTAACAGCAGTTACACCCAATTACTTTCAAAATTGCCAGAGAAATGATATAACTTTCTTCTTTATTCAAGTTAGTTGATATGGACAAAGCAAATACCGAAAACAAACACAAACTTTTTCTATAAACTCAGCCTACTGAGCACGACGGTAAGACCCCTGGTTATATGGGCTATTGCAAAAGTTACGCTATCATATCCGAGCGCAGCACCATCCAGATTGTAAATCATTGACAGATTATAGAAACAAAGATAACAATATATGCCGTCACTGGTGACACCAGGGTATGATGTGTTACGGTCAATATAGTGAGGCTTTACATACCTTGTTTGGGCAGGCCGGAGCTGAGTCCCGTGGGCCATCTCCTCAAGGTTCCGCTAAACGTGATAATTGGCGGGAAGTGGCCTCCAGTAGCTGCTGGCTGCGTGCCTGGCCCAGGGCTGGACGTGCCTGCCTGGCTCTTGCTGCTGCTGCTGCTGCGGTGGAGAATGTCAGGTTCCCCACCCCTCCTCACCAGGATAACATCCAGGTCATCCTCCAGTTTCATACAGAATTCGTTTTCATCCGTCAGTCTGTGTGTGAGCACCATAACTTGAACAACACTCTGTTTTAATGTGAACTAAGTAATAACCTCAACATAGCAGGTGCCTAGGTCAAAATTTCAGAGTTTAGTGTCAAGGATCATTTCATTGGAAATGGGTTATAGAGATGCGCTCGGCCAAAGGCGCAACACTGAACAAGGTAATGATGTTTATGTTTCCTCGTAATCAATCATGATCTATTTCCATTACATTGTCAACTTACATTTCAAGAGGATACGGAAGAAAAGAAAGACAGCTACATGGGTCGAAGGAGTGCAGCTTGACAGCCACTGAAATGGTGGATCACCGCGTGGCTGTCACTTACTCGGAGTATTTCGAGACCTTGAAAATAAAAGTTATGTAAAAGATGTTCACACGTTTGTTCAATGATTAAGATATACATATTTTGCTGAATTTTATCTGATGTGGACTTGCAGCTCTGACAATGTTTGAAAATTTAGTTTTTTGTCATGTTTGCCAAAAGGAAAGTTAATCAGCTAATCAGTTCGTCTTGTCACATATGTTAGCAAATAACAGCACTATGAGAACACTCAGGATAACTGTCAATATTTGAGACTTAGACGAGAAAAACAAGACATAAGACGTAACAAGATGGGTCTTCGGGTCTTCACACAGGTTAGTTGACCAGTCAGGAAGGTCTTCTCTTATTCTGCCTGCGTGTATGTGTGTATGTGTGTGTGTGTGTGTGTGTGTGTGTGTGTGTGTGTGTGTGAGGGAGGGTTAGTATACATCTCCATGACCCCTACCATAGCCATCATTCCTACCGCCACCAAGGGAGGCTGCCCATGATCCTCTGGCTCAAGATGAGGTTTGTTGACACAGGGAATACTGTTATCGGCAAGAAGGGCTTTTAGACCAAGTTGTTATACCTCATCACTGGTGGTTGTACAGCTAACCTGCTCCCCGCGTCACCATCTCTTGCTCACACTTTTATCTGCATTCTGGATTTATTTCTGTCATTATCTTGTGCTCCTTCACGACGGGTGTGACGCAGGAAGGTGTTGGTGAATGGTGGGCCTCAGCAAGTGGTAGTGGTAAGTGGTGGGCGTGTGTGTTGCTGTGGGTGGGGATCATATGAAGTAGGTTATTATGGTGGTGAGGCACCCTTCATAAAGGGAGATACAAAGAGTGCGGTGGTAAAGTTCCCTCCAGAGAGAGCGACAGCAGGACTGTGATGATAAAGCGCCCTCAAGTGAGGGAGGCAACAGGACTGTGTCAGTCATAGTGAGGGTTGTTACCGCGTTCTCTTATGGTTGACGCTGATAGTCAGTTTGACGGCGAAGAGGAAGTGCACAGCGAGGGGTGTTAATCAAGCGGTCTATAGATATGTAATGTAAAGACTGTGTTTAGAGTTGTTTCAGCAGACTGTAACAAATTGACAGCAACCAAATTTGTTTGATCAAGTTATTATATACAACTTTTTCGGTCTCTTTATTTTAGTATGTCTGTATGTCCACTTGTCACGACATTTCACGCCATTACGTAGTGATGGCTGAAGATTCTTGTTTTTTCTTAATGTAGAGTTGGAGTCAACATCCACACTAGCGTTATAAAGTGTCATGGCAATCTCTCGGGCGAACACTCGTTATTATCCAAAACTTTAATTTTACGGTTAAGATGCGCTGATAAGTCATGCAGCTGCTCTGGTGGATATGGATGATCTGTGTATGTTCCACTTGATCACTTATGTAGGTATTATCTTGCTGCATATGTATCGCTTTGTTGATGCATGTCTCATCAACGTATGTATCCCTTGATGATATGTATAACTTGTTCATATGTATCCCGGGGTACGACCCTTGATCGTGAGGTACGACCCTTGATAACGACGGTACAACCCTTGGATGGATATGATGGCATTACTCTTAAAATGATTCTTAACGGTTAGATGAAGGGCCAAGCCATCGTATTCAACGATCGTACTCTAAGGGTCAAACCGTCATACTCAAAGGGTTGTACCGTCATACTCGGTGAGTTAGACGGTGCCACCTCTCAGGAGCCATTCAGAGATACAAGAAATTGTACCTTAAAATGTTTTGGAAAAAAATGTTATATCAAAGTATGGTATACCCATAGAGATAATGACATATCAATTTTTAGACAATGTTGCTTGGTGAATAACACCAACACTGAAGGTAACGTTACATGTTCTGTGGTAACAACTACTGATGGGACAGTGAAAAGATGTTTCCTGGGGAGGAATTGGGTCACTCAATTAGGATTGTCTTTCTTAAACAAGATCAGTGTAGCCATGACCAAACCCTATGCAACTATTGTTGAAAAACTGGTTAGGTTATTGTCAAATCTTCATGTGCAAAGATTCTCTCTTGATTATATTTTTGTTTTTTCTCTTCTTTCGTTTATGAATAGTTATTTTCGTCTCCTATTGACAACTTTGACTCGTAAGTTCTCTATCTTCTTTTAGTAATGAAATACACTTTGCATTTCAACCAACCACGCAGGAGGGTAATCAGTGTTGTTACACCTCAGTAACATTAGACAGTTTCGCAACACAAATTACCATAACTATGTCTCTCCCCTTTCCTGCTAATCTGTCATTTCTTCCTCGTTTCCCTCCGTATACTTCTTCCACTTTTCCTGCTTCCCTGTTCTTCCTATCTACCTTTCCTCACAGCTCTTCTTCCCCTCTACCTCTCCCCTTCCCTCTTCTTCCTTCTACCTCCCCTCTCTGAGAGAAACATGAGGATGGCACCACAAATACCAAGTCAACTTCAGGTAACCGAAATCTGACACGAATATTTACCCAATACTTCGAGTCACAATGAGGTTGGCCCAGGATGATGATGTGTGTGTTGTGGTGTTGGTGGTGTGGGAGGAAGTGGTGGAGGTGTTGGATGGCTGGTGGTGTGTGTAGTAATAACAAATGAAACATACAACCGTTTGACAGGGCTCACTGTAATGCCCATTGCATATTTTAGATTCAGATTATATGATGTGTCATTAATGTCTTGTGGAGGAGGACGTCTGTGATGCTCTAAACAGTGAGATGGACGCTGTTGCGATTTCCCTAACTTATCGAGCCACAACGGTTCGACCAGTGGACATGATGGCTTAGCCTCTCACCTGTCCTATAAGGGTCACAGTCCGATTATATCATACATTCATATAACCCAGACGTTAACCTCTACAAAGATCTGGTTTCACATTCATATTCCTCAAGCCATATTTTGCCTCGTTATGATTTTGTATGATTAAACAACGTTGCACAATTATGATACACATGTATGTGTTCACTAGAATGCGTCGGTAGTGAGTATTACCTTCAACTTTACGACACCTTAATGTATTAACGCAGCAAATAACTTTAAGATAACTAATTCAGTTGTACTCATTTCACAACCCATGCCAGGAGGCCGGCGGAAAATACAGATTCAAATATGTAGGAGTTGCCGCAGGAGAGGAGCAGCTCATCTCTGGTCAGAGCAGACGCCAGGGAGAGCTCTTCTGTGTCCTGCCTCGCTCATGTTTTGCCTTCCTGCATGGCGCCCTTCGTCTCTCATGACGAACATTGTCACTGTTTATAATCTATACAGGAATATTCCGTGTTGTCAACAACCATTGCCAGTCGTATTATTACACCGTCACTCTGGTTGTTCAGTTGTTTGTCTTGGCTAACATTATTCTAATCATATCTTTTTCATTCATTTGACTCCCATTGCTTTGATAATTTGTCCATATTGTATTGTCGCTTTAATGTACCAATATTACCATTACACTACCCTTTTGTACTAAGTATTTACTAATCATAGTTTCTGGATCAGATTAGTTCATATATCCACAGTCCAGCTTTAACCTGCCGACCCTCACCACACCATCACCATTTCATCGTTTCTCAAGTTTTCCTGTTACCATCAGCAGCGGTTCCTCCTTCATCTGCATCCCCTGCTGCTGGCGCTATCACAGCGGCCATTAGCAGAAGCACTCACACCGACGTCCAAGTCCATTACAGCGCCCTGCCTTTATTTGGACAGCTTCCTGTGCTCCCTCCCTCCTCTACCCTACCTTGCACCGCGGGAGGTTCTCATTATATCACTCCCTTCCTGCACTACTGTTGTCCCTACTACTACCACTATCATACTACTACCATCATTACTACATCTGTCTCTGTTGTGTTGATCCGTCTAATGTCACTGTATCAACTAGAACATCTCCCATCACTGCTCAGGGTGACACCATCACTCCTGCCATCAGTAAAAGTAAGGCCTGGCTGAGACCAGCAGGTGATTGGTATAATCACGATGTATTATTTAGGTCAACGAGTGAGCAAACTTTCTCATTCATGTTGATATCCTTCAGAAAACTAGACAAGGTCCTTACAAATGTTCACTCATCCTTCATGATGCCAACCATTACGGTGACAGGGAAAGGGATTAATTGGTTGTCATGTATTATACCGGCCATCATTCCCCTTCATGAATACTACTTCACTGGTCAGGTGATAAAATCATTTTCGTTCTCGTCGTCTGTCCGTAAATCTTTCGTATTGTTTTTTTCCTCTGAAATTACTGCTACAGTTTGACAAACGTTTCAAGAATGATCTACGGATGGTGTAACAAGTTGTCCTTATCTGATGCCGATTCAACACCTTGTGTGGTGAACACGGGGCAGAATGATCGATGCATGGCTGAAATGTTAAAAATCTTTTAGGAAACCACAAAGCAGATTCACCTTAAACTTTACAGAAATGATTGATGGATGATCGTCTGTTAAGTTGACGAATTTCATGTTCATTTGACACCTAACATTTCTGCCAGGAGAACGATACTGGCTTACCCCAATTTCATTTGATAATTTCTCTCTTCCTTTACCAGTTGTGATCTAGTTTATAACAGGATTGTGTAATATATCAACAGTCTCCGATCCCTGTCCCATCCTCCTCATACTTCAGTTCCTTTGACCATGTTCAAGTCTCCTCCGTCCGAGCACACCAAGTCCTCCTCAGGCGCAGGCTGCCGACATCCTTGGTGCAGGAAGGTAGTCATTTTTCCTGGACACACAAACACTTTTCTTGGTCTCAAATATTTTTCAGGAGTTCATTCTACTTCTTGATGCTGGTGTTACCGCCCGGGGCGGGTGGGCGGGCGGGCGGCGAGGCCAACACCTGACAGGAAGCGTTGCCTCCGCTGTCACTGTAAAGACATATTGTACCCATTTGTTGCTCGTTCCCACCACCACCACCACCTCCTCCCCCTCCCCTGCAAACAAACCTGGACTCACTCGCTGGGCTTAACAAAGATGGCCTCCAGAAGAGAACTACTGATGATGTGGAAAGAGAGGTCGGTGTTTGTTGAACCTCAGAAGACGAGAGAGAGAGAGAGAGAGAGAGAGAGAGAGAGAGAGAGAGAGAGAGAGAGAGAGAGAGAGAGAGAGAGAGAGAGAGTTTACAAGAATCCTGCCTGACGTGGCTCCCTAGTGTTACTAGGCTGAGCTGGTTCCCTAGTACTACTGCTAGAATTGCTCTCATGAACGAGGAACCGCTACATTTTCAACCCTAATTTCATTAAGCTCTGACATTTCTCATGGCATTCTGTCGCTGTAACCTTTTCATTATCCAAATTAGGCTGTATAAACCATGATTTGTTTACTCCATGTACTGTGCTCTATTTTCATATTAGTTTGTGTTAAAATGTGTTCCTTCAAAATGGTAGCAGGTATGGTCTGAGTGAGGCTTGTAGGCAAAATTGATATACTTTCTTCACGGATTCGATTAGCGGACGAGAAGTAAGTACCCCGCAGGTTTACACTTTCCTCCCTGTGAGCACGACGGTACGAGCATTGAGCACGACGGTACGAGCATTGAGCACAACGGTACGAGCATTGAGCACAACGGTACGAGCATTGAGCATGATGGCATAATGTTTCTACCACTATACACAAGGACTATACCGTCGTGTTTAAGGATCGTAGCACCGTGTTCAAGACTGAACCGTCATACTCAAGGATCGTACCGTCATTTCTAAGGAGGAGCATACCGTCATGCTGATGGGTTGATACAAAATGTGTGGGAGGCAGGTGGCAGTGGGGGGTGGTCCTGCAGCTCACCTGAGCCAACCTGACACCCCCACCACCAGCGGCCTCGTAATTACTGGCGACATTTAGAGAGATAAAACCCCCGGAAATCTCTGGCTCTAAAAATGTCCAGGTTTTTAATGAGGGTGAAGCTATTCCTCGCACGGGTCCGGCGCTGATGAAAAAGTTGCCCACGATCGTTTTCAAAATTAATAGCGGTTAATTAAGCCTCCAGAATGCAATCTCATTATCCGAATCTCGCCGCTCCTGACATTCCTCTTATTTACTTCCTCATCAGGGGTAAGCCGAGACGACGGACTGGCCCGAACGGACACTGGTGGAGGAGGCGGGGCTGAGATATATGAGCATGAAGCATGGATCCTCCAGCTGGAGGAGACGTGGGACATGGCTCGTATATGGGAACACGGGAAGTGAGGAGGAAGACAGTAGGAGTGATGACAGAGGGGAAGACAGGGAGAGGGGGACAGGAGGCCAGTGTGGCCAGCTTAGAGTAAGACGGAAGAGAGGAGTAACTTGGGGGAGTGGACGATTAGAAAGCAAGGAGAGGCCGGGACTCACCTGCCGGAGGGGGAGGTGTAGACGAATAGATATGAAGGGATTAGGAGTAGCACTAGGATGCTCATGAGGGACAAGATGTTAGGAAGGTACGATTAAGGTGTTTGCGAGAATTAAGACGGGCGAAAAGAGATGTAGATATGGAAAAGTGGTGAAAACAGGCGATGATATGTGGATGGACTGGGAGTATGGCAGTGAAGAAAGAGGTAGAGGAACGAGGTGTCATGAGGACGGGTACATGGAAGTATGGGAAGATCGAATACATGGGAAGGACAGATAACAGGAGACCTGTTGGTAAATGACGTGGATATCTGCCTATGGACACCAGTAGTATCCGGCACACCATATGCATGAAAAAAGGCCGAGAGGGGCGCCAAGTATACTGCCGCGGACATTTTACTGGAAAGTTTGAATGGGAAAAGTTCCCCACTTTGACTGCAGTAGGTTTTCCGTGGAGGAAGTTTAAATCTAGAGTAGAAAAAAGGTTGATATTTGAAACAATACAATTAGTTTTTTTCCTTGAACCGACAAGTGTATTTACCGATAACAGACGTCACTAAAGAATTTGTTTAGCCTTGTGTTGAATGTATCGATAGATTTTGTACTGACAATAGCTTGTAATTATTTCCAGTATTCCAAACCTCTTCAGATGAAACAAAATATTTTTTCCGCACGTAACTGTCACACATTTCTACCTTTAATCTCATGCCGTTGTTTGTTTGTTAAGCCTCTCTAATTTAAATAGATTGTCGTGTTAAGTTGTTGAAAGTATTTAGTATTTTAAAAATTCATGATCGATCAAGCATTGTGTCAGCTTTGTTTGAAGGTCATTACTGACCATCACTCCAAGGTGTATTTCCCTTTTCATTTCCAAAAAACATTTTCTAAGTATCTTATATTTGTGGATAACAATTTTGTCGCCAAAATACGATACTTTATATTGATCTGTATAGTGGCCCATTTGCTGTGTCTCCCACTGCTCCATCAGTTTGTTTACGTCACTTTGAATCCATAGGTAGTCTGCCTTGACCGTGATATGTTTCCTAATTTCATGTCATCGGCAAAATGGTGATAATGTAGAGGATGGGCGAAGTGTCATGTAGTGGATCATGACTGGGAGAGAGAAGGGTAAACATCGGAGAAGGAATGAAGAAGGACAGAGAAAAGATAGGAGAGAATGAGAAGGTATATGGTTAAGACATGTAGGTGAAGGGTGCGGGGATTCAGGGTGGTTAGCATGTTCCCTGGCCCTGAACATCGAGTCATGGATGTCCATCAGTTTAATGTCTCACTCTGGTGTGTGCCGGCGCAGCTATTGGCCTGGGGTTGGTAGAATGGAGCCGATTAAGGAGCTTACTAACCATCATTCCTGGCTAACTGAATTCTGATCTTGGCCTCAGTAGAGCATCAATAGGTTGCATCAGTATTGTGTTAGATACCATACAAGTTACTGAGGATAATTCTGTGATGAGACTCGTTATTGTACTTATTTGTCCTCACCGCTGTTTATCATTTGTCTCCCCAAATGCTTGTTAATAAATCACCAATGTTTATTTTGTTCTCAGTGTTATTTTGTCCACATCTTTGTTTTAATTGGTTGATTGGCTGGTTATCTGAGCTCTAGGTCTGTGACTGTTACGATCATTAAGATCGTCAGGGTCAAATGATAAAAGACTTGAACACCTTCAGGTGTTCAACATAATTCTAAGGCCATGTACCCTCTCACTGTATATATGAACCTTGACTGTCTCACTAGAAGCAATAACATTATTGCATACAGGGCGATGGTGCCACGTGTAGGCACTGTGCTGACGTGCCACATCTTGGCCACCATCTTGGCAGTCATTGCACAAAGGAAAAAGTTGGGCCGAGTTTTATGACAGTTTTATGTTGGGAATCCACAAAGGAACTCCTCATCCCTCGCCTCCTGAGTCGATCCACATTAGAGGCGATGCCCCGCCATCCCTTTATTTATTTGCTTGACCGTTTCTTTTGAAATCTTTTATGCACATTTTTTTAAGGATGATTTCATGCAGCTTAAGCTTCATATTTATCGTAACACACAAGTTAAGCTGCTCGCTTAAGAGGCAGGAAAATTTCCATGCCGTATCTTCCGTCATTTTCTCGTGGGAGGGATGAATGACAGGCGAGCCAGCAGCGGCTGTTCTGGCTTTACTGACGAGCGTCAGGAGGTGGGCACTGACTCTTACTATGTACAGAAAAATTGAAATACTCACCTATCTTAGTGTCATTCATGAACAAGGTTATCTGCTGACATTTGATGGTAGTAGATTATTTGTTAGTCCTTGTTTAAGTGTGTTTATGGTCTTCGCTCCGACACCACCTATTGGTAACTTATCATAATGCTCCATAATCCTGTTGAGCAAACACTGTCCGCCACTTGTGTTGTACATGTGGCCGTTGCCTTCATGCTGATACCTGGTCCCTGGTCACTGTATCTCTGTGTAACGCGAGGAAGTTATCTTACCTTGCATTTTTGAAATTATCTATTACATTGAAAAGTTTTTATGTTCTTCCTGGAGTCTGGGCTTCTTCAGAAAAAATCATTTTGATTTTTGAGTTTTATTGTCCACACAAGAGTATTGGCCACACAAGAGTATTGTCCACACAAGAGTATTGACCACACAAGAGTATTGTCCACACAATAGTATTGACCACACAAGAGTATTGTCCACACAAGAGTATTGGCCACACAAGAATATTGTCCACACAAGAGTATTGTCCACACAAGAGTATTGTCCACAGAGGAGTATTGTCCACACAAGAGTATTGTCCACACAAGAGTATTGACCACACAAGAGTATTGTCCACACAAGAGTACTGTCCACACAAGAGTATTGTCCACACAGGAGTATTGTCCACACAAGAGTATTGGCCACACAAGAGTATTGTCCACACGAGTATTGTCCACACAAGAGTATTGTCCACACAAGAGTATTGTCCACATGGGAGTATTGTTCACACAAGAGTATTGTCCACACAAGAGTATTGTCCACACAAGAGTATTGTCCACACAGGAGTATTGTCCACACAAGGGTATTGGCCACACAAGAGTATTGTCCACACAAGAGTATTGTCCACACAGGAGTATTGTCCACACAAGAGTATTGTCCACACAGGAATATTGTCCACACAAGAGTATTGTCCACACAAGAGTATTGTCCACACAGGAATATTGTCCACACAGGAGTATTGTCCACACAGGAGTATTGTCCACACAAGAGTATTGTCCACACAGGAGTATTGTCCACACAAGAGTATTGTCCACACAGGAGTATTGTCCACACAAGAGTATTGTCCACACAGGAATATTGTCCACACAAGAGTATTGTCCACACAAGAGTATTGTCCACACAGGAATATTGTCCACACAGGAGTATTGTCCACACAGGAGTATTGTCCACACAAGAGTATTGTCCACACAGGAGTATTGTCCACACAAGAGTATTGTCCACACAGGAGTATTGTCCACACAAGAGTATTGTCCACACAGGAATATTGTCCACACAAGAGTATTGTCCACACAGGAGTATTGTCCACACAAGAGTATTGGTGAGAGCAGAAGGTAAGGCAACAGAGGACTGACGAGGCAGGAGTGCATTACGCCTCTGACACTACAGTACTTACTCTCATTCTTCCTGCTCTGAATCATAGATTTCTGCAACATGAAACATTTTCTTCTCTCTAAACTCATTACTCTGGCGTACTCCTTAGAGGTTTTGTGCTCAGTTTTTGTGTGTTTATGCTTTCTAGTATTGTTTTAAGTAAAGATGTTTCAATGGTTTTAGGGATTCTTTCCATGTACTATAAATCATGATTATCATCCGCCATCTTTTGTTTCCTGTCTACGGTGATGAACCTTTTAAAGTTTCATGGTTTTCCAGAACCATGATATTCCTACTGTGTGAACGAGAGAGGCGAGGTTGTTCAACAGTCATGCCCTCAGTGAGCTTCCAACGTGTCAGGTTATATGATAACCCTGTTCCCACCACGACCACTGCCCCATAGTATGACGTCTACTGGTCACATGGTCTGGTGATAACGCTGCTGGTGACGGGTGGTGCAGGGTAGTTACCGATATCGGCTGTCAGGGGTAAGGTTAGAGATGGCTTCCTGCTGCTGCTGCTGCTGCACGTCCTGTCAAATCCGACGTGCAGAGTCAGGAAGGAAGAGGCATGAGTCCCTGACAGTCATGGGTGTTTGATGATGCCAGTAGAGAGAGAGAGAGAGAGAGAGAGAGAGAGAGAGAGAGAGAGAGAGAGAGAGAGAGAGAGAGAGAGCAGTCAAAACAGGAACCAGGCTATTTGTTTCGTCAGACAAAGGGCTTCATGTTCTGTTCATCGTATAGTTGGTGGCAGCAGACGAGGCATAATATTCCTGGCGTCACACTGGCTCACTCCCTCACCAGCTTACTGCACCAGCCTCGTAAAGAAGTCAGAAATTAACAATTCAAGCCTCTCCACCCATCCCTCGTTGTCCTCTTCTTAACGCATCTTAGTGAAGAACGTGGATGATGAACGTCTCTTTGTCAAGTCGTAATTCTCGGGGGACTTATTTACAAGGTTTGTCAAGTGTCATAGTTGTACAAGGTGTGTGTTAACGTGGCTCAGGAAGCACTACAATGATACAACCCAGACGGACAAACATTTTCACGTCACAAAAGGTTTTTTGTTTGCTTGCTTGTATAACTCAGATCCAAACATACTCATTCGTACACTAGCTTGTATGCACAGAAGCGCAGACAAGCAGGCAGACAGACGAAATATTATGAGCGTAAACGCCCTAAAACATAAGCATGCGAATGATTAACACACACACACACACACACACACACACACACACACACACACACACACACACACACGGACACACCTCATGTTCTAACATAAAAAGCAACTCTGCTTTACTCGAGTAGAGGTTTGTTCCATGTACCTCTCGGTAACCTCTGGATAAGTGCATGATTCCATATATGGTCGTCCTAGCCTCACTACAGACGCTGCTGAGTTATTGGTCTGGGGAAAGAGAACATTACATGAACGTATTTGCATATGCAACTTCCATGTTAATACCGCAAAAGAAATGTGAAACGGGAATAACTATTTTAATAATGGACATTGATTCTCTATCATGAAAATACATACTAAAATACACACTAGATTAGTGTTATAACAAGACGTACTTATTGTGTGTTGCATTTTAACATATAATATCTATTCTGCAAACTTGTTTGGGAAAGTAAACTGCATAGCAAAAGTGATCATTTCATTTGTATCTTTTGCCACAATGCTAAAGTCATGGAAAAAAAAAGAGAGAGAAAAAAAATGACTGGGCGAGGTTCAGGGAGTGAGGCTGAGGACGAAGATCACTAATGAAAGCAAAAGCTGCTGTGCGGTGAACGTGAGATAACAAGAAAGGGTAATGCGACACCTGGAAGGAAGATGATAACTTTGAATTATAACCAGAATCAGAGAGGCCCGTTGGTTGGCGTGTGTGTGTGTGTGTGTGTGTGTGTGTGTGTGTGTGTGTGTGTGTGTGTGTGTGTGTGTGTGTGTGTGTGTGTGTGTGTGTGTGTGTGTGTGTGTGTGTGTGTGTAGCTACATCATTGACTGACGACACAAATATGATCAATTGTCTGCCTCATGCATCAATTCATCTGGTATAACACAGACGCAAGGATGTCTAGACAGATTGATAAACCGGTCAGAAAACAACGAAACGATTGTTTTAATATAAAAATCTTATCGCTTATTTGTTCATCAATTTATTTGTGTATTTTGAGGATCTATCGGAGGAGAGACGAGGAAGCGTCCCTGTGAGGTGAGGTTTCAGATAGAGAAAAAATAATGGTGGAAACCCATCCAGGAAATATAAAAAGTTGTCGTGGACGGCAGGGAGGGCAATTTTAAAGGTGATGCAGAGAGCGAGGGAGGTAGCTCTGAGATGAGCAGGCACTGGCCAGTGCAGGAGACTGGACCAAGGGCACAGCATCTAAGATGGAATTTCACATTACACTCACTTACTATATTACTGATCAACAGTCACTCAACTTCTAGAATATATATATATATATATATATATATATATATATATATATATATATATATATATATATATATATATATATATATATATATATATATATATATATATATATATATATATATATATATATACAATTGGTAATCAAAAGTGTCAGGTGCCGTACAATCATGCTCACAACAAAGTTTCAGTTTTTAATTTGGTTACAGTGGCCAGCATGACGACCAATTCACACAGCGAAGCACTCTCGTGCCCAGCCTGGTGCCGGGCAGGTGATGGCCGTACGTGCCAGTAGTTATTTTCTTTTATCAACGAATGTGGATTATCAAGTCTGTAGAATCAGCTTTATGTTTGATGAATAAGGGTTGGTACATGCGTCTGTAGAATTCTTGTTTTATTAATTTAGATTGAGTAGTTATGGCTGTAAACTGTCTCTTGTGATCGTGAGTCATACAGGACGCTGGTAAAGTCATACGCTCTTTGGTTCATATTATGGGGTTGGTCAGGTCGAGGACATGTCCTATGATACTGATGTATTTTTCTTTGTCATCTTTTGTACCATGTTGATTTAATGTTTCCTGGCAAATCTGTCAAAAATATAAGTGCTCGTGAAACGTGGATAGAGTTTTTTGTAAACGAAACGCGGGTGGGTCGGTCCGTAGACTTTGTGCATTTTTTGGTCAAATGAGGAGTGTTAAAGTCCCAAGGCTGTTCGTTTAGTTAATGATAGCTGACTATGGAAGTGAAGTGTGTTTTGATAAATATGCATTTTTCTTTTGTAAGAGGAAAATATTCATTGTCAAGTGTATGGGAGTTCTGATGTGTTTTGCAAAATGTTTATAAGTGAATAGGTAGAGTTTTGTAAACTTTTTCCTCTTTTTTGTTTTTACATCTTGAGTTGACTAAAGGACACGCTTGCTCTAGTGCAATATATATATATATATATATATATATATATATATATATATATATATATATATATATATATATATATATATATATATATATATATAAAATAGAACTGCTGGATAGCGAGTACGACAATAGAAGTGCTGAGTAGAAAACCCGCTAGTAGAGCTGCTGGGTAGGGAGCCAAACAATAGAATATCGTGATGATAGACTGGGAAACCTTTTCTCGCTCCTTGTTTAAAGTTTCTTTGTTACATTCGAAGGTTTTCAAAGATTATCAGAAACGTATAATTGCTGTCGGCTCAATGATGGGTGGGTCAGCTTACCCCTTGGTATATCAACAGAAGACAATTTTTACATTATTGAGAGTGCAACAGTATGAAAAAGATCTCGACAGTTTTTGATTATGGACATAAAGATAATAAAAGCATACAAAAACACACAGACGAATGTGTACAGGCAGAGAGATACAGATATATTTAGATACATAAAGACAAGCCCACACAGGATGATAATCAGAGATTATATAACGCCATGCAAGACTAACATACATACCCTCACCTGACTGAGCAACGTTAACGGCTGGAGAACTCGAACTTCTCTGTTGGAAATATATGATTGTAGCCTACCAGTTAGTATCATACTTCATTACTGTACACATAGCAGCAATAAGACGTCCACCGGTAAACTTATGACATTCAAGTAACATAAGAGTTTTAGCGAAGTGGTGGAAAATATGTTTCTGACAAAGGGACAGGTCATAGATGTTTGTGAAAAAATTGTGATTCAAAACATCAAAAAAAGGGATGAAAGGGAGAAGGTAACGAGCAAAAATGAGAAAGACTGTAGTCAGGTGCAGGTAGAAAGATACTGAAAATATCTCGACACTCCCGATTCAATCGATCAGCGATCGTGACAGATGTGGTGGTTCCGTACACCACTTCCGAAACATCCTCTAAGACCGGAAATATATGTAGTTTCGTTTGTACATACAAATGAAGAAGCAAGGATCGGGCGAGACAAAATTGAACATTCCCCAACAGCTACTTACTGAGAAGAATTCAGTTCTTGAGGACGTCAGGGACACAGGGCCAGGGTGTTGGTAAGCTAAGGTCATCCCTTTCGACAGCGTTCACAAAGTTGTCTGGGTGGCATGTGTAGTGACCTACAGTTCCACATTCTTGACACTGTCTTCCGCCAACAAGGACATCGCCATTACCCGTTAACGACGCTATCAGACGACGGTAAGGGGCGGGAGGGGTTGGTGGAGAAGACTCAAGTGGTGCCTTGTAGAGGCATGATCAGGGAGGGTGGTGAAGAACCAGGGAGGGTGGTGAAGAACCAGGAAAGGTTTTGAAGAACCAGGGAAGGTGATGAAGAACCAGGGAAGGTGGTGAAGAACCAGGGAAGGTGGTGAAGAACCAGGGAAGGTGGTGAAGAGTGACTTTATTCCTTAGGTTGGCAGAGGAGTTTTCCTTCATCCATCCGTACATCTTAAGGCACGCTTTTTTACCCTTACTCCTGTTCTTCACTTGAATGTGACTGAGCTTGCAACCATCTGTCTTCACCCTATTCAGACCCAATCTCTGCTGCAGTCGCAACGTGGTTTTTTTCCCTGTATCAGGCCAAGCATTCTACTCCCTCTTCTTCTAGTAACTCTCAGTGATTCTTCCTCAGGCGGATGAGATTTTCCTCTTTACCTCAGGCTGAACATATCATCCCTCTGACTTCAGATAGTGCATCCCTACCTATTCATTTCTCGCTGAATATTCCATTTCCCACCATCAGGCTCACCGTCCTACCTCCTGGACCTCAGTTACACCATGGACCTACGGCACACCATCTCTCTTCCGTTTTCCCACCAATGGCTTATATTTTGCTGTCTTCTCGCCTAATGTTCTTCAGGATATGAATCTAAACTGATTGTTTAATCTCTTCTTCTTAAAGTGTTGCATTCTCTTTTTGTTTTGAACCTGATCTTGTTCGAATATAATCTCTCTCTCTCTCTCTCTCTCTCTCTCTCTCTCTCTCTCTCTCTCTCTCTCTCTCTCTCTCTCTCTCTCTCTCTCTCTCTCTCTCTCTCTCTCTCTCTCTCTCTCTCTCTCTCTCTCTCTCTCTCTCTCTCTCTCTCTCTCTCCTTGTTCCTCCCTCACTCACTCTGTCTGCCCCTTTCCCCTAATCCTACTCCCCTGTTTCCCGTTACCTCAGTGTCTACTAAATTTCTGCCCCTCTCTTGTATGGGATCGTGCCTCTGCCATTTCTCTTTCCCCTCTCTACTAAATCCCCCCCCCCAACCTTTGTCTCCTCTCTCTGGTCGACCCTCTTACCTCCCTCTGGTTGAGCCTCACCTCTCTCTGTGGTCGTTCTTTGTCCTCTCTTCCCACTGGTTGAGCTTCTCACCCATTCCCTTCCCTCTGGTTGAACGTTTCACCCTCTTACCTTCCTTCTTGTCAAGTCTCTCACCATTTTCCCTTCATTTGACCGAACCTCTCACCTCCTTCCCTCCCTCTGGTCGAGCCTCTCCTCTCCAACTGGTTGAGCCGACCCGACTCCCTCTCTCTGATCGAGAATCGTATCCTCTCCCCTCTCTCTATCCGACCCTCTCCCTCTTTCCTCTCTGGTCGACCCTCTCCCCACCTCTTCACCCTCTGGTCGAGCCTCTCCAAGGCCTGCCCTCTCCCTTCTCTCTCTTCTCTCTCTGGGCTGCCCTCTCCCTGCTCTCCCCTGTCTCTCCGGGTTGCCCTCTCCCTGCTCTCCCCTCTCTCTCTCTCCGGGCTGCCCTCTCCCTGCTCTCCCCGGCCGGCGTTATCTCACACACCAGACCCTCCGACAGTCATTATAATTACCACTACAGCGGACAGGATTGTGACCACCAATTATTCACTTGTGTCTGTTTATTGCCACGTTGAAATTTTGAAGACCAGCTTTGCATTGCGTCTGAATTGCTTTCCTGAAGGGATTTGACGTCACCTGGTGAGGTGGGTGGTGGAGTTGTGGGAGGAAAATGGGATGTGATGATGGGGCTATGTGTAGAAGATGGAAGGTGGTGGTGGGGGGAGGGGTTGTGAGTGGAGAATGGAAAGTAGAGGTAGGGTGAATTGGTGGCAGAGGAAGTTGATAGTGGCTGAAGTTGAGGCAGATGGTGGTAGATAATGGATGGGTGGAGATGGGACAGAGGGATAGAAATCAGTTTAATGTGGAGTGGCGCTACGGGAGGGAAGGAGGAAAAGTGGGTATGTGGTTAATGTAGTAAGACGGATGGTGTAGTGTGATGGTGGATGACTGTAAGGTAGATGGTAGTATGCGTGATGGTCGGTTGGTGGGGTTGTGGTTGTAGGGTGAGTGTGATAGATGGTTGATGGTTGCTGGGTGGATGACCGTCGGGTGAAGAGTGGATGACCATGGTTGGGAATGTTGGAGGTTGGACTGTTATGAGCTTGGGTGATGGAGAGTTGTGGTAGTGAGGGTTGGTGGCGAACATGACAGTAAGTTGGTGTTGGTGGAGAGTGCGTGTGGTGTGTCTGGGAAGGTGTGGTGTTTATTGTGTGGGGGAAGGGTTGGTGAAAAGTTGAGAGTTTGGTCCAGGGAAGGGGAAGGTTTGGGGGAGAGGGAGGTTGTTAGGTGGAGTCTGTCGACGATGGTATTGACTGGCCTGGAAAACGTCGTTGGTGTAGGCTCCGGTGCATTCCAGGGTGGATCTAAATGCTTAAATCGAGGATTTATGGATTAATGTGACAGCATTATATAATGAAGTCCCACTCATTATCACATCCCAAATGAAGTCCCTCACATCATCAGCCATCCCCAGTGAAGTCCCTCACATCAGCCATCTTTAGTGAAGTCCCTCACATCATCAGTCATCACTAGACATAAAACAGTTCATCGGTTCTGAAATGATTAATGGCCGACAGATTTGTGAATTTATCCATTCAAATAAATCTACGTCCGTGCTCGCATTAATGAGGTTTCGAGATAAATTAATTAATTCACCCACATATTTCCCCAGCATGACTCTGATTAATGGCATTTACAAACGTATTTACCGTTCTAGAGGGACGGTCTACTCATGGTCCTCATTAATGAGGTATTGCAGAAAAGTGGCAATAATCCCAGTAATGGGGGAGTGTAGTGTTTGATAGCACTTATTGGGATGATGAGGGATGAAGCGTTTGGTAAATCCAATATTTGAGCAGCATCCCATTATCATACATCTGGCGGGATGGAGTGAGCCGCTCTCGTGCTGGGCTAATGTTGCCTCTGGCAGATGCTGTCCTTGGGAATGTTGTCCTTGGGCATGCTCTCCTTGGGTATGTTATCCTTGGGCATGTTGTCCTTGGGTATGTTATCCTTGGGAACGCTGTCCTTGGGTATGTTATCCTTGGGAACGCTGTCTTTGGTAATGCTGTCCTTGCGAGAGATGTTTTGAGATTGGTTTGTTTCAGAGTTTTTTGCAATATTTTTCAACTTTACCGTTCATCTAAGTTTACATCTTTTGTATACATTCCATTTATTGATTCTAATATAAAGATTTTTACTCTGCTATTATTCTACCGTTCTTTTTGATGTTGCTTTCAGAACTGCTCTCTCTACCTGGAGATGTGATCTTTGACATGTTCGATATCACAATGTTGACCAAGCTTTCCTTGGATGATCTCAGTGAAGAAGAAATGCAAGTATTATCTGTGGCTTTCATACATATAATTTTCCAAAAGAAGGAACAGAGAAGGGGGCCAGGTGAGGATATTCCCTCAAAGGCCCAGTCCTTTGTTCTTAACGCTACCTCGCTGACGCGGGAAATGGCGAATAGTATAAAAAAAAAAGAAATATATATATATATATATATATATATATATATATATATATATATATATATATATATATATATATATATATATATATAATGTATAGTATACGGAGAGTGGGCAACATGTGCTGTTATCGCTGGTAACGTGGCTCTCGTCCCTTAGTTCAGGAAGTAACTTGCCACACTCACTTCCTCCGACCTCACCAATCCCTAGTAATCTCCAGTAATCCTCAGCAACTTCCCTCATTCCCTTCCGCTTTGACGCTACAGTCTAAGAGGCGGCGCACTGATGGGGAGGGTGGCGTGAAAGAGAAGGCTGTAAGGGCGTGTGTTGGTGGCGTTAGGCAGGCATCGAGGGGAACACCATAAGGGAGAGGGGCACACGTGTCTCTGCTACAGAGTCTGCCAACATTCCAGTGTGTTGCTCGGACGGTGGTGCGCTTGGTCCTCACCTCCCTCCATGGCGGGGCTGGTGACATGACAACGTCACGCTGGTGTGTATAGCAACACCGTGCAGTACTGTCAGCGGACCAGAGCACCAGTGTCAGACAGAAACTTGTCTTGAATACCACTCTGTAATTACTTTTAAGTAGATAATTTTAGAGAATTATATTTTTCTTGATTAATGTATAGTTGTTTTGATTAAGCTGATGTATAGTCAGGTTGCCTGACTGTACTATAATATGATTTTACCAATGAGCATCATTATTGAGACATCTTCAGACTTACAGTCCATCAGTAACCTAGAAATTTGTGTTTTATTGCTCGGTTTGCTTACATCAACCATTAACCCATAAGGTATTGGTGTCTTATTCATCACTTTACTTAATCTACTGTTAACATCGAAGAAATTTTCGTAATTGCATCTTTTGCTGGCGGGGGTATCAGTTGGCTCGAGCACCGTGTTCAGCTGGGGTATCAGCCAGGCATAACTGGCTGCAGCTCCCCAGCGGGAGATGTTGTTCTTATCAGTAATGAGTTGGTGGGTCTGGTCTGATCCTCTGGTCTTACTGGAACAGCTGTTGCTAGCCCAACCGTTCGCTACAACACAGGATGACTACCTCTCCTGCAGAGGAAGGGAGGTGCGCTTCTGTAATGATGATAGTCTATTACATTTTCTCATCAAGAAATTATTATTATCAAGGAAGATAACACTGTAATCCTTCACTACGAGGATAAGACATTTGAGTATGATGACGTCACTTGATCATTATCCATCATACACAAGCATTTTGGCGTCATACTACATGGGTGAGATAAACAGAAACATCTTCCTTGTTAATGTTAAAATACATACACGCATCTCCTCCCAGCACAGCAGGAAGTTCAAACAAGGCCGGGGAGTGTTGTGTGGGAGAGGCAGTCAGGGTGTGTGGGAGAGGCAGTGGGGGTGTGTGGGAGAGGCAGTGAGGGTGTGTGGGAGAGAGGGGAAGCTTCTCCCTGGCTGGAAGTAACGCAGGAGGGTGCTCGGGGCAGTAGATTTGTCTAGTGTCATATCAGGTCCCAATTTTCTGCACCATGGTCGCCGTTGAAGGTTGAGACGTAATATGAGATAATGGCAGTTTCATTTCCATCCTCCTACCTTCGTTTTTCTATTTCTACCCAGTAATCCCAGTCATGCTTTTCACACTGACATTTCTTCACATTTTCCTGTGACGTGTTCCCGTGAACTCAGACATTTCATATCTTTTAACTCAGTCGTGGTTCTCATACTCCCAACAGCCTCTCCGTGTTGAAGGTTTAGTGCTAGTGGGAAAACTGTTTCATTTCCTTTATGTTCCCTTTCATCTCCGCCTCGTGAACTTTTGTCTTTCCTTTTGAGAATTTCCATTTCTCGAGGATGTTTGTTATTTGCTTTCCCTTACATGAATCATGACGGATACAACGAATCACATTCCCGTTTTCTGTAATATGGTTTATCAGTGTCTCTTTGTCATTTGGTGTCACCGGCGTTCTATAAGTTTCATAGATAGAGTCAGACGAGACGTTCGTCGACAAACTGTAACGGGAACGATGGCTCTTGTGAGGAATCATACCGGGGATGCGCCAGCATGTCGTCAACACAAGAAGCCTTTCATTGTGAGTGGCAACAAACATAACTCCACACTAAATCATTTGTGAGATACTTCACTCTCAGAACCAGAGATTTCTGCCAATGTAGAAGTTAGCCTTAAGATTTTTCGTACTTGAAGAGGTTGTACTGCCTTGTCTGAGCTTTTATGAAGTTTAATTAGTGCTCTCATGTAGCATACGACGTCAGCATATACGCTTTTGCCTTTGACAATAGTTATTGTTGACTAATTAACTTATTTGCATCCACCTTGTGTGGAGAGTTTCCTCGTATTATTCTGTGAATGTTTAGCTTTACTACTCTGAACACATTTGTGCATTGTATATTTGGAGCACACACACACACACACACACACACACACACACACACACACACACACACACACACACATATAAATATATATATATATATATATATATATATATATATATATATATATATATATATATATATATATATATATATATATATATATATATATATATATATATATTTGATGACCGTGATCGCACATTTCTGTGTAGAATAATACATATTAATTGCATTACAATTCAAAGATAATTTTGTTGTGTTCAGTACGAAAATTCATCAAAATGTAATGATAATGGTTATATGTAAACCATTTGTCGCCACTTCATTATCATGAAACAGCATAATGGTTGCAAAACCCAACTGGAGTGCCATTATCATAGCATATATGGAAGTATGCTCTTTTGTGATCAAAACTTACTAAACAGAATATGAAAACAATCATTTGTCCACTTTTAGAAGATATGACAGTTATGGATGAGATGATTCATGTATATTGGTTTCACCAGTGTATTTCTAGTTTCCATTTACCACCCTGGTGTACCTTCTTGAAAACTCACTGGGTTGTGAGGTTTACAAACACCAAGTTTATATTTTGCAGGACTTCGAACACCTAATGTACGTAAATAATTAGGCCACATGTTAAGATGAATGGCTATAGACATGATTTTATTATCAGTAAATAATTTATAAACATCAAATCGTCTTTTCTGTCAGCTTGTCAGATTCAGATGTTTTGCGTCAGGATTGTAGTAGAGACAAGGAACAAGTGATACTTTTATGCTTCCTACAGATTCTCGGCTTCTCTGACCCTCAGAGATGAAAGGTTTAAAGTTCCGTCTGTAGACTTTTTAATTATCGGGAAAACAGATGAGTTTTGAAGATAAAAAGAATATTTAGCCTATCACGTTATGTGGATAATTAATGAGTTTTCAAGATTACAAGATGTTGTCGAACCCTTGATGAAAAGCCAGAAGGAAGTCTTATGCTGCAAGCATCAGGATGTACAGAATGATTCCCTCACAACAACTTGCTCGGCCAATTTCCTGAAACCCCAGCCAGCTAACAAACGCTCTTGTGCAATTTTATTTTCAGCATGAAAAGTTTAGTCCGAGATCCCTCTGTCCATCCTTTTCGAGAGCTCTTTTAAATTAATTAGGTGACTTTAATACTCCAAGGCTTTGATGTGCGTGGAACAGTTCCCCCAGGGCCCTGCTGACGGTAGGAGAGTGTAAATTAATTGTTAAACTTGGGTCTTGAGGAGAAATTGTCCTCCTCTTTGTCCATTATGGGAACCTTGATGATATTCTCGGCTGAAGCAAGTGCGAGAAAATGATTTCTGCTTTCCTCCGTGACTGTATGTAGTCTTGATTATATCAAGATTTAGGCCGGAACTTCAGGGATATTTTCAATTATTCTGATGAGACAAGATTGCATGGAGCGGCCGTCATACCGATGTCAGTAAGTTTAGAGTAAAACAGGACAATTATGTTGTCATGTTTACAACGTCCCAGGCTTCAAAAACCTGACACGTATCATCACAAACTGACTGACTGCCACAGCGGAACAAGCATCATCTTCTGGCAGCTTGCTGGGCGAGTTTCATTCCATCCGTCCCCACCATCTTAGTCCCTCGGGACTTGCCATCTACCCCGGCCTCTTGCCCGACCTGTATAAGATGAGATCTTCACCTTGTCTCAGCTCCTGCCTTCACGCCAGCTCGATCGTTCTCTGCTAAGTGGCCACCTCCCTCAAGCACCTATTGTGCTGCTCCCTCTTTACTCTCTCGCTTTCCTTCTCCTTCCAGTGTGCATTACCTGTTAACCATATTTCTTGGGTACTGTTTCACATTCCAGGCCCCACACTTCCATCTTTTCCTGCTGAGCGATCTTTTCCTTCTGTTTCTCTTACCTTCGTTCCTTTACCCATGTGTTTCCTTCTCCTTCCGTTTATCCCTCGATGACTCCATCATTTTTTCCCGCACTTTCCAGTCTTCCATAAACCCACCGCGCACTTGCCAGTCCTCTGTCCCTTTCTCTCTGAACACGCCCTCTCCCTGCCTATGTCTTACTTTCCTAAACCTTTCTTCCTCTTCTCTCCTTGTCCACTTGATTACCATCAATTCCACGTTTTGTCCTATGACTCCATTCCCCTCCTCCTTCTCTTCTTCCCCCTCTATCTCCTCTTCCTCCTCCTCTCGTCCTTCAGTCTTCCTCTCCCAGCAGCCCCTCGTAAGAAAGGAGACAAAGTGTCCATTCCATCCCTGGAGATGACCGTCAAATAAATGGGTTTTGTTTTCTACTCAGCCCTTTTTGTCCGCCATTAAGGTAATATATACACAGTTCCTTTTAGCCTGGCTTCCGCTGTATGTCGCCCTGACTGGCAGTGGTGGCCCGACTCTTGTGGAACTCTGCGGCCGAGAAAAATTGACGGCGACGGGAAGTTTGAGGACAACAAAATTTATGCAGAAGAAATTGAGGGAAATGAAATTGACCTTCAGTAAATTCTAAGAGCTTACTTTATGCAGGAAAATAAGAGAACATTTTTGGGGTCGAAGCTGAGGCCAAAGAAAATTTTCAGGACAGCTTGGGTCCTTGCTGAGGAGAATATTTTAAGCATTATATTTTATAGATCATTTTAGTCGCATTACTTGACACGGGAAATATATTGTGAAAATGGTATAAAAGGTTTCGTCAGTCATACTGAAGGTGTGGGTTAAAGATGAATAGATAAACTATGTTTTAAGAAGATATGCATTAGTTGCCGCTAATGAATTAATTTTCCTTATAAAATGGACAAACTTTTGTGTTTGTTCCTGGAGTTTTTTACTTGAATTATGCATAGCATAATTTATACATGTTTCGTTACTCTGGGACGCAATCCACTCTGATTACCGAGATGTGTCACGTTGTAAGAGTGGAGAGCGGCACGTGAATCTTAATTACAGAGAAAATACATTGTTCCTAACCAGTTCATCATCGTCAATGGAAAGCGTAAGCAGAGCCAAGAATGTCAGCTGCCTTCCTACTGTAGCTGGAAGGTTAGAATATCATAAACGTGGTGTTGTGACGTATGACTTGAGCGTAACACGGGTGGCAGCTGAACATGAGACCTTAACATGATTGTGAGTGTAACTTCTGAGTTGAACCTGTAAGTTCAACGTGTATCTCAAGTGTGAGAGTAACTTAAAAATTTAACAATAGTTTAAGTTTGAGTGTAACTTGAGAGTTTAATACGCGTGTGAGTGTGAGTGGTAACTTTGAGTGGCTGACCTCAGCCTAAGCTGCAATTCCGTATGTAATTACAAATTCCGCGAGGGTCATTGTTTTTTTTAGTTTGCCTTGAGATTCAATTAACTTTGGAGCTAAAAATGTTTTCCAGCATTTCTCTATTTAAACGAAAGGAAATAACAAAGAGAACATTAATATTTGATTCATCAATAAATGAACATCATCTTTACTACTCATAACTACGTGTCCTTCATTTATTACTCATTACTACGTGTCATTCATCTATAAATGATTTATCTTTCCGCCTCGTATGAGGGAAAAAGATATCAGAATTTTTTTTCACCTTATCTTTATACCCAAACAGTTAACCCAAAAAGGTCTAAAAATACAGGAGGGAAAAAAGCAGCCAAATATTTCCTCGCTTCTTTTAATCTGGTTTTCTGCCGCGTTAGATGCACAAACATGGTTGGTCTGGGAGCAGTGTTCCCTCCCTCTCTCTTTCTAAGGTTACTGGGCCGTGCCCCTCCCTCCACACACACAAATTAGCTCTACAGTTGGATTTTAAACGCCTGCGCGCGCGCGCACACACACACACACACACACACACACACACACACACACATGGGCCTCCGTTGTATTTGAAACATAGGTTTGGAACTTGGGTGAAACTATCGGCCCACACCCAACTCGTGTATTTATCCATCCCTTGGAGCTCGTCGATAAACGGGAACGTGGCAAAGGTTTGTGTGTTTGTATGCACACACAGGAGTGAAGATATGGTATATATTCATACGACGTAAAGAGGCGGGGCAACACGAGCGTAAAACTCTCTCAGCAACACACATAGTAATCTCACGGATTCTTTAAAACTCCGAAATTATCTTGATAAACACACAAATTCTCCTATTCTTATTTCGAGTTAGCTTTAATCTGAGGTTTAAATGTACCGCTCTAGAATGAATACGATTATTAATACATATGAATGAAAAGCTTACTGTGATGATTATTTGATGAGAGGCAGTTTGATTAATAATTTGATCATAGTTGTTCAGCAATTAACGTCGCACAGTATCATATACCTGCGGGTAAATGAACACAGATAAGAATATTGAAAATTGGAAAAAGTTGACATTTTCTAAAGATGAACAAGTGATATTCAAGGACGGACGTATAGAAATTTAAACGAGCGATCATTGGGCGTTGTCTTAAGATGTTCAACAAGTTAATAAAACTCTAACAATTCTCGTTATATGTGAGGTTCTCTTTGTTTGAGAAAGTGTGTTATAAATGCGTCTCGCTCCAACTTTGCTCCAACTCATTCATCTTGACAAAGAATACATTTAACGCCTTCAGGATCTCAAACAAGTTGAGAATAAAACATTCTGTAAAGAATTTCTTTGAACAGAAATGGCTGGTGGAAAACATGTTGTTTGGTACAGTTTCCAGGAACAATACACACACTTAGGGAAAAAACAATGAAGAAATATAATAAGAAACCAGCAAATACGAAACAAAACCACTTGATGCTGCCAAGAAAATACTGAAAGAATCCCTGACAACACCTGGATGAGTACACGATCCCAGGTACAGTGACTCTCCTGGAAGACAATATGCTGGCTGAAAAGCACTGACAAACAAAACATACAGTCAACATCACCTAGTACATACAGAAGTTCTTCAACCTCTGATGAGAATAAAAAGAAACATAGCGGACACGATATCCAGCAAGACTACTACCATGAAGACGACATACCTTTGAGATAAAATACAAGAGTAAAAGTACTGAGTAGAGACTTTGAGGAAAAACTACTACCACGTAAGACCACGAGAAAACGTACTTCTTATCAAACGTTCACTATGTAAACATGTAAACACAGCAAGAAAAAGTAAACCCCAGACGACCGTCTTTTTTTTTTCTCAGGACAAGAACAGAAGGAGGGTGAGGACACAGTGGGGATAGCACAAGTATTCGCACATGGAAGAATACGCATTAGTGTAAGTAGCCAAGGGTGGCTCCTACCTGGTCCTGGTGTGATGGTGGCTACCGTCTCAAAATCTTTCTCTGAGACACATTTTAATTTTTCCTTTTTTGTTTATCCTTTGTTCTGACCTCTGTGGCAGTCTTTTCTGAAGTCTCTGTTAGTCTTTGTAGAAGTCTTAGCTGCAACCTTTAGAGAGTTTTGTGCTTTTGTAAACACATTCCTTGGTTATTTGAGAATACGAGAATAAAGAGTTATTTGAGCTGCTGTTTGTGTCATTTGCTGATTACTACATAAATGAGGGACTCGTCAAATATTCTGCCGTGTTCACACAGCCTATACGGCACTGAGAGAGAAGTCTGCACTACAAGAATGAATGTAACAGTTAAATGAAAATATAAGGATTAATTGGCTTCAATTGGGATTCAAGTTACTGTTTAAAGCTGTATTTGTTATACACTGGATATGTTTGTACATTACTACTTCAGGATGGAGATATCACTTGTCAGCGGAAGTCCTCTTATGTCGTCTTGAAATCAAAAGATTAAAGACAAAATAGAGCGTTATCCTTCGACCGGCTCCACGCAGAGGCACAGTGTAGCATCTGTCCCACGTACCCCAGCTGGAACACCAGTGTCACATCTGTCCCACGTACCCCAGCTGGAACACCAGTGTCACATCTGTCCCACGTACCCCAGCTGGAACACCAGTGTCACATCTGTCCCACGTACCCCGGCTGGAACACCAGTGTCACATCTGTCCCACGTACCCCGGCTGGAACACAAGATAGCGTCGCATCTGTCCCACGTACCCCAGCTGGAACTCAAGACAAACAACTTCCTGAAATAGATTACTCGTTCACGTCACCTTGGGGAAAACTGCACATAAAATATTTGCCATAGTCTTCCCTTGCATCCCCTGATGTGAGATACGTTTTCCACACGATTAAAGTCCATTTCCTAGCGCGAGTTCTATTATTTGGAGCAGCTAAGAGATCACAGAGATACACGTCTCTCGCCAAAATAGGATATGGTTTCATGAGGGAGGAGTGAAGGCGTCGCGGGGAGACAAGGTAGCCCATCTATTTATCCTCCCCGCTCTCTAACTTCTCCAGGGAAGTGAAATTCACAGAGTCATGCTGCTAGGGTTGAGTTATCCTTTATCAGCAAATATTTTATCAACTCCTCTGCCATATCGGCCCAAAAGCCTTTGCGTTTGAAAGAACACCTCTATTGTAAAGACAAGTGAAGCAGTTTGGTAATCCAGTGAGCGACAGGGGCTGCAGCAGCTGGCTTGCAAGGCTACATTTCTTCAGCCAAATACTCTCAATACTTTTATGGAGTCGTGAAATTCTCCTCAGAAATATATCCCAGAGGGAGAAGCCCAGGCATTTGCTTAAACAGACAGAAACGTCGTTAAAAAGATTCTTCCTAAACCAGACCACAAGTAATGGGAGGAAGGTGTGCTGGGTGAGGCAGGAGTGGTAGTGAAGGCTGGGAGGCAGGTCAGAGTCAGTGAAGGCTGGGAGGCATGAGAGAGTGAAGATTACAACGCACTGGTACAGAGGCGGAGCTCTGAGTACTGAGGTGTGTGTGTGTGTGTGTGTGTGTGTGTGTGTGTGTATGTAAGTGTTACCTGACTTCGCCTGATTGAAGTTACACCACAGCAGACATATACACACACAAAGATACTTAGGCACACCTACTCACGTATACAAAGAGATACCTGGCTATACGTATACAATATCTTGAGCACACAGGAATTCCGGTGACAAGACTAAGATTTTCTTGTATTGCCGGAGTGATCGTCCATGACTGGCCTACAACGGGCTTCACTGCGGGTCGGCCTCGGTTATCTTGCTCCAGACACACATAAATTCCCTGCCTGACAACTGCTGCTCTCCGTAAAGAGCAATCAAAATGTCATTAGGTAATCAGAGGGGCGGCTCTTTCATTCTCAACATGTGTGCACCTCTTTCTTTCCTTCACCGTCCCTTAATACTCCCTCCTCCCATTCTCTTTCCCCATCTCTTGTTCTCAATGGCTCTTCCTTCGCTTCATTCTCACTTTCTTCATCACTCCGCCTCTTCTTCCATCTTGCCTTTCCGTTCTTTCTCCTGACTCTTCCTTCCTCACCCCTATTTCTGTCTTCCCTCCCTCTTTCTCTTGCTCTTCCATCCTAATGACCTCTTCATCTAGTCACTTTCTCCCCTTCCCCTTTAATCTCCCATCCTCTCCATCTCTCCCCATCCCTCTCCTCTCCCCCCCCCCTCACTGCGTAAATGAAATCATGGTCGTGTGTTCTGTAGATTCTTCTCCGAATGATTAGATACAGGCCCTCCTTGCTCGGTCTCTCCCCATCATCTGGCGGCTTAATGTCCGCTGATATTAGTTTCTACGTTTAATTACAGTGTCTCTTCCTCCGCCCACTGAATGGTCTTCTTCTCTTGAAGTGCAATGAATTGCTTCATCTGTTAGGTGTAGTTGCTGGTGTCTGCTAGCTGGTCGTGTACAAGTTTCTCATGTCTCCTTCATCACATGTCATTTTTGATATATCCTTAATCTTATTCTGCTTTTATGTTGTTTGTTGTAACTCATTTTTGGATGAGTGAATCTAAACTGGGACATCATCCTTGACTAATAATATACACTGTACCCTGGTTCCCGACAAACACAACATTATCATCCTGAAAGTCCAACCAGTTGCTTGAGAATTATGTCTTTGTTTTGGTAAAAATCATTCTCATGCTATAGCATGTGAGTGGCATCAGTGGAGGGTTGGTTTAGGGATCCAGCTGTCATCTCTGTTCATATTCTAGGACCAGAAGGAATAAGACACGTGTAATCGTAAGTTCATTTCACTCATATTACTTTACATCAAGTTTATTGGCACAATTTGTTATGTTTTAGCTTCATCTCATTAGGTTTGTTCCTCTGAACTTCATATACCTGAAGCTTCCCGTTCGTTCTTCCACTTCCAAGATGTTCAAGAAGTACATTAATGTGTTTGTCGTTGCCTTGAGCGATTTGAGCAAACACCATTATAGCAGGGAGTGGAGGGCACCTGCCCGACTGGCCCAGAGCTGTTCCCGCTGTAGATACGGTTCTCAGCATGGTCCCTACAGTCAATATTTATCTACTGTTGAATCGTAATTTCCATCATCTCTGTCTACACAAACTTGGGTTTCGTGTTGGGTGTTAGTCAATCGTATCTGTCAGCCAAGTCTCTTGTTATAGTTATGTACCTTCGTACGTGAGTAAAGCTGCTGTAGGGAAAACAATATGGAAGTTATACTCATCTATATTTCTATGGAACAGTCGAACTGTTGTTTCTTTTTTATACACGATTTAGATCAGGTTTGGTTGTATTCCAGGAGTCGACTTCCAGTTTCCCCGGTCCAGGGTCAGCCTGTCATCGTCGGCTGCTTGGTTCTCAGTCGCAATCGTTCTTTTTTTTTCTAAATATTCATCTGCGGTTATCCAGCCACACATGACTGAACAAAGCATTCTCCTAAGTCCACACCAGTATAAGAGCAATATAAGACCAGTAAATGACTTTTTCTGTGGAGAATCTTAAAGTTTTCTGTTTAATGTTATTATTGACCTTTATCGTAGTTAGTGAAACATTCTTGAACTTGGGGATGATTTTGAAAATTGGTGACCATGTCATGCTTAACTACAATGCGAGATCAGATAAACCTAAACCAGACATTTAAGATGCACTTTGCTTAACTGTAGAATTGTACTAAACATTTTTTCCTTCAAGCAATATCTGGGGAAACTTTTGGCTAAAAGCAGCACAAATCAAGCCGTATCTGTGGCATCTATGACTTCATAACAGTGTAACATGTAAATGACGGAGGCCGTGGAATACGTCAGGCAGGAAAGACGCACTACCAGGGTGGCGGAGGCAATGGTAATATATCTCTGGTGCATCAGTAATGTATGGTTGCTTCGTCTGGTTACCGACTTCGACTGTTACTCCGTTATCTGTCATACTTTCGAGCGCCTACACTTTCTTTATTACTAGAATTATGCGCTGTTCTAGCCTCTTCCCTCAAGCATCCTTTCTAACATCCCTAGCATGGCCTTCAGCTGAGTGAACACTGTTAGCGTTCATGTCTGCTCGCGACCGACTCGACGACTGGCACGACCCACTGGTTATGACGGAGGCTAATGATGCCATCACACCCTCATACACGCCATTACTCGTCCTGACGCGGCGCTAACATGTTCCTCGCGCCTCTGGATGTCTGACAACACTGCTTATTTTAGCTTCCGCTCTGTGATCATGTCCGACGCTGCTACACTTTCACCCGCGGCACTGCTACATTCCTTCACGGCACTGCCTCACACCCTTATGGCATTACAACACTCCCTCATTGTACTGTCACACTTCCTCATAACCCTACCACACTCCTACTGATAGCAACACACTCCCTTGTGTCACTTCTACACTGTCACCCAGTTCTGTATACACACACACACACACACACACACACACACACACACACACAGATCAGTTGCACATTATCTCGTCAGCTTTCAGTTCTTCAGGTATGTGTACCACATTCCTCTACAACACTTATCTTTCACGTTTTCCACATCCATTCCGCACACATACTGTTTACTCCCTCTCTTCACCCTCCCGAACCCTCCCTCACCAGCGACTCTTCCTCTCCACTCCTCCCTGTCTTTGCATCTTTTCTCCATTTCTTTTCCTTGTCTCCCCCAGCCTCGCGCCGCTCCTCCTCCCTCGGCCTCCTCGTCAAGCGTAATACAGTAGAGTGTGTTTGTCAGCTTGTCACGCCATCACACAGAAGAGCCAATCCCTCCGTCCTCACAGCCTCTCCACATTCTTATTTTAAAATACCTACACCACACAAATAACAGAAGTTGAGATATTTCTCACTTTTCGACGGAGTCAGTGTAAGCTGGTATGATTACATCATAGTCGACATAATCTGGTATTGCTGCGTCACAGCTGACGTAGTCTGGTTATAGCTGCGTCACACTCGACTTAGTCTGGCTATAGCTACGTCACACGACATAGTCTGGCTATAGCTGCATTAAACTCGACGTAGTCTGGATATAGCTGCGTCACACTCGACGTAGCCTGGTCTTGCTGCGTCACAGCTGACGTAGTCTGGCTATAGCTGCGTCGCACTCGACGTAAGTCGGTATCGGCACATGACTGGAGTGCAACAAGCAAAAAGAAAATGGTAACATTACTTGTGCAGGAGATTTGCATTTTTCGTGTTCACGGAGAAGGCATCGTTGTTCCTTGTTCATAGATGCTAGAGAGAATTTTACGATGGTATAAAGCACCATAGATGTCGCGAGAGTCAGCAAGACTCGCAGGAGGTGACAAAAACTCCCTCAGGGTCTTGGATACGGATGAGAAATCTATATGAAAAGGATCAGGGGAGTGTTAAGGGACTCGGCGCTTCTGTACGACCTGCAGTGATGAGGGAGACGGAGCAAATGTACGGCACGCATCTATACGACCGACAGTATCTCTGGTGGGCAATCTCAACACTAGTGGTGTAGAGGAGGGCCAGGCGCCTGGTGGGCTGGTGGGCAGTCGCAACACCACTGGTGGAGGGGAGGGCCAGGCGCCAGGAACCATACTACGGTGCCACAAAGTTTCCACGTCATCGCTTCCTGCTGCTCTATATTCTCTTCTTGTGTCCATATATTGTGGATGTGCACCAGGCCCAGGTCACGGCTTTGTTGTTTGTTCTTGTGTCATTTTCTTGATATTCAAGTGTTATTGGTATCTAGCTATGGTAAATATTTTTGTTATCTTGTTTGTTCTTTGTATATATATATATATATATATATATATATATATATATATATATATATATATATATATATATATATATATATATATATATATATATATATATATATATATATATCTTTCTTATCGCTGAATTATTTCTCCTCTCTTTTTTGTAATCCGTTTCCCCTTCACCTCCACCTCACCCTCTCCCTCCCCTCCCCATCTTCCTTGCTCCCCCACTCCGCCACGATCTCTCCTCCCTCCCTCCCTTCCTCCCTCCCCAGCTTCCCCCCTGCCTCACCCAAGTCAAGTAATAAGCCAGAGTGTGTTTGTGTGTTGGTGGGGCCATCCTCACCCCTCCCGGCAGATGATGCAACTCTTACTCAATAAATCAGGAGACGCGACGCCTGAATCTTTTTACTCCTGTGGGAGGCACCGTGTAAGGCTGTCCCACCACGGTCTTGTTTCCTGCTGCAGTCTTCTGCTGTGCCTGACCTGTCTTCTGTGCTGGATCGTCTGTCTCCTGTCAACGTCATTTGTGCCCCAGCATGTTTGGTTTGCCTCCCGTCAGCGTCGTTGCAGTTATATGAGTCCCATCACGATCGCCTGTGTCCCGACACTGCCCAGTCAGATCTCGTCAGTGTTGAGTTTCAGGACCGTCGTCCGTTTTCCCTTAGTGTCTTGTACAGGCTGATAGCATGGTACGCCTCCCATCAGTGTGTCCAGTCAGTATCTCGCGTTCCCCTTATATGATATATCCTCCTGCCGTCAGTGTCCAGGTGTCATTGACAACATTCGGTGTGCCAACAGGTTACTGTCCGCCCTAGTAACGGTGTGAGAGCCTTGTGCGGCTTTGCTACCTGTGCTCAGTGCACCTCACATCACCGTGAACAGACCAACACCCAAGTTGTACCTCCAAGTTGCCTCAAGTGCATCCAACCAACTTCTGAAAGTCACAGTCCGTCCTTCGCTTTATATGAGCAGTGCCTCGTCCCTACCCGGGTCTTCAGCCCAGAGATATATACTACTAGAAATGCGCTTCATTAACATTTTCTTCCTGATGCAACTCCCATCTATGTAAGACTTAGTCGTGTCAGACGTGAGGTGTAAGTGGCAACAGTACATGCACATATTGATTAGAGAAAACAACTCTAGTGGAACATAACTATGTAGAGTGTTGTCCTGAGGAGGATCAGGGTGGCTGTATATAAAACGTTTGCTGTGTCACCCTGTGTCAGCTCCGGCGATCCTTTAATCCAATCTCATAATTTAAGACCGCCATCTTTCATCACGATAGCGTCTCAGGCCTTTACAAGATGAATCCCCTCTTCCCTCTTTGTCCTCACTCTCTTTCTCACATTTTTTCCTACATCTCACTCATTGCTTACCGTTTCGCTCTGCCTTTTCTTCAGTTAATTCGAGAGAATTTCTTCCTACAATATTTTCTGACGTATTTTCGTGTTGCCTCCCGCGGGTCTACACACACCCGTGTTTAGCCACACCTCCCTTACCCACTGTCTCGCATGAACCTCCCCTGCCTCACACAGTAGCCTCCCCCTTCCTATGTATTTTTCCCTCATATCTTAAGTCCTCAGTTCCTCGTCTGTCTCCATTAACCAACCCGTTATTCGTCTCTCTCTCTCTCTTTCCTCATTTGATATTCTGTTTACCTGTTTTTCATCACTGTGCGTTCTTATTTCTCTCTTCCCTACCATTGAATCCTCTCATTACACACCCCCCTCCCCAGCCTTCCTCTCTCCCCCAGTCTTTTGACGAGATACAAATTAGGTGTCAGCTGGCGACGCGGGCGATCTCTGGTGCCGGGCGGGTGGGACAAGCCCGTCAACACCGAGAGCAAACACATCTGGTAGATGATGGTTGGGGGGAGGGTGGCGTGGCGGGGCGGGGCGGGGGAGATTAGTGGTGCTGCTGAGGTAGTAGACTGGAGTGGGGACGTGGGTGGGTGGGGGGGGGGTACGAGGTCATTAGACGGGGAGGACGAGGTGAGCGAGGTACCACGTAGTGAGGTGGTGGGTAGCGCGAGGCAAAACAAGATCAAACTTTAAGTAACTTGAATTTTATTCATTTATTTTATTTCACCAAAATGTCAACACTCGCATGTGTCATACTAGTGTTACTGGAGGCAGAAAATAGCATTGGTTTGATTATATATATATATATATATATATGTGTATATATATATGTATATATATATATATATATATATATATATATATATATATATATATATATATATATATATATATATATATATATATATATATATATATATATATATATATATATATATATATATGTGTATATATATATATATATATATATATATATATATATATATATATATATATATATATATATATATATATATATATATATATATATATATATATATATATATATATATATTTATCACTATATTATTAATATGGTCAACCCTGACAGAGTTAGGTTGAGGAACTAATAGTCTTGCCCCCAGACCACCATCCTTCCGTTCCAACCATCACTAAAGTGGCGGAGGAATTAGGCATTTGTGATCTCTTTAAAAGGACTTTGAGTATTACAGGAAATTCCTTGAGCACTTTATGAGGTGTTTACGACGCCTGTGATGTCCAATATAAGACTGAGAGAGAAAGGATACATGTGAAGCGCGTGTTGGAGAGAGAGAGAGAGAGAGAGAGAGAGAGAGAGAGAGAGAGAGAGAGAGAGAGAGAGAGAGAGAGATGACTTTCAGAAACTACTCCTTTGTAAGGTATTTCAACACTGTGATTGTATTCTAAGAATATTACTGTCATAGATGCACTTTCGTTGTTATTTAACGAATATATACGAGTGGAAAACATCTGAAATAACGAACATATTTTGTAGAATTATGTAGTGGTTGTGTCTGTGAGAACGAGGAATTGGTATCATACAAATAAACATAACTGTTAATCTTATAAAATAATCCATTTAACTACAGGTTCATAGGAAATATTTAGCCATCTTACATACATTGTACCTCATGTGCAGCTCTCCACAATTCTAACCCGTCCCCCATCCACGCGAACCCCAGTAGCCCATCCTGTTCCCCATCCAGCAGGGGTAATCAGGGAGCCCCGTGCCATCCTCGTGTGGCCCATCAGAGCAACACGTTGACTGTAGCAGGATCTGCTGAGTCTAAGGCTCGTCAAGAGTCTCGTCTTCCTGACAAGTCGAGATTCAGGCCAGGATCACCCTGGCTTAGTAGGGATCAGAGTCCTGCCGAGTGGCGAAAATGGCTGATCAACTCCATGTTGAGGAAGGGGAGAGTAGGGGATGTCCGCGCACGTGAGGCTGTCGGACCAGATGATGTCTAGTATGTGATCCTTCCGATGGACCAGGCACGCACACACACACACACACACACACACACACACACAATAGAGAGATAAAGATACGTCCACGAATATATCTACTTCGTAAAAGATCTGTGACAAGGCCTATAAACCTAATTACATTTTCTGATATGTGATCAGATAAAGTAATTTATAACTATATTCAAACAGTGGATTACCTTATGTGTCAGAACAAATACATATGTAGTAGTTGACACATATGGCCAGTTTATCCATCATTGCGCATACGACGTTACCAGTCCTTTGTGCTATCATATGTACACGGGAGAGATTTGTACATCATCAGGGGTCAGGATGAAACGACGAAGCCCTCAGCACACGTTACCAGACTCCACTCACGGCTCACCACACACACACACACACACACACACCTCCCCGTCCTGCTGCTCTATGCACTAGCTTCACAAGAATGTTTTTCGAACATTTCATTATAACATATTATAGCACGTTCTCATTAGATTTGATAATAGAATAAAGTCAAGATCTAGTGAGGGTGGATAATTTGCCGACGTATAACCCACCGTGGTAGAGGCAGTAGAGAGGGAGAACCTGTGCACCTGAGTGGTAGGAAGCCACAGCCTGGAACAGAGACATCGCTTCACACACCAAGTACTTCATTATTCTGTGTAAATATTACATTGTGAACTATAAAGTGTCTTGCAAAGTACTCGCCTACACAATGATACACTCGAGAAAATCATATGAAAGAAACACCATCTGTCGTGGCCATTCCAGTCAGGCCTCTTCCCCATAGTAGGTTTTTCTTTTATAACAGAAGAAATTAGGAGGACGGGACGCTGTCGGAGTTCCCTCACTGCAGAAATGCTGTTAAACTTTCTCTTAAAAATGTCGGCAGGTCCAGCTGGGCTGTCCCGGCTATCAAGATGGTACCAGAATTAAGAGCTGAGCTACAATGAATGGTTGAGAGTTACACAGCTGTCCATCTTGGAGGAAAGAAAAGACAGGGATGACCTGATAACAGTTATTCAAATTCCTAAATCAACTTGACGTTGACAGTAAGCAGTTCATCACCTGGTGCAGTGCCAGAGATACCAGGGGCCATAATCAGAACCTCAGGAAGATGTTTTTCCAAAAGGATTTAGAGAGATATTGGTTTAGTGTCAGGGTTTGGTTGGAATGGTCTGAGCAACGAAACCATGAATGCCGACGGCTTGTAAGGATTCAGAAGTATCTTGATGGTATAGAAATATCAGAGACGAGACTCCACGAGCGTGAAACTCTGTCGTCGTAAAGTCTGGATGAATGATAACAAATAGTTAATCAAATACACAAAGGGTTCCAGTGACAGAAATACTCCTTAAAACTTTCAAGTGTGCGTGTGTGTGTGTGTGTGTGTGTGTGTGTGTGTGTGTGGGACTATATATATCCATATACTTTTTTTTCGGTATCGTTCATACCTCATTGAGACGTCTAACTGTGGCAGTTTGTGGAATATAAAGGAATAGATATTCAGAGAAACATGATGACGTAGACGTCATGCAATATAGAATGTAAAGTGATACGAACCGTCCATCTTGTGTCAGAATACTGGTGGGGAGGGAGAACCCTTGGTCATGTTTCGTACACTGGCGAGGAGAATATCTATGTACATTAATGACATAATCAGTACATTATATCATCCACATTCACTGTTGATAAAAGGAAACGTAAATTTTCAGTTGTTAGTTATAGTTTTCTCTCAAATATATAATCCAGAAATGTTGTTCAGACATGTATGAAATGATTTCGAAATGTGTTATTCGAGATTCCTCACTTGTATGATGTTCGGTTAGTGAACGTCATGTTGTCTGGTAATGCATTATCTGCGAGATGCATCAAGATGCGATATACATTGAGCTCCGATAGGCATCGACCTCCGCTATACGATAAGCTTCGATATACGTCGAGGTGCGATATACGTCGAGCGAGAATTTCATTATCTGCGACGTAAGTATTGGTTGTTCTGTTATCGACCAGCCTGACACCAGCCTGCCTTCATATCTTAGCCTCGTGTCGTATCATGGTGGTGTAGCGCGTCTACTAGTTTCAGGTCAACCTGCCAGCGATTCGAACAATAATACAAAATCATTAATGTGAACAAAAAGAAAAGATGAAAGAAATCAGAAACATCAGAAAATTGTGTGTCCGTAGCTACAGCGGGATACATGAGAGAAACTACAGAAGATACGATACCTTAAAAGGTTACTCCCTGTTACAGAGGTCCTGAGAGAGCGAGTTAGATATTGTATTTTACAACCTATGAATCACCTGAGTGTTGACTGGAAATTAGAATTGGCCTGCTCATCCCACACAGTCGGAGGACAAGCCTGGTAGGAGCCTGTTCGGTGAGAAGGCGAGAGAAGGTACAGAAGTTTTTTAATTTTGAGCTTCGTCTCCTCAGACCCCAGAAAACTCAGCCATGGTACAAAGCCACATTAGTAACAAGTCATTCTACATCAAAAGTCCGGAGCTTTGAACTGATAACAGAAAAGTCTCAAGAGTTTTTCCATCTTGGTTGTGTATATGGACAACGTACAGAAGAAAAGTCTAACAAAGAAAGGGAGGGGAGGAAGAGGAGACGAATTACTCGACAGACAAATGACTCCAGAGTTTGTGATGAGACACCCAGCCTTCAGACGAGGCTTCTGGACTTAAACTCTGGAACGATTGATAAATCCATACTTAATGGATTGCCACCCAGGGAGGGAGGGAGAGAGGGAGAGATATGTGGAAAAGCTATGACAACGAGAACATGTGTTAAAAGTAAACAAAAGTAATGATCAGTTTTATCAATCATGCAACATACCAACTCTGGGATTTGTCTGGGTTCCATTGTAAGCTGACGTAATCATGATAATTCTTTACTTCTTTCATGATCTTGGCAACATCCACAAACATGTTCAGACAGGGGTCCAATCTTTTTGGTGAGGCATTTACCGAGATGAGGAAGAGCAATGGCTCAAGGACCGAGTTCTGTGGTATTCCATGAGTGACTCTAATCGAAATGGCTCCTTTCACATACGTCGTTTGTCCCTTACCAGTAGGGTGGTGTGTGTGTGTGTGTGTGTGTGTGTGTGTGTGTGTGTGTGTGTGTGTGTGTTGAGGATATATCCAGTCCCCACATTCATTCAACGTCCATTTAGACCCGTTCTCTCTCGACGCTGACCTGCTTGTGGCCACCATACACAGCGACTTGGGCCACCGAGTAACGCGTCCTGGGCCACTCGGCCAGCTCTGGCCTGGCCATGTCTTCAGGATGTTCCTGCCCTGCTGAAGACGGCCACAGTAATTGTTCTGAGTTACCACGAGGAACTGTTTGTCACTCGCGTCTCCTGTTTACCCTGGCGCCCTCGCTGCACACCTACCACACGCTATTTCAATTAACACTAAATCTGCAGCTGCAGCAGCAGCAGCAGTGGTAGACAGATGCAGCTGTGGCGTGCTGTTGCCACTGGTGCAGCAGGTTGTGCAACCGACGTGGGCAACGTAATGAGGATTACTGGCCGCTGATGCTCTCACTAAATGCCGAATTAATTCTGCCTTTTGAAGCTTAAATACGGCTGTAGATTTACACTGAAGTAAATCCTTTGGATATTATATTCAACGTACCATTTGGCCATAATGTGTTCATGGCTTCACCTTTTTGATGTATTTTGTCCCAGTTCTCAGGTGTTCTTACTTTGTGTTCATGATCATGTCACCAGACACAGTAGGTCATGATCATGTCACCAGACACAGTAGGTCATGATCATGTCACCAGACACAGTAGGTCATGATCATGTCACCAGACACAGTAGGTCATGATCATGTCACCAGACACAGTAGGTCATGATCATGTCACCAGACACAGTAGGTCATGATCATGTCACCAGACACAGTAGGTCATGATCATGTCACCAGACACAGTAGGTCATGATCATGTCACCAGACACAGCAGTTCATGATCATGTCACTATACTTAGTAAGTTACAATCATGTCACCAAACTCAGCAGGTCATTTCATGCTGCGGATAATTCATGTCCAATCAGTGAGTAAAATCTATTCGGCAGTCATCAATATACAGCTACAGGTGGGAGAAAATAATGAATCTAATTCCTTTATGCTTATGGAACGATGGACACAACCCATTTATTGCAAAATCCTACTTTTTTTGTAATCCACTGCGCTGCATGAACGCTGGGAGGAAAATCAAATTACATTTGGAAATTATAAATAAACACAGTCTGTTGTATGGCTCTCGAAATATTCATTAATAATTTAAAAATTGCGAAGAATTTCCCGACACATCTGGTTCACCTTCCGTAAATGACGATCATTCTCAAACTAATCTAATTTATTTTTTCCCTGATTTGCAGACATCATCATCACCATCATCATCATCATCTTCATCATCATCTTCAACCCTTCTTGCTTCTCTCATCACGTTATCAGTAACATCATCATCACCATCATCATCATCACCATCATCATCATCATCATCTTCATCATCATCTTCAACCCTTCTTGCTTCTCTCATCACGTTATCAGTAACAATAATCCCAGCAATTGGGTTTCCTTGCTCCTGCTCGTCCTCACTCCAAGAATATCAATGAGACTGAGGGAAGATGCTGGTCTCTGTTGCACACGGTTTGTTGTGTGGCGTTACCCAGGTGACGAATCCGTAGAAATGGAAGAGATCATCCTAAAGTTAACCAGCACACAACCTTTTCTTCCATGATCCAACACTTTATTAAGGAAAATCTACCCCAGGGTATCTCAACACCCATCTTGTGTGAAAGTAACCGCGAGCCAAAAAACAGGTCAATTCCGGGACCATGAATATCAAGGATACATACGTACATTCTAAACCAATTAAATTAAATTACAATCTCTTAATAAGCTCAAATCTTCATGCTCATCAAAATCTGACGCTTTTCAAATATACGATTTTGGTTCTGGTGCTATTGTGATGTTGTGGTGCTAGTGGTGTTGTTGTGATGTTGTTGCGGTGATGTTGTGGTGTTGATGTTTTCATGGCACTGGTACTGTTGTGGTGTTGATGTTCTTATGGCACTGGTGCTGCTGTTTTTAATGCTGTAAGATATGATCATCATAACTAGACTCGGTTCCTACGTGTGAAATCTGGTTTAAACTAAGCTCAGCCTCCCACCACTTATGTCACATTAATTTCAACCTCATCAAGTGACCGTGTTACCTAGGCTGAACATTAAAATGTTATGGAGGATAAAGGTGCGAGAGAGAGAGAGAGAGAGAGAGAGAGAGAGAGAGAGAGAGAGAGAGAGAGAGAGAGAGAGAGAGAGAGAGAGAGAGAGAGAGAGAGACGGCACTAGCCACACGAAGTCACTCTTATTATGCAGACTAGATTGCTTGCCCCTCACGACGCCTTCACAGGAATTTCTCATTATGTGGCTCAAGAAGTTAAATTTCAGAGAGGAACGTAAAGAAACTGGCCATCCATTCTGAAAGTTTAATTACAATTATAGTGCGGTTCAATTTTTTTTATGGACGACCACAAATTCGTTGAATATTTTTGGGAGAGGCACGCGAGGGGAGTGTTTGCTCTCAAAACACAATCTAATGAACAAACTCTCGTATATTTAGCGAATTAGTTTGATAAAACAAAGTTCATATTAATGGTATTAGTGCACTGCACCGCTGACGATTATGTGAACTTGCACAGTGACGGCAGCGAGTAAGCGCTCCCGCACACAGCTTCACAAACCATCATAAGAGAAGACATAAATTACTTGCGTTGAGTAATCACACTCTCAGCATGATGAGTTCTCTCCTGTTTCTTTCTATTAACCTCCCTCTCCTCTTTCCCTCATCATCAACCATATAGGTGATAATACTTTGTCTAATACTATAGAGAGCAAGACCAACGTCCTGAGACAATATCTAAAATCAATACAAAAATCATATAAGCATTAATAAAACAACTGACGAACGCGTGGTAGCTCAAGCAACGTTACCTCACTTGTTGCAATCCAAACCCAAAACCCGATTTCGATACTTTCTACAAAGCCCTAGAATCCGGAACCTTTCTAAAGAAAATATTTTGTCACAAGATAAGAACCCCTTCAAAGAAAACAAAATATTACATTAATTCATATGATCCATCGATAGATAAGAGTTTTAGAATAACAAAAGTGTATTGGAAGGAGCGTACTTGACTTGGCCAACCAGTTTCTGTGCATCTACAGTGTGAAGCATACAAATGGCAAACGCACATTCACCACAAAATCAATCTCAACAAGCAGATGCTGCCACACTATACAAAAATAGTTACCCACTGCATTATTGTAGATATACAATATACATCAAAAGTAATAGATACCAACGATATCATTCAGTATAATAATGGTTCTGCTGTTGTCCACATGATAGATACCATTCCTCTCTACTAATGATGTCCTAAACTCGATCATTTCACTTCCCTTGATTTGCGATCTTTCATGATACCCATAAACACAGCAATCAGTCTCCTCCACTACTAATCGAAGAGAGCAAGTCTATCATTCTGATATCCGTAATGAAACAATTTCCTAATAACACACTGGGATAACAAATACTGAGGCGTGTCCTTGTAATACAAATATGATGGTATCACCTTACGTTAACACTGGCAACTGAGACATGGCTCTCCAGGTGGTTAGGTGAGACATGGCTCCCCAGACGGCCAGGTGAGACATGTCTCCCTAGGTGGCCAGGTGAGACATGGCTCACCCCCATGTGGCCAGGCAAGCATGGCTCCTCCAGCTGTCCATATGAGACACGACTCCACCATCTAGCCAGGAAAAACATGGCCCAACCAGGTGGCAACGTCAGACATGGGTACCTCAGCAGGCCAGGTGAGACATGGCTCCTTTCAGCTAGACAGTGGGCGCCTGAGAACACCCGCATACGTCAAGACAACCCGCAAGGAATGGCCACCCGACACCACACTGGCCATCAGACATCCCCCACAATGGCCTTCTGACACCCCCACACTGAACCCCCCAAAACCCCACAGTAGCCATCTGACACACCGACAATGACCGCCCAACACCCCCACCCTGTCAGGCAAGGATTGGTCCTGACACCCCAGTCCTCTGACTTGAATTACAGTCTGTCATAACTAGTGTGAAAATTTTAGTCATCATCAGTTGACATACGGCTGGGCTATGTTCCGCTCATCACCTATGCTGCTGTACCATTACTGGCTGTATATTGCTGGCCCTGCCCAGCCCCAAGGCTCACGTCTCTGTCAAACAGTCTACATATATTCGCCACAAAAAACAAGGTGTTAATAGAGATAACGCTGGACATTACAGCTCTACCTCGTGAGAGACGACCCTTAGTGGGTTTATCAGCCAAATTATAACTTTGTTTGGTCACGGCCACGGTGTAAATAATGATGTTATATATTCCATTTGAACTATAATAATGTCACTTCCCTTTTCTAACCTAGAGAAACCTCACGAATGTCTGCACTCCACGAACACATTACCATCAACAGTGTCTACACTCTACCACCACAGTATCATTATGAATGTCTACACTCTACCACCACAGTATCATCATGAATGTCTACACTCTACCACTACAGTATCATCAAGTGTCTACACTCTGCCCCACATCATTCTCTCCAATCCTACTTCCGCCACTTGCCCGTCTCTCTCCACATTTCTTCCGTTCTTTGTTATCCTCATCCATACTTCTCACTTTGCAATCACTCTCGTCTCCTCCTTCCCTACTCCTCACTTACGTGTATGTCATTTTACAGTGTAGGATGCTAACATTTACAAACAGCGTAGTGATACCCTACCAGGTGTGAGTGTACGATCCAACCAGCAGCTAATGTTACGGTAAGTAACCCTCAGCTTTAAGTTGATCCATCCTCGGGAAGGACGTGTGTGAGCCATGCAGCCAACTGGTTCTACGTAACAGAATGATTACCTGAAGCTCATCACACACCAACCTAACGCCTGATGATGATCCGTCGGTCCCTCGACACCTACTCGACATAATGTTATCCCTTGATCAGGCCTTACTCCCCCTCCTATACCCCCATCGCCAACCCCTTTCCTCACCCCTTCCATTCTAGCTCCCGCATCACGTCTTGCCTACATACACTCCCCACGCTCCTGCTTGTTGTATCATTACTGTTAATGTTATATTTATACATCTATTCTAATTGCCTAATTGTAGGTCCCTGTACATATTTGTTTCCGCTCCTCAACTCATTCTTCTCCCCACCTCCCTCCTACCTATTCTCCACACACTGTCCTGGATTTATGACCTCCAATTCAACATATCCGCACAACGCTTTTCTTTAGATCACAATAAACCATCTGTGTACACCCACTGTCTACAAGCGCATAATCCTCTCCCTCCTCTAGGCAACGGCCCTTGCTTTTACCAAGACTGATTCACATACACACCGACCAAGCCCCTGTACTACGCGAAGCCAACGCGTCACCTTTCTCTCCTCTTCTCAGCCCAAATTTCCAGACAAAATCACAGGTAAATCTTCATTGGTTCATGTTGCTTACCCTTCTCTGCTCCACACCAGTACAACAGGGCATTGCCCCTCATGCCTGTTTCCTCTCGCTCCCTCTGTACAGACAAGTACAACAGTCCTGTCTACCTGGTGCATTGCTCTCTCTCCCCTCCCATAAGAGCACAGTAGTACAACAGCACATTCCCCGTCCCGCGTTTGCCCTCCCCTCCCCAGCGTGCATGTTAGAGGGCCACTTCTCGCCTTAAGCACCCATAACTCCAGCGTGGCGCTGATCAGGCCGTGTCTGGGGTCCGACAGCCCACTTTCTTTGTAATTTGCAGTCGTAAAGTATATAACGTTTTCATCAGGTGGCGGGGCGTGTCGCGGCTATTTATACGCGTTCTCCGTCCGGCTGCATTTGCTTTGGGTATTACTAGTGCGTCGAGGTGGGGCTCTCTAATGAGTGGAGGTGTTAGTAATGGCACCTGTCGCAACGGGTTTATGGTACAGTGGCTCCGCTTCACCCCCGCTGAGCCGGCCACTGCTCGCCTGCCGACCCCGAGCACAGAGACGGCACACAACGCTCGCTGGGAATTCCCACTGCACCGATCATCAATACAGTTCGAATAATTTTTAAGTCGTGATACATTATCATCGACGCTCTGGCAAGTATTGGCGTATATCTGAATATATTTATATATCACACAAGTGTGAAAATTGTGGAGGAAATGGATATACCGGCTGATATTACACTAATAACACGTCGTTTGTCGTACTAGTATATGTTTTTCCTCCCTGAACGAGTTATTTACATAGCGGGAGGTGTCGGGTTGTTACTGACCAGTGTATCCAGACATGCCACCGTCGACGGTGGACTTAGGAACCCAATCTTCAACATACCGGATAAGCGGATAATAGTCTGTGCGTGGCTTTTATGGCTTTCTCGTCCCCATTTGTGGAATATTGTATCATGACACATGTACGTTTATTACTGATATTCCTCCCATTCTGGCAGCGACTGTATGACTCTATCAACGCCTCGATCTATACATACGTGTGTGTGTGTGTGTGTGTGTGTGTGTGTGTGTGTGTGTGTGTGTGTGTGTGTGAGCGCCGACAATCCTCATATTTTCCCGTCGCTAACGTTGTTAAATTTGGATGTGTTCCCGCCTGGCGGGTATAAAGAGGAGGAGGACGTGTGGCTGGTCGCTCCTCGTGGCACCTCGGGATTACTCACAAGAAATGCTGGGGCAACAAGCGTTCTTTACGAGCAGCACTTCCCGGATCATCCAGGTATTGAGGTGCCATTACCGTATACCTACCTGGAGGTTAGGCTTCTATATCATTATTCAGGAACAAGTGTGCGTGGCTCACGGTATGGAACGGTGGAGCTGGTCGGAGGACGTGAAGGAAGGAGCAAACGGAACAGGTCAAGCGAGGTGAGGAAACATATGATGATGGATGGAGGTCAGATGAATGAAAGAAGGAACAGAGGGACTTTCCCTTATCTTTGGTCTTACAAAATTAAGTCTTCAAAGGTTATTTATCTTTTCAAATTGTACTTGAAATATATTCTTTCGCTTTTCTCGTGTTTCTCAACAACTACTTTCAAATACATCTTCAACCGGAATAACTTAAAATTGTATCATCTTGTGGTAACATTGGAACTGGTTATAACAACTAGTGGAACCTACGATACCAGGGACGTAACTCAGACACAAGGTCCTGGTTATAACAACTAGTTGAACCTACGATACCAGGAACGTAACTCAGACACAAGGTCCTGGTTATAACAACTAGTGGAACCTACGATACCAGGGACGTAACTCAGACACAAGGTCCTGGTTATAACAACTAGTGGAACCTACGATACCAGGGACGTAACTCAGACACAAGGTCCTGGTTATAACAACTAGTGGAACCTACGATACCAGGGACGTAACTCAGACACAAGGTGCTGGTTATAACAACTAGTGGAACCTACGATACCAGGAACGTAACTCAGACACAAGGTGCTGGTTATAACAACTAGTGGAACCTACGATACCAGGAACGTAACTCAGACACAAGGTGCTGGTTATAACAACTAGTGGAACCTACGATACCAGGAACGTAACTCAGACACAAGGTGCTGGTTATAACAACTAGTGGAACCTACGATACCAGGAACGTAACTCAGACACAAGGTCCTGGTTATAACAACTAGTTGAACCTACGATACCAGGGACGTAACTCAGACACAAGGTGCTGGTTATAACAACTAGTGGAACCTACGATACCAGGAACGTAACTCAGACACAAGGTCCTGGTTATAACAACTAGTGGAACCTACGATACCAGGAACGTAACTCAGACACAAGGTGCTGGTTATAACAACTAGTGGAACCTACGATACCAGGAACGTAACTCAGACACAAGGTCCTGGTTATAACAACTAGTTGAACCTACGATACCAGGGACGTAACTCAGACACAAGGTGCTGGTTACTGCAGTGTGATCCTCGTTCGCACAGTGTGTCGTCTGGCATACATGACGCTTGAGGATGTGGAGGCAGGTGTCAGGCCAGCGCTCAAGCACTCTGCTGGATGATTGCAAGTCTCAGACAACACAAGATGGCTGCTCTCTCGCTAATACGCAACAACCCTAATGTTTCTAATGTAATATGAACAACTGTACCATCATCTGTGTCGTCTTAGCCTCGCCTGACTCCTTGCTTCTTGGTTTGTCTCAGTTTTCCACAGTCTTCTCCTATGTTCCTCTTCTCGTCACCTTAGCCCTATTCTGTACTTTATTTCGTTTTTCTGTCCCATTATAACCCATTACACGGAAATAAAATACAGTACAATACAACCCATGCAGATTTGTCCATTAATAAAGGAAAGTACAACCTCTAAGTAGGCGCACATTAATGGCGCCTCAACAGTGGAATAACCGGGAATTACAGCTCGTAAACAAGGCTTGTTGCCCTGGCATTGATGTGACTAACCCCGAGGTGCCACGAGGGGCGACTAACGACACACCTCCTGACTGTATTACTCACATCGAGGTTGGCAGTATCCGACAACCACCAAATATTAGCAGCCCTAGAATAAGTGGGCCTTCACTACTTCAATACACATCTACTGAGTGTATATACACACATACAGGTATACAGGGTGGCGCAAAACTTCCAACAACCCATGGATGTTAATCATATTCACATTATTCTCGAGGTGACTAGGAAATAATACCAACAGATGAGATCAGAAACAAAAACGAATCGTATGAACATGGCCAAAGGTTTTAATTGTGTCTGTCATTTGGAGCTGGATGACAGGCAGCCAGTTCTTTCACGACCGATGATGGCCTGGAAAACATTACGCCGTGAGTGAAAAGTTAACTTGGGCGAGGTTGTATCAGCGGAGTACAATCTCGTCAAACATTTCTCTCTCCAAAATTATCCAACCTTTCCCCACTATTGCTTGGAACACAGCCTGGAATTCCTGCATTCATGAACGTCTGTAGAAGGGATCCTGGAGTTATAACAGAAAACCTGTTGAAGAATACACGTATATATATATATATATATATATATATATATATATATATATATATATATATATATATATATATATATATATATATATATATGTGTGTGTGTGTGTGTGTGTGTGTGTGTGTGTGAAGAATCGTATACTAAAGCGACAAAAGATAAAGTAACATAACAAAATATGGTCAGAGAATATGCGCTTCATTCAAGTGGATGTTTACTTAAAATCCTTCTATTGTGGCTGTCGATCTGAATGAAAAAAAGACCAATGTGGATGGTAGCAAAACGGACCATTTATCCACATTTCTTTATAGATTCATGAATACATAAACATGTAAACACAAACACACACATACGTTGATGCGCACATACAAAGATAAACACATACATAGAAGTCTGAAACACACACACACACACACACACACACACACACACACACACACACACACACACACGCGCGCGCGCACACGCACGCACACACACACACACACACACACACACGCGCGCGCGCACACTCACACACACACACACACACACACACACACCAGCACACTTTTATCGCAATGTCGACGTTAACGGAGAACAGTTTTCCGAAGACTGAGGAGAATCCGCAAGAAGAGGCACAGGTGGAAGATACGCAAGCAAGGTGTGTGGATGTATTGTTTGATCAGTAGAAGTGTGGCTCATGATGATGAGGGATGCACGTACGAGAAGTGTGGCTCATGATGATGAGGGATGCACGTACGAGAAGTGTGGCTCATGATGATGAGGGATGCACGTACGAGAGGTGTGGCTCATGATGATGAGGGACGCACGTACGAGCAACAACAACAGAAAATCTCAGAATCTTTGACAGAAATACAGAGGCAGGAGGTGGGGTCGGCGGAGGTCAAGATCTCTCCACACTGGCACAAACAAACACAAACAAAAATGCAAAAACATGTACACGTGAGGCACTTATTTGAATAAAGATACTGTGTCCTCGTTAACCCAGACTTTGTTCACGTAGAAGTTTATTATTTTCTTACTGGCAGGAGAATGACAGGTGTTTGTAGACGGCATCACTGTCCGTCGTCCTCAGTGCTAGACCCGTCAGTCAGACAGGCTGGATCGCCTCATCGTGACTGGCTACGTTATAGGTTACTGCCGAGGCTCGTGCCCACCTGGTCCTGGTGATTTCGATCATTGTTCTTTATGACAGCTTACTCATGTACCTATGTTCTCACACGAGCATGTGTGCACGTGTGTATGCGAGGCAATTATAGGTGGGATGAGTGAGTAAAGTAATGGTGTACGTGTATACTAAGTATATAAAAATAAAAACACAATCTGAAGTGAAAGACGCATTGACGTTCCGACGTAAACATGAGCTGGGTCGAGGGTTACCACTGTAACATCGCTGTGATTTATGTTCCTTTATCATGGAAAGAGTAATTGATGTTATCTATGTATTCACATTATGGAGAAAATCAATTTGTTTCATAGTCTCTCATCATCAGATACTCTTGACTCAGATAGAGATGATAGGTAGTATGATTAATAATAACAATGATGATGATAATGATAATGATAATAATAATAATGGCATCTAATGAATGATGAAATTTAGACAGAATTCAATTTAGTTCTTAATTAGACGGCTGACCGTGAGGAGAGAGTTAAGGAGACGGGCGTGTGCCAGGGTTGACTGGCGAACACCTCTGGCAGCACCTTGGGCCATGGAGGCAACAGATTCGTCGTACATGAGACGTACTAAACACACGACAAGGTGGATCAGGCTACGAAGGAACACGTTCTAAAGACTTTATCGCACACAAAGAGCACTAACGTTACCCACAATCACACCAGCTTAGCTCAAACTCTGAACAGTACACGAATTCGACTACGTTCTGATGCTAAGCCTCACTAATGGTGAAGAAATGAGGTGATCAAATGTCTACAAGAACAGCTCGAAGCTTCTATCATGATCTGCAGTGTGGATCATGATATAACGGGCTGCTTCCTCACAAACATATCCTACAAGTCCGACGATTAGGAAACCTACAAAGGAAACAGAACAAAGCAACCTAACTATGACAATCATCACCATTAATCACATCCATCAGTTATATACACAACAACCTGAGCCACTTGCCAAGTAGACAGACAATATGCCAGTACGTAATGAATATGAGATTCTCGGAGGTCGTCGACTTTGTTCCTTTGGGGCAAAATTTTGAAGATTTACAGAGCACAGTAGAAACATAGTTCAGAGAAAAAGATTCAACCGATCCCTCACCTCTTGAGCATGATGGTGTATCCACTGATTTGATGGAATAACCTTTTTAAAGGTCAGGTCAAAGGTGAAAGCATCATACACAACGGTCGCGCGATCGTGCTAAAAGGTTAAGAGCAGTAGACCTTGACTTCATGGAAGGTCGTCTAGTTGGTCTGGTGACCTGAGGTGACCAGAGACAGCAGCCATCTGACCTCACCAATGTTCCCTATGACGTAGCGTAAACGAAAGGCAAATAAGTCCTGGTCACAAGCAGGACAATGTGACATGTCCATAACATTACCACACAGTGTTGAACCAACTGGCATATATTACCCACACACAGCGTGTACTCTGCTACCTTATTACCCACACACAGCGTGTACTCTGCTACCTTATTACCCACACACAGCGTGTACTCTGCTACCTTATTACCCACACACAGCGTGAACTCTGCTACCTTATTAATAATTCTACAAAAAAATTAGTTAGACAAAGTCGCAGTATCTTGACCTCACCTCGCTTGGGTGAGGTCCTGAACAAGGTCCTACTGGTAAATCCTCTTTCAGACAACAAGGAAAACAAAATTATTTTTGCAAAACATTTTTGTGATTCAAATTAGATATTTCTAATGTTAATAACCCAAATCATTTCTTATTTCAACTGATATTAAGATTACAGCTCTGAGAAATCTCAGCATAAACTTGCAAGTTGGCGCCAGTTTCCCGCGGATCAGCGGTCAGTTGGGAGGTGACCCTCCCTACCTCACCAGAGGTATAGATACACCTTCAACCGCGGGAACCAGCATACCTCGGCTGTCTTCCATAGCGTCATCACGTTGTAGGACCGGACCAGTGTACAAGATGGAGACTTTCGCTGCAGTACTACTGGGACTGGCTGTTGTTTGTGTGTGTGTGTGTGTAGCAGCTTGTTCTATCGCATGTCTCTACTACCGTCGCAGGCAGGAACATCAAACGGTAACACCACCTGTGGACCAGGACTGTCCTGATAACGATACCAGTGTTCGTCTTGCCCTCCCTGGAGATCAGCCTCAGACATTACCCACCCGCGACCATCATCATCTCTCCTCTCTCGAAGGTCGAGCCAGTTTCGACGACATGGCGTCGTTCACAAACTCATTTGAAGGAGTGACTCTGGAGTCTTTCATGGTCGACGTGCGAAGAGTTCAGGAACGACGTCAACAAGATGTCCGTGGCGAGGAGGAGGTGAGACAACTGTCGTGGTCAGAGAGCAACACAAGCCTGTCAGGACTACATGCGAGCAGACCCACCAGCCTGCCCAACATATTGGCCGCCTCTCTTACCTCCTCTTTCTCCTCGATACATGACCCTTCAGAAATGGCAATTGCCTGCAGCCTTCCAGGCGTGAGTAGTTTCCGTAGTATTCCTGATGTTCACAAAAACTTCACGACTGACTCGTCAGATGTTACTGAGTCCTGGGCAACCACAGAAGTTCCTCCTAAGTGGTCAACAACACTAGCATCACCCTCGTCTGCCCTGGTCTCGTCTACTCCGATCAAACAGTGATGAAATTCACCTGACTATGGCCAGATGTAGCGTTCCAGGGGACGATCCAGCATGGTCTGGGTTATTACTTTTTTGATTTTCGTCTCCACTGCATAATTGTTTCCCTTTATTGTAGTTTGTTCATGTATTACCTGCACCATTGTGTTATTTTTGTCTTGCATTAAGTACTGTTCTATTGACATATCTGGAGTGTTTTTCTTTTCTTTTCACATGCACTACGAATATTTCGATTCCATGTTTGTATTCAGTGAGAATAAAAAATCAACAACGTTGTTTTTTATTTACTATTCCACTGGTAAATGAAAAGACATTGTGTGTTGTCTTGTTATTATCATAGAAGGAAATACTATGTTATAGAACGAAATCCAAAATGAATATTGTTTTGCTGTTAATAATGATTATGTCGTCGTGTAAACTGCTAATATAAGGTTGAAGATGCGTCCTCCTGGCATCGAAGGTTTACAGTAATATCATCAATCATGATATCTGCCGGTCCACTGCTTTGATTACACGCAAATGCTAAAAATTTAAAGAAAACTCGCATTTCATACACACCGAAATTATATACAGGAGATGGAGCGGATGTTATACAGTCAGTCTAATCTGTCTACAGGTTTGGTCCATAGTAACACCAGTTACATTCCTGCCTTCATCTTCATCACCAGTGTGGTGTCAGCAGCCAGAACAGGATGTAAAGGGGCAATGTTTGTCGCTCGTCTTCCCCGGCCCCACCTCGGAATTATTCACACAAATATGAAACATTGTTTATGAGCTATAATTCGCAGATTATCCTCGTGTTGAACCGCCATTAACGTGTGTGCTCTGGTAAAAGTTGTATCTTTTTTCTCTTCCCGCGGCGACTCGTTGCCCCTTGTAATAACCAGTTTTTTTTCTGGAGTTTGATGAGAGGTGGTGGAAGTAAACAAAGGGAATACAGTAGTGAGAAGGAATTTGGGTAACAAGAAGGAATAAGGGAATGTAGGGTAGAAGTAGGAGATGGTTGGTGGCACGATGAGAGGTCATAATGAGAACGTAAGGCGATCGGGAGAAAGACGAAGGACAAAGGGATGGAAAATAGAAGGGCAAAAGGAACTTGGGTGGATGGGTCGGGGGATCTCTGACCAACGCATGAAATTAGATTAACTTAGACGAACGAACACAGTTCCACGTGCCTGGCGTACATGGCAACTGCCGTACACTAACTGGAAGGCAAAAGTTGTTCGCTTAAGCGACAAGAAGTTTTTTAGCTTGGAAAAGAGGAGGCTAAAATGAAATTTAATAAAGACATTCATATTCATCAATGGCTTTGATCTAACAAGCTATTTCAGACCAGATTTGTCTGGTTTCACTCGCTGTAATGCATGCAGCTGGTGGGCAAGATTTCACTTCGAATGAGGCGAAATACTATCTTTTAAGACATAAAATGATTTACCAGTTGAAAACAGAAGCTTGAATACGTATACGAAAAGATTTGATGAATGATTCCTTCACGTTCACTACTGTAGGTAAAGTTTATATGCACAATTCTTTAAATCATCTTTATACCTCACTCTTAACATATTAGCCCAGATTCTGATCTTTTCCACAGCATCGCTCCCTTTCTCCCAAAGTTTAAATTCCATCATCACTCAGCCATGCGATTAGGATTAAGTTTTAGGAAAAAAAATATCTGATGTCAGTCAGCCAACCCAAATACAATAAAGAAATCCATTGCATTTCCGTAATATTTCACCATTTCCCCCTGATTTCTAACATCTCATTTTCATGTGGTAAACCCAAAGTTAATGGTTGATGCAGCATACATGAATGATGAAGTTTTGCCCTCCTGTCTGCCAGTTTGATATGACGTCAACGGTATGCATGTGAGTAGCGAATTCCCATGTCTTCCTGCATGGTGAAAATCTGGGTGTGTTCTCTCCTGGCGGGAGGAGGAGGACGTGTGGCTGGTCGCTCCTCGTGGCACCTTGGGATTAGTCACAAGAAATCCTGGGGCAACAAGCGTTCTTTACGAGCTATAATACGCAGGTTTCCCTCTGGTGAGGCGCCATTAGTGTATACCTACCTTGAGGTTTGGTCATTCTTTATTTAAGGGGGAGCCGTCATGGGTTGTATACGGGGTTTTTATGTCTACTGAAAGATGACCAGAAAAACCGGAAGAAATGACAAATGGTGGAAGGAAGATGGAGTAGGGATGAAAAATAGGGAGGAAAAATGGCACAGAAATGCTAAGTAAGGTTCTATGAGACGTAAATATGGCAAGGGAAGAATCCCCAGTGATATGCAGGAAACAGAACCCACAACGGTAAACAGAACCCAGATTCCAAAAGGAAACTAGGAAACAAAATCCCAGCGGTAGGCAGGGAAATGTTGAGATGTAAGAGTTAATGAAATGGATGGAAGACAAGGAGAATTATAGACGAACGTAGAGAAATGAGGGTAAGGAAGACTTCAGCCACGAAAAATGACCAACGTGCATGAATAAATTATAGACGATCCAGCATAGTTTGGGTTATTAACGTTTTGATTTTTGCCTCTACTGCATAATTTCAAAATTTCTGTCCGTGCTTCACTATTTGTTCATGTACTGCCTGCACCAAATTTGGCTGGTACATTATTTTTGCCTTTTTCTTCAAGTATTGTTGCAACTGTACAGTTAGCGGAGTATGTCTTTACTAAAACTGTGCTATACCATTTATCATGGAAAAAAATGTAGTATGACTTTTTATGAACAGACAATAAAGAAAAATGCAAACGTTTTTCATTTTCTACACATAACCTGTCGTTGTCAGTGATGGACTGGAGGACCTGCCCCTGTGGCTTCCCACCCACCACAATACATCTGGAGAAACTGTTGCTGGTCAGGTTTATTCTTTTTCACAACAGAATTTGATGCTGAGCTATCTGATCAGTCTTCATTACCTCCTGTAATCATATTAGATTATTTGTGAAGTACTTGGGATCTAGCAATACCTGCTCCTAAGTGCGGTTCTTCTGATAAGAAATACAGAATCTTTGAAGAAGTTAGACATCATTAAGAACGGTTATGATCATGAGGTATTGTTGACTGTCTCAAACCGCCGAGTCCTCTCCAGTCGGTCTGCCAGAAAGGCTCTTAATTATATCATAAGCAATAAACGTCCGGCTGGTCAGGTTATTTTGATCAAATTTAGTTGAGCACAATATACTTCTGACAAATTATTCTGACAACAGTCGCGCAAATTTCGCTTGGACTGTCACAACAGATCCAAAAGTTTCTTCCTTAACTGGTGTCCAAACATTTCTTTAATTAAAGAAATGTTTGCACGAGAAGACGTAGCCACGCATTTCCTACCAACATTTCTTAACTTTAGGTCGTTTTAACTCTTTTAAGTATTTTGCAATAAGAGTTGGGAATTGAAGAAGAAATTCTCTTTCTCTTGTGAGAGACACAACTGGACGACGAGGATTAAAGCCCAAGTATGTTTCTTTACTCAGTATCTGCTCTTGATTCTAAAGTTATGGAAGTCATAATTCTGTTACCGAGGGCCCAAACGAAGGCTCGTGAAAAGTATCACCTGACAAAAAGCGTCATAATACCCTGGAAGCTACACACATAAATATACAACTGGGGACACCTAACTCTTCCTCATGTGTCTGCCACACAAGCTGCACCTCACTACTGGTTGGACTCAGGATTATCAACTGTTTCACTCTCGTACATAAAGGACCTCTTTTCTCTCGGGCTTACAAAATCCTACTCTTTCTCGGAACGGCGAAACCTAGTTCTCTCACGGATTTACAATTTCCCCCTTGTATATCCGACTTACACAACCCCCGCCTCTCCCGAAAGCCTGCTAACAAGCGCATTAGCGGGCAACATTGTATTCTGGAAATTATATGAAAGCTCTGAGCTCATAAATTCGCTCATCATTATACGCATCGTGAGAAGCTGTACAGAGTGAGGATGACTCGAAAATCCCTCTTGAAAACGTCTGAGTATCAGCGTATAAGGTACAAAATGAACCCAAAAGGAAATATAAAGTGAAAGTTGATAAAAATTAAATGATTAGAATTCAAAAAACTACAGACTGTACGACTTCTGCTTTGACTAAGATACCACAGGGTGTGTTGTGGGGCCACATGTAACTAGAGCTTTTTAAATATTAAGGTTCTATACTTGGGGTAAAATAATTGTAATGCTTTGGAAATACATATATATAATTAATTAGGCTTATACTATAAGAAATATGATTCATTTATCATAATAGCTTCAATTAAAACACCGATTTTTTTACAGAACTGTTCCAGCTCAATTTAGCTCCTGTAATTGTTTTCATTATAAAAATACTGAACTAGATTATTTATGTTTGTATCAAATTAATTAGATGAGGTAAAAATTTAGCTGTAAATCTAACCCTGTATCAAGTTCCTCAGCTACAGACGACTCTCCCCTACACCACTTGGATAGCATGTAGGGCGCGAGGTTTGGCTCAATTATGGTTAAGTAGTTGATAGCCATTGTAAATCTATCGACTCATATCTACCGCCATAATCCTGAAGATGTAAATGGTAGATGAATGGCAGGCTACCGGAGCAACGTGTTCCTTGTGACGATAATTTGGTGACGATACATCAATACTCATTTTCCGAAAAGAGAAAGTCTATAACGAAAAGTTATGATACGGTTGTGGTCAGAGGTCTTACCTGGGATGATACAGTCCTCTAGCAGCCAAGATCATAATAACTATCTGGGGATGATACCATTTTTTCCAGACGAGGAAAAAAAAATAGGATTGTGAGCTACCACGTGAGAGACTTGCATAAGACTGAGCTACGTGAGCCAGCGGTGGAAACCTTGTCACGATCGTTCTTAGGAAAGGAAACTGGGGAAGTTTTCCCAGCTGAGGCAAGCAATCTAGAAGGACGTTTAGGCTACAGACTCGCCTATGGTAAAACTTGTTTATTTCCAGGGCGCACTGGTGAGATATCTTCGTGTGTAAATCTTAGAAATATGGTTGTTTTTGTGAAGTGTGGTTGACTCAAACGAGACTGCTGAAGGCAAGACCTGGGTTAATTTCAGTCCAGGTAAGCTGATGAGAGGCTGAAAAAAATGACTCCTTTGCTAGTATGCTAATTCAGAGATTGTTTTCTGTTTTTGTGATGACAAAATTAAAACTCTGGGTATTATATGAAATGTTAATGTTTCATTGTTGATATCATCACGTAAATACCCGAAGAACACCCCCCTCCCTCCCCTCTCTCTCTTCCTGCTGCAGAACATTTCCTCTGTTCTCACAACTATGCCATTCTTTCTGCCTGGGTATCTATGATATTACGCACACCTTGTGTGAGGACTCTATGAAATGTTTTAACAACATGACGCAATACAGTCAGTTTATCGCATCTAAAATAGTGGATATGTGGCCAAACTTATGGTGCAGAGGTAATGGCGAAACTTTGCATTGTACAGAGGATCCTGATCTCTTCGGTAAAGGATGTCAACAAGACGGAGGAGGAGATAGAAGATGAAAGACATCACGTAAAAGCTTTACCCAGGAAGATAGCTTGGTCATGACTCCTCTGCAGGCCACATCAAACAACATCAGTCATCGAGCATCTTCCCGAGGAGTCTATGGATATCTGAATGACAAAAGATTGTTCAGTCTCACTGAGTCTTGAACACTGTGTGTGGGAAGCAGGTAAAGGCAATACGGCTCACTTTGAGGAAAGCTAACGAAAATGCAAAAGGTGTTTTCTTTACGATCCAATAAAAAACGAGCTAGTTCGCCCGCTGAAGTTTGAAAAAAAATTAAGTAACTTCTGCCAAGAGTAAGATGGACAGTTTGAAAGATGACTGCCAACTACTTCCGCGGCTTTTCTTATCTTGGCCGAGCAGACAGTGAGATGTGGAAGAGCTTTCCCAACATGAGACGCAGACCGCTCCTCCACTTTCACTGCAGAACAGGAGGCAAAATGGGGTATTAAAATCATAGTCAATGGAGATTCTATAATATCATTGTGAGTCTTGGGAAGATTAAGAGAAGTAAGGAACTGTGTTCAAAAGAAGGTATGTAAAGGGATTAACAGAGGCAAAAATCGGTGATTAAAGTTGGAGTCATTTTGATGACAGCTAAAGTCGGCTGGGTGGCCAGAACATCCAGGGACTATGCTAATGAGGCGGTAATTCATTACAGTACATAAAGTTTGTAAGAAAAAAATATCCTGCTGGAACATATCTAGTTCTCATATCTAAAAGAACTGTAGTAATTAACTGTCCACTGAATAAAATGAAGCCGTAAATGAGTGCGATTCTGAGAAATCCTAATGTACAGGATGAATATATTCCTGCAGTGGACGCTTCTGGCTCCTTCCGTTTCAAGACGAATCTCATACAAAGTCAAGGCGTCAGATAAGGAATTATTGTGTTGTCTCTCTTTCCTGTCCCATCAAGTTAGATAAACATTTGCCTTTATTCAAGTGTACATTTGATCTTATTTTAAACATAATCGTAACTACTTAAAACTGTCTTGTTCCTACAAATGATGATTCCTTCATTCTTGGTGGAGACCCTTCAGACAGACCCTGGACCCCAGCCTTCCGTGAGGAAGGTGGCCGATTTTGCATCATCACTTGACGTTACCTTTATAATCTTTCATTTGAATGATCCTAGCAACCTAACCTAACCTTCCCACCTGACCCAACATACTCTTATGACACTTCGAAAAATAAAAGCCTCAGTGCTCACACTCGGCCATTACTGCTAACGTACCAAGCGAAGTCACATGACGCGACCAGTGGACCAAGCAGGGGTGAACATAAAGGTCTATATATGTGATGGGTAAACATAAAATACAGAAATAACAATTCAGAATAGTTATGTCTTCAATATATATGTGCATGAAATAAAAATAGTGCTGTATGGATGGTAAACTATTTCCTTAATTTCCTCGCTGCCACCAGAGGGCGTCCGAGTGAAAAGAAATACCAGACCCGAATTCGTGGCATATCAAGAGCGCTCCTGAGTCTGTCTTACTCTTAAGGTTCGTCGTTAATTCCACCTCTGTCTTCCTCCAGGTAACCCTAGATTGAGAATTAATGGGGTAAATACCAGCCGTAAAAAGCAGTTCACACATCACTGGAAGTAATTACTGGAGTCGAGAGTGGTGTGTTGAGGTCTCTCTCTCTCTCTCTCTCTCTCTCTCTCTCTCTCTCTCTCTCTCTCTCTCTCTCTCTCTCTCTCTCTCTCTCTCTCTCTCTCTCTCTCCCTAAATGAAGAGGATCGGGAGGGTGGTAAACTAAACCTAGGATCAGGGAGTAGTAGATTCTGAGAATGAAAGATAAAGATACATTTATACACCTACACATGAGCAACTTCCCATACATATACACAGTGGTAAACCTGATCAGATGATGAAATCTTAAGTCAGAAGTATCTGTGTTTTGACTGAAAGGCAACTGTATTACTATAGGAACGCAGTGTTTGGTGGCTGAAGGTTCCTTATGTAACAAGCAGTTTAACCATACTCTCTACCCATCCAGTTCAGTTTTAACAACAACCTTAAACGAAGAATATGGAACTTCTATCCTTTAAAGATGTCGTAAGGAATGAAAGAACTAAAGATCATGTTTCAAACCTAAAAAAGCTTGGTACAACAGTGAGTTGGAGGTACGATCCCGGCCACTGCAGCAGTTTCGTGGAGGTACATCACTGAACACTGCAGCTGTTACGTGGAGATTTGGCCCTAAACACTGTACGTGTTACGTGCAGGTATGGCTGTAAACACTATGTGGTACGTGCAGGTATGGCTCTGAACACTACGTGGTACGTCTCGTTGAAACGAACAATCTTACAACTTCACGTAAGCCTTTGTTCTCTACTAGAGCGTTTTACCACCACCAGTATATTTCTTATTCATGTCATATGATCGACTTTGCATTAACTTTAACGAGAGACAAATAAGTTTTGTAGCGAGTCGGGTTACTGCAGAGAGAAGCCCAGAGCTGCTGGTGCGAAGCATTATCCCGTTACCGTTGCAGTGTTATGGCTTTTATGACCACATTACGTAGCACGCCAGCCGCTTGGCCCATGACCATCCATATGAACGTACATACGAATCATGATTGCCAGCAGAGGAGAGCCAACACAGCTAGACTCATGTGCTAGGAACACTGTACATGTGATGAAACCATACGATAAGGCGTACTGTAAACCATACTGTAAGGCATACGGTGACGTTTTTGTGTTTAAAGATAAAGTTGTTTTGAGCGCACACAATAGGAAGTAGAGATAAGGGTCTGTATTCTTTAGAGACAAAGTATATATATATATACATATATATATATATATATATATATATATATATATATATATATATATATATATATATATATATATATATATATATATATATATATATATATATATATATATATATATATATTGTAGAAGCACTGTCAACAGCAGGATCTAATTCCAGTTAACGAGTGCGCTCTGTGCTTCATCTGTGTAGAAAAAATCGAGGCAATGGTTAATTAAACACTCCAGCGCGCTGTGGGGACCAATTACTAAATGAATCATAGGCAGCTGTACTGAGCTGAACTGTATCCCAGTTGACTGAACGCTGCGCAAGGATACGCTTTACTGAATTTCTCTCACGATATAAGTTATCTATGTCTGTAGTGTTGTCTGTCAGACTTGTACAGTAATGTGTGCTCAACAATCGGTTGCAGTCACAAAAATTCTCTCAGTCATCAAAATAGATGATAAAAAGTAAATTTTGTTGAACGCTAAACAACGTTTGCTATACGTAGATGTTTGTATTGCTGCGAAGCTGTTGAGATGATTCGTCTGAAAGTATTGTTCATTTACTGACTTTCCTGCAACACTTCTGTGAAACAGTCGCATCCCCTAAGAAACAAACAAATAATGAAACTGAATCAAACAGAATTTTCCAGTATCGTCTCATTAGTTTTGTCTAAAATTATGAAAAGCTTTCTATGATAATGGATGAACAGGTCCAGACTGCGCCAGAGAATGCACTAACAAATAAGAGCAAATAGTTTCGATACATCGAACAAAACTTCACAACTTTATTTGGAACGTTCCATTACCATCAGTAATATCGACTTTTCTATTTCATTTATGTGTGCAGCTTATATAACTGCCTCTGTCCCGTGATGGAATCATTGATATATATATATATCATTGCTCTACTGCCTGTGGTCGCTGCAGTTTAGACATTTCTCGGAAATAACCTGTTAGCTACAGCCTCCCTGGCCTCTGAGACGTGTCCCTTCATAATTCTGCTTCATAAAAGTTCTCCTTGAATTCTGTTCTGCGGTTCTCTTTACATCGTGGCTGCTCTCTACGTACCTTCACTGTCTCTCACGTGCTAGAGCTTCAAACGATCTCTCTCTCTCTCTCTCTCTCTCTCTCTCTCTCTCTCTCTCTCTCTCTCTCTCTCTCTCTCTCTCTCTCTCTCTCTCTCTCTCTCTCTCTCTCTCTCTCTCTCTCTCTCTCTCTCTCTCTCTCTCTCTCTCTCTCCACCCTCCGACGCGTACCCTTACACAGGCCAGCCGCCACCACTTAGCTTCATCCTTTGTTACAGTCCTAATGACACACTCGTAACGTTCCACCTTTTCGCCTGGTCGTCTGGCACGGCCACACTGTCCTCTCCTCCCTCACACTCTCCACCCTCCGTCATCACACTTCATCCTTCACTTTAGTCATTACTCATACTCACAGCGCCTCTTCATCCTGCACAGTGCTTCATCATCCTGCACAGCACCTCATCATCCAGCACAGCGCCTCATCATCCAGCACAGCGCCTCATCATCCAGCACAGCGCCTCATCATCATGCACAGCGACACATCATCCTGCATCCTCATCACCTATGGTAGCCTCTTTCTATCTTTCTTCTCCTTTCTCAAAATCATAAGCCAAGGAAGCTTAGCTTTGTCTCAAGTTAGAGGAAAGACCTTCAGAACATAATGCATCAGTTTCATCTTCCTACAGGGCAACTTATTCATTTTTCTTATCGCAAATTTCCATCAACGATTATCTTCATCCCTCTTTATGAATATCATCACATTCGAATCTAATCTCAATGTTTTCCTCATGTTCCCATCCTTCACTATGAGAGCTGATTTCAGGCCACGGTCCTCGTTAACGTCACAGAGAACGTAACATATCACGGTGTTCCCTCTGAGCTATCTTCATCTTTCACCCTCATGATCCAAACATACTACCTTCTCCTCCTGTACTTCCCCTTGTTCATATCACACCCGTGGATCATCACGTTCATCAATTAGCCCCTTTGTCCAACTTCAACCCTACACAAAGACTCGAGCGTATACTACTGTAAGTATACAAACTGTCGAATGTTATTCATCAGAACACTTTTTGTATTTCTTAGACTTTAGTTTTCATTTCCACTTCCCAGAACTGAAAGCTAGGCATTATTGATTCTGATAACTGCAACAAACTTTCAGGAAAAGCAACACTGTAGTGTCGACTTTCAGGGTAACAGTTACATACGCTAACGAACATCTGCGTTTCTAGCCTTCATTCTCAGTCCAGGTCCGGGCAAAGTTCTGTTTGAAAATTCGACCATTTCATACTTTATCAACTTCCTTGCCTCGCTTTGCGATAAACCTAGCCACTTGGGACGACACAGGGACTAATTATACCAGTAAATTATTTCGACAGCGTTCATAACATCCAGTGCATAAATTATTTTCGTCTCAACTTACCCAGTTGCTGTACAACAGTTGCCTTGTATAATATTTCAGCAAGTTAATACTGCCGAGTGCAGCACTCACCATCATAGCCTCTTCTGCAGGTAAAAATGAACCCAGTGGGATGGTGATGAACCCAGTGGGATGGTGATGAACCCAGTGGGATGGTGATGAACCCAGTGGGATGGTGATGAACCCAGTGGGATGGTGATGAACCCAGTGGGATGGTGATGAACCCAGTGGGATGGTGATGAACCCAGTGGGATGGTGATGAACCCAGTGGGATGGTGATGAACCCAGTGGGATGGTGATGAACCCAGTGGGATGGTGATGAACCCAGTGGGATGGTGATGAACCCAGTGGGATGGTGATGAACCCAGTGGGATGGTGATGAACCCAGTGGGATGGTGATGAACCCAGTGGGATGGTGATGAACCCAGTGGGATGGTGATGAAGAATACGTGACGATCACTCGTGAAGTTGATTACTGGAAGTTGATGTGATACAGATGTTCCATATTGATATAAGTAGTGGTCATGACAGAGGAGTAGGAGGAGAGGATGAGCTCAATGCATGTAAGGAGATAGATGGTTCTGATGAAAGGTAATGGCCAAGTGGAGGGATGGAATGGGAGGCAAGGGAAATTAAGAGAGGGGAAGATGAAGAGTAAAGCTGGAGAGGGAAAGGTATGATAGGAATGGGAAAGGTGAGGGTGAGAGAGGGAGGGGTAACCAGGGCGGCAACCCTCCATGCTAAATCCGTGGGTGATCTGCAGGCCTGTGTGTGCTCCCTGATAGCAAGGACAAGCCTACACCAGCCTCACTCACGCTGCAGCCCAGCTAACCTGAATACCTCCGGGGAACAGTGTGGTGGAGGGAATAAAGGAAGTAAACATGAATCAAAGGGAGAGAGAGAGAGAGAGAGAGAGAGAGAGAGAGAGAGAGAGAGAGAGAGAGAGAGAGAGAGAGAGAGAGAGAGAGAGAGAGAGAGAGAGAGAGAGAAGGTAGGGGTGTAACCTACCCACATACGGGTACCTATAACGATATTTACCATTGTGGCAGGGTAGACCAGGGCGCTCAGTGCTCGTCTCGCTAGATGAGTAAGACTGTTCTTCTTAGCTGAGTCTAAGTTCTAGGACTAAGTTCAGCTACGTGTCAAGTTTCAGGTTCTCTTTTAAATGTTTCAGTTGATGTTTCACTCATGTTTCATGTTCCTCGTGGTAGTATGTTGACTAGTGGTACAAGCATCCTGGCTGAGCTTTCATATATTTTCATGATTTATTTTCGGTTTGTTTCATGGTATACTTGAAGATCTGATAACACTCTAGCTTGCGTGTTAAGAGGGTTTCAAGGTATAATACAGTTCCTTTGTGCCTTCAATATATTGCCATGCGTAGATCATCACAGAGAGAAAGGTTAAGTGTAAGAATAAGAAGACGTGAAAAGAGAGACAGAGTAACGTGAGATCCGGAAAGCCTTTATTGACAGTTCCATCAAGAAGAAAAATGAAAAGCAAAGCAAATCAAGGGTTTTCGTATGGCTCTGCACGTGATAATTCCCAGACCCAGCTCTGTGGTGTATATTTCAACTATAACTGGACTGTTGTATTCACATCTCCAGAAGAGAAATAAAAGATCCAGAAAATTTCTTGTTAATATTGACAAGGTATTCCTACCACCGGTACACTGCCATGTATATCCCCCTTTGGTACTACTGCGCCAAGAGAATAAACATTAGTTAATTTTGTGTCTATATACGAGCGTCCGAGCGTCGGCTGATTGTGTGTGTTTCTGTATGAGTGTGTATGTGTATGTATATACATGTGCGACTGTGTATATGTGTGTGTGTGTGTGTGTGTGTGTGTGTGTGTGTGTGTGTGTATGCATCCACTCCCTCAAGCAAGGTATTCATGACTGTAAAAATTTTCGTCAGACTTGAACCCCAGAGATTTACCAAACATTCTTATCATGTGGAGAGCTAATAGCCACGAGAGATTACTTTCTAAGTGGAGTCCAGATCAATATTGACTTAACCAACGTGGATCTAGAATCTCTAAAAACCTGAAGATAGAGTTGGTATATGCGTTCGTATTGGGATTATTTGCTCAACTAAATGTGGCTAATCTCCTCTCGGAAATGTTCAGAAGGAAACGTTCCTCACACACGCCACACTGATGTTGTCCGGCGGTGAGGGTTTATAGGAATGGTATAATGGAGGTAGTATGGTTCTCGCTCACCTCCCTCACCTCATAATGGGATACATACTGTAGGCTCCCTGGGACTTCCTCTGGGACTTCATTAGGAGGGGCTGAGATGTAGTTGTTATTGATGCTGTTGTTGTTGTTGTTGTTATAAATTTCATCAGTTGGGTACCTGGTGTGGGCACGTGTTCTCCGACAGCCTGTCCTCTGGTTTATGTCCCGCTGGTGTACGTATAGACACATATATGTAAACGGCCTGAAGAAATGACGATTTGATTAGATTTTCGAACCCAGAGTTACAGAGATTTGAAAGTTCATTTTGGAAAATTCTTTTTGTTTTGTAAAATGTTATAATTCTTGTGAGACGCTTGGCAACACACGTGCGCCTACTTGCTGCTGTGATCCCTCATCGTTGCTCTGGAATCATGAAGACATTTAAGGCCACAGGTTACCTTCGAGACTCCTTAACAGTGACGACCTCAGAACTTACCAAGATTAGGGAAGAATATTTTCCATCCTTCTAGGAATCATGGAATGAGCTCATCAGGAGGGGTTAATACCCATCAGCAGTTGCTTAGGAATCCTACGAGATCCTCATGAGCTGCCAGGCCCAGAAATTAGCGTCCTGGAATCTACAGTGACATCATCAAGGAGTGTCGCCATCAGGGGCTGCTCCTCCCGTTAAAAGTCGACTGGCGTGAAATCTAAATGTCGGAGTAATTACAAAGTAATTATCACCAGCTGCGTTTAGTTAGTCTGAACCTGCTACGTACGCTCATTACACACTTAACAATATATATATATATATATATATATATATATATATATATATATATATATATATATATATATATATATATATATATATATATATATATATATATATATATATATATATATATATATATATATGTGTGTGTGTGTGTGTGTGTGTGTGTGTGTTTGTACATGTTATGAGGTATCCAGGTAAAGATTATTAACAGGGGAAAGATCCTTACCGTTTTATTCTGATGTTACATGTGAGAATTTTTTAAGGAACGCTTCATATGATCGATCAGTGACAGTGATTTACACGAATGATATTCATCTGACATAATCGTAATACCAGTCATGTGATATGGTATGTGATTGGTACGTGTGGGAGATTTAGGAGAATGTTGTATGTAAACGAGCCATGTGAATGGTCGAATTTACAATCAATTCATAACTAATGGTAATGCTTTTATCATCATATGTTTTCTTTATCAGTGTTATCAATATTCGCATCAGCATCATTATTGATATCAGTAAAGCTACGTATTTTCATTGTCAACAGCATCCATTACCTTTATATACTCACAGTATTTCGCTCACCTTGCCTCTACCCACTGACCCTAACCTCCCCGGCCTTCCTCCTCTCCCTTCGGTTTCCCTGCTCTCTCCTCGGCTTCCCTCATCTTCCCCCGGCCTCCCACCTCTCCCCTCGGCCTTCCTCTTCACCCCACCTCCAGCCTTCCTCCTCTCCCATCGGCCATCCTTTTCTAGAAATCCTCCCGGCCTTCCTCCTCTGCCCTCGGCCTTCCTCCTCTCCCCTCGGTTTCCTTCCTCTCCTCCCGGCCTCCCTCCTCCCCACTCGGCCTTCCTCCCTCTTTCCAGATCCGTCCAGCAAACATCACCCCAAGGAAAAACTTGGGCCAGTTTATACTGGGTTAATGAGACGTGGTTCACTTCGTCTCTCGCTGGGTTTCACTCACACCTTACAGCTTTCCTCGGGCATTTACTGAGTGAAACATTAATGATGTGTTTCCCGGTAACAGGACCGTTCACAAGGAAAAATCTCACTGCAGGGTCTTGCCTCCTGTTGCCCCTTTTTTGTTATATTTATCGAGATTCTTGGAACCTGTTAATTGTTTTCTTTTTAGGGTCGAAAAGTTGTCTGATTTCGTTCGTTTCTCCTGATGTTTGCCAAGTTCAACTTGAGCTGGACTGAGGTTTTAGACCAACTTTGGCTGACTTTATTTTACCTTATTTGAATTCACTTTACTTTTCATGACTTCTTTAACTTTTTGGCTTCACCAGACTTCATTGGCGGTGGCCTTTTCGTCTTCTTTTGACTTCAGGTGCTTTCATCTCGGAGGCTTCTCTCCTCTGAGATTTTTCTCATGTCATTAAAGAAACACTGTGAGCTTCTCATCAATTAGAGGTCGCTAACTACTGTCAACAGCTGTTAAATGGTTCTCAAGTGGGAGGAGAGGTGGGGTAAGAGTAAGGAAACTTGAGGAAGAGAATTTCCAGAAAAATGAAGGTTTAAAGAAATATATGACAGATAGATAGATAGGTAGATAGATAGACAGATAGATAGGTAGATAGATAGACAGATAGATAGAGAGACTTGAAGTTCATGGGAAAGGTAAGGATTATGAACCGTCATTAGTAATGGAAGGAAGGACATTCACCTGCTGTTGTCTGTTGGAAAACTGAAGTTGTCAACAACAGTTGGGTGAAGTGTGAACTTCTCTCAACAGTTGATGGACTGTGAACTGTCTGTTTTCAGCCGCTGATGATTGTAACCTGCTCTCATAACAAATGGAAAGTAATTCATCGACTCCTGAGAAAGAATATGATAAAGTTAATGATTTTGCCAAAGTTTTGATGGATAAAGATGCTGTCGAGCATAACACTGGGTTTCAAGTAAAGCTTGGAAGACTCTCACGAGGAAGAACAACTTCATCTGAAACAAGAAAACAAGTTCAAACAGACAGTTGCAGATGTCATCTGCATTACTATGATAAATAGAACATGTGTGTGTGGAGGAAGAAATAACATTACGAGACTGCAAGATGGTGTCATACCAGGTTCAAGCTTGGCTACAGGTACTAGTAGCGCTGTAGTTACAGGTACTAGTGGCGATGTAGCCTACTTGGAGATGTTAGAGATGTGAATTGTAAAGTGTGTGGGCAAATATATGAACACACTAGAACTCCATGTCTGAGATTAAGTAAATTAGAACATTTTAGGTATAGATCCGAACAAATCCTGCAGCTCATGGCACGACACTGTATTGTTTATGATAAAGTCCCTAAAATTGTAGGATTTTATACATTTTTTTCTCTGATAGATAAGTTAGTATATGGAAAGACTGTAAGCTATGTGAAGAACCAACTTGTTGGCATTTTATGTTGAATTATCGACCCACTGAAGTCTGAGAAAAATCCTTTGTAACTCTGCAAAAGTTTTACGTTGCCACACTGAGGGTGAGAACTGGTGGCACAACAACGTAGCCACTCTGACAACAGCACAATATAATATCTACCGACCTGATCTATGTTGACTTCTGAGGGAAAATTTGTCGACCATTGATTGGAAATTAATAAAAACTAAGAGAAATCCATCAACACCGAGATGTAAGTTATCGAACACTGACTGCAAATATATAGACTACAAAGGGAAAAATGTGTTGACCTGTGAAGAAAAATATATCGACCAGTGAGAGTTTCAGACTTGGATCAAGATGACTCATCCACCCGCCACAGTCACAGACCTACCATACGAGTAATGTTATCTAGAAGAACAACGATAACGCTTACATTAAATAGATAATTTGTTTTCTATATCAGAAAATTGATTATTTACATTTTTCTAGATCAGAAATATTCAGCAATAACAGACACAAGCAACGAAATATTTCCTTATCATGGAGGCGACGTATCTTATCTATTGTGAGTTCAGCACTAACAATGGTGACTCAAATGGACAAAAGAAGTAAAGGTGGAATATTGCCGGGGCTTGTTGAAGGTCTGTGATCAAAGAGATAGTTGCTGGCTCTCTGCTCTGCCGTACCGGTGTGGTGGTGGTCGTGCTGGTGTGGTGGTCGTCGTGCCGGTGTGGGGGTCGTGCTGGTGTGGTGGTCGTCGTGTTGGTGTGGTGGTCGTGCTAGTGTGGTGGTCGTCGTCCTGGTGTGGTGGTCGTCGTGGTGGTTCCATAGTATTTCGTGTGTACTGTGGTGGAGATGATGATGGTGGTGTGCAGGCTGTGTGCTGGTGGTACGTTAGTGATGTATATGTGGTATACGTCGTTACAACAGACTCAGTCACCAGCTCTAATACTCCCACCTCTACCATAACCCCCCCCCTCCCCCCACTATAACTACATCTACACCGGTACCATTATGAATTCCGTTCACTGATATAAACGTTGTATGGCCCTGCCACGGCAGAAGTTGGAGAGTGAAGGGAAACTCAAAACAGCCTGTACTGCTCTCGTGAGCCATAATGTAAGTTTTACTTATACTTTCTATTGCTTAAACATCTTATCTCTTTTATTTTTTTCTGTGTGTGTGTGTGTGTGTGTGTGTGTGTGTGTGTGTGTGAGTTCAAGCCACGCACATAAAGGTATAAAACCTATCCCATCTCGTACAATTTTTCCCTAACTTTTGGGTGATGATTCACGTCGAGTTTTCCATACTGATTGATGTGAGGAAAAATAATACAAACTTCACAACAGGAGCCCGGATGGATGTTAAGAGGTTTCTTATACGGTGAGAGAAGGTAATCAAGAGGCAGACGTCAGATCTGGTGAAATGTTTTGCTGGTGTTGGGAGGCTAACAAGCTCTCTCGGGCTGCACGTGGTCTAGTTTATCCATGGTAGAGACTCTACTCCTGTATTATCATCTCAAATTTCTATTTTCAGATGTCTATCAGGACGAATTTTTCCTGGCGACTCCATCCTCCACCCTCCCTTGATGAAGATGGCATCAGCTCCCTGGATACGGCCTCTCGCGTCTCCCTCAGACACACCCTCACCCCTGCCTGCCCTCTCTTATCACTCCCTCATCCTCGATGCATTATCTCCATCACTCGCCAACACTCTCCTCCTCCTCTCACAAGCCACACTTCTTATTCCTCTCATCTATGGAGTGCAATTCAAAGTATGCCAAGAATTTCCGGGTTTTCTTAATTTCTTTCCTTTATTCCGCCAAGTAATTATCCGACTTGACGTTGAAGCGCTACCATTAAGTTGGACCCCTCGCCTGTGACCCCTCCCCGAGTAGCTTTATGGCCTGCTATATTTATGGTTATAGATATCTATATTTCCCCTCCAATTTGTTCCTCTTCCTCAACCCGGGCCGACGGTAATGGCAAACTCGTTCTTGTCTTAATGAGACTCGGAGGAAATAAGCTCAGCTAGAAGCCAGTGGCAGAGAAAAAAAGTTTTAAGGATCGTCATTGTATCCCTTCAAGGCTACGGTCTGACAGCATGTTCTTCTTCAGCAACGTGTCTTCCTTACGACAGTAAAGCTCCTGTTAGACTCTCTCTCTCTCTCTCTCTCTCTCTCTCTCTCTCTCTCTCTCTCTCTCTCTCTCTCTCTCTCTCTCTCTCTCTCTCTCTCTCTCTCTCTCTCTCTCTCTCTCTCTCTCCCTGCGATGGGAAGGCGACCTAACGACTGTAGAACTAATCTTAGGATAGCAAACCCCCTTGTGGCAGCAGACTACATTACAGCAGCAGACGACCTTACGATGACAACCCTGACCTTACCATGGCAGGTGACGATACGATTATCGACCTGACCTTAATCAGTAGCCATCCTTCTTCACATGGAGGGTAATGGACCTTGAACTTTGCTAAGGTAACGGCTGGCAAATTTTCCATGATGGTAGAGTTTGATAACGACTCATGACGTGTTGTTGCTTTGCGCCATGAGACCCTGCACATTGTTATGGCTGAACTGGAACAGCGGACGGTCACAGCACTCGAAAATGACAGAGTTTCCTCCGGCAGTACACGTCACTTTCATCCGGCAGTACACGTCACTTTCCTCAGGCAGTATATGTCACTTTCCTCTGGCAGTACACGTCACCTTCCCCCGGCAGTACACGTCACTTTCCTCCTTCAGTACACGTCACTTTCCTCCTTCAGTACACGTCACTTTCCTCCGGCAGTGTACGTCACTTTCCTCAGGCGGTACAACTCTAGGTCCGGTTAAGTTTACATCTCAGTCACTTAACCAAGATAACATCCCAGGCACTTAGCTAAGCTAACATCCCAGGCACTTAGCTAATATAACATCTCAGGCACTTAACCAAGATAACAAAACTTGCAGTTTACCAGGATAAAAGGCCTGGCATTTTACCAAGATAACAACTACTTTTTCTTCTTCCGACTTAGGAGAAGGATTTCCAGCAGAAGCTTCCTTTAGCACGTTACTGTGAAGTGTTAAAAAAAACTCTTTTATTTCCGGCTCATTTCCCTACCAAACATTTCCTCTGTATCATCCTGGTTGTCTACATATGTTACATGTGTCTGGCATAACCAAGGTTCACATAACTCCTGACAGTACATGACACACACACACACACACACACACACACACACACACACACACACACACACACACACACACACAATTCTGACAAGGGTACAGCGTCCGTGATCATTGTCAAGCTACATAATGAACTTCTCTGATATCAGTTTTCCTAATTTTGGTTAAAGCTTAAGCAGTGACGCACACACGGCACCTGCCGTACCTCACCTCACCTGCCGTACTTCACCTCACCTGCCCTAAGTATTTCAAAGTACAGAGAAGTGAGAACAGTCATGTGCACGGGTTTTAGTGTCACGTTTCCAACTATTACTTTTACTTTGTGTAACTGTTCCTGAACTAGATATGAGACATGATGAGCTGTGCAGACTTTACTGTATCTATAACTGAAGTAATGACTTATTGTGTTAAGAGAATCTGATTTTTGTAACGGTTATCTGTTGTTAAGATGTTTCAAGTGTCTTAAGAACAGAGGCTGGTGAAGTGACAGACAGGAGAACAGGAGAGCCAGGCTCATATTGTTGGTCATGTTTTTTGGTCTGTGGTTTCCTTTTTCTGGTCGACCATTGAAGCTGGTGAAAGAATAAAGAGGAAAAGAGAGAGATAAAGAAAGAGAATAGAAAATGAGAGAGAGAGAGAGAGAGAGAGAGAGAGAGAGAGAGAGAGAGAGAGAGAGAGAGAGAGAGAGAGAGAGAGAGAGAGAGAGAGAGAAGGAAAGGGAGGATGAAAGGGACAGAAAAGAAGAGCAGAGATAGATTGCAATAAAGAGACAGAAAAATTGTGACACGTGTTGCAGACGAGGAGAGCGAGGTAGCCAGACACTAACAAATACGACCAGTAGCTCTGTGGGGTATTTCCTCTCGTTGTTCAGTCTTGAAGATCTCCTTATATTCGTTAATGACACCCGCTACATCCCCCCACCTCCCCAGGTATCTCCCTCACCATCTACTCCCCCGTACGGTCTCTCTCTCTCCTCCCTTTGATGCTCCCCAGTCCTCCGTGTTTCCCCCCACTTTCTCTGGTCCATCTCCCAGTCCCCCTTGGTTCCTCCCCTCTCCCAAGCCACTCCTGGTTCCCGTACCGGATATTGCTATCCTCTACGTATTCCCCCAATTAATCCGCGCTGTCCAATTTCATCTAAGCTGAGCACTCCAATTACTGGATCAATTAACTCGTTGATCTGTCCACGTAACCAACATTTTGTCATTCATGTTGACGGTGGTATATATCGAACCCACGTCCTCATGTTGACCGTGTTGGTGTTTAACTGTTCATTCGCTGGTGTTTCGGTGACGACTCCCTGGCTACCATGGTGGGCTGGGAACATTCATCTGTGTATGTTTGACGACGAAAGACGTTCATTCATTTTACATTAAGTCCCTCTGATGTTGGCCTCATATGCTGCCTCACATACTAGACAACGATGGATGTTTATTCTTGATAAGTTTACGTCATGATGATGATGTTGGCCCTTCATGCTGCGATAGATGTTAGATGATGACGATGGATGTTCAGCATCTATGTAGTCATGCTGCTGCCGGCATTCCGTCCAACATGGTCCACATGAGAGGTCCGCGGGTGGTGTTGGCTCTGTGCAACACTGCGACAGGAACGTGTGAGTTCTTGTCGTACCATAGCCTGATCTCTCTTTCATCTCGCGTTCTTTAAGTTTCCTTGATCTTCATCACTGGATCTGTTCTCAGAATATTCTTTCCTTGTGGCGAATATCGCAGAAGGTTCAGTTTTCTTCATAACGTTATATTGATTATTTTGTACTTTGCCTTTCACTTATTTCAATTCCTTTTTAATTTCTGTATTTTTTGCTCCTTACATCAGCTTCGATTGATCAAAGCCTTTTTTTTCTTCTGTTTTGCATTCGTTATAATCTCTTTCAGGATTTTCTCTTTGTACTTTTCACAAATTCAGACTAAACTTTCTCTACTTTCTTGTATTGTTACCCTACCAAGTTAACACTTTATTCATATCCATAAGATTCCTCTACTGTTCTCTCATTTTTCCTCCGTCTTTTTGTATATTTGTTCTCTTCTATTTCTTTTCTCAAACCTTCTCATTCTTCTTATATTCCTCCTAACCCTGGCACCGTCTTCCTCTCCTCCCTGTACCCCCGTGTCAGTCCTTCCACCCCCACGTTCCTTGTGACTCAGGTGGAAGACCAGACGGGGATCCGCCTCAGGGGTTCCTCTCCCCTTACCCGAGTCTACTCCCTCCCTCCTCCCTCCCCTACATCACCCTATCTTCAATTTGCCTTTATTCTCCTCCATTGCTCCACCCCTTGCATTCATCTCCTTTCCCTCTCCCCTCATCTCCTCTGTCACCTCTCCCTTCTCATTACCTTCATTCTCCCCATTCCCTGTTTCACTTCCCTCCTAGTCATTTTACGTTCTCTTTTCCCTCAACTCTCTCAAACCTCTTCAGTTCCCCTTCCCCTCAGCTCTCCCAAACCCCTCCGGTTCCCCTTCCCCTCAGCTCTCCCAAACCCCTCAATCTTCCCTCTTCCTCCACAATCTACATGTCTACCTCCTCTTAACACCAACATCGTCCTCATCTCCAGTTGTCCCTCTCTCTGTCTCCATTTCTTTTCACCCTTACCCATACCCTCACTAATTTTTCCATTACCCCCTCATTCTCCTAGACACCTTCCTCTTCTCTTCCATTCCCCTCATCTTCATCCTTCCTTTCCCCCACTCCCTCCATCCACCTCTCCTCTTCCTCTACCCTCCTTTCCGTTTATCCTCATCTCTCCTCCACTGTCCGTCATACTCTTCCATCTTCGTCCCCCATCACCCTGTTCCCTGCCCCAGACAGCCACAGGTACAAGGAGGAGGGAGAGATCAGATAATTAGTTAGCGGAAAACACAGCGTGGCAGAGGAAGGTGAAATGGGAGGAAGAGGAACCACAAGAACACGTTAGAACAGGGGAAACTGACGATAAACAAGGAAATGCAAGGGATGTATAAGGGAGAGAATAATCCTGAGATAGATTGGAATTGTGGTGAGTCAGAGGACATAGAAAAGTTTATGGAGAGGATGATGAAGACGGATAATCATGATGAACACAAGGCTTGGAAGACATGCGGAATGAGGCACACGACTGACCAGGAAACAGAACTAAAGACGTAAAAGGAAAAGGTGAAGAAAGAGACCTGATATAGTGGTCATTGTTACCATGTTTGTCATCTATTAATCATTACCGTCACATTCACCGTCGTCACCTTCTTCAGTGTGTCATTCATCATTTTCCTTATCATCAATATATCTCCCTTAGTTTTCGTTGGTCATCATGTATATGAAATGTTCTTCAAAACCGATCATGGTTTAACACACAGCACTCCGTAGGAAACATAGTTATGATCCAGTCATTGGCTGACCTCACCATTCTGTCACACGTAAGGCACTGAACAGTGACCACACACTGCCCAGGCAAGTGCACTGCAACAAATACAAAGATGACAGGGTTAGTAAAAGAGAGATGGATGAATCAAAAACAGAAATAAAGGAGAGACTGATAGATTAACAAACACAGTGAGAAGATGAGGGAGATGTGTATCATGAAAGAAGAGAGGTAAATGAAGAAACAGAACACTTATGTATGATTGAATAAACGAAGATATTGGAGAGATCGGTTACTGTATCAACATGTTGGCCAAAAATGGATGAACAACTGAGGACAAATGAAGACCAGAGCGATGAATAAACCGGAGCCGTTCGATAGAAACAAGTGAATGAATCAATAGAATGAACTGAGGTTACCTACAGAATACCAGTAGGTCAGGGATCTGGGCCTGGGCTAAACACGTGAATAATCCAGTCCTTACAGCAGGACAACATCTCTCCCATCCAAGGGTTGGGGGAGGAGAGGAAACAGTTCATAAGGCAGGAAGACGAGGGGAAATTAGCCAAAACTCTCCCCTCTTACCGACCCGTGACTCAGGTAGCCCTGGGGGGAATAGTCGCTGCTAAAGGAAATAACGTTTTGATTTCGATTAGCCAAGTCTGTCCCCCTCACGGAATCAGATTAAGGGAGAGAGAGAGAGAGAGAGAGAGAGAGAGAGAGAGAGAGAGAGAGAGAGAGAGAGAGAGAGAGAGAGAGAGAGAGAGAGAGAGAGAGGAAAAGAAGACAGAAAGGAATGTTGGATGAGGGAGGGAGAGGGAAGTGCTGGGCACATGAGATGGGGGGAGGTCGGAAGCAGAGGAAGAGCGACAGGTAATGAGAGCACCAGCAGCAAAATGTATGTTGAATAAGAAAAAGACAGACAATGGAAAATAAAAAGAGTGAACAGGTGAGGAGAAAGAAGACAGAGAATGAAAGAGAAGTCAGCTGGAATCTGTATATGTAAACTTCCGAATATTATCCCGTGTGACATCCTGTCCACCATGCGAGGATAACGTCAGGTGTGACACTCAAGGTGTTGGTGGTGTTCAGAACTGGTGCCTGAGACAACTGGATCTGGAGGTGGTGAGGCAGGGCAGACTGAGACAGTTCAAGGGGGATCATTACATGGTTGAGATAGGCTCTAGTGATGTTAAGGTAGTAAGAAATAGTTCAGGAATGTTGAGGTGGCAGCTACCAAAGGCTCTAGGAATATTGAGGTAGTTAGCAAAGGCCGTGGAAATGTGTGGTGTCTTACTTTATTTCATTAGTATGTGTGTGTGTGTGTGTGTGTGTGTGTGTGTGTGGTCTGCGCCACTCTTCTGCCCCGACCATTGCGCCAGTAATGCTTCTTCCTTGCCTCTGCGTCAGCTTCAATATTAAAGGCCTTCATCCACTCCAACATTTGTTCTTTCATACATGTTGTAGGATGCTGCCTGGATCACGTCTGCTTCACCTTATTAGCATCAGTTTTCCGCCTTCCTCTACGACATCTTCTCGATCTCATTCGTTCTCGACGAGAAATTCTGTTTCTCGTCACAAAACATTAATCCATCATGTGCAACAATGGATGTCTCAACCTTTGTTTGTTCTTTTCTTTTACTATTCAGAGCAACTTGCCTCCCCCACCCCACACCAGGACAAGTAAACTCAGATGCTACAGTGACGAAAGATGACCTTAAATTGCATGAACACAAAAGGTAACAGTAGTTTATAATGGACTAGACCGTATTCTATTGTGATTTAGACCCAACACAGGGATATCATAACCCAGGTCTAACCTAATTACGATAACTCGTGACCTGAGTTGCTGGGAGTTCTCTCGACATACTAGTGACCCAGGCTATTTTATGTGACCTTATATAATGTGTGTGTGTGTGTGTGTGTGTGTGTGTGTGTGTGTGTGTGTGTGTGTGTGTGTGTGTGTGTGTGTGAAAGTTGAGGGTCGTACGTTACCGGTAATTTGATGGTCTAGGGCTGTTATGTGGCACCCTAATGGCTGTCCTTTGTACATGGGTGACTGGAACTGCTTGGTTTGGTGAGATGGCTTACTGGAAACATTTATATAGTGACCTGGGTTACTGGGAACTGCTTCATATGGTGGACTAGTTAACTGGGAATTACACCACATAGGGACGGGGTAACTGGGAATTACTTCATGAAGTGAATCTGGAAACTGGGAACCAAGTCATACGACAAACACTGGACTGGGAACATTCTGCCACTGTAGCTTTGATTGTTGGTGGTTTGGATTTATTGACGGGTAATTAGGAGATGTTGTGTGACCTGGGCTTGCTCTGGAAGGTGACCTGATTTAGTGATGATCATTTTAGATCTCGCAATAAATTTCATTTTTCATTCAGTAGTTTTACTCAAAAGCAAAACGAGAAAATGGAATGATGACTTGTATGTGTAGGTCAGATGTGAGGAAGGCAGTTATAACGGCCAAGTGTCGCAGGGAAAGTTGGCTGTTTACTTGCTCGACTGTCACGCAAGCAAATGGCTTAGAAAACCACTTCGTTCGTATTTTTTTTTCTCTGATGAAAAATTTCAAAAATTACTTTTATGGGATAAATAGAAGTGTACTCTATCTGGCTGCCCGAAAGGTAACATGAAAAACACCTGTTTGGTGAAACATATGATGGGATTAGTGGTGACTGGTAGGTAAGCAATACCCTCAGCTGATGGAGAGAAGCAATCAATCTTACAGCGCTGTTGCATATCCAATAAATCTCTGTACCTGCAACATGTGCTGGACGGTTCAAGCAACAAATAGGCTGTCTGTCATGCCTCTTGTGGATTGGCTTCGTGCTGGTGTGCTTGTGGCTGTCCAACCATAGCCAGGAGTATCCTGGCTTATGATAGGTGCTGATGTTGGCTTATGACGAGGGAAGTACTCCCTCCGCAGCATACAATCGTAACACCCTCCACAGAGCATCTCTGTCAACCCTTCCGTATGCTTTCCCCAGATCTTTAAACGCCACAAACAATCCACTTGATGTGACTCACTTCGTAAAATTCCCCCACCATAACGCCCCACATCTGTCACCCCATCATCAAACACGTTTCAACAATCCCTCAGAGTACTCACTCCATCTGCTCCTCACCTCATCTCTGCTTGTTGCCATTTTCCAATATTCACCCTTCATCGACACTTCCATTTGTTCTCTTCTTTTTCCCACACTATCAATCTTCTTCCAAAACATTCTTTATCCTTCCTGAAGTTTGCCGATACTCCCGTACCTTATATACATATATATATATATATATATATATATATATATATATATATATATATATATATATATATATATATATATATATATATATATATATATATATATATATATATATATATATATATATATATATATATATATATATATATATGTGTGCTTGTTTCTTATAGGTAGGCAGCTCTGTGATAGGTAGGTAGCTCTCTCAAACGCACATTTCCTCTCCCAGCAAATGTTTGTAATCGTACTTTTCATCCGGTTGTCTTTGTCATGCAAAACAGCGACTAGCGGGCCTCTCTCTATGCTAATTCCTGGCCCCAGGCTCTGGTGTGTTCCTTTATACTGTCAGAGTCAGCTGAGTGTATGTGTGTGTGTGTGTGTGTGTGTGTGTGTGTGTGTGTGTTTTCTTTCATATTTGTTCGCCATTTCCCGCATTAGCGAGGTGGCACCAGGAACAGACAAAATAGATGCCTCGTTCGTTAACATCCCTTTTTTTTTTTTAGTTGTCATGTGTAATGCACCGAAACCACAACTCCCTATCCACATCCAGGCCCCACAGACCTTTACATGGCTTGTTATGCCCTAGTTTAGTCCACTAATAGCACTTCTCCAGAACACCACTTTGGTCCAATTCACTCTATCCCGTGCACGCCTTTCACCCTTCTGCATGTTCAGTCTCAGAGACCTGAAATCCTATTTATTTCATCCATTCATCTTCAGTTTGGTCTCCCTCTGCTCCTTGTCCCCGTCACTTTTGGCACATATATCATTTATGTCAGTCTTGCCTCACTCATTCTCTCCAAATGTCCAAATCATTTCAGTGCACCATCTTCAGCTCTTAACCATACTCTCTTTATTACCACTACTCTATCTTGCCCTATCATTTCTTGCTCGATCATCCTTTATCACACGACATATTGTCCTCAGACATTTAATCAGTTTATTCACTTTCTTCCTTACATTTTCATTTATAGCCCATGCCTCGCGTCCATACAATACCATGGGGACTAAAGTACCTTCAGACATAACCATTTCTTCGTCCACCCAGATATAAACCCACCCTATGATTCAACCACGCTTCAACATTTTTTTCTCTCTGACATATCAAAAACCCTTCAGTTCCTCCAAGTTTTTTCCATTTAAACACACATCCCAACTAACACGTCTCTTTGCACTACTAAACCTAATGATTATATTTTCATTCACATTTACTTTCAACTTTCTCCTTTCACACACTCACATATTAACTTCTGTTGTATCTCACTCGAATATGCCACTAGCGCTGTGTTATCAGCAAACAACAACTATCTCACTACCCAGGCCTCTCCCCCATCTCCAGCCCCCACCGCACCCCTCCAGTCTTTCCCTCGCACACCAACCCTCAAACTAGCCTTTCCCCTCCCACCATATTCCCCTGCTCATCACCCCATCCTGATGCACCAACGCCTGGTCCCCGCCAGCCTCGCCCTCTCCTGCATTACCCATTATAGATTCATTATGCAGTGTACCTTTGATGCGACTGGTGTTGGGACCTGGGGGGTCACAGGCACCCGGATCCCCTCTCCCTCTCTTCCTGTGTGGGCACTCACAAGCACCCGGCTCTTCTCTCTCTTTGTGGGTACTCACCGGTACCCGTCACTTCCTTCCCTTTGTGTGGGGATAGAAAGTAACTTGTCTCTCCTCCCTCTACGCCAGTGTGGATACCCATATAGGGATGCTGTCACCCCACCACCCACACCCCGCACTATGAGTGGGGATCTACATGGACACGGTTTCTCTACCCTCCTTCCTCCACCTCACCAGTCGTGTGTGGAGACCTACAGAACATGTTCCTTCCTCTTCCCTTTGCTTCCTGTCCCCTTTCCCTCCTCGCAACTGCTCTTAGTTATGCGTAGCCAGTGCTAGGTAGTTGCTCGTGTACATACTGCTCAGAACAATAGACCTTTAGTGTGTCTGTATTGTGAGGGTCGCATGTGATGCAGTCATGTGTACGAGTGTGTGAACATGCCCCCACCCCCACCCTTATACACATTCACCGATGGGACCACACGAGTGTAGAACTCCCTCCCCATACTTTACAGATAGGTAATTGCATACATAGACACACATAGTATGTACTTGGGTATAGTATTAACGAAAATCGTTATGGACTGTGGAACTGAATCACACTTATCAACATCTCTCATCAGGCTTCAGCCGTTTCATCAGAAGCTTCCCTTTAACTGCTGCAAAGTGACAACAAACCGTAAATAAAGTCATCCAATAATTACCTAGATCGGAAAATGCCTCTCACTAAGGGAGGAAATGAACCAAAATTACACGGAGATGACGACACCTGAGGCGAGTGAGGGGCCTGGACTGATGATTCCAGTGAGGTGACAGAGGGGAGCAATACACGAGGTCTGGGAGGAAGGGGAAGCTAGGGGGAGAGAGGGTTACTAGTAGAGAGTGTTGCTAGGAAGGATTAGCAGAGAGACGCGATAGCTAGGAGAGAGGATAGCTAGCTAGGAGAAGGAGTGGCAAGGAGAAGAGGAAGTAGGAAAAGAGTTGATCAGAATAAAGGATTGCTGAGTAAATAGGATGGCTAGCATAGGGGATTGATACATAAAGGATGAAAAGGATGGCCAGTGACTAGATAAGATGAAAACTAGAGAAGGAGGAAGGTGGGAAATGGTTTGATATAGTGGGCAAAAGGAAGAGCTGTTGCCTCTACCTTCTTTCTCTTGCCTCCCATTGCCTTCTTCAGTATGCCTTCTCCTCTCTCTCCCAAACACTCCATTCTTCACCCCTCCTTGCCCTCCCTGACGTCCCTCTGTTCCCCTCCCTTGCTTGCATGACAACGGCTCTAACATCTCTCGCCATCAAAATAATTCAGAGCACGATTACCAATGTTTGTGAGGAGTGAGCGGGCCAGTATTGATTCAGGATACTGTGTGGCTGGCCACAGAGCTCGGTTGGCGATCCTGTTGCTCGGGCAAGCTGTGGCAGATCACTGCTCCTACACTTCTTCAGAGCTTCACCTGTTATCGTCGTATGGCAGGAGAGAGTACCATATCTAGAAACCTGAAAGTTGATCAAGACTTACGACAAGGAAAACCCATCAATCTTCGAAGAATACGACGAGGTATTTTCTTCAGTGTTCTGAGCTTACGTTGGACGAAGTTCTATCATTATAGATTTGCGATACAGCAAAATTCCTAATGCAATAGCTTTAAAGTAGAGTAAACTCACAGTTGGCCTCAGTGATGGACAAAGAGAATATTTTCTTTTCTTGCAGCTTGAACATTAATTTGTCAACACTTGAGAACACGGAAATAGGAACTAGCATGAACAGTGTAACTAAAATAGGAACAAGCATAATCAAAACAGGAATTAGCACGACAAGCTTAAGTAGAATAGGGACCAGCATAACTAGAAGAGGAACTGATACAACTAGAATAGGGAATAGCATAATGAAAATAGGAATTAACACAACTAGAATGAAAGCTAGTATAACTATTATAGGAGCTACTGTAGCTAGATTAGGAACTAACATAGGACTAACATACGTAGAATAGGAACCAGCGTTACTAGAATATGAACCAGCTTAACTAGAATATGGAGACGTACAAGTAAACCTTGCAAAAAATCTGATAGCAAAGAAACGCAATATACTTCCCTGTCACAAACGTACATCACTGGTCAGTTTTGTAATAAAGTTAGTCGCTTTGTTGCCAGAGTCCGATGTGTTGCCAGTCCGATGTGTTGCCAGAGTCCGATGTGTTGCCAGTCCGATGTGTTGCCAGAGTCTGATGTGTTGCCATCGTCCGATGTGTTGCCACACTATCAGTTGTGGTGCCAGAGTCCTTCATGTTGGCAGAGTTCACTGTGTTGCCACAATCGTTTTTCTTAATCTCATGCTTGTGTCTATGTGTCTTTCTCTGTGTTTACCTTTCTGTTTCTCCGTTATTATGGTTGTCTCTTTTTGCAGATGTGTCTTTGTATGTTAGTATGTCTAAGCGTTTAGATATAGCTATGTGTGCTCTTGTGTGAACACGTTTTTTTGTGTGTGTTTGTGCATGTACGTTTAGTGTGTATGTATGAATGTGTCTTTATTTTTGTGTGTATTTTTGGCTTTGAATACATGAGTCTTTTTTCATATTCGTGTGTGAGATTAAAGGAAGTTGAATTTCTATTGTATTGTAGCTGGCATCTTTACATATGTAAATATGTATCATCTGTTCAATTTCTAAAATCCCTGTGATCAGTTACCCATCATAAGAAGAACATTTTGACATGGAATGCGCAAAATCTTGGCGGTTTTCGAACCTGTCTCGTTATAAGACACCTAGTTGGCGAGCCAAGCAGCCAAGTGGTTTGTTGACACACCAAAGATGAACCGGGAAAAGCCTTTCACTGAACTTGCCTCCCCTACCCGTCACCTGAGCGCACCGCGTCTGGTTGATAGAGACAAATGTAAACAAAGATACTAACCTTCTTGTAAGAGTACGCTCGGTGGGAGGCGGAGAATGTCAACGTCTCTGAAGAACTTCAAAGCTGTGGTGGTGGTAGTGGTGGTGGTGGTGGTGGTGGGAATGTTAGTGTAATCACCACTTGTCCAAACAGAGTGATTCACTGGCCAGCCTCTCAGCTGCTGCGGTGGACACCATTGCCCACAAAATACATTCTTGGGAGTGTGTGGCAGGTAATGTGGCAGGTAAAGTTTGTAAGACAAACAGACGTGGATATATGTACCATGTGAATCACGAAAGAACCTTGACAAGAATTCACACATCAGGAAAACAACAGTTAAAAGACCCAGTATACAATCGTGAACAAAATTCCTATGCCATGCCCGAAGTCTTGGTAAGTGATAGTTTAGATTTCCGAAGCTGTACCCAGCCATCTCTCTCTTGTTGTTGAGACAAGAGGCTTGATGCGGCTTCACACTGACGTGCCAGAGTACTTCAGTCCGCTACTGTACGTACAAGTGGAGTTCTAACACCTGTGCTTAGTGCTCGGTTCTAGATGGTGAGAGCACACTAATGATGAACAAGTAAAAACTTTTTTATAACAAACAGAATTGTTGAGGGTAACGAGGTTACTGTTTATGGCCATGTTGATGTAGAAAGGTTACATGTTAAGAGATTGTCATATATTTCAGGCTAATAGAGAAAATAACCGATCTGATTTTCTTCCTGTCTTACGCAAACAATTTATCTTTTCAACAAAGCCTTCAAGATATGATGGAAAACATGTTGATAAACCTTTAACATCGCATGCACCTAAGTTGCTCTTCAAATTGAAAGATTATGCTAATAAATTGACATTAATCTTAACAGCTTAATTATAAACCCCAAATTAATTTATGCCGCAATTTTCATAATGACATTCTTGTGTTAATACGGACATGCTATCCTGAATACGTCGTGAGACACTGTCAGATCAGGTGGATCTCCATATATATATCTTTTCTATCATACTATTCGCCATCTCCCGCATCAGCGAGGTAGCGTTAAGAACAGAGGACTGGGCCTTTTAGTGAAATCCTCACCTGGCCCCCTTCTCTGTTCCTCCTTTTGGGAAAAAAAAAAAAAAAGAAATGAGAGGGGGAGAATTTCCAGACACCCGCTCCCTCCCCTTTTAATCGCCTTCTAGGACACGCAGGGAATACGTGGAAAGTATTCTTTCTCCCCTATCCCCAGGGATATATATATATATATATATATATATATATATATATATATATATGGTATAAGACTGAGATGGATGAACACAAATGTAAAACTCTCCCTGTCGTGTGAGGATGAGGGTCACGCCCAGTGCACCTTATGGGCCTTACCGTGTAAGCCACCACAACTGTTTTCCTTCCCCTGTTCTGTTCGTCATCAAGATAGAGCGACTCCAGTCTGTCCTGTGCTGCACCATATCTCTCTGCCCCACCACCACGTTCCCTCTACTCCTTCATAAATCATGTGTTCAAAGACTGTGTTTCCCCTAACACTCCCAGCTCACGCCACCACAGATCATCACCCTTCCTCACACTCTCCCTCGCCTCTCCCTTGGTATCCCTACCATAGAGATTGAACCCCCCCTCCTGTACCTTCCTACCTCACTGTTCATTCCTTCTCCTTCACCAGGTAAGATATACCGCTCTTCCCTCTTTCCTACCTTACCATTCATTCACAATACACCTCCTCTAACCCTCTTTCTTCGATCTTTTTCCATCATTATGTACCCCTCTTCCCCATTTCCCCTTCTTCCTTGCTTTACTAACCATTTTCCTTTCCACCTCGTCTCCCTCTCGTCCAAGGACGCAGAAATTTGTACCTCGAGATTTTTGCCATCCACCACTTCACACTGACGTAGTCTCAGCCAGGACTGGAAGTAGTAATTCAGAATGGACTAACTGAACAGCACACCACAGTCAGAAAACAGATATCACTATAATAACAAACATCTGGAGGAATATTGTCATTGATTATCTGTCAGTACGATTAGGATGCCAGGATATATAAGATTTTGAGTTAAGATAGATTACTTAAGATAATAATAGCTTTCAAAGTACTAAAGAAATGCAACGACAACTTAAAAGAATATCATAACATTTATTAGAGATACACTGACCATAAGTAACTTTGTGAAGTTAAAGGAAGATACAACATAAACGTGGGCAAAAATGTTTTCATCTGTGGAACTGTAGAACATTATGCTAAACTATCACCTCATGTTTTGACAAGAGGAAGGTTATCAGTATCAGTAAATCATGGCTAGATAAATACCTTAATGATACATTTTTCAATAAATCATGGCTGGACAAATATCTTTAATGTTATCATCTGTAAATGAATAAGCCTGTTGGAGAAGGAAAATATATCAAACTCAAAATTCAACTCCTTTTTACTTTACTGATGTAAGCTTTCTCATCGGAGAACGTGGCTGCTGTATTAGATGAGAATGTTTCTCTTTTTGTTCATTTACTTTATCTTCTAAAATTTTTATGTCATTATGCTCCCTCTATACTACACAGTGCTCGCATGGTGCTCCTTCTTACCAGTCAGTGGAACGTGGAGTGGTGGCCTCTGCTTTACCACCATGAATCTTCCTCCACAGATAAGGATTAGAGTATTATTACTGTGCTCCAATAGATAACCTGGTCATAAACCATCAGGTCTCCTGTTATTTGACCATCATGTGCACTACCTTCCTCTTCCACCCATCCTGTGCACCATCTTCCTCTCCCACCCATTCTGTGCACCACCTTCCTCTCCCACTCGTCCTGTGCACCATCTTCCTCTGCTACTCACCCACTCAGCCACACGTCCTCGTCAGATGGTTCCTCCGAGTAGAGCACAAAAAGGTAATAGGTTCCCTGTGATGGTCATCTTAATGTCCTCCTAAATGACCGAGACGACTAATAAATCCCCATTATCGTCTTCTTTATAAAATCAGATGTACAGCTTTATCTCCTCTCTGGCGCCTGAAAAGCCTTCTTTTCAATATTATTTGGTCAAACAGTTGAACTCGTCGTCTTTAAGTATAGAAGAGTAATTAGATAAGTGGTTCCCAGACTTTGGTCCTGGATCTTCAGTGTCCAGAATGGCGATGGTGAGCACCTAGGACGTGTAGAATGTCAATACCTTTTCTTTTGAATGTCTTTTTGAGCATAAATCTTCATTAGCCCGGAGAATGTCAATGGATTTCAATATCCTGGCTACCGAATGTTTTACAAACGGTAGCATTCACTTTTTGAATTTCTTATGGCCTTCAAGCCCCCAGGTCTCGGAATATGAGTGTACACATGAAGCCCAAACCATGGAGATGCTTCCCCAGCTTCCGAGGGGACACACACCTGACAACACTGTCTGTATATATGCAGGGATGATGATGGCTCGCCTCCCTCATCTTCTGCTGCTGATTAGTGATAGTACATCCTACATCTGGACCAAACAGTAGTCTTCATGACACTTATTTCATTTTACATTAGACTTTTACGTATTTTCGCCTGCATGATGCACTGGAATTCCTTGGGTGGAGAGCCTCACTGAACGTTAACCACCCAACATATGGCTTCCCTGTAGTTCGTAAATCGGTCGTACAGTTCTTATGATGAGCAGGAAACCAGTACAAAAAACAAGATTGACATACACGATAAAAGACCTGCATGAGAGTTTGTGTCCCGCGAGGGTGAGGTTCCATGATGTGTGTGTGTGTGTGTGTGTGTGTGTGTGTTTACGGTCCATGTCGCCTGCTGGTGAAAAACATCAGTATTCTTTTATCACCGGGGGAAGAAATTTGTGGAGACAGAAGATGACATCCTTCACAAGGGAGAAAATTGGCTGTGGTGCGTTTTGCATGAGAAGCAGCGAGAAGACTCATGCATGTGGAGTTAGGGCCGTGATGAATACTGAAGAGTGAACCATAGCAATACGCGGTTATTGGAAATTCTGGATCCCAGACGAAAACGTAATGAAGATTCCCGCTCGTCATCAAATTGATATTAGAGTTTCTGGGTCACCTTCAAATGAATATTGAAAATTCACAATCAAAGACATAGTGGTTTTGAGTATTTAGGGTCGCTGATGTAAGAGTATTGAAGGTTCCTAATGAAAAAAAGGAACATAGGGATTCAAAAGTTTTGGCCCATCTTCGTACAGGTTTTAAGTTTTAGGAAAGGTTCGAATCTGGGCGGACCCATGCGTAATTCATAGTCACCAAGCTAACCACCAGACCACGGAAGCCCATGATACAACAGTGGGCCTCGTCTCTCTTCCATGATTACTTTTTGACTCTACACTATCTGTCCACATGAGGATGGTCTCAGCCAGTTGGTCATAAACCTTACGGTTATCAGTAAATATCAGCAAATATATCATGAACGTCCTGCTTAATAAGCGAATATTGATACTGAAGATTCTGATACCGTAAGTGAAGGGATACTGAAGATTCTAACTCCTTAATGAAGTGGATACTTAAGATTCAGACATCTTAATGAAGATGATACTAAAGACTGACAGACAAAGGAGTAAATACTGAAGATTCTGATATGAGGAGAGAGTCAGTATTACAGATTTTGATACTAGAAAAGAATAGACACCAAAGAGCCTGATCTTGCTTATGAATTTTCCTTACGGTTTTTACCAAAGTTTATTGAGGCAGAAGATAAAGAAACAAGATGCCCGTCACGATACACTAAAGCTTTCCTCTTATCGCTCTTTCTCTTCCTCTCTTCCTTGCTTCCTCCCTTCCTCATTCCGTCCCTTCCACTCTCCCTCGTCCATTCTCCCTCTCTATCTCTCACCTTTACTTTCCCTACCTCCGCCGCCTACCCACATCTCCTCAAAGATATATTGTACGTCCGGAGAATATTAATATATTCAGAAGGTGTCCCCGGCGGGCGATGACGAGGAGTATTTGCATCGCTTGCCAACTTACAAATGAGATTCATAAAGAAGATTTTGACGCTAATTGTTGGGATTGGTGATTAACGGAGGCTGGGAACGCGAGGACACGCACCTAAACCCTGGCCTCTGCTATTAATAAGCAGCAAAATTAGAAACCCATTCCTCTTGGCTGTCGCTCTTATTATCCTGTGTCTGGGGCGTCCACTGGAGCGTAGCGGCAGTTGTTGCTGTCTGTAAGGCTTCCGTCCTGGTGTGGAGGCAGTTGATGCTGCTTCTGCATCGCTCACGCCTCAACGGAATATATGTGAAAATGTTCATTATACAATTTATGAGTTGGCTTATCCCTCCCCTCCACACATACTACCCTTTTATCACTTTTCCTCCTCCTCCTCTCCTCCTCCTCCTCCTGCGCCCATCTGTCCCTCCCATCTGTCACATGTGAGCGTCGCCAACGTTCCCCCACACATCACGGTTCACGCACTACTTCATCCCCTTCTCCACCACCTGCATTCTCCCTCATTTTTCCTTCCTTCTCCACTTCCTTCCCTACTCGCACTCTCCCGGCACACAGCCACCGCACCCTCACACCCAGCTCATATCTCCTTCTTTCATAATACCTGTGTTGTCTCCCCCTCACACTGGGAGGCCACACACCAGTTGGTCTGTCTTGTACACCGCTTGAGTACGACCAAACTGTGTTACAGTGGCATCATATCCTGCCCTCCCGATGGCAGAACTGAGAGAGCCGGCTGTATAGATATTCTGTTTTATGTTGCTGTCAGTCTGAAGATTCCGTATCTGTTCCAGAGCATTGGCTTTGGCATCGTTCCTTCCCTGTTTCAGCACACACTGCCTGCAGCTAATGTATAATATTCGAGAGCGGAGTTCACATAAATCCTTCCACATCAGCAAGGAAATTGATCTACGCCAAATTGTTTATTCATAAAGTTTCTAGTGCGTTGTACGTCACCGGAGATAGTGTCCACCAAGAGCATTAGTATCAGTGGCACTGCGTGTCTGGGTCTGCGCGTATTCCCGTGGATCCCAACACTACAGGAGTTGTTTCTTTAGTGACCATAACATGCTCTTATTTCTTTACATGTTCTTGCTAATCTTAGAGAAGAAATTAACGTACATTGTGGAAATGATTGAATACCATACGGTAAAAGTCATTATAACGATCATCTTCCTCTGAGGCTCCAAGGCCTAAGATCTCGTTCGCTAGAAGCTCCTCCCGGAACACTGACGTCTTGCCAAAACTCTTATAGCCACGTACATGCATCATTCTACCTCATGGTCGTGCACACAACGCAGAGCGGCCAGTGGGTGGGTATATGGGCGCACTACGAACATTAGCAATACGAATCACTGATAAATTCTAGCTGGTTGGTCAACGTCTCATGCCGCGAGGAAAACTGCAGACATGCGCACGTAACAGGTTTGGACCCGAAACTAAAATCGTCCAAGGCAAGATATGAGCTAGCTTGATGCAACCGTCTCTCTTTCTCTTTCCCCCACGACAGGTAGAATGGTAATGTTGATATATGAATGTTCGTCTCGTCCTAACTGTATCATTATTGTATGTTCGCTGTATCCCAGCTGCATCCTTACCTCCGCTGTATCCCAGCTGCATCCTTACCTCCGCTGTATCCCAGCTGCATCCTCACCTCGCCAATTTTCGTACCACCTCGTCCTCCTCCACATATATGTACTACCTCGTCCTCCTCCACATCTACGTACATCAGCGTGAGATGGTTGTTGTGTATGTCCCTCCCTCCCTCCTGGAGCGGATCTGTTCCTCGTTTGTCATACCTCCACGTTTTCTTGTTCTTCCTCCCTGCTGCTGCTGCTGCTCTTCCTCATGTTGCTGCTGCTGCTGCTGCTCTTCCTCATGTTGCTGCTGCTGCTGCTGCTCTTCCTCATGTTGCTGCTGCTGCTGCTGCTCTTTCTCATGTTGCTGCTGCTGCTGCTGCTCTTCCTCATGTTGCTGCTGCTGCTGCTCTTCCTCATGTTGCTGCTGCTGCTGCTCTTCCTCATGTTGCTGCTGCTGCTGCTGCTCTTCCTCATGTTGCTGCTACTGCTGCTGCTCTTCCTCATGTTGCTGCTACTGCTGCTGCTCTTCCTCATGTTGCTGCTGCTGCTGCTTCCTCCTGCTGGTGATGGTTGGGGAGCACGAGGGTGGTGGAAGGCACCAGTGTGTTCGACAATATGGTCTGCTACATCCTCGCTTCATACATATTCTGAGGTGCCGTGATCTGACGCTCAGCTCGTCTTGGTGTGTTGCTGTGTTAGGTGTAGCTTTATTATGAATTCGTCTGTTGCTGTGTGTGTTGCTTTGTTACAACTGATGAACATTTTTTTTGTTGTGTTATAACTTTTTGATTGCCTTTGTTGTCACTGTGTTATTTCTATCTGTATTCAGCAGAGTAACTAGTGTTCTTGTGAAGTGTTGATATCATGTGTTGCTACTGTGTTCCTACCATGTTTTGCTACCATGTGCCACTACCCAGTGGTGTTGCTGCCCTTTCCATCTGTGTGATATTGCTCTGTTGTGGATATTTATTTCTCTTTGGTGTTGTAGATCTATTTCCGATAGTATTGTTGCTGTATTTACGATAAGTGTTGTTGCTGTATTGTGATGAAGGCTGCTGCAGTATTTCTGATGGATACAGCAGCTGTGATTTTTTTCTACTGTGTTGCTGATGTGAGAGGAGAGAGAGAGAGAGAGAGAGAGAGAGAGAGAGAGAGAGAGAGAGAGAGAGAGAGAGAGAGAGAGAGAGAGAGAGAGAGAGAGAGAGAGAGAGAGAGAGAGAGAGAGAGAGAGAGGAGTCCCTGATCCCTATAATATATTCCCAGGAGAAGGAGTGATCTTATCCAGGGAGAGTGCTGGGAGTGCCGGAAGTGGCAGGATTACCGGTGGAGGACCTGGGATCATGCGATTAATGGCCTGGTTGACCCCTGAGGGGATTAATGAGTAGAGTTGCCTGACCGGAGATTATGATGTATTTTTGTTTGACAGACTTGTTAATAACTTGGGATGATGCAGGTGCTGGAAGATTGTGTGTGTAATATATATATATATATATATATATATATATATATATATATATATATATATATATATATATATATATATATATATATATATATATATATATATATATATATATATATATATATATATATATATATATATGTAAGATTACGTAATATAGCAAAGTGTTGACTCTGGTTCGTCTTAGTGTGAGCTTGAATGAAATGAGCCTTGGAGAAGTGGGGTCTTTTAGTTACTTGATAACGAATGGAATTATGCGAGCTGTGGTGAGTCACTGGGTGAGGAAGGGGAAAGATCCTAGGTGCAGTGAGAAGTGTGTGGGAGGAGAGATCATTGTCTGTGAAGGACAACAGTATGTGTTTTGTTTGTACAATAGTTCCTAAGGTGACGTGTGGGTGCAAGTCTTGGACCCTAAGTACAAAAGAACGGAAGAGGGTGGACATGTTGGAAATAAAATGCCAGAGGAAAATATGTGGTCTAAGGAGGGTGGATCGTGTAAGCTCTGAATGTTTATTCCTCCTTGAAAAAGAAAAATCTCGCTCAAAGAAGCAGGTATGTTGTAAGGGGTATCGGTTCATCCAGATGCGTCCCCGCGACCCAGCTTTTGTCCGTGTAAACAGCGTCACTTATGCCCCATCAGCACAGCTCCCGCACCCGTGAAGGAGCGCGGACCAACAGCTCTCACCAGCTGCACAATCGATCGCTCAGACACACTCGCAAATCTTCTCGCCTCTCGTAAACAGATTTTTTCCTCCGTATAAAGTGGGTCCCGATGGATGGCCGTGTTTCACTCACGTCCTGTGGGAACGGAGACACTGGGAGAGAGAGAGGAAATGGGAAGCCAAGAGAGGAGAGGATGGAAGGGCAGGAGAGGAATGAATTCTAGAAAACAGCAGAAAGGGTAAGAGAGAAGGAGGGAAAGCTAATATAGAAAGGTAAAAAAGAGAAGGAAGAGTAAGATGGGGATGGAGTTATGAGAGGGAGGGAGTTTGGAGTTTGCCAGGAGTAATCTTCGAGGGACTTCTACCCCAACAACATGGTCTGGTCTACTGGCTACTGAGTTGAGTCACATGTCGACCAAGCTACTGGAAGCCGCGACCCTCAGACCCAAATAACTATCACATCCTGGCTGATGTAGTGCACTTTGTAAATACTTATAGAGAGCCTTCATATGTTTCTGCATCAACGCATGGGTAGTTAGGAAAATAGTGAGGATATGATGGAGTAAGAAAGACGGAATGGTAACAAAGAGGTGAAGATGCTAGTATGTAAGGGGAGCGGAGGGTAACAGAGGCAGAGGGTGAGTAAGAGAAAAATAATAGATGCTTTCAGCAATCGAGGGTAAGGTAGAGGTGAGAACGAAGATCTGTGCATATAAACAAGAGCAGTGACAGCACTGCATTCTTACTGCACACTGGAAGAACCACATGGAATAATGATCGCATCTTTGCTCTCATTTGTTTATACACTCTATATCATCAGCATGTCCTAAAGATGATCCAGTCTTTTAATGTTGTTGTATAAAAAGACACCGAGCCACCATCAGGATCAATTCTCATCTTTAGTCACGACAAAGTTGTTGATATGTTGAAATTTTTGTAAGTATACGGTGAGGAAGATCGTCTACTAGAGAAGTGGTGACATGCTCGGAGGAAACTTGTTTCATCCCTGTTAGTCAACGCGAATCATTTTCCATATGATCCCAGATTATTTCTTCGCGCATTATAGTTATTATGTAGGTATGCTGCACACATGACTACCCGAACATCCCATTTCTCGTCCCGTAATTTTCGTCAAGTTATTTCCTTCATGTTCCCAGACTTCCTTCCACTGTAATTATCCAGGTCCCTAAACTCCAAGTCCTGCTACAATGTCCGCCACGGTCAGCTGGGCAGGCGGGGCGGCCTCCCACACTGCGCCACGGCGGTCAGTCGTTCGTCTCCTGAAATTCTACGACCCCGTCTATCCTCTGTGTATGCTGATGATGGCTCGTCAACGCTGGTCGGGAGTGGAAGAGGGTTGCTTCGGTTCGAATCCCTGTTCCTTGGACCATCAGACCAACTGCCAGGAGCCACAAGCAAGCAGGAGTGTTTATCTGCCCAGACCAGCATTCAGTAAGCCTTCACCAGACGTAGCGTGTACACGACTTGACATGAGAGGCCCCGAACTGTCACAACTCGTCACAGTCACACACGAGGAGCTGCCGACAATGACTACCATCCGAGCATGCTTGTCAAGAGCCTTGGTCACTGACTACATCATAAAATGCTCTCTCAGCCTCACTGGTGCCTGGAGCTGGACTGGAGAGGACGGCATCAAGATTTACGACTGCGGAATATCCCTCTCTGGATTTTGTGAAGGACGAAAGATGAACTGAATGGCATTATTCATAGGCTAGCTAAAGATGCTCACTGCGCTGCTTGCGTAACGTGATATGAATAAATCATTATTCATTTTAATGCTGGGAGGACTAAGCTGCCTTGTAAGCGAACATAAGTGGAAAATACCTACACCATAAGTTGTTGAGCTGAACAGACTGGCGTTACATGTAAACTTGGATGGTGATTGATATACGATCATATGATTGTTGATGATGTTCACAGTGGTTAGGATGGGGTATTTTAGAGCGGTCGTAAGGTGCTCGTAAAGTTATGGTGCCGAACTGCAGCTCAGAAAGAGGGATCTCTGGTGGGAAGAGGTGACGGTGACGGGAGTGGTGTAATAGTTTCTTTCCGAAGTGTTTGATAAGGTCCAGGTGGAGGAGACTCAGGAAGACCAGTTTCTCCACAGCGACTTGATAAGCAGTGTAAGAGGGACTGAGGATGATCTTGTGTACACCTTTTCTTTGTCCATGATATGTGGTAGATAAACTGGAAGACCAGGTGTACTCTGGAAGCATGAGGTGTACTCTAGAAGTATGAGGTGTACTCTGGAAGTATGAGAGTTGTTTGTGTGTTCTTGGTTCAGATGCAGGTCTTCCAGTGTCTAACGTCGACTATTAATGCAAATATGCCGAGAACGTTTGATTATGGCAGTGACGCTTTAGTTCCTGCTTAACGTGTCGTGTGTGTGTGTGTGTGTGTGTGTGTGTGTGTGTGTGTGTAATTACTTATGTGTACAGTACGAGAGGGGGTTCTACACTCAAGAGTCCTCATCTTTTAAACTTTTTCTACGGTCATAAAGCTTTTTGAACCTTTGTTTAAAGTCAGCATTTACATTGTCATTTCTGTGTGCGCGCTTCTTGTACGAAGTTCGAACCCAGAGTGTCGGATTCGTTCACGACCCACTGAACCTCAGGAGGTAAACACTCCAGATATCTATGTGTGCAAACGTCCATAAGATGAATGATATATGGAAAGCGTTGGATAATTTGGTACCTATCGTCATGTCTGGGTAACTATTCTGTACAAGTGTTAGATATTGTAATACGTTTGTGTGTGGTCAGCTTTTTGCATAACATTCATAGGTTATAACTTTGTATTCAGTAATGTTGTTAGTTATATTTCCATATCATAATGAAGATACTGATAATGTTAAGAACATGCACAAATGTTATACTTCGTAAGAGAAATTAGAATATTGAAATGTGGTATATCACCTATTTAGGTACGAATTATTAAACAACCAAATCTCTAAAGACTATTGACACATCTCAATTAATTTTTACTTATAGGTCGGACAAAGATTACTGAATAACAATTAACCAGTTAATCCGGTTATAAAACCCAGTCATGTTATAAACTTTTTTTTTCGGGAATAATTGCAGAGTAATGTGATTATCCCAATTATAACAGTATTACACACATCTGCCAATATGGTCCTGATGTTCCACTGAACTCGAAATAAAAACACAAGCTTTTGGTCATTTATAGTGATTCACAGGCGTTTTATGGTGTCATGTTAGTGCTGGCTGCCTGGCCATGTTGCTGAATGCCTGACCATGTTGTTGGTTCTTGGCCAAGTTGCTGGTTGTCCGGCTATGTTGCTGGTTTCCCGTCCATGTTGTTGGCTGTTGGACAGGTCGCAGGATTTCCGGCCATTTTGCAGGCTGCCTGGCTATGTTGCTGGCTGGCCGTCCATGTTCGTACCTGCCCGGCTATGCTGCTGGCTGCTGGCCAACTTGGTGGTTGCCCGGCCATGTTGCTATTGCCCTTTAAGTTGCTTTAGTTTCCCAAGGAAATTCATTATGATGCCAGTAAACAGATGACTACTGATCCTCCCCATAATGTGGCAGTTGGTGCCTAGAAGTGATAAAGATAAGATTGTGGTCGGGACTCAAGGGTCAGAGGTAGTGTAAGTATAGTGGCAGGGTTCAGAGTGTGTTAGAACATTGGTCATGACGACTTGGAACTGGTGTTCGCTGTTTGATCATTTGTTCCAGAATCGTTAATGAGGATAATAGTGGGCGGTCTCGGCTCCACCGTGATCATCCTAATGTGAACCTAATCAGATAATGGCAGATAGTAAAACCACGTTTTGTCCCTTCCTTTGCCTTTTCAAGTTTCTTCCTCACCCTAGTCTCCCACACCTCGATTTCCATCCCATTTTCACCCATCCATCATACCTTACTATACTTATTATTGACTTCCATTCCTTCCTTCCTCTATCACACTTTTTCTCTCTAGTTACGAGCCTCATCTAGTTTCGAACCTCTTCCACCTAATATATTTCCTCCTCTTTTCCTTTCCCGTCCTCTCCTCTGCCTCCCCAGGCTTCTAACTCCCCTTTCCCAATGTTCCTCAGGCTCCTGGCTTCCCCCAGCCCAGTGCTTCCCAGCCAACCATACATAACAAGGTCTCGCTACACTCCACTTACTCTGCTATGGTTTGCTCGACCGGAGATACACCAAGCCCCCGCCCAGCCTCTCCTCCTGACGGGCCTAAGTTCACTTGTACGATCCATTTTTAAAACTTTGAAAGTAAGTGAACTGAAGAGCTTGAAAATAAGATCAAAAGATGCTCAAATGTTCTCTGCTTTAGGTGGAGTTGCTTTCGTATCCGCTGGTAAGAGTCATATCCGTCATGCAAAGTGAGTGATAACAACACATGAATATCTCAGATGGCTTGAATGCTGTTGTGGTCTTAAACATTTCTCTCTCTCTCTCTCTCTCTCTTCTCTCTCTCTCTCTCTCTCTCTCTCTCTCTCTCTCTCTCTCTCTCTCTCTCTCTCTCTCTCTCTCTCTCTCTCTCTCTCTCTCTCTCTCTCTCTCTCTCTCTCTCTCTCTCTCTCTCTCTCTCTCTCTCTCTCTGGGTAGTTTATCGGTTGCAAGATATAAGGATAAATCAAATGCGTAGAAACATCGTATGATGTTCTATGTATCAATGTTCTTCTACAAGTAGTTTCATTAACCACTACTCTCCATGGTGGGTTACTGAACGTGTCATTATATATTTCTTCAACATAAGATATTTGGTTCCAATGATGCCGATCAATCGGTCATTCTTTGCCACGCTTGACATTTGAAGACAACGCTGACTGGTCAGGTGAGGTTACAGCACCACACCTGATATTTAATGAGAAAATAAACAATTCTTTTCCGCTTTGGTCAACTGAGGATTGCAACAAGGTAACAGACGCAACATCTGTTGTGTAGTGACCATCACTCTCACTGTTGAACAGCAGCAGCAGCGGAGGCCACAACTGACGTTGGTCCCACCCTCAGTATAAAGGTAATAGATAAGTTAAAAGTGATTGTGGTCACCTGACCTCACTGTAACGTTGTGCCATCATATCTAAGATCACTCTCAGGTATAGTAAAGTTACATATTTTGGTCAGTCAAGATTTCACATTTTACTTTTCAAGTCCTTAAGAAAGTGGCCATAATGAATCGCTTGATGGTTGCCTTACTGATTATAGTCTTATCATTTTATAAGAGATTGACTCACTGAATCATTTCTCCGACGCAGCTACGTTTTTCCTCTTATTTTCCTATGAAAAAGATTTGGTTTGAATCGATCTTAGCTCGGCGGCTTGCGTATCAACGCTCGCTCTCGTCACCCAGCGTCGCTCCAAACAAATTCCACAGTGAGCTCCCCTCCTGGCAGCCAGCAAATGTCAACATCACATTGGCTGTCGATACAGTCCTTCAAATATAGTAAAAGAAATAAAGAAAACAGAAAAAGAGATAAAAAAAACTTTTCGGTGTTTGTTTCCATGTCCAGTGAAATGTGAAACTATGCTTTCTTTCTCTACATTTGTTCTGCCTTATATCTCAACACTTCAACACTTGTCTCAAAATAAGACCTGTAGAAGCAATGATGGTGGAAGTAAGATCAATGACTGCGTCTGTGTATAATTTAGGAGTAAATAAAAACCCGTTGAAAAAGAAAATGAATATTCATCCCCCTTAGCTTCTGAGTCATCATGGGTAGATACAGAACTGAGGCAAACTTTTTTTGGCTCATAAAGTTCAGATGGTAATTTTTGCTTCATTTTACAATCTCTAGTGAGTCTTAAAAGATAAGGCAAGACTCAGAGTTTTCTGTGTAAATACTGATGCTTTCAAAATAACAGCAGTATATCGTCAGAGAACCAGCAATTCAGTGCCTTCAGTATATATATATATATATATATATATATATATATATATATATATATATATATATATATATATATATATATATATATATATATATATATATATATATATATATATATGTATGTATGTATGTATGTGCAGAGAGAGAGAGAAAGAGAAAGAAAGAAAGAGAGAGAGATCGCTATAACACGAATTTCTGGACGGACTACAGAGAAAATGACATTGTGGGCCGCATCCTCCAACAATAGATGGAAAACTGATATTGTGGAACTCATAGCTGGGCAGCCAATGGAAAATCATATCTTATTACGCATTCTTCGAAAAAGTACGGGAAATATTTTATTCTGGAAATCATTATTGGGAAGAAGAGGCAAAACGATATTTTGGAAGCACTGAAGAAGAGGAAAATACCAGAAATCATATCTTTATCTCTACAAAATCTGGAAGAAAAATGTCTTCTCATTGCTAGAGAAGCAGAGAAAATACCATATTATCCTACTAATCCCTAGGTGCTCTCGGGTTCAAGCTCGTCAATATATATATATATATATATATATATATATATATATATATATATATATATATATATATATATATATATATATATATATATATATATATATATATATATATATATATATATATATATATATATATATATATATATATATATATATATATATATATATATATATATATATATATATATAGATGTTCTGGAAGGAGGTAAATAGGGTGCGTAAGACAAGGGAGCAAATGGGAACTTCAGTGAAGGGCGTAAATGGGGAGGTGATAACAAGTAGTGGTGATGTGAGAAGGAGATGGAATGAGTATTTTGAAGGTTTGTTGAATGTGTCTGATGACAGAGTGGCAGATATAGGGTGTTTTGGTCGAGGTGGTGTGCAAAGTGAGAGGGTTGGGGAAAATGATTTGGTAAACAGAGAAGAGGTAGTAAAAGCTTTGCGGAAGATGAAAGCCGGCAAGGCAGCAGGTTTGGATGGTATTGCAGTGGAATTTATTAAAAAAGGGGGTGACTGTATTGTTGACTGGTTGGTAAGGTTATTTAATGTATGTATGACTCATGGTGAGGTGCCTGAGGATTGGCGGAATGCGTGCATAGTGCCATTGTACAAAGGCAAAGGGGATAAGAGTGAGTGCTCAAATTACAGAGGTATAAGTTTGTTGAGTATTCCTGGTAAATTATATGGGAGGGTATTGATTGAGAGGGTGAAGGCATGTACAGAGCATCAGATTGGGGAAGAGCAGTGCGGTTTCAGAAGTGGTAGAGGATGTGTGGATCAGGTGTTTGCTTTGAAGAATGTATGTGAGAAATACTTAGAAAAGCAAATGGATTTGTATGTAGCATTTATGGATCTGGAGAAGGCATATGATAGAGTTGATAGAGATGCTCTGTGGAAGGTATTAAGAATATATGGTGTGGGAGGCAAGTTGTTAGAAGCAGTGAAAAGTTTTTATCGAGGATGTAAGGCATGTGTACGTGTAGGAAGAGAGGAAAGTGATTGGTTCTCAGTGAATGTAGGTTTGCGGCAGGGGTGTGTGATGTCTCCATGGTTGTTTAATTTGTTTATGGATGGGGTTGTTAGGGAGGTAAATGCAAGAGTCCTGGAAAGAGGGGCAAGTATGAAGTCTGTTGGGGATGAGAGAGCTTGGGAAGTGAGTCAGTTGTTGTTCGCTGATGATACAGCGCTGGTGGCTGATTCATGTGAGAAACTGCAGAAGCTGGTGACTGAGTTTGGTAAAGTGTGTGGAAGAAGAAAGTTAAGAGTAAATGTGAATAAGAGCAAGGTTATTAGGTACAGTAGGGTTGAGGGTCAAGTCAATTGGGAGGTGAGTTTGAATGGAGAAAAACTGGAGGAAGTGAAGTGTTTTAGATATCTGGGAGTGGATCTGTCAGCGGATGGAACCATGGAAGCGGAAGTGGATCATAGGGTGGGGGAGGGGGCGAAAATTTTGGGAGCCTTGAAAAATGTGTGGAAGTCGAGAACATTATCTCGGAAAGCAAAAATGGGTATGTTTGAAGGAATAGTGGTTCCAACAATGTTGTATGGTTGCGAGGCGTGGGCTATGGATAGAGTTGTGCGCAGGAGGATGGATGTGCTGGAAATGAGATGTTTGAGGACAATGTGTGGTGTGAGGTGGTTTGATCGAGTAAGTAACGTAAGGGTAAGAGAGATGTGTGGAAATAAAAAGAGCGTGGTTGAGAGAGCAGAAGAGGGTGTTTTGAAATGGTTCGGGCACATGGAGAGAATGAGTGAGGAAAGATTGACCAAAAGAATATATGTGTCGGAGGTGGAGGGAACGAGGAGAAGAGGGAGACCAAATTGGAGGTGGAAAGATGGAGTGAAAAAGATTTTGTGTGATCGGGGCCTGAACATGCAGGAGGGTGAAAGGAGGGCAAGAAATAGAGTGAATTGGAGCGATGTGGTATACAGGGGTTGACGTGCTGTCAGTGGATTGAATCAAGGCATGTGAAGCGTCTGGGGTAAACCATGGAAAGCTGTGTAGGTATGTATATTTGCGTGTGTGGACGTGTGTATGTACGTGTGTATGGGGGTTGGGCCATTTCTTTCGTCTGTTTCCTTGCGCTACCTCGCAAACGCGGGAGACAGCGACAAAGTATAAAAAAAAAAAAAAAAAAAAAAAAAAAAAAATATATATATATATATATATATATATATATATATATATATATATATATATATATATATAGGTTAGTGTGTACCACGGTTTGCACTACATCTACTCGACTGTGGAGGGTTTCGACAGCCGGAGTCAAGTAGAATGGTCGAGCGTCTCAGAGATTCAATCAGACACAAGACCGTCATAAGGAAAAATATGAGCATTCAAGGGGAAATACTTAATAATGAATGAGCTGTGATGGACACGCCCCTCTAGTGTTTTAAAGTATAATGTCTGCTGGGAATTCTTGAAGGGGAAGGAGGGAGAGGAGGCAAGGGAGCTGAGGACGACAGGGAGGTGGAAAGAAGGAAAAAGATTGTTGACTAAAAATAGAAATTAAGTGTCAGAGCGGAGGAGGAGAAGGAATGGCAGAGAGCAAGGTAAGGAGAGGGAAACGGGGAAAGAAGGGAGAGGAGAAGCAGTAGCAAAAAGTGGTAAATAGAAATGTTATGGATGAAGGAGAAGATGTGGTAGTGGGAGTGGAGGAAGAGATGCAAGGCCATGAAGTGGCGTGAAGAAACAGTGACAGAGTCAAGACGGAAGGATACAGACAGGCGTACAAAGGAGAGAGAGAGAGAGAGAGAGAGAGAGAGAGAGAGAGAGAGAGAGAGAGAGAGAGAGAGAGAGAGAGAGAGGAAGGGGATGGTAAGACAAAGGAAGAGGAAAATAAGATTATGTTTCATGAAAAATAGCGAATATTCCTCAGGCGAAAGGAGGAGTGGGGAAAAGTGATTATAAACTAAATACGATATATATATATATATATATATATATATATATATATATATATATATATATATATATATATATATATATATATATATATATATATATATATATATTTCTTTTTTTTCTTCCCTTCATGCGGACATAAGAGTGATTTTACAAGGACATTAACTTTCCCAGACTATAGCCCGTCACACTTTACCTCCCCAGATGGGTTTTGTTATCGTTACTTTCAAAGGTTTGGGAATTTTCAGTCAATTCTTTTTTGTCTTTACGCTTTATAAAACTCGCTTTATATCGTCACCGAAAAATAGGTTGCAAAATAGTCAGACTGCACGACGGTTGGCTTACATAGCTTTGATATAAAGTGATGTGCATTATATCACGCTGGATGATTTTATACTAACTCTTACATATTGAATCATACTGAACTGTGCTATACGTAAGAACACTTCCTGTGAAAAAAAAAAAAGATGAAGATGTAGGTAAATCTACTCTGACATTCTGAATTTCACGTCATATTCTCGTTGCGTTATGGAAAACTTTGATATAACATTTATACTTCCATTGATCTTCACTCGATAATTTCATTTTTTCACAACAGCCGACACAGCACTAGTAAAGGTATTCTATAGGAATGGAAATGTCATGGGAAGTTGGATACTCGAAAGAGAAAGGAGAATTCCTCGGTTTCGCTATTCGAAGGTAAGAAATATAACGGTCAACCTCGTGTATTTAGTCTCCGCACATAAACTATATGAATTACTTTAAAGAAACAGAATGATTAAAGAAAATACGCAAAGATGATCAGATACGTCGTTAGGACTGCAAAATAGAAGTCTAGTATATTTGATACGTCTCATTAGTATCAACGTCCCAGTAACAAGATATAGCACAGACACAATCGTATGATCACCGACGAAAGGTCACTGCCTGTGGCTTTTCCCCTTTTATGGTTAAAGGTAACCAAGTCAGAGGATACGCCAGGTATTTTGTGCGTACAAACGCAACGGGAGGTCGGGGGACCCATGCGAGAGGCCAGAGTTATGTGAGAGGAGGCCTCCTGGCCTGTGTGAGTGGCCAGTGTGATGATGCCTGAGTGGCAAGTGTTGACAGTGAGTGAGGCGGCCACGCCCAGCACAGTGACCTCAAGATCTCACCATCTTTAAAGTGTAACATTAGAGAGACAGCTTTACGTTACAGCTGATCATGGATGACATCTACTTTAAGCTTCAGTTCGTTTCGAAATATTGTTGAAGAATCCTAGTAAACTTAACGTAAATGTATGATATTTTTCTGTATTAGAAAAGTTAAAATTGTATTTGTGTCATTTGCAGGAGGATTCAGCTCTGGGTGAACTAAACGCTGAAAGTTTGAATAATGTAAAATATTGATAGCATGAGTTGGCGTTGGATGAGGGGGTGAGGCGAGAGTAACACCTGGTGGTACAACACTGTTATATCCGACCACCTCATGAAGTAGTAACGAGGACGGAGGGATGGTCGTAGGAAGAGGAGTCCTCTGTGGAAGGCTCTCCACCTGCTCAAGGGATCTTGTGTATTGCATGGATGCAGTTGTGTGAGGAGAGGATCTTATGTGAAAACAATCCTATATACATGTGTAGCAGAAGCAATATGTAGATAATACTATCAGTTTAGAGGAGATCCTGTGTGGAGAAGGTGCAAGGTGGTCTAGGAACCCCTTGTTTGATCAGGGGATGCTTTGTGAATGAGAGCCTGTTCAGGGAAGATCCTGTGTGTTAGGGAACCTAGTACGTGCAGGAGATGTGGTGCGAGAGGCCTAGTGTGCAGGAAGAGTTTGTGTACTGGAAAGCTTATGTGGATGAGGATTTTTTAAAGGAAGTGTGTAGTGGGTCGTGTGTAGCGGGGACTTCTCTATGGAAGAGATCCTGAGTGAATAAGGTCTTCTTTGGACTTTTCTCCTGCGTCTTGAGTAAAGGGACGTTTTCTTTAAAAGGCAGATGGGGAGAGGTACTTTACAGAACTGGTGGGTATTGGGAGTCAAACCACAACAAACATGGGCAAGTCGTGGTTTATTACAACAGAAATCAAAAGTTTTGATCATTGTTGTTTAGCTTCCTCATCCTGCAGGAGACGCTTCCTGTATGAATGATGAGGGGAGTAGAAGTCTGGGGTGAAAGGGATGGATTACAAACCTATCATTAAGATGTAAGAGTAAGAAGAGGATTAATGTAGTGGAGTTAAAGAGGAACATACCTTGGGAAGCGTCAGTGTTTAGAGTAGTAGAGATGGGGAAGTAGATACATGTATGGCGATGGGAGTAGATTATCTCTCTCCCCCTACCTGTCTCCCTCTCCTCTTTCCTCTCTCCTCCCCTTTACACAGAGGAGGGAGCGTTACCAGTGGCAACAGGTCGCCAGGGACTGAGGGTGGGGCTGGTGAGTGTGCAGAGGGAAGGGCCTGAAGGAGGGGCTGTGGGGCTAAAGGTTGCCAGCTATAACTATATGACTTTAACTTGGCCCTGGTGGACGGGAGGCTGCTGGAGGTGTACACATAAGAGCATTTTACCATAATAATAGGTTAAGTATAGAGTCCCAGCCGGCTTTGATGCTGTCTTTGAACTTTTATATCAAGTGCATCGGTACACACACACACACACACACACACACACACACACACACACACACACACACACACACACACACACACACACACACACACACACACACACACACACACACACACACACACACACAAACAAACAAACATACGCACACATGCGTACGGTCTGGACATCATCCATCACTACATCACTACAAACATCCTTCATTCCCAGCACCCAGTTGCTTGCTGCTACCTGGCGCGCTGTGCACACAGCCCACACACTGCACCTTGTAAACTGTGGTGGCGACCGGCGGGCGTGGCCAGCTTCCTGAGTGCTGCAGGAACTTCCTAAAGATGGGAGGGACCCATGTGGCAGGACGTATCATGTATTATGATTGTGTAAGAATAAATACATGCATATCTAATGATAACTGCAGGAAGTATCATATCTAATGATATCTGCAGGAAGTATCATATCTAATGATATCTGCAGGAAGTATCATATGATGTATCCAACGTAACATTCAGTTCCTTTTCAACATCAAGTTTATTCGTCCATGAAAATACAGCTGGACATTTCACTCCTGGAGGACCTACATTATGGATGAAAAAGTCTTAAAAAATGATTGAAAGCAAAGACAAGTGATCCTGAGGTACAGACATCTACCCAGACGATGGAGTGAGGAAAACAGTTCTTGGTGTGCCAACTGTTGCATAGGAAAGTCGAAGTATGTTGACAGTATGACTAAGGAGTGAGGTTGAGGTGTGAGGCGGGTTGGAGAAGATAGGCGTGATGTAGATTGAGGAGGTAGGTGGGTGGATGGTTGGAGGGGGAGTACATACAAAGAGACTGCACCGTGATAGCAAGGCTAGCGCGTAGCGTTCACCGCACAACTCTGTTACTTGTGGGGAAGAGGAGGAAGGGCACCGCCCCCTCTACGCTCCCTGTTCCCTGACTGCAGTGTGAGCATCTGAGGAACCTTGATTGATTGAGGTGCTGCTGGATGGAATGGGATGATTGAAGGACAGAGGGAGTAACGAGAGGAGGCAGGGGGGTGAGGGGGGGAAACTGGCTAGTTGATTATTCATGTTTGAGGGAGGGCGGGAGAGCGGCACACTCAGAGACGCCGAAGAATTCCTTTGAAAATAAAAATTGTTATAACAGATGACACGAGACCGAACCTGGCAAACAATGAGAGAGGAAGCAAAGCCAAAGTAGGGAAACAAGGAGGGAAACAAGACGTAGAAGAAAATGAGAGATAAACCGATATTGAGGTGCAAAGCTCGTAAAGATTAAGGTGCGATAGACAAGAGATTGAAAAGAATAAGTTAGACAGGAAAAAACATAACTTCGCATGGGAGTGAGATAAACATCAGCTTCATCTAAACACACAGTGCGAAACTGGTCATGGATAACTGGTCATGGATAACTGGTCATAGATGACTGGTCATGGATAACTGGTCATAGATAACTGGTCATGGATAACCCTTTATCTCTGTAGAAAATATTGATGAGGAAGCAAGACTGACCAGCGCTGAGTACGTAGGTGTGTAATGATAGTTGCCTCAGGTAGACTGTCCAGCGTGGCTGACGGAACTTAGGGTCAGTATTCACCAGCTGAGGCGGTGCAGCCGCCCGCCATGCTGAGGACATGTATGTTCTGCTTGTACACATGTTTTGGTCTGCCTGGTCGTGGTAGTATCCATGGGGAATAGATGAAAGATGTTCAGTGTGCTTTTAGTTAAGAATATAGACCACATGGCACATATATGAGTATTTTATTCCCAGGAAGATGAGATACATATCGGATGAGGATGACTGTAAGGCCCAAGAGCTATACGATCGTTTATTTCCTTCCTGTAACATATAGAACCCGACCATGGGGCACGCGGTGCCTTACAGACACCCACCCCACAGGAAACCATTGAAAACAGCGATAAGATAGGCGATTTACCTCGCCTGCCAAGGTTTTGTGTCTGTTGACCATGATAAACTACTCCCCGCGTCCGATCCATTGCTCATGACTCCGGCCTCGGCTTTTGACAAACAACCTCTGATGAATATTAATGAGTCGGAACGAGCAGTGTCGTGAGGGACGTGAAGGTGGATGGTGGGGGGAGGACGGGTTGGCATGAAGGGAATTAGCAGGGGAGCAGTAAGCGGACGACGTATGATGAATGAACAGGAATTAGCAAGGAAGATGGAAGAAGGTTAAAGATGAAGAGAATGAATAAAGATGAAGTAAAGAGGAAACCGTTAACTGGGTGAGAATAGAGAAGTGGAGGAAAAAATAACAGCAGGATGATGTGATGTCAAGTATATATATATATATATATATATATATATATATATATATATATATATATATATATATATATATATATATATATATATATATATATATATATATATATATATATATATATATATATATATATGCATACATAATCTCTTCAGTATTCCGGTTCAGAGGTGGTGTCTGTGTTTATTCCAACATTAGCACACCTGTTGCAAGCCTCGAAGACCTTGAGTCCCCACACTTTGATGTTATGTGGCTCAAGGTTTGTCTCCTAACCACCACACTTTCCCTTTGTTTCGTCTACTGCTCTCGTAATTCTTGAAATCTTATATTTTTCTTCGACTGTCCAAAGTCCTGTCATGAGACTGTAGCTTGCTCCCACCTGCAAGTTTGGACTCTCTTTATCTGTTCATCAGGCAGCGTTCCTCTCCTGCCAAGGTTTGCTCTACGTTGCACGTCCTGTGACACTTCCTGTTGCTCCATTAACTCTGAGATTCATCCTTGTATGGAGTATTGCTAGCACATCTGGGATGGTTCTAGCTCTGCATCCTTACTTGACGTGGTTGAGTCGAAAGCGGTCCGACTTACAAACTCTCCCAGGCTAACTTCAAAGCTTGATCCGCTTGCCCTGCACCGCAATGCTGGTTTTTGCTCCCGACAGCTGGCTGCTTTTGTGCCCCCCCAACTCTGAGTAGACCAGCAATGCTGGGCAAGCTGCTGCGTCTCGTGTGTGGTCGTTGGCAACTCAAGGGTGGGACGTTTTGATAACTGTTTCTTTCCCGACACCACGAAGCTTTAAAACTCTAAGCCTTCTCATTGCCTTTCCCAATAACTATGAACTAGCACATTTTTGAAAGACAAGTATTTCACTTCCTCCAAAATTATTAAGTACCACTGATTCCTTCCTCTTCCCTCTCATTAGCCCCTCTATACATTTCAGTTGCAGCCCAGCTTTGATGGAAAATAATGAGACTGTGTTAGGTTCCCTGTGCATGTAATTTGGAATATAAAAAGTAAGCATAATCAGTTTGATGCTTTTCAGTGATAACATCAACAAAGAAATCGTAAATATGGAAACGAAAGCAAATGATTGTTGTGCTATTCGCAGGTGATACACAGACGGCACTCGTCTCAGTGGTGAAAACAAGAGAGTTTGAGGGATCTTCCTGGTGATCACAGTCAAAGTTTATGTGACAGAAAAACGTGAAAGCTTAGCATGAATAGTAGATCTAAGGGTTACTGACTTGAATCTGTTCAAAATGTGAGTTGTTAGTAGATGATAAACCAAAAAAATCAAACCAGATGGTTTTCAGGAAGAATATTTACTAATCTTTACCATCCATGGTATACATATGCATGATATACAGTATAATGAAAATGCCATGAAGTCAATAACGGGAGATGAAAGCAGGAGCTGTCCGTGATAGAAGCACACACTCATTTAACTGACAGACTGAGAAATTATGATGATATAGAATCCTGTATCCTCTGAAGGTGGGACTGAACACTGGACCAGAACAACAGGCAAGAACCTTGGGAATGAAGTAATGAATATTGATGATGAAGCTGTTGATACAATGACGGGAGGGGGAGATGACGCGGGAGGTTGGGGGAGATAGGGAGAGCAAGGTACAGGTCACAGGGAAAAGGGAGTGGACGTAGGGGTGAAGTCATGTGGCGGAGAGGGGAATAGTGGTCAGGGAAGAGTCACTGAACGAAGATGAGAGAAGAGAAAGAAGAAGGAAAGATAAAGTATACTTATGAGAGAGAACAGGAATGAAAAGCAAGAAGGGAGTGTTGCAAGGAGAAGTGAGGACGTAAGGGTAGAGAGAGAAGAGTAGCAGTAAGGGGCTTTGGTGCAGGCAGACGAAACATGGCATAAAAGGAGAGGTAAGGAGAGTCAGGAGAGAGTAAAGTTCTGACGGATGAGAGAAAAGAAAGATACGAGGGACGAAAAGAAAAGAGGTGGCAAGGAGGAGTTAATGAACAATATAGGGTAGAGTGAGGTGGGAAAGGATGATAACAAGGGACGGAGGACAAGGAAGTAGAGGAAGGAAGCAAAGGATGGGGACATGAGAAAAGAATAATACCATCCGTTTTTAAGCAGAAAAAAATCTAAAATATAAAGCATGTAAATAATGAGAAGAGAAACTGTGGGAAGCAGGAAGTCGAATGGATGCTGATAAAAGACTGGCGGGTCGAGGAGAGGGAATATTAAGTCACCTGCGAAGTGGAAAAACAGGAAAGAATATAGAAAGCGAGGGAGAGAAAAACCACATGAAAATAACACTGAGAATATATTCAAGACACAACGGAAGGAAGGCTGCATGATAAAAGAGCTAAACTTTTGGTCTTTAGAGAGGAAAACCGTTATTAAAGAGATAGGGAAGAGGCCATCCTGTAGATGTATAACGGAGCAGACTGTATACGGACGCGATTATCGCCTTAACTGATGTGCCTCGTCATCCCGAGCTTGCTGCATGTCTGCTGTCTGTGTAGTTGATCTGCAAGTGATTAAAGCAAAGATTGTTAAGGGAAGTTCTTAAAGTGTGAGGGAAATCTCTACCGTGTGAAGCTGTCTGGCCCGACCCTCATGACATCTTTCCCAAGACAAACCACGACAGACGTGAGTTAGAGAAACAAGTTATTTTCCATTTAACAATCCCCATCCACCTGTTTATTCATTTATCATTCATAGAAGTAGATTAGTTATTGTACATAATGTATCAGTGACAAATACCTCGTGGTAAAATAAAGGAAAATGACATCTCTGCAGAAGTATTTGGACTGACTGCTACTTATGGATACACATGGAATGTTACATAAAGGATTAAAGACATTTTCACATGAAGGAGAAGAGACGCTCGCCAGGGAAATATTTATCACCGCTGACTCTGTATGCAAATTTGAGGCCGGAAACGTTGTGCTTGTTTCCGGTCTGTGGCGAGGCGAGGGTGCGAGAGAGTTAGTGGCCTGGCTGGGGAAGAGAAGGACAATTTAGAGAAAATTATTACGGAAGTGGGTAGAGCTAGACTTATATGAGATTATTCTAGTGAAGTGATATACGGAGGAGAAGGATGAAGAGCAAGAGGAGAAAGTGATATACCAGAAACATAAAGCAATGTATATAAGAAGAGAAATGACGTATAGAAGCAACGAGAAAAATTTGAAAAAAGAAAAGGCAAATGGAAGAGAAAGAAAACATGAAAGAAAAACTGGAACTAAGACAGAAAGCTTTGGTTGAGGCCGCCGTTGCTGCAGACACAGCAGCAAGACTGTGGCTATGAGTGTGGTGCTGGCGGCTCCTGCCTGATGGACTTATAGTTATGCCACCAAGATTGTGGCCACACTTCCTACCTCAGCCCGCCAGGCTGCGCATGCACCACCTGATAGTGTGTGGTCTGCTCACTCTTAACACTGTACCACATTTTGCCTCAGCATTCTGGACATTAACAACTATTATTTCTCATTTCAGAAATTCACAGTAATGCAAGCAAACAGATAGACAGACCAAGGACGACAGGCTAGGTAAGCAGACAGGCAGACAGACAAACGCGCGCATACAAATTAAAGGAAAAACCTGAGCAAATGTTATGTGGATAAGAGAGAGTGAAAGACGTCTTCAGTATGATAATAATTAAACCTCAGGATTGTGTCCTTTCCCTCCGGATGTAAATTTCGTCTCAAGTTTGTGTTGTGAACTGGGAATAAAATGCTGAGCGTTGCTGGTACCCACAGCGGTCGCCCAGCCGTGGACCCTGGCCCCTCGAGTCACGTTAGCTCACCACATAACCAGTGGTTCAGGATTTCATCTAAGATTAAATTGGTTTCCAGTACGTTTATCATTTTGTGACAAGTGCAGCCTGGGTTTACAACAGAGTGTAATAATACTATGGTGTGGAATCTTGTCGCTTGTTTCAGTGAAGTAAATTTTGGTGCTTGATAACACTAAAAAGAAAGAAAATTGCGATGGATTGGTGAAAATTTCATTATTTGCGAATAACGTTTTCTACACACACAGACAAGTCATCATAAGAATGTCGAATCAGTTGGTCTAGTCACATCTACATTATCTGTGTAAGACCACAGTGGTCTGGGGATGAGACCCGCAGGCTCGTCCATGAGCGACCCAGATGGCCAAGTACGCAGTGTGGAACTGGACGATAAAACCCTGGATGGGTGTGGGCTGAAGACAAGAGAATCATGCCACTGTGAACGTGAGTTTATAACTTTATTCATATCATTTACACTTTATCTATATTATTTACACTTTACACTTGCAGGTTCTTACTTATGTTATCATACGGTCCACGAATATGCTGATTGCGGATATACATAAGAAAAACTATATGGAAATATATTTATTTGAAGAATTTTCCTTTTTCTTTCATGCTGGCTCAGTTCAAGAGGAACATACATTACGAAAAGAGATGAAGTCCAGACAGTGCTTCGGCCTCACTCGCTATTCATCCCCTTGAACAAGATACGATCCTTCAATGCGATGGTAAGATCCATGAGCGCGACTGTACGACCTGTGCATGAGATGGCCTGAGCTTTGACCCAGCCCATTAGGGCCAGGTTGAGGGCCTGGCAACCATACTCAAGGATGGCACCATCGTGTTCTTGTCAAATGAGATAAGCAAGTGGCAGGAAGCTAGGATGGCGATATCATGAAGGCATTAATCACAGTCAGAGGCAAGCCAGTGGTGGGTAGAATTCTCTCACTATGATCGTTATTTATTACATTTCAGTGAGTATTGTGCTTCCCTGCTACAACCTTTGCAACCATGGCTACTCCAGACACCGTCCAGTATCACTGAGAGACTGGACGTTCCAGCTACCCACATAAATAACCAGCTGGAGAGTAATGTAGGTTTTAGCTCGGATGAACCCCAGACACCACCACCATCAGTGAGTCTCAGGCCCCACCACCACCAGTGAGCCTCAGGCTCCACCACCACCAGTGAGCCCCAGGCTCCACCACCACCAGTGAGCCCCAGGCTCCACCACCACCAGTGAGCCCCAGGCTCCACCACCACCAGTGAGCCCCAGGCTCCACCATCAGCTACACTGTCTCCGCAGGTTGACTCAATAGGCTTCAGGGATTTCCCTGCATGCGAATGCAGGCTTATGATGGCTTTACCTCACATCTTTCATGCGCTCTGTAGCAGCGTGAGGAAGACATCCTCAACCAGGCCACCATGTGAGAAGACGTACTTAACATGGCCGCCGTGTGAGAAGGACGACCTTAACATGGCCATCCATCCATCAACAGTTCTGTCTGATGTTTGTCACTGGAGAGCGACTCCAGCGTCTTATGTCTCGATGTAGTAAGCCATAACATTATGACCGATGTTTACATGAATGTGTTGCTGCTCTTGAGACTAACCTCAGTTTGATGGTGAACAGTATAAAGCCAGCAGACGACTTAGGTCAGGGATTTGCTCAGTTTGTGTAGACAATCAGCTCAACCAGCCATTACTGTAAGGTTCTGAGGTAATAACACGGGACACTAACACGTGAAGAACGCAGTTTGAAATCTAGATACGGCAAGTTAAACAGATGAATTACATTATTGCTTGCCTGTTCAGCCAGGCAGCCACAGCACTGTATATCATTCATATGTTTTTTCTTTTTTATTGGCATTCGTCCGCTGTAAACAGAACTAAATTTGTTGCTAATGCTGTGCTGTTGTGTGGTATGCATTCCTGTGGGAGGTTAATGACGGTGTATACGTTGCGTGGCAATGCCTTGAGTACTGAATCATGAGTGGTTTGTGCAGAACACACACACACACACACGGCCATTACGAATGATGAAAAGAACGACAAATATATATATATATATATATATATATATATATATATATATATATATATATATATATATATATATATATATATATATATATATATATATATATATATATATATATATATATATATATGTATATATATATATATATTCCTCTGTAGGATGGTATGACAGGGACGGAACACAGCGAACATACCCCTGGTAACCATTGTGGTAAAATCAACACAGACATACACCAGTCTTCAGACACTCCAGCCTCCGGCTCCCGGAGCGTGAAAGAGAATTATTGCACAATCCTAAATCCAATTCTAATTCCGGATCCCCAGCAGAGCATTTACCAGGAATTTCCCATCGTGCAATATGCCGCCTGGTGTCGGGACCATCTCCTGTAGTGGCCTGTCTCCTCCAGGACAGTAATGGTCGCCGCTCAGGTTTGTGAACCTTTTTTTATCACGGGTCAGGATGGGTGTGCGTCTGTATTGAGTCTGGATAGTGTTAAAGTGGTGGGCTGGTGGCTGTGGTGGTGATGGTGATGGTGGTAGTGATGGTGGTGGCTGTGGTGGTGATGGTGATGGTGGTAGTGATGGTGGTGGCTGTGGTGGTGGTGGTAAGGAGGAGGAGGAGAAGGAGGGGGAACACAAATGTTGGAAAATGTTAACATGAATACCATACATGACAGGCACTGTAGGAGGAAGAGGATGTATGGCAGTAGACGGCTCTCATAAGAAGTAATTTGTTGGTAACCAAGAGAGGGAAGACAGAGTGATGGATGTATGGAAGACAAAACAATGAGAAAACAACTGATGAATGAGAATAGTCAAAGTCGTTATGATGTACGAGGGCAAGATAATGTGACGAGGTAGATGGTACAGTGGTCGAAATGAAGGTGACGAATGGCAAGAAGACGAGGTAATAGATGGGAGGAAATCCCTGGTCATGAAGATTTGTGACAAAACGATATCACGAAAAACATGACGATATGATAATGGAAAAAAGATTTAGAAGAGTGATACAAAGATATGAATCTGAAGCAGACGACATGACGAACAAAACGAAAAGATAATCAACGTTATGGTTTGAAGACATAGGTATAAGAAATAAAGACAACAAATGATGAATGTGGAATAGCGAGTTGATGACACATGGACATAACAGTGATAAGCCATCATGACCTGTGAGCCACCATCGTCACCACTGAGGAAGACATGTTAGGGCCACAACCTGGCTGCCACTGTCACGTATCCTGCAGTCACTATCAGCAGGTTGTCCCCTCCACCTGGTTGGTGCCGTCAGGTTGTCCCCTCCACCTGGTTGCTGCCGTCAGGTTGTCCCCTCCACCTGGTTGCTGCCGTCAGGTTGTCCCCTCCACCTGGTTGGCGTCGTCAGGTTGTCCCCTCCACCTGGTTGGTGCCGTGAGGTTGTCCCCTCCACCTGGTTGGTGCCGTGAGGTTGTCCCCTCCACCTGGTTGGTGCCGTCAGGTTGTCCCCTCCACCTGGTTGCTGCCATGAACATCAATCACTAAATTTCACGGCTGTATGATTAATATGAATAACTGTGTTTCCTGACTGTGTGATCCCTTACACCTAATCATCATCAATCAAACAACTAGACTGTGTGATTAGGATTCAATACTATATCTCTGATCCATATGATTAGAATTGATCTCGCTGTCATTGGGATATGTGCTCAATGGTCATCACTTTGATCATTATGATTAGAACTAATCTTGCTTTTCTAAGGTACGTATTTAATATTCTTCGCCATATTGTATGAATTATCAATATAGATCAATTAGCTTGTATCTAACTTTTCTTTTTGTTGTCTTTATGTGCCTGGGGTGAATGGATGACTTGAATATTGTTCAGAATAACATTAGATGAAAGTCGTCTTGAGAGAAAGAGACAAATATCCTCTTATCTAAAGTGCGTTTCTTGGTTAAGATGCCACACACAACCACTTGTAGCTTATCGTCCTGCTGGTGTGAGAATTACATCTCGGTTTCTCGGTCTGTCATGTTGGCTCATAATGTTATAAGTGCGAAATATTAGGTACCAGTGAGAACACTTATCACGAAAACGATGCAATACAAAATCATTATTGATGTCAACTGAAAACATGGACGTTCTATGCAGTTTTTACTACAGAAGCTGCGACCCCCACTGTGGGTATCAGAGGCCTAGAACTCTCATTTGGATGTTCAGGAATGATGTACCAAGACATGTTTGGTTTTTGAGATATAAAGGTCGACGTAACAAACTCTGGATTCTCCATGATTTTGAAAAGCTACTGGATTGTGTGTGAAGATTGGATCACTGTGATCCATGTCATAGATACATAATATGATGATGGATATATTCTACCTTCACAGATGTAGACAGATACTAGGGCTTTAAGCTATTGGAACAATACGGACAAACACACATGAACATATATGCATTAGTGCACACACAAACACACAAAGAAACATTCTCCTCTCTCTCTCTCTCTCTCTCTCTCTCTCTCTCTCTCTCTCTCTCTCTCTCTCTCTCTCTCTCTGTATCCCTCTCACTCCCATCTCCGTACACTGCTGACTGACTGTTTACACTAGTATCAATGCAAATTCTGAACCCCAGTTCACCCATGCACATATAACAGAATTAATCATGCCTTTGTGCATATTCCTTAAAGAGATATCCTTCCCAAACATGCAGTTCCATGGTACAGTCTATCTAGAAGTGGCATAACAAGCCAATGGTCGGTCGTGTTTTGATAATAAATAAGATCTATATCATCTTATAACGAAATACGTTGTCGTTATAACACCGACTCATAGTTTGTGTATATAAATCATACATTGAAGAAAGTAACTGTAAGATTAGTTTACAGGCGTCCCGGTAGGTATAACACAGGCAAACGAAATGAATACAAACTGATCATAGTGGAATACTTGAACACACCAGTGGAGCGAGAACCACTTTCCCACAGCTCTGGGTCTGGACTCGACCGAAATTTGCTTAATAGTGCCCGAGTGAAATTCGATGAGAATCGTATTCGCAATGTGAATGTATTACATGTAGTTCAAACTACGAACGAGGAGGTCGTCACCCGTGTCATGGGTGGAGAAAAGTTTGGTACAAGTGATCACAGACAAACCATTTTTGAAACAGTTTTCACTACTGTCTGAAACGTCGGTCAGCATGACAGGCAGGCTAATCTTGACAATGTTATTACTCGTGACAAGATCAGCTGAGACCACATCGCAATTGAAGACTATGTGATCGCAACTCTGGAAAGTTTATCCTACGTGAAGTAATGGAAGGAACGTATGTGTCAATCAGCAGACAGTCATGTTCCAGAAATAAGCCAAGTATGAGAGAAGAGTCATGACTTATGCCGTTATCTAAGACTGACTTCACTCGTAGTGTTGAATATATGTTCGTATACAAACGTTTTCCCGCGAACGAGGCAAAGCTGTTTGTTTCTTCACTGTTTCACTGACAACATCAATACCAACAGTTGCATTTAACTCAACAGATGAGGTTAAAGAAAAACGTGATAAATATTAAACATCTCGTCCACGATTGTCTTATCTACGCCCCCGTCGCTATAAAATTTCTGGTAAGTATTTCTCTTGTGTTTCTCATCTCCACAAACCGTCTCGACAGGACTCGTTAGTCTGTTGCTGTTCGCAATCCTTTGCATTTCTTTGTGTCCCTTCCTCTTCTCCGTTATTATTTTCACTCTGTAAATCCCGGAGCCTGGGTGTCCCGCGCCGCGAGGGACACTGCTTAAATCCTCCCATGTACTTGGTCCATTATTGAAAACAACGGCCTCATGCATACTAATGATGGACACACCATCCCACATCACTCACGTTTTACCGGGGATTTTGTCAACACTAGAAATACCAGACTTGTTTAACTTGCATATCAAGTGATAGACTGTCTATTTGTTATCATAAATTATAATTCTACAGTACGTAGAATCATCTCAGCAATTGTAGTAATGATAAGTTTGTGGCTATGACGTAATGTATATCAATGGTAAAAATATCTTAATGAAGACCAAGAGGGACTGAAATGTTTCCATTCTTATGTCTTGTTCTTCCTTAACATCTGTGTTGTGTAATGATGGAAATCATCAGTGTATCACCTACTGTGTCTCTCATCCTGTTATGACGAGCGAGCAGTTTAAGTAACAGTTTTAGTCTTTTGCTTTAATGTTTACGAGTTTTACTAACATACATATGTGGTTCAGTCATCCAGGATCTTGCATAGTGATCTGCCTTTATTGTTCCTAATGTGGCTTTTGGCTGAAAAGAATTGTTTTGCGTTAAACTATTTACGTAATGCAGTTTGGTTTTGTGCTTCGTAATCTGCTGTTCTGCACCTTGAGCTGGTTCTACATATACTCAACAGGCTTTGTTAAACTAGTTTTATGTAACTTATGCTGGTTTTGGACATCTATACGTGTTTCACGAATCATATCTTAATCTGATATACTATGATCTAGTTTTATGCACACTGGTATGATTCAGTACATTCTAATCTGGTTTTACACATATTAGTCTAGTTCTAGACACATCAATTTGGTTCTGAGTATTTTTTCGTTTTGTTCATCGTAAGTGATACATATTGGAACTTAGCATCATTGTGTACTTCACAATCCACCAGTACCCTGCGGTGTACTTCACAATCCATCAGTATCTGCTGTGTACCTCACAATCCAGCTTTATCTGCTGTGTACCTCACAATCCACCAGTGCATGGTGTATACCTCATAATCCACCAGTGCATGGATGTTTACTAAACAATCCTATGTTGTCATTTTTGAGCAGCGTAATTGGTTGCATGTAACATAACTCTTTTATGTTTATACCATAATTTAACTACTACATATTCCTGAGTTCTTTAGATTGGTAATATGATAAGTTATCAAGTATTTCATTTCAGCCACACACGTAGGGCACACCTCCATTTGTAGCACACCAACATGAATATTTACGGGATTGTTCAAGCTCAAGGAAATGAAATCTAATAGAAACACTCAGATCCTCAAATTATTCATAGCTGAAATATATCATGCGGCTTAAAACAAGTAATCAGATTCCCTAAAGCGGCGCTCACTCGATGCCCAGGCGACCAGTTAAGGTTCTAATCCTCACACGCTGACTACAGAACTGACGAAGTAAAGGATGAAGGTGAAGGGAACGATAACTGGGCAGGTAAGAAGCAATAGATATAACAGGACTGAATACATGTAGTTCTTCCCTGCGCAATTACTTTGCTCGTACGTTTCTTTTAAAAAGGTGTGGATGATTACTTCATGGTGACATTGCTTACAAAAAGTCCATGATCTATTGGTATAGCAAAGTAACAGTGTATCCTGTCAGTATGAGATGTTAAATGATGGATGAGGTTACAGGAACCACAGAAAAGGGTAACAATGATGGTACCAGAGGCAAATGATAATGGTAACAGACGGGAACAATGATGGTACCAGAATTAAGAAAGCCGAGTTAAGGGGTAAAGGAAGAGACCTTAAATCTAAAGGGTAAAGGAAGAGACCTTAAATTTCTTAACACTGAATGAAAGAAGAGTGAGGGGTGACCTGATGCAACCTTCAAGTTTTCAAACAAATCTGAAGAAGGTGAAAAAGAACAGTTCTTCAAAATGTATATAAATAGAGCAACCAGAGGCCAAGATATGAAATTATACAAGAAACTTGGAAAAGATGTACAGAAGTACATTTATAGAATACGAGTTATGGATGAATGAAATATACGGAAGGAGAAACTGTGAATGAAGACATCACAAACGCAATGAAAAATGCGAATAACAGCGAGACTTCATGAGAGCTCTCCGCATACAACACATAGAGATAACTAAATGATTCCTGTAGAAAGATTTGATTTTGATGTATTATTACTTGTGACGATCTGTTGCATAATTTTGTACTGTTTTTGACTCGTGTTTTGTTTAGTGGACACCTTTTATAGGTATTGTTATACTGTTATATGCACTAGCACTAAGATATTATAGTCCTACCAAAACGCTAATCATGACCAAAGAAAATGGTACAAAGACTCTATCAAAGAAAACTATTCCTGATGGTAGCTGGATTGATTCTTTGTCTCACACCCAATGGTAACTCATGAGAATCATTCCCAACGTGAATATAGTCAAAGATAAACAAAATTAGTAACTACCAGCTCAATCTTTATGCATGAAAACTTATGGGATGTTTTTCTTTTCGTCGGGAGAGGATACAGCTTATGTTACGTAATATGTATTACATTACTTACAGAAACCTTCGGTAAATTTCATTCCAAGTGTAATGTATATTTGGTAATAACACGATACATACAGTAAACCTGCTGCAGCTGTACATTCATTGATTGATAATGATTGGTGGGAACCAACCTGTAAGATTGTGCTAGACACCAGGAAAGTGAATTCAAGGTTGATGTAGGTTAAAATGAATTATGGCAATCAGGTGATAGTTAATAGTTTTGCATCATGAAGTTAGAGGAATGAGGAAAAATTGATTGCAATATGGAATGATGCGGGTGAATATTATAGCAGTCTTGGTGTAAGCAATCGAATTTGCATGCTATGGAATCTAAAAACAAAGACGGGTGTTGTGGCATTTCAAAGTATGGTCGAAGGGTGTGGGGAGGGGGGTTCCTGTTATAAGTGAAAATGAGGAAAAGTTTGTGTAGTTGTGTGATGATGGGATATTTTGAAGTCAAAAAGATATATTAATCATGAAGTGTTGATTATATATTGACGCGTTTCTTGCTGAAGGAGTTGAACAAGTTCACTGCCTTCTTTTCTTCCTTGCTGCTTTTGAATTCTCATAATGGAAGTTTAAACACTTTTTGTAGCGTGGCTCAAAAGTCTAATGCTAACTAGTACCTACATTTATCATCTCGCAATTTAATGAACTGTTTTACAGAAACAGAGTTCTCAAAAGTTTCGACGACAGAGATAAACATATTTTCTAAGATTAGACACTTTCAAAAATTATGATAAAGGTTGAGGACTTATGCTAAAAATACATTCAAGCATTTCTGATAAGCTGGACAGATCAGAGTCTTACTCCATGATACAGTAATCAGTATAATATAGAGCCGAATATAAATAAATCTGAAATGAGTAAGTCCCTGTTCTAGTCTGTTTGATCATAAAAAACGAAGATTCTGTTGAATTATAGAAAATGGAAAAATTCGATGCCTTAACTAGTCTATTCTAACGATATTCTTGGCCCGAAAAGCATTGTTACCTAAACTTTGCTGCCAATTCATGCTTTTCGCCTCTTTCCTGTCGTGTATCTACTTGAAAATCATAGCTCCGTTCACTTGCACTTTGATAAAGATGCAATCCTTAGCACACTAAACTCACATCTCTCCGCACACAACCTCACACACCTACGTACTCCGTATTCACCAATGAACGCATATGTCAACACAGTATTATTGCAGTTAAACAAGTATGCAACTTTACATTACTTAATATTTACCAATAGATACATAATGTATGCCAACATAGCACCACCGCAATTCAACCAAAATACAAAATGTATGTCAACAGAGTTCTACCGCAGTTCAACCAACATGTAACTTTACATCACGCAATATTCTACGAATCACCACTAAATGTTAGAATTTGCCGATTAAAACTTCTTGTGCTATGTAAACAGACTTTACTCATGTGCTTATGGAAAGCGTACAAGTATCCAGCTCAACCTTGATCTTAAGTTCTTTTGTGATCAATTAACTAGTCACTGTTGCAATCCCAAAATTGTGTACTTCTTCAACAGTGTGTTTTCAACCGAATGTCTACCTGAATTCAATAGACATTGTTATATATTATTCATTCATAATCTATCTACGTCCCTTCGTATACACGTTTTGGTCAGCCTCCAGTAGCTCTCTCTGGTTCTTACGTTATCATTTGTTAATGCGAAAGGCCATAGCATCCCATGAAAGACCGTCTTCAACATTACAGTGTTTACCAGCAGGACGGTCGACTAGATCATGAAGTGTACACTTGCCATCTCCGCACAGCCACTTGGCTAGATTATTCCTAAGACTTGTGGCGCTATTTGGAATACATTACAGGAGAACTATAGGAAGTTATCGTACGTAAATGAGCATAAAGTTTCACGCAAGTTCAAGCAACTCCTCAATATTTCTAAAAAAAAAATAAAAAGAAATTCTTATCATCACCCAAGACCCAATTTAGATTATAGAATCCTGCTACAACCTTCTTTTATGAAAACAACCCTGCATTATGTAAAATACCGTGCAAACAACCACACATACATAAGCAAACACATAAACCATACAATACAGATTGTAAGATAACAACAATATTGTTATCAATGCAATGTTGTTATTTTACACACGTTGTCTCATGTTGTGCTGACGGAACGACTCGTTTGCCTTGCTGTAATCACTACAATTAAGTAAGAGGAATATGTATGAGAGCTGAAGATGGTGTGCTGAAATGGCTTGGAGATATGGACAGAAGATGATGACTAAGAAGGTATACATGTCGGAGGTGGAGGGAACGAGGAAGATGTAGAACGAAGCTTTGAATGTTCGGGGCCTGATGATGAGGGAGGGTGTGAGGCGAAGTGCTGTTAGCGGGCTGAACTGGGTCTATGAAGTAGTCAGAGGAAAACATACAGAGGTTTATAGGGCCTGATTGTTGATTGAGAGGGGTGTCTGGATTCTGTGCATTATACATGAAAGGTAAGTAGCAATGTGAGCCAATGAGGGCGTTATTCTGTTCCTGTCGGTATCGTGGTAAACGGAGAATACATGTAATGATAATGATTATGATAATAGATAAGAACTAGTAATTTTGACAGGTATATTGTTAGATTTAATCGTTCACATGAGTGAAATGTCATTAAGCCATAATCCATACCATACACTTAAACAAAGCACAAAAAAAAATGCATTCAGAATAGTTTTTACGAGCCAACGACGTGAAACAAGAACCACCGGCAGCCCCGCATTACCCTCCTGCCCGCCAGAGGTCCACATTGCCGGCTCGCCGTCTACCACCACCGAGGTGGTTCAGTGCGCATGTGACAGTGGTGTAGAGTGGGTTGAGCGCTGCGTCTCGCGTTGGCCGTGAATGAGAGACTTGTGAACTTTCATTTTTTTTTTTATGTTAGATATTAAACATATATTTCCTTGATTTGATCGTCGGCAGTGTGAATCAGGATTATTAAAGACTTATATGGGTAAGTAAAGGATTATTGCTTTCAATATTTCGATTTCAATCATTTGTGTTAATTATATCAACATAGATGTGTAGCTTGGTGTGTTGTTAGTAAAAGATCTGTTGATCGCGTCTGAATAGTCTAGCCTTACATAGATAATCCAAGAAATACTTGCACTAATGTTCTGTTGTTGATGGGGTATTAAAACACATGCTATATCTAGTTCGTTTTGTAATTTATGAATTCAGGCGTCGTTTATTAACTTTGGAATGTGCGAGACAATTGCATATATTGATTACTTTTATTTAAAAGATATACGTTATCTTGATTATAATCCTAAATCAAGGTTACATGTTGACAGAAAACATTGGAACACAGTCTACCACGTAGTCCCGTACATGAACACTGAACACTTCTGTCGTCGGTGTTTCTAAGATCGTACTACAAGTAATAGGAATGTGATGTTGGGACCGCGGAGTGGAACGAGAGTCAGGTTAGATGTTGGTTCTGGGGCAGAAACCTGCTTACCTTACTTCCATAATGGCTCGGCCTGGAGCCAAGGGGAGTTATTCAGACTAAGAAATCAGGTTGTTTGAGGTCACACCACGTACGTCTGTAAACTGTCCCGAGTGTGGCTGGTCAGGTACACACTGGACGTAAACATCGAGTAGATTTCTTTAGTTCTGTAGCGAGTGTTCCGCAGTGTCTCTGATACAGGCAGCCAGGTGAATAGCTTCGAGTCCCGAATGTTTTTACTTTTTGTGGAACTGTTCATAACATTATTTGTGGTAACATTGATCCAGATCATCAGGATCAGTCCTGCTGTTGGAGAATGTGTGAGTAAAGGTTGGCAGCGACATCTTCCAGAATTTTTCACATGTAGATTGCATCTTTTTTCGTCCGCTTTCCGAAGAGCAGCCCACACTCTGTAGACTTAGGTTCAGTTCGGAGGCTCATCTGTCTCCAGGTTGTCTTTGACTTATTTCGTGATATCTCCAGTCATTCAGGCAGTTTAAAGCAGTGCCTTGAAGGTATCTATTTAAACCCAAAAATCTGGTTGGTCAATCATACTATATATATATATATATATATATATATATATATATATATATATATATATATATATATATATATCAAAGTCGTTCCTGAAGTATTGCTCGTTGGATGACCTGTTTCAGGGCCCAGGTGTTCGGATGGCTAAGTGGGGCTGTCGCTACGGCCTCCAGCATCTAAGTCAACCAATGACCCAACTTAACAACTTGGGCTCAGCCCTTAGTTCTAGAGGTAAAACACCTCCGAAGTCACTTCCATGTTACCTTTAGCCACAACATCTTCGATTTCATTCATCAATTTTTGTTGATATTTTTATGTTCCTCGGATGTCATGACAATAGGAACGCTTGTGTCAGTGTGGGTAGTAGATATTCCTCGTTTGTATCATGTATGTAAGTTCATACCTGGCTTACACTTAGGTCTTCTACCCCCTACAGTTCGGGCTACGCCCAGTCTACTGAGTTAGCAAATTGGCCGACCAGGCTGTCACGAGTCACAACCTGCAACCCATGTAACTTCTCCGGCGACTTTTGACATCTCTCCAGTGTACAGCTCTGAGTGCCGCAGGTTATGTGATGAAGAGTTCTGGGATCGGGATGTTCAAGGCAGTTTTTCATTACTTGTTGATGACCCCTTATGATCTTAGGGGTAAAACTGCACGTCGTGCAGCGAGGGGATGACTTTTGACCGAAGGTTTGGCGCCATACCCTCGAGGATTTTCCGGTTGTTGATGTTATACGTCTCCCATCTGCGTTCAGCCTCGATACACATCAGGGATTTAAGTCGTTCCCAGTAGTTCAGCTTCTTTACCTCGTCAGTGAGGAAAGTGAAGGATCTCGGGACGCTTCCAAACTGTTATTTCGACTGCCTTTTATGATGAAGTCCGTCTACACGGATATTCTGGTTCATATGAAGTGTGTGTGTGTGTGTGTGTGTGTGTGTGTGTGTGTGTGTGTGTGTGTGTGTGTGTTCACTGGATGTTCCTGGTGTCACAAGCAGCAATAGTAACCTTCCAGTGTTGGTTCTGATCAAACATAGACATGTTACCGTAGATATGGGAGAGGACGGAGCAGCGCGGTCACCCTGACGGCCATCAGCCCAGCCTGACCACCTTGGGTTTGGTTCGTGACGCCCCGCCGAGCGGCGGTTTGAGCGGATGGAAGGGAAACTGTGTGGGTGACAGGAATACTGATGTCTTTCTCTGAGTGAATAATATTTAATTTATCATGTGATTGTTTAGTATTTTTTCTAAGAGGTAAAAGGACGATAACTGGGTGTTGTAGTAAACCAGTACTGAGCCAATACGTCAACCTCCGTGTAATATATTAGTCATGGAACTAATGAAGAATGAAATGCACTGCAGATGTTTGGCTGTTCAGTGTGTGTGTGTGTGTGTGTGGTGCACACCACAGTGCACCACACACACTGAACAGAAGCAGAGTGAGTTGCATGTGCCTGGCTGTGGGATGAGGGGAAGTCCAGAGGCCGTATGACACACCATGAGCAGGTGGCTGGGGACTGGACGAGAGGCAGTGGAGGTGTGAGGTGTGCTGGTCACCGCCACACAGGTCCAGACAAGAACTGACCACATAATTATGATTATTCCAGCGGTCTGTATGCCCGAGAGAGAGAGAGAGAGAGAGAGAGAGAGAGAGAGAGAGAGCAGCTAGAACTTAACTGGTTAACTAAGAGGATCTTCAGTAAATGTTGGTGTCTGGGAGAAGTAGGAAATGATTTAAGTTTCCTGATGATACTCTGCTTGTTTGATCGACTGAACTGTAGCTGTTTGCTTCATAAGAGGCCACGCCAGAAAACAACCACATGAGGCACGGCTGTTTGTAATATTTTATCGAGAATTTCGTAAGATCATAATCATACATTTTCCGTTTCCGTGATCGTCAGTTGTCGATGCATTGTGCATTCACATCAGAGTCTGTACATCCTGCAGATGACATCGTCCACAGCAGCACACTGTACAGGTTAGCTATCCTACTGAGGATAAAGTACTTCGCCTCATTCGAGATAAAACGTTTACCCACGAGTTTGTATCCTTTACTGCGAGTGAAATTCAAGAATAATGAACAGATTATTCAGTGTATTATGTGATCTTATTTCACTGTACGATATCTCTCATACGAGGGTTAGATACCTGGGTAAACATTTTGTAAGAGACAGGACGTTGCTGTTTCTTGCGAGAAGTTGAGGTATACCTAGTAAGCCTTCTAACAACACGTAGCTGTCTCTCTCATCAGTATGAGGTATACCTAGAGTAAGACAAAAAAGGGCCTCGTAATTAGTACATTACTCCGGAAGAACAAAAAAGACTGGTGGATCAGGTCCAGTAGAAAGCTGCGGGACCCGGCGAGCGACTGAGTCACACCTGACCTCCCGCACACACACACACACACACACACACACACACACACACACACACACACACACACACACACATTATCTCTGAATTAGCTGTACCTCGCCTGCCCTCGGGCCACCTACGAGTTCATCAGATACGTGTAGCCTAACACGCATGATGAGCGTCTGACTAAGTGCCGTTCTTGTAGACAAGAGCGCTGAGCAGATGTCAAGATATTCAATTCTTTCCGTTTTACCGGACGAACACTTACGTAAATGATTTCAAAACTTCTGGGTGACTCATGCGAGCGTGCTTGTGTTTGTTCTGCTGCACATGGTCAACATGTGTGTGTTCTGCTGCACATGGTCAACATGTGTGTGTTCTGCTGCACATGGTCCCCACGTGTTTGTTCTGCTGCTCATAGGTACTATTTATATGTTCTGCTGCTCATGGTTACCAAGTGTTTGTTCTGCTGCACATGGTCACCATGATTACCGTGAAAATAGAAAAAGTCGGCCTTATATACCCTAGGACAAGATGGAAGTTGCTTATGTCTTGAGGAGTTGGTCGAGGTGCAAAGTGAGCGAGGCAGTCAGGTACAGGTTGTGTTGCTAGCTAGCCTAAAGAGGACGTGGCTAGTGACACCTTTACCCCCTCCCCCCACGCGCCTCCTACGTCACCCATCCACCCACCCACCTCCCACTGTTGCCTGCACAGAATAATAAGCCTGACGTCATCACATACTTATATCCTAAGTGACGTTGCCGTACGAGAATGAAACGTCTCGCCATGTTTATTACTTTAGAATTTACGGTTTTGTATGATAAAGGCGACTGTGGTGTATGTGAGTACTAACAAGCTGCAATATGAGGCTTTTGCCAAGTATGGGTAATGAAGATAACAAACACAGATGAAGCTCCTCTTCAGATGAGCTGGTAGCGTTATAACCGCCTCTCCACACGCCTGATTGCCCTGCCCTCTTCTCCCCATGCTCAACAATCCTGCCCTCTTCTCCCCATGCCAGGTTGCTCCTCACCCCATGCAACACACAACTGGAGTACTGTACCCACTGTATGATGCTCTGGTCTTGCCTCCACCTACTTCCTCCTATATAATCCCTCACCAGTATTATCATCTCAGAAGCGTGGTATAAAACACTAGTTCAGAAGGTTTTAGTTTCGAGCGCCGATCATTGCTGTTAGACATCTACAAAAAATACATAAAGAAATTAAATCAGATTCTTAAGAAGAGAATACTTGCCCCAGGGGAAGTGGAGCCACGAGGCAGCATTATCCCGGACACACGAGCATTATAGGCGAAGGTCACTATCATGTAGATCTAAATTGGACACCACTTGGCCATCCGTCAGAATTACTGCCTCATCAATGAGCTAACCCTCTTAGCCAGACTTGCCTCATCTGATGAGTGTTTGATCTTCAGCCCAGAGGATCAATACCCCGGAAAAAGAGCTGATATTCAGAATATATTAACCAAGAAGACGAGTAAAAATTCTTCCTACAGAAACAGTCCGTTGGACACCGAATGATAGCCATATATGAAGGCGGCGACCCTGACCCAGCCATGAGATCAATTTGAAAAAAAATACATCTGGCTGTCGCCTGACATACTTACTCCTTGCTCAGTATAGTTTGTGACACTCCTTACTATAGATTCCAGAAGTCCCATGGTTTACGTCCCTACAGGCCAAGACACTAGCTCAGAACAGGAGTAATGATGTGAATTAACAAAATCGTATAAAGCCTCGAAAGATCTAATTAACTATAACGGGTTGACTTGCGAGTGGCCTCATCATAAATATGCAAAAGAATTAAAAAGATAACAAAGTGAAAGCAACACGATCAGATCCGTTTACCATTATAGGTGTGGCACAAGGGAACTCCAGTGTATGTGGCGCCAATAGCAGGATCATTAAACCTTGATGCCGACGTCACCGGACCAGTGCTACACACGCTCTCTTATCCGTGAATCCTAAGGCTGTGTGTGATGTATGCCTGTGTATTGGATGGTTGTCACCGGAAAGTAGTGAACGGCTTGGATTCATACCGCACTGGTACATTATTGAAGTCATTGTTCTGACGTTCTGATCTTGCTGGGCGGCTGGCGAGGGACTGAAGAATAATGGTTAACAAGGCTGGACTTGGGACAGCACATATGTTGCGATAGGGTGGGAGACGCGTCTGACGACGGAAAGAGGGGAAAAAAGCGAAAGAAAAAGATAATATAACCTTGAACAATCGGAAATAATAATTATCAAAAATTCTGAACAGGTCAATCCCAATGTTTGTCTTTCAGAACAAATGTAATGGATGTTTTAGTTTATCATCTGTGTAGCAGTGATGTACGCAGAACAAGTTGATCAGTCGTTATTCTGTTAACACCACGCCATGTGTTCAGTGGGCCACTTGGTGAATGACCACAGAACATCAAGCCTCTCATTTTGAACAATACGACAAAATTACCACAAAAGCTGTCGTCATCCACAGTCGATTCAATGCCCTTTGTTGAGGTGCGGGATCATACGTAGGGGAAATATGATGGGGGAAAGACTAGGGGTTGGTTGTAGGGGAGGATACTGATGGATGATAATATCACGAAAAAAAGTAATATTTTTGTACTATGAAATAAAGCCCCATGAAGCAAGTGAGGTTACCTTTGTGTCCATCACATCTTGGCAGTAACCTGACCTAGCGAGGATCGTTAGTGGGGAACCGAGCTGGCAGCGGCTGGACCTGACGAGTGAGGTCGGTCATGCCCAACCACCCACACCCCTCTGGTGCCTGCCCCACGCTGCTGTGGCGGCTGAACCAGCACCCCGCCCCTCTTTATGGCAGCAAGACCGATGGACCACATTTCCATGAGGGTCGATCCATGGCTCGTCCCTTTCTGCGGCTACGTTCCTGAACAGTTCGTTGCTGTCTCTTGTTTCGCTACAGCTGACCCATGGGACCGTCTGCCACGGCTTTAAGTTTCATGGGCTGACCATCACTGCAGCTGGACCCATTGGACCGTCTACCGTTGACTGTAGATACATGGGCTGACTATTCCTGCAGCTGGACCCATGGCGCCGTCTTTTGGTTTTCAGGACCCATGTACTGATCTATGTGGTTACCCTTCTGTTGTACAAACTTATCTTTGTCTATATACATAATTAACTGAGGATGACACTTCTGTCCTGTAGCAGATAACGTCATCACAGACCATGTGTTAAGTCTTGCATCATCTGTTCCTCTCGTGTGCTCCCACGCATCATGGGATCGTCCATTGCTACGGTTAGACTCGTGGATTTTGAGGTTCTACATGAATTTTTTTTTGTTTTAGTATGACCGTAGAACAGATCGTTGTAATAAACTTTCTGAACATCAGAGAAGTTTCCCATTTTGATGCAGGGACGTTGTTGATGGCGGCGTAAGAATTACGTTCATCACACTATGAAGGTAACGACGTAATCGTTAAGTCTTCATAAAGTATTCCGATATTCCATCTTAAAGGTTCCAGGATCTCAAGCGTATGCCTGACACAACCATGTGCAGCGCGGACCATCCCGCCAGAGAGGCTGATACATTATGTTAATGTTCTCGCGTAGATCGGCTCACCTAGAAGCATTATATTGAATTGACGCCTCGGACGATGATACCTGTGGGTCGTAAGCCCTGCAGGGGGCGGGAGGCCGGCCCTCTTCTGCTCCTTACCTGGCGGTATAAAGATGGTTTATCGTCGGTTGGAAAGTTCCTGGAGGGGAGGAACGAAGGTCCGGCCTGGGTAGAGGAGAGACTCCGTCTCCTGATGCATTGATGAGTTCGCTGGTCGGACACGCCCTGATAATATCTGGCCGACGTAATACACGAGGAGTTCATGCAGAACCAGCATGATCATCAGTTAATCTGTCACATTTGAAGGATATTCATCGCGTACAAAAGCTTTCTAATTTTCCATGTGCAGCAGTGAATACAAGCCACACTGTGTTGTTGTCATTCTTTTCAAAACTAAACAGAAATATACTGTGAGGTTAGATGAAATAACATTTGATCCATTTGCTGGAAACCTCATCTCACCTGTGTTAGTGTAATTACTATAACTCTTCCTATGATACCACTCCCCTAGGGGACAGCTGCTGTAGCCGTCCAACACGGTCAAAACTCAGTTTTTCCTTAGAGTTCTCGTATTCTGTAGGGAGAAATAAATATATAAGCTGTTGCAGGTCACTGGGCATCAAATTCGGACACTGTCAGCTTGATTCGAATTTTGCAACGAATTACGATAAATAATTTCAGGAAAACACGGTAAGCTCGTAACAACCGTAACCAACACCCCGAACCTATCGGCCGGCACCCACACTGGCCTGCAACCAACAACCACGACAGGTGAATACAACATGTCCTTGGCAAGGGAATGCCAGCATCCACTGTGACGCACGTATGGCAGAATCAGAATCTTCCGTTATTGAGAAGTTTTCGTAAGATTAGATTTTCATTTCTGAGAGAACAGCAGTGTTCAGAATGAGAGAACATACATCGCAAATGAACACGTCTACTTAACGCCGCCCACAAACCCAGCGAATAAACACATATTACTCTAATTCTCTCCAACGTTAAGCATTCGTTGTGCGCAGCCTCCGACGCCTCACGCCTGCGCTGCACCACCTACTGTGCCGGCTGCCGGGGGATAGGCTACCCAGGTATTGTGTGGTAATGCAGCGTACTATTCAAATGGAAGATGAATGCATGAGAGAAGTGTCTGTGTATGTGTTAAGGGTGATGTAACACTACCAAGACAAGGTTACCAATTTAGAACTTCAATCGATTAAAAAATTCTTTCCCTCAGTACTAAGCTCGTTGCCTACTCTCGTATTTACAGCCAAGAGCACCACCAGTCACCATAGGAATGATAATTGAGTTTCTACCACCATCACTTGACACAGTGTGGCCACCGTCTCTCAAAGAGCGGAGCCGACCCTCAGGTAGTGGAGGTCCGCCTCAGGTAGACTCGACTAACAGCGGGGCGGTAAACCTGTCGGAAGTGAGGCTTTGGTGATGGGCCGGTGGACGGAGCCAGTCTGTTGTGTGGGAGAGGGAAAGAGAGTGGAATGGAGAGGAGGAGAGGAAAGAACGCAGTTAGAAAAGCAGACTCACAGACAGAGCTGTAGTTCAACATCCAGACGTTTAAGAGTGGGTTAAGCAGATGATCCTTCTGTAGATACCTTGCCTGCCTCCCTCACCGTGACCTGCCTGAGTATCCACCCAGGCGAGAGGCAAGAGATCCTGCCGTAGAACAAAGGATCAGACACCGTAAAGTGGCAGGTACCTCCTGAAAGATGGGCTGGGGTAGACAACTACGAATGACCAGTTTCTCTTCTAGTTTCCCATTCTCAGACCTCACGTTTGTTCCCTGATTGTCGACGTTTTCGTTCTCAGCGCAACACCAACTTTAGGTCGCACCACGTTCCCATGGTATTCCTGCGTCTCACGCCATTCCCTGACTCTTCCTTGTTCGTCAAGTCCCTCTACCACACATACACCTGCACTCAACCAGCTCTAATCTCTACACCAATCATGTCTTCCACACTCGCACTTCTAGTGTAAGTACTTGCTAATCCCCAGGTTTCACACACACACACACACACACACACACACATATTACTATTATGATGTCTTATCAGTCTTAAGTTTCCTCTGCACCCACACTATACCCCAGCAAGTCCCTCCATCTCTACTCGGTCTACCATATCCACCGTCCGAGCGTCTCCCCAGAGTGTGGGTCATACATAGCTCAGGATCCGTCACCAACGGCCACAGAAGGTATCGGGAGGTTGGACGGCGGCGGCTCTTAGGTTTCACTAGCGGGATTACTGTGGTGAGAGGGAGGGAGATGGAATGTAAAGCGGTCTACAGAGAGGGAGAAAATTTTGGCAAATAATATTCGGGAGGAAAGTAGGTGGTCGGTGCTGTCCTGTGGTTAAGGTTCTGATGGAGGACAACACGTAAACATGATGTTGGGTCTTTACAAAATGTTTAATTCTTGTAGAATTCAAATACATAATCTTAGCGTATATTGCTAGAAAATAGTTTGATGGTACAGACTGACGCAGAGACTGAGGGAATTATATGTGGATGATGAATAAGAGGTTGATCATGTTATACTTGTACAACAAGAACAAAGTATATAACGGGAACTAAAGATCATAGTCGCACGTAACTGGACGATCAGGCAACATTAGAGAGTTAGCAAACACACACACACACACACACACACACACACACACACACACACACACACACACACACACACCAGCTCACCATAAGGTTAACATCTTGTATGATTAGTTAACAAGTGACTATCATGACTTCCCAGATTTATATCATCTGTAATACTTCAACTGTTTATTTTCAGCCGATTGGCTGCCTAAGTCCAGTGATCCATTATTCATTTATTTATTCAATTAATTATTTACGCACGCAGATAGGGTAGCCATGAGTGCAGAATAGGTACTTATAAACACACACTGATGTCTTTGAAAGTTAGGTAAAAAAAAAAATATAGATTTTGATGTAAGTGTTGTGTGAGGATCCGTCACTCATACATGTCTGGTCCCCTTCCTCCACTCACAATATACTGTGGCAATACCCAGGTTCTGTAGCAAATATAAACCGGGTTTAGGACAACGATATACAAAGTGGTTCAGAAGCGCACCGTAGAATCCAACGTAACATCATTTGTTTTTAGTTTTTCAGTTTTTCGTGGGTAGAATTTACCATACAAAATATTAGATTGCGAACATATCTTAGATAATACTACCAGAGCATCAGTTCATAGTTATATAAAACGCTATTCATATATCTGAAAGGGATTCAATATGCCTAAAGAAGAGGGATACCATATGCCAGAAGGGGATATAAAAACTACATCTCGCTACACTGTACAGTATACACATGACCCTTCAACAAGAGCCAACAGTCTCTCTCTCTCTCATCTCTCGAGAACTCTAAACCTCTCCTACTGACGAGACAACTAGCTACTTCAGACAGTAGAATGTTATCAATCTCGTACTTAATCCGTATGATAACCTCGTGATAACTGGGTCGCGTACTTGATTGAACTCCGATAGCCAGCCATCTCTCAGACAGCTGAGTTTCCCCTAATGTGAGGTTAAGAAGTAGTCATGATAAACATGACTCATACAGATCATTTTGTGTTGGTTTTTCATAATGACGTATCCGTTAATAACTTCATAACATGTCACACTACACAGGAATGTTTACTGGAATAGAATGTTTGATATTTGACCGGTTATAAGGGGAATGTGGTCGTAAAATTGATCGTGTTTGTATTCGTGTGAGGCCAGATTTGGTCTATATAAATGTCTAATTTTCATTCATCTGGGATTGGCTCATGAGCAAGTGGGGATTTTAATGAAAAAAAAGTGTATTGTCCATTACCTTAGGTATGATAACATGACCTTTGACCTAAATTCTAAGGGCCATTTCAATTGTCATTATATCATACCCAAGTGTTGTACTCAGGGGTTCGCATCGTCGTGCTCAGAGATAGTGCAGTAATGATCAAGGATTGTTTGTACGTGTTCAAATATGGCAACGTCATTTCCGTGGGTCGTGCTGTGGTGCTCCAGGTTCGTACAATCATGCTCAAGGATTGTGCTCCAGGTTCGCACCATGATGGTCTAAGGATCGTATCATGGTGCTCCAAGGGTCAAGGTTGATATCCCTTGCGTCAGCAGCCAGCCAGTATACGTCCATCAGCAGCCGGTGAAGGATGAATTACCCAATAGGTGTAGCGGCTGTAACCGTAAACCTTTATGGAACGGTTATCACTTGGATCAGAGAAGTCGAACCGTTGTTTAGTTCATCATGTGCGGTAATGGTGTCAGATCGCTAGCGGGGGTTGACTTGTGTTGTGAAGTACTCATGGCTTCCTCCATATGTCCCCTGAACCGTCTCTGGTGCTACATTCTTAACGTGAGCGACGCCTTTCCCTCGCCAACCCCCAGCCTCCTCCCCTTCTCTCCTCTCTCCCCATCCCTCGTTTCCGACAGTTCTCCTCTGGTATGTAGACGATAATGGATGTCTAATGATCCACGAGTAAACAGTCCTGAGGGCGCGTCCTATGGCTTGTTATCGCCAGCTTCTCGTGACATCCTTACCCACCGTTGGCCTTTGTGTGAACAAAAGAGGTAGTCCCAGTTCTCAGGCAAACTCCAGGTTCTCACAGGTGGAATCCTTCCTCTAGGCGCGGGTTCCAGTGCTGTAGTAATGATTCGTTCAAGATGGTGATTGCCGCCCAGAATGGTGATTCGTGCTATCCTAAATTACCTGTTCTAAGGTGAGTTTTCTCGTCCTAAGATGGACACGGGACGCCGGAACGTACCTAAAAAAAATCTCGTTGGTTAACAAAATTATCAGAATAGACATAATTTGGATTCTAGGATAAATTTCAGTATAACGAGTTAACCCCAGCAATATGACTATGACGAGTTAACCCAGTAGTATAACTGCAGTAGTATAATGAATTAACTCGTAATATCATAAATATTTTGGAACCAGCAATCACCTTGACTACCCCGTTTACTTGAGTGTCAGAAGGCACACGTCACAACGCGAGAGGGAGGATTAAATAAACCCTAGTTTGTGTGGAGTGCCTCCTGTGCCTCCCTACAGGTACTGACATCAGACCTGAATATCATGTCTCGCCAGGTCAGTTCTAGCACAACTTGGGTCTCATGAAGTGTGAATGACGACTCAGCTTCCCACTACATCATACAGAGTAGGTGAGGGTGAGCACGACACCTGATCCTTGTGGGTCAGTCTTGACCACAGCAGGTTGGGTATTTGGTCTCGAGATACTCCAGACTTAAAGACAACATCCTGGACTAGAGGGCAGATCTAACTGATCCGTAAAGATAACGTTTTATCACAGGAAAACAAGGTAAGATAAGGGTTGTCTTCACCCAACACCGTTTTGCTTCCAGCCTCTCAGTCTCGTTTGTATTTCAACCAACGTGAGACAGTAGATCCTTCTAGCTCCTCGTGAGGCAACTAACGTAACAAGTCTGTAAATGACTCCATATAAAACCCAAGTTATCACTATCGCATCAACTTACAACAAAAACTCGCAGCCACAAACAAAAAAAAAAGGCAAATCATAACAAGGTGGGTGGAGCCCCAGGAGTGTGAGTTTGCACAGGTGAGTAGCCGTTCGGACGCGTGCTGCACCTGCTCCGATTCCTTACATATGTTTCCGTCTTTGGCCTCGTGTTCGCATTTATGTTATCAACGTTACTGATTATTTATGATGTTAACATTAACAACTAGGATTAGGAATATCACTGTTAGCAATTATCGTTTTGGGGGCAGGACTTGTGATAGAAGCTGTAGGTGATGTTTTTATAACCATAAAACTTTAAAAAAAACTGTGTTTTGCCTTTCCCTTAATTGCTATGAATCACGTGACCTGTCGTAAAGCTCAAATCATTAATCTATTCATTTTGTTCACAGAAATAAAGAGGGAATGACTGACAAGTATTATCACAAACCTCAGGTCTTGGTTAATATTGCCTTGTTACTCTGCAGCCCTTACATTGCACAGTGCCTTCTCTGTGAGGTACTGTGCAGTGACATAACAATCAGTTTACATTACCTTATTTGTGAGGTATTGTGCAGTGTCTTAAGAAAAAGCACAGTTAACCTGTGAACAGTCATGATACAGTACCTATATACAATAGCTAGACGGGACCCTTGCCAGCATCTTTATCGTGACTGAAATTTGCGTATGGGTGAGATGGATGAGTGGCAGGAGGTACATGCTACGCCTATCCCTGTAACTGATCAGACCTGAGAGAGGCCAAACCTTCCACTAGTGATGCATTTTACTCTGTATCTTTTGTATGTCTGAGGAAATTATGTATCACTGTCACTACAGTAACTGTAATGGCTTTAGTATCAGGTCACACATTGATCAGGTGTATCGTGTAGTTTGCATTATCAACTAAGGGTTTACAGAGACATCGACCAATCCAGATTCTTTCTTCCCTCATGATATTTAATCATCTTCCTTCTTCTCCTGCAGGTGTGCGGCAGGTATGGAGCAGGGGCGGTCAACAGGCGTGGGCGGCGGCGCTCGAGGACTGGTGGCGGGCATGCGGGCGGTCCTCAGGTCTCGATCATTCTCTAATAAGAAATCCCGTCCTCGCTCCAGCAGCGAAGGATCCCTCACCCCCGTCGATCAGACAACCACTCCACCACCAAACAACAACAACAATAACAATAACAACAGTAAGCACAGAATCCCAAGTCACCTTTCCTGGGCTGGAGGAGAACGAAGTCGAAAGACAACTCGAAAGCGAAAACCAACACGGCACCGAAAGATGCCCTAATGACTGAGAGGAAAGGGTCGTGCTCCCAGTCGCAAGCTAAGAGACTTGGTTCTCACAGTTCAGACGACTACAAGCAGACCTCAACGACCCAGAGGGATAACCGTACAGAGGAACGACCTACCTGCGTGAGACAAGATGTCACACAGGAGCGCCTGGGCAGCTCTGTTGAGACTCACTCCACCTCCAGTGAGCGATCAGAAGTGAAGGTAGAATGTCAGGTTAGTGGAGCAAATGTGGACGAGAGAAAAAGCGATTTTAGTAATTCATGTAGGTATGTAAACCTTCCCCGAAGTTGTGTAGGTGCGTCTGCTCATGTGAACACAGGGAACACTGCCAGTGACAGTCAGAACTGTGCCAATACTGGCACCACAAACCATATCAGTGATGGTGACGAGAACAGTGTAAGCAGTAGTTCCGAGAATGTGGTCCTCGGCAGCGTCAGTAGCTGTGACTCAGGGCGAGACAACTGTCGCTCAGAGGGGTGTGGTGAGGAGGCCGGGAAGACTGGAACACAGGAGACCCAGAGTGTGGTGAGGGACAGAGGGGATGGGAGTGACACTCAGGACGTCTGTCATGAGGGGAAGTTAGAAAACGATGTTTGTGTCGGGTATTCTAGCGATATTCATAGAAACAGTAAAGACAATGTTTATATGAACATTCGTAAGGGATCGACACAAGTAGATCGAGAACCCGTGGCTGAAGGCAGCCTTGAATTACAACTTGAATATTGCCGAGTTCCCAAGGAACGAGGTTATAGTATTAGCTCTGGGCATTGATCAATATATCGAGGAAGTGTTTGGGTACCTGGATCAGTCGGGAACGGGTAAGGTGAGTACTCAGGACTTCGAGGTTTTGTGTCAGGTCCTCGGACTGACGGAAGAGGGCAGTGAGGAAAGAGCAGGAACAGTGCAGAAATGTCAGTGTGTAGGTTCAAATCTAACGCTTCATGGGTCCCTGAATGGCTCGATGATAAGTGCAAGCAAGCTGACGGACGTGAAGTGCCCATTACATCTTAGTTTGAATGAGTTCCACGACAAACTGTGCGAAAGATTCATCCGTAGTGCAAAGGCAGAGAGCCTGTTGCCGCTGGCTGTCAGACGACCCAGTAACCAGCGGCTTGTAACGTCAGTGGTCCGTATTCAGCGTCGCTATGACGTATTAGAGAATATTTCACGTAGCCTTGCAGAGATGAGTGCCAAGATGGACGACGATGAGGCGCAACCCATCGACGAGTGTCCCGCCACTGGGATCGTGTGTTCTAAGTGTCGACAGATGTCCCACGTTGATCGTAACTCTAACATCTCGACAAAGTCCTTCAAAGCTGAGATTCCTTACCTTCAGCAACAAGTTCTCCTGCTAGAGCAAGAGCTGCATTGCTTGCGAGAGGTAATTGAAGACATGCGTATCGCCCTTCAGAGCTCCGACGCCGAAAATCTGGCTCTACAGGTCAGAGTTAAACGAGGGGCAAAGCCACGTCAGGGAGCCTCCCCTCACGAATTGTCTCTGACTGACGAAGAGGACACCATCGACGACCTCGTGAGGCAGCTTACCGAGCTGAGCCGCCCCGCCCTCGCTACAGAAACGCCCGAGACTCCCGCAGCAACCCCGCAGACACCCGTCCCAGGGGCGGAACCTCCACAAACACCTGTCCCAAGGGTGGGACTGCCCCAGACACCCGTCCCGGGAACGGACCCCCCAAAATATCCGTCCCTGAGACGAGTCCTCCCCAAACACCCGTCCCAGGGGAGGGACATCTCCAAACTCCCGTCCCAAGGGCGGGACACCCTCAGGCACCTACCTCAATGCTACAGAAGCCCAAGCGACCAAGTTCCCCGGATGACCCACTCAACACGGCATTCATATCTGGGGACTTGTCCGTCGAGGCTGAACTGCAGTCAACTTACGAGGCGCTGCAGACTGCTAGGGAGGAGCGGGAGGCGATGCAGGTTGACCTTCAGCAGACGGTAGGACAGCTACAGGAGCGAGAGGCTGACCTGCGTGGAGCCAAGCTCAACCTACAAGCTGCCCACACTGCCCTGGAAAAAGCTCATTACGATAACCACGCCCTCGTCATGGAAATGGCAGAGACGCGCCGTATCCTGGAGGAGAGCCGCAGCAGGTTGACGGAGGCATGGGAAGACCTGCGGCAGGCTAAAGAGACAGTCCTGCAGAAGGAGAAACAGCTGCAGGAAGCTCAAGCCAACCTACACCAACTCCGAAGCTCGAGGTGAGTGAATGTCAACAGGTTCTCAAACAAGTTTTCTTTGCAGGTTATACTGATGCTGGTTACACCTTCCCACACTCCTTCCTGTTGTGCCTATGACTGTATGCTTTAAGTTGTATCAGCTATTAATGATTACAACCCCGGGAGAAAACTGACGCTGGCAGCTTATGTATGGTACTCAGTCTGCGCCAGTGAAGTACAGGAAGATTAACCGCAATTCAGAAGGATGTTCTCAGCCACAATAGCATAAGGTTAGGTACAAAGTCACTCTAGTCATGCAGGTAGTCTTTCACACAATCCAGCCACTCTAACAACATAAAAGGTTCATAGAGCTATCCAACTGCTTTAAGTGTCACCAACACATCTGTGTTTATTCTGGAGTGAGGGGAGGTTATGGGGAAGGGTCATAACTGATGGCGGAGGGAGAAGGACGCAGAGGAGGACGTTTGCGTAGGTGAACCCTCCTGGTGGCCCTTCCTCCAGCGAGCGGCCCCGTACTAAGCCCTTCATGGAATTATCTCTGTCGGGGAGATCTTTGTTCTCTCACTCGTGTCTCCCTGACTCTCATTTCATGCCTCCGTATACTTTATTCCCGACCTTCATGTCTTGTATTACATGTCAGCGTTTAATTTTTACGTCATTCACTGGGTTGAATACTTAATGCTTACGAACCTCTCACTTTGTAAGACGTTGGGAATAAAGAGGGTGAAGTTAGTATTCGCATTTAAGACTCGACTGTTCATGGGTGAAAGTATCAAAACATGTCATATACCGAACTTTGTATCATTGTGGAGGATCGTCTTTACCACAGCAGTTCGGTCTGGGACCAAGATCCTAAGTGGTACCATCAGGTTGTTTGATGTCGCTGCCCGCGGGCCTGCTTACCCTCCACAACCAGGCTGGTCAAGTACACTGGAGGTAAAAATTCATCACTCGAGTTTTCAGATATCTTGCCTGTATGTGAACCATAATGTTTCGAACACTTGCACATCGTGAGTTCAAGTTTTGAGCCCCAGATGTCTACATCGTTTTCTCGTATTGTATTTATAGGAACATTGGATTTCATTCTTGATAGTTCACAGGCTTCCTTTACTGCCAAGTTAGTTTGGAGTAATCATTTATCGTCGGTTAGTGACCGTGCCATTCAGGGTTTTGTATGTGTGATTGATCTATTCAAAATCATAACTTGATTATTTCTCTCGCCTTGACGGGCGATGTTTGCACAAAAACCAGTTATCAGATCTGGAAAGTATAAGTACTATCAAGTGTACTGTCATCGCTCCCGCAAAGTCCACTGAACTCTGGAAATCGAGTTGATGAGATAATCGTCAAAATAAGGAAATGATAAAGTCTCTTGCTTGGCCTTCAGTTTGAACATATTGTTTGCTAGGGTTCAGGTAATTTCCACTACACCTTATGTATACAATGTATAATAGCAACATAAGTCTTGAGAAGTCAAGAATGATTATCATGAAGAATCCTTACAACGAAGAAAACAGTACCAGTAGCGGATGTATAACGAATAAATAAGTCGGAGGAAGATATGGAGAGATCTCAAAATTTGACTGATGAGCAAATCATGGAAAGAATCACTGGAACATCATATTACGAAAGACTGGGAAGGTTGTTGGATCAGAAGTTACATCACCTAACCGTTTACTTAAGCACCTCCTGTACCCCCAAGTGCTCCTCTCCCACACACGCTTATTCAACAACTCAGCGGTGTTTAGGGACTACAAAAGGCGGTATGGTAACAAAGCAAGTGTCAGGGAAGTTAAAAAAAAAAAAAAAAAGCGGACGATTCGTCATTCCATTTGTGAGGAAGGTTACCTTCCCGAATGTGTTAGCGTCTCTGGTGTGGTCCCTGGGGAGGAACCTCACCTCCGACAACCTGGGAGGGATGGCGCAGCAAGTATGTGAGAGATATGACTGTACATCACTGGCTGTTTACAGAACGTGAGGTTTAAGCGATGAATTTGCACTTTATTTCCACTCTGACTGAGGTTAATGACAACCAAAATAATCAGTAAGTGGGCACGTCTACAGACAGGCAGACGAGATGGAAAACAAGTAATGTTGCGTTTATTTTTTCTCAAATAGTTTCTCCTTCGTCGGCAAACATTATTGACACATTCCCCTATCTAGACTCGTGCATAAGAATTCTCGAGGCAGACTACACACACACACAGCCTGAGCCGTCGCTCATCTTCTGTTTTCGGAAAACTTTAAATGTTAAGAGAAGTTGTGTTGTTGAACTTGGGTCGTGTACGAAAAATGTCTGGTATTTAAGAAATACAAGTCCATGTTCGGATATACGTACTGGTCTTATTCATGCAATTATCCGAGATCCATATTGTTTGATGCATAACAAGAAACCTCCGAAACACTGGACTCTTTAGTGAAGCTTTCTCAAGAAGCCTTACATAGCGTACCTGACCAGCTATGATGTGGGCCATATTACAGGACGTGCAATGGTCTTCTTGTTTGCCTCTTAAGTACGACCCTGCGGCCCTTTACAACTACCTTTGAGCACTGTCATACAATCCTTGGGTATGATTGTTTGACCTTTGACCTCATCCTTAAGGCTCAGGGCAGTAGCCCTGCCATCATATCCAAAGGTCGTGTCTACAGGATGGTATCACTGCCCTCGGTGGATTAAGGGAGTACGTGTGCACCTGCCTCCCTCACTCCCAGGCTGACTGGGAAAGCGTCAAACATTCTCATCAGGGCAGCAAGGGTCGGTATGCAGCCAGCACACACAAGAGATGTTCGTCAGACACTCGGTGAATAGAAACAGCCACTCACCACACACAGGCCTACTCAGCTTACTCCAAACATATAGTGAATGTGAGGATTCAGTCCCATGATGAAAATATAGGCCCCTAGCCGAATACATTCGCGAGGTACAGTATCTAGTCTTGGTATTCGATTCCAATTATTTGATTTTGTCTGTGTAAGCAGGCAAGTTTACTTTGCCGTCCCTGTTCATCCTGTGAGCGGTAGGGCAAAAGGATTACAGAAGTCACAAAGTCTCTGTCAGACCTCAGTGGTCAGCTACTCAATATATAACTTGTTACAAAGTTGGATCATTACATAAGCTTAGTCTTTCACACTGTAAGTTTACAGACTAGACACAAAATGTGGATACATTCCCGCGATATGAATAAACCACTTCTGTTAACTAGGAACAAGGAAGTCCAGAACATACAAAACAGCAGAAAAATAACTTCATGATAAGATAATTGACCCACTCAGGTCTCCACACTTCGCATCAAACAGATAAGCCAACTACTATATTAGGAAAGGTTTAAGCTGATGTAATGAACCAACTTTGTAGGATCTGACATTATCATCACACACAGTCTGACTAAGACCGTTTGTGACCTTTGTAATCCATCTGTGCACGAACGATGAGGCTGGTCTGCACAATGTAGTGGCCACTGTTACTGGCAAAACTGAAATAATGATGACCAAATTTCATTAAGTTTTTGCAGTTGGGAACCTGGTTATGACTCGTCTTTGTTGTCTTGTCAGGAATACAATAAATGACTTCATAACTTTCTTTTTGTGTCCGAAAACTTCAACACGACAATGGAATATCAAGGTTGTCCTCAGCACGAGACCTTAACTTGCTAATGTCATCAGTTATTAGATTAAAATCACTTGACACTTTAGTAACGACGCAGTTTGAGACATTAGAGATACCCATCCCATCCTCACGACCTACTGTAAGTGGAACTAATGAAGCCAACCAAACCACCAGTGAGCGCTATGGTTGCTGACGGTAAGCAGAGTAGACAAGACTTTGTTTACATCTTATAGTTGGGTCGGTGAGTCGGGGTTGGGTGAGAGTAGGTAGGTCAGGATAAAGGGTGGGGTGAGGGTGGTAGCCAGTTCTCAAGGAAGAGATGGTCGTGGGGCGGAGATGTTATCAGCTCCTCAGGAAAGTGCGAGGTTATCACAACACTTAACACACACACACACTCACTGTGACCCACATAGTAAAGGTTGTGGTACAACACATATGGAAGTAACATTCTTCTTCCTTTTTCTTTCTCGTAAGACGATCTTTGCAATATGATCATGATAACTACCATATAACAAAAGTTTTGATATGATCATTATAGGTACTGTATAGCAAAAGTCATTCTAATGAATAAAACATCTCAAGATATACGTCAGGTTGAGCTTAAGACTTACGATGCAGATTAATGGAGTTGCGTCAGAATTGCAATAACGAGTTACTGACGTCATTAGTTATTTGTGATGTCTACCCGGCTCTTGTGTGTGTAGCCTGTACCACAGACACCAGGTGTGCTGTGGTAAAGTGGTGGTGGTGTGGCACAGGAAACTGTTTGGCTCTTACGAATTCGTACAGGAACTCTGAGTGCCTCACCAAAGGGCACGGTGGTGGTAGGGTACTGGAAACTGACCGTCTCACCATATGGAACGGTGGTAGTAGGGTAATGGAAACTCCACAGCCCTTAGTAGTGGCTACAGAGAGGGGCTATGTATAGTTTGCAGGCGTTGTGCTGGTACTGAAGTTAGGTATGGTGGTGATGAGGAACTATGTTATGCAAGGGATGGTCGTAGTGGTAGGGGTTCTGTGTAACCTGCAGGGAGTGGAGTGGAGGGGGGGATAATGGGTGGAGTGGAGGAAGTGTGCAGTTCGCGGGGTGGAGCTGTACCTAGGCTTGCAACACAAATGATTTCGTCTGAATCAACTGTTGAGGCCATTTTTACTTGTAATAAATCCCGTGAGAAATATTACCCCAGTGGGCCAATGTGTTGATCGTCTGCTCACCCGAGAGAGCAACTTAACTTCGAGTCTGGAAATATTACATGTGTGTTGAACATGTGTAAAGTAGAATTTGTCACGTGGCAGATGCCAAGGTTTTCTGCACCCGTGATAACCTCCCAGATAATCTGAAACTTCCCTCTTAATGTAGGTGGAAGTACAGTTGGGTGTCGAGCCTCATCCTCATTGTTTAATGATGGGAATTAAAAACGAAAAATCTTGTCCTAAAAGGAAACCTGCGGTGGTTTCCGGACGTAGCCAACGTTCGAACTTGTGCCATATTTCATGACATTACCTTATGGAGGGAAGGATGTACAGTGTCACACATATATACGTACATATCTATTGGCTACGTTAAAACCTATATATGAAATGACTTAGGATGATACGTCATTGAAATTTTATACGATACCTGCATGAATTGGTAAGAAATAAAAAGGACTTAATATGTAGTCATTATAAAGAAGTAGAAAAAAGTGTTTACATGAGATTCAGGGAAATTAGAAAGTGCATTAAAAGTAAGATACTAAGATTAAGACAATCCCACAGTTAATCTCACTGGTGGTCGTTAATCCTCAGAGATTAAGCTCCTGAGAATCGATGAAGAAATTGTCTATGGTTGAGCCATGAGTGAAGGTAACACGTTCCCCCTTCCACAGCTCACACACCAAAATGGCCAACCCCACTCGGTGATCGTCGGCTCATGGTGTCTGACTCGGTTTAGTTTCTTAATCACTGACAACGTTTGCGACCCCTTGAGCACGACTGTGCGACCCTTGTTCATGGTGGCCTGACCTCTGACCTGATGCTATAGGGTTAGGTCAAAGGCCAGGCCATCAAACTTAGGGGTCTTGCGGTCGTGGGGAAGGGACTTACCGGAGCGATCATGGGTCGTCCCATTGTGGTAAAACGTCTTATCGTCAAGACTATATGGGTCGTAGCGTCATGATCACGGGTCGTGGCGTCATGCTTAAAACCTGTAGTGAATCATGAACAAGTCAATGGGGAAACTCTGGTTCTGTCTTCTCTCCTCAATGGTTGAAGTCATCATGAGAAGAAATGGTAATCATAAGCGAGGCGAGAGGGCACGACGGCCGTCAGAGGTCGAGGACACTAGACTATCAAGGGAATCATAGAGATCAGAGCTCCTCCCACGGTAATGACGACATGGTCAGGTATTTTAGTGTAAGTGTGGCCAGAGGAGAGGCAGCCCATACGCCAGCACGAAGAAAGCTTTTGTAGGAACCCAATTCTCAATTTAATTTCATCGCAAAGTTAAGATTGTCGTAAGTTTACCTTACCTCACCACCTTTGTGTGTGTGTGTGGGGGTGGGGGGGGAGGGGGGGGGCTCATATTGATCATATCTCTTCACTGTTATTCCCAGACATAAATATCAAGAATGGAATACATTTCGTCGGTTTTGTAACTGAACTGATGGACGAAATAACTAAGATTTTCCTCTTAGTAATATTTTTGCTATCAGTAGACGGCATGAAGTGCGGGTCAGGTGTGTGGAGGTGGGTGGTAAGGTCGAGTGAGGTCAAGGTGACAGTCAGGTATGCGGAGCAGGAGGGAGAGGCAGGGTCGTGATTAATAGAGGATCGGCTCGGTGATTAATGACGGGCTGGTATCAGGTAACTGACTGTCAACTGCAGGCAGCGGCTTGATACCCGTCCTTCTCCCTGGCGGTCAGGGCTGCTCCCATTGCCCTCATATATTCATGTATGACCACCCCCGCTAGGGACTCTGATGGTCATCTTTGCTTATCAGTAATAATGTAAAGTTTCAATGGTATACATTAAATGTTCTTCAAAGTTACTACGTATAATATCACTGATTACTTCATTCTTTAATCTTATCAAAAGTCTACCCGCTCTGTTGACCACATTTCCTTCACTGTTCGTTCGTTTACGAACTAAGTACTTCAAAATTCCGCCCTAATTGTTGACGAGGATATCCATGGACGCGCCCCGCCCTTTAGCCCTGAGCTGTACCACACCTGATGGGTCCACCTTCTACGGCCTCCAGGGATGCAGGTCCTGGGCTTGGTCCAGGGCCTCCTGGGATGATGATCAGGCCCTGGGTTAGGTCCAGGTCCTCATGGAATGACCAGGTCCTGTTTACATCATTTTTTTTAGTAATTTCTCAAGATACTATTTGAAGGTACGAGTGAGTCTCCGGGCGAGCCCAAGTGACCGAAATTTGGGTCTCGGAAAATCTAGAAAAAAAGTTAAGAACTACTGGTTTAGGGCACCAGGCAGGCACGGTAAACCATTTTTTCTCCCCGTCCGGTTGTTAAGGGTGAGGTGGTTCAGGAAGTGGTCGCGAGGAGCGTATCTGATTTTTGTGACACCGCGTAGCAGGCCGGATGTACACACACTCCTCCACTAGCACGCACACAAGCAAATGTTCACAGAACATGACGTAGACTGTATGTACACTCTAAGTATGAAGGCACATTATCATATGCACTCAACAATAAACAAGACATGGTATTATTTCAGTTCTCGTACACGTGAGCGCTGCTATACAAGCTACTGTAGAGAATACATTACAAAATGAGCCGAATCAACTAATATGTTACAATGATCAGTAACCGAAAGTCCTTCCCAGAGGGTGAGGCTGCCTCTTGTCCTTCCCAGAGGGTGAGGCTGCCTCTTGTTGAAACCACAGCAAATTATAGATCGAAAACATTAAAAAGTTAAATCTGAAGGAGTGCCGTGTCCCCATAATGAAGTAGCTTGTAAATGAGTCTAGTTGTGTCCAATGACAGCTTACGTCAGCATCTGTGCCACATTCCAGTAGGATATCTCGAAAGCATTTCACAAGAAACTTGGACAGGAAGCTCCATTGAAAATAACAGACAAGTCCGTCATGCTTCGTGTTACGTCCACAAACAGGACACAGAATGCAGAGAAAAGAGCCGAGGATATTTGACCTGCGTACGTAATACAACAAGCTTGCATCTTACAGGAATGATATAGACAATCATAAAGGAATACAACCGGGCTGGTAACCCATCATAAATAAGCCTCACACAAGACAACACCGCGGCCTGTCGAGGTACACAGTGAGGTCGTGTCCTCTCACTCCAGGATCCCGGAAGCAACTCATTATTATTTCCTTAACTGATCCATTGACAAGACTGGGTTAGTCTCGGCTGACGTCCCGTGCTTGTCAAGTTTTGTTTATATAGTGAGAGGGCGGGTCACAAGGTCACCGAAGGCCACACATGCATATACTTTCCTACCTATTGGTCGAGAAGTGACAGCTGTCGACCAGATGAATGAATAAGGTAAACTATAACGGCTGACATGATATAATCAGATGAGTCACTTCATGCACAAACACTGCACAGCCTTGACGGTGTTGTGGTATATCATATTCACTCTAATCCTTCGTATACATAACATTCGTGTTCCACCCGCAAATCACACAACTCCACTTATTCACAAGTTCTATCAAGGAAGTACCTCACCAACCGCAGTGCGCAGTCGATCCATCAGATAATCACTTAGTTGTTAGGTCATAAGTGTATGATAAGCACTTTATAATGCACTTAAGGCAATTCTTAACATCTTGAGAACGACGATATGACTTGGAGACGATGTCCTAGCCGTTGTCCTGGTCAGGTCTGAGGTCATGCAGTCATATCCAAAGGTCGTGCCGTCAGGCTGAAATATAACTCCCAGATGAAGACAGTACACTCAGTGAGAGGACTAAGTCCACCACTCATATGGTCCAGGGCAACAGCTGTGACAGGTAGTGTGTGGCGGGGAGGACCTGAGGCGGGCAGGGCTCTCCCCGCCTGGCACCCAGCGTCGGCCGCCACCAGCACCACATGGCTGGCTCCGGGCACCGCTTCCGTTACTCGGGTGACTCCCGCCCAGGGCGAGAGCTGGATCTCTCTTGTTTGTCTCTGTGCTGTAGACAGCAGCACCAGCCGCCTAGGGAACCTAAGAACCGAGGATAAGTGAGGCAGAATCCGGAATTTGGTCTACGTCACTTGCGGTCACTTCCCTGAGACGCCTGTCATTAATTGTTTGCCGCCCACGGAAGTACTACCATCCTGATGACGTAGGGGGATAGGAATGGGTATAAGGTTGCAGGATGGGTCGGTACCGTAGTGTTGTCCTCTGGAAGAATTAACGAAAAAAGAAATATTTACGTTGGAAATGAGTGACGATGAGGAAGTACAAGGGAGGAAGAAGTGAAGCAACTGGGAAGAGAAACATACTGAGGATAAAGAGGGTGAAATGAAGTTGTCCCGTTACAGAAATACATGTGGTAAAGGACCGAATAACAGAGCAATGGTCTATGAAAATAACATGGAGGTCAAGTGGGGAAGATACGGTAAGAGGATGGTAAGTGTGGTCAAAAGAGATTCTGTCTGGAGGATGATCTTAGATTCTGCCGTCAGCTTGTTTATTGTGCTGCCGTTGTTCATCCTGTGGGCTGTAGCGCAATAGGATTACAGCCTCCAACCCCTCCCCCTCCCAGTGGGCAGAAAGTATCATTACCCTCAGGTCATGTTTCATAACCAGGGTCCCTCACTCCACACTCCCCTCCCCTCATCACTCTCCCCCGCCCCCTCCCCAATCTCCCCGCCTGACATCCCCTGTGTTCGCCCCACGAGGTGCGTGGCACGCACTTCAAACTGTCAGTATCAGTGGCACTAGCTGGTCGACCGTTGGTAAGCTGGCACGCGGGGTCCTCACCACGTTGCTCATTTGCATATTTAACTCCCACGGTGAGTGGTGTGCGACGTTACGGTCAGTGTCGCTTACACTGGCACTCTTGTGTTGTTTCTCTGTGTATCAGAGACGTAGGTAGATACAAATGCAAATTTTGTAGTTTCATCACATTTATTGAAAATCTTTTCCTCTCTCCTCAGGTACGTAAAGTTGAAGGTTTTCGTAGATGCTCTTGATGGTTTCAACGTCTTCTGGTAAGTAAAGACACTAGATATTCATAGTTCTTGTATAACTTCTCAAGCACCTTGAGCTTCTTAAGTAAAGATTTTTCCCACGAATAATGACCCATTTTGGCTTGCACACCTTCAGTGTTTCTTGTTAATCTTCCCGCTGTTCGTGGTACACCTTCCTCGCCTCCTGCCCCAGGTTTTCAGCCTCACATCCTCCTGTTGTCCTCCTGCGCCTGAGATGAAAGGGTTCCTCATCATCCCTGGTTGTCATGTGCCATATCCCTTCTCTAACATTTACTATGTCTGTTATTCCCACTTGTGTCTCCTCTCCTACTCTGATTATGTCTCTCTCCATCATCTATTCCTGAGCAACGCATCTCGTTCCTATTATCCCTGGGTCACAAGTCCCAGTGCTACCATCCTTATCCATCTGTTATGGGTCCCATGGCTATCTCAGGCCTCCAAGTCCCCTTTTCTGTCCTAGATCATTGTCACAATTCCTTATCAAGTGTCAGGTCCTCATTCCAATACATGTCGCACTTCTGTCCCAGGTCACCATTCAGTCTCAGGTCCTCTTGTTGTCTCAGGTCTCATTGCTATCTCAGGTCTCTGGTCTGTCCCAGGTCCCCTTGGTCTTGCCCTGATACCCCTCGTACCCTTGAACTTTATAGTTCCCCGGCTGCCCCGCCCACCCAGGCGGGTGCCATCGTGAGTCACGGGCCGCCTGAGTGCCAACGGACGGGCGCAGGAGGTGGTGACGTACCCCACTCCCCCTTGTTGCTTAGGGCTGGTAACGTCTGTCACACCCACACGCTACCCTATCACACTTGTCCCCGGATGTGTAACGTCTGTCACACCCACTTGCTGCAACCGTCACACTTGTAACTGGATGTGTAACGTCCGTCACACCCAAATACTGCATCGTCACATTCGTTTCCTCTGGTGTATAACGTGTCACACCCACTTCACACGTCACACACAGTTGCACTTGCTCAGTCTGAAGCCACGGGAAAACTTTGTTGTATCCTGTGGGAGTGTGCAAGGTGTTCACCTGTACGAACACTCAGTTGAAGATGAAAAGCTGAATCAATCTCTCTCTCTCTCTCTCTCTCTCTCTCTCTCTCTCTCTCTCTCTCTCTCTCTCTCTCTCTCTCTCTCTCTCTCTCTCTCTCTCTCTCTCTCTCTCTCTCTCTCTCTCTCTCCTCATACACGAGCCCGTATATCCTTAGGTAACGACGCTAAGCACAACACTACAGGCAACATTGAGTATCATCCTTACATTCCTCAGTTGTATTATAAATGTTCATATTTCTTATTGATAAGAGTCTCGAATAGTCGAGGTCTTGAACAAACGTTTTGCGTGAAGATGCATGTATATTTAGGGATGTAGTTGTGTAGCATCAGATTCAATTTCATATTCACGTAACGCCTTGTTTACTTACAACCTCCAGCGACCACACTGCAGATCACAACATTTTCTGTTTGTGACCAAATTTGTGGCTTGATCATGTCCAGTCATATGTTCCCCTCAAGGACCTTCCGTCTAGTCCTTGACCTTCCCATCAGCCTTCTGTCATTCATTTCAGGCCCATACATCATTCTGACTTATAGATAAGAGCTTTGTATCCATGTACATTAATGAATTACCTTCACTTTCTCAGACATTAAGACATATAACAGGAAGTAAAAAGCGTATGAGGTTTGTGCTTTACTGAACTCTCATTTTTGTGGGGACAAACAGTTATGGGGGGAAAGTGATCTAGTACGGCCATTAACCTCTCAATCTGGAGCATAACGCGACACGCACACCCACTCGCATTCCCATCTCCCGTGAGGACACACACTCGTACACTCAATCTCATTCCTTATTGCCTGTGAGGACACAGAATTACAGGGTCATGATGAATGGTGATTGACTTCTAGCGTCGGTGAGTGTGGTGTGGTGCTGGTGGTAATGATGATGACCCGTGGGTCAAAATTTTGAGTGTTGCATGGGTCTCCTGAACGTCGCATGGGTTTCCTGGGTGTTGCATGGGTCTCCTGGGTGTTGCATGGGTCTCCTAATTGTCTCCATGGGTCTTCTGGGTGTCTCACATTTCATGTCTCGCACGGGTCTCCTAGGTGTTGCATGTCTTCGAGTAAAGGTGTGTTTGTGGAGGGGATCTCCTGGATGTGTCGTTGATCTCCTGGCGTATCACCTGAGTGTAGTATGGGTCTCCTGGGTGTAGTGTGCATCTCCAAGGTCTTCTACCAGATGCCTAAAGAGCCTTCCCTCCCCTCACTCCCCCATATTTACTTGTTTGTTGATGAGGTCCTCATTACCAGCACCGCCTCACAATCCTCCCCGCCATCCGCTGGACTGCAGGATCTTTCATTAATATTCACGACGAAGTTGTTTCATCTTCATTCATAATCATTCATTCTGGTCGAGACCGGATCCTGTAGTGTGTTTCGTGCGCACGTGTGACGGCGAGGATTGCGTCGCCGACCTTCCTCGACCGCTCCAGGTGCTGGTTGTGGGGCCTCGCGTCGGGGGTGTCCGCCAAGTGTCTCAGCTGTCGGTCACCTGATGCTGCTGAGTGTACGTGAAAAGCGAGAACAGATGCATGTATCAAGTCATGGCAGTGTACAGAGCAGTGCTTAAGAAAACCCCAAGTAGACAGCCCTCTCGCCTTTTACGATGAGATTATCGACCATATGATACTCAACTGTACTTCTGGAGAGACGAAGTTAGAATATAACTGCGAATAGTGATTGGGTTATCAGAAGTGAACGTTTCTGTTGAAAACCCGAAGCAGAGTTACTTCAGACTCTCATATTCGAACTGTATACTGAACGACCTTTACAGATCATTTATTCGTGAGGTGCCACACTCTCAGGATCATGTGACAACCTTATATAGACTATGGTCCTGGAGGGTCGGGAGTAGTGAGGGAGACGACCTCCATTCTCCTGCTGCTGACACTCACGCAGCCCTGACCTGCCTCCTCTTGGTCCCCTCCCCTATCCGGCCAGACAGTGGGTCCTGTTTACTGTGATGAGTCTGTCAGCACATCCCCCGCGGGCCGCCCCGGACTCCGCCGCTAACAACCTATGATAAAAGAGCCCCTCTTGTGACAAGAATCAGGATCAATCGTAATGTGATCAGCGATCCGCGGCAACACTGACGCGTGTTCCTGCGGTTGGCGTTAGGTTACAGGAAGGGGAGAGACCAAGGTGGGTGGGTGCACGTCTGCTGTAGTGTGTGTGTTGAGGTGGCAGGCACGTGGGTCCAGGGTGGATACACTGCTTGTGGTCTGGGCTATATACACACACCACACATGAAGGGAATGTTTGGGTATGTTGTTCTTAATGGGATGAATGAGGTGGGTGTATACGAGTTCAAATTTCTTGATGGACGAAGGTAAGCGTACATGTATACCGGGTTGCCATTTTCTCTGACGTACAAATATGTATGGCCCTCGTAAATCACATATCAGCAGGTAGTAATTCAGTCATTCTCGACATCAACACTTGAGAATGTGATGCCAGTCTCATGTTACCACAGACGATGCAGAAACACGACCGGAAATCTAAAGCACTTGAAAAAAAATATACGAGTCAGGAATAACAGGGAAGGGGAGATAGAGAGAGGAGGGAGACCCGACAAAAGTAGGTGGAGGAGTGTTGGAGGAAGGGGGGGTAAAGGCGGAGGAGGAGTGTTGAGGAGGGTAGGTGGAGGAGGACATAATGGTTGAGGAGATGAAGGACGTGATAACGGAGACCAGACGCAGCTGTTGGTGATGGTTCCTTGAGTAGAGTACAGGATGAGTACCTCCACCTGGGAGAGAGGGAGGGCGGGCGGTCCTCCACCTTCCTCTCTCCTTCATGTCGCCCTCCATGATACACTTTACCCCACGAATATATTGTATATTTTTTCCCGATGTTCAAGGCACCGATCACCAGTGAATACAACCGACCCGTTACATACGTAAGTGAAATAAAGGAATGGACGAAATGATAAAGAAACAATATGAATCATCGTTCAGAAAGCCAGTAAGGTAAATAAATATCACCCCAGAAATAAACAAACCCAACAGCGATTTCTGCAGATGACGATGTCAAAGATGAATGAAATATAATCGAAGTTTTGATGGGAGATGACGTCACATATGAAGCACACAACGAAGGAAACTGTCAAATCTGTGATGACGGGATGGCTACTGAAGTCTTTCAAAGCAAGAGAAGTAAAATCAGTAGCACTAGTCCAAATACCTGTTCTCGGGTATGACCGTCATGTTACCTCCTCCTCCTCCCTCCTCCTAACATCAAAGCTGTGGAATTATCTTCCTACTTATGTCTTCCCTTCTTCCTTGAACCTTTTCTGCCTTCAAGAGACGTTTACAAACACCTGCGGTACCCGGCTTAATTATGCCATCATTTTTCCCCTCACTTTAATCCGTTCACCAGAGATGGCTTTTGATGATGGAATGTTCTGCCGTAGTCACGTTCGTCACAACAAAAAGAAAGAAAAGTTGAGACCTTCCTCTTGCTGCACAGTACTCTCCTGATCTCTGGCTGCCATAGTGAGGTCACTGTGGCTCGCGTGCCTGTAATCTAGTCTTGGTTCACAACACCTGGTTCCACTCAAGTGGTGGCCTCCAACCAACAATGGCTTGCCTTGTACTTATTACAGAAGGCTAGTCCTGCCTCTGACGTCATGACACAATGTGTGCAATCTACGTAGGCTTCCTGAGTCCCTCTTTCATATGTCGATAATTGTCATTAATTTCAAGGATTTTCATCATCATGCTGTATACAAAACCCTTCATGACAGTCGTAAAGTTTATATGCAAAGAACCGTCCATTAACGTCCTGTGAATTATTTTGAAGCACAATATCTTTTTTTCATATTGCCGATGGCCAAGGTGAAATTATATCTCTTCTTTCACGGCTTCGGTGTATGAGTTGGTACAAAAGAACCAGTTTGGTCGACAGTCATACGAAGGAGAGAGAAATCTTGCTTCACTCGCCCGCCAGGACACCAGATATGCTCTTGGTAAATAACCCCTTGAGCACGGCGGTGTGGCCCTTGAGCACGGCGGTGTGGCCCTTGAGCACGGCGGTACAGCCCTTGAGCAAGGCGTGACATTTGACCTGACTTTTAGGTTAAAGATCAGATCATGACAGCCAAGCGTCGTACTGCCCCCCTCAATGGTGTGTACTGTTATGTTGAAGCATTGCTCCGTCGTGCTCAAGAATCGTATCGTCGTGCTTCAGTGTCGTTCATGTGTCATATCATCGAGCATAAGGGGTTAGAGCTGGGCGAGACAAGCTGGTGTGACATCTGCCAGACATCATAGCTGCCCAATCACCTGGCTAAGCTGTCCTGAGCTTTACTCTCTCCTTGATCTTTGATTAATATTAATGTCTTTTACGCAATCACATTTACGGAAGATATAACGTAACGATGTAAATCAGGTGAGGCGGGTTGGCATGGGTAGCATGTCACCTGGCCAGCAGGAACTTTGAGGATGGTCACAGTCGTCTGATGGTTCCCGTTACCATCGAATGCGCCTAATTGTAGGTCGACAAAATGGCCCTGAGCCTGGTGCAGTCAAGAACTTTCTGCACAAAAAACTATCGAAGTCTCGGCAGATGGGCAACCAAGACTTATACTAGACTAAGGACAGCTACATATTTTATTAGATATGGGGATGGTTACCTAATGTTCGTGCTGAGGAGATGTCGAAGTCTTTATTGAACAATTGATAGCCTGGACCTCCTGGGGTGTGATGGCGTGGCTCTGCTGGACGGGGGATAGCTTAGCTCTACTGGACGATGGATAGTCTACCTCTGTTGGAAGAGAGGATTGTGTAATCTGACCACACGAAGGGCATGTCTTGTTCTACTGGACGAAAAGAGAGACTAGTGCCACAAGACGAGTGATGTCCTGTAGCATTATGTGCTAGACAAATACCTCGCCTAAGTGATGAGAGTTGTGTTTATTTCTAGATAGGTTATGACAACGATCATGTCTTAGCTAAAGTTATGAAAGGTTGGTCAGGTTAGTAACTCTTGAAACTGCGAACTAAACCGATGTGCGCGCTCATCTTCGGTAAAGAAGCACACCTGACAAATATTCCACACAACCCACTCTGTCAACACAGCAACCCAAGCGTGACCCTTGACGTGTATGGTCGTCAACACCCGCCCCTCGCCAGCAGCTCCCCACATACCAAGGTATACAGCACGTAACCCTCAGTTAGGAGTGAACGCACACTTCTCCATCAGCAGGTGTGCTGTGCTCTGTGCTCCCCACCTTCCTCCTCCTCCTCCTCCGTGCACTACTCGCCGCACACGTGCCCTATGCAGCGCTCAGCAGTCAACCACGTCATGACCTGCGAGGCAGAACGGGACCACCTCCCACCCCCACCTCCTGCTTGGACTCCCCGAGTGGCGGCGTCACCAAGTGGACAGGTTCCTCCCACCCCACCAGGCCGACAACAGACAAACCCAACCAGTTTAACATTTACTTTACGGTCTAAGACTTGGATTGGGTAGAACTATCTTTCATCGAGGGATTCTGGAAAAAAGGAAAAGAAAAATCGTTCTGTTGAGAAAGTAAAGATAAAGTGTTCAGAAAAGTTAAGACATTTATGTAAGAATAATCTTGCAGTTCTTTCACTTTATACTAAGACGTAAATTCAAAGTTACAAAAAAGTTTCATTTCGAAATTCAGACAGAGCAAAGCGATAGCTGGAGGACTGAGGAGATACCGAACACATACAATCCTCGCTTCGCTTTCTTTCCCCATCAGCTCGTGCTTGTATAGAGGTCAGCGACTGGGAGACCCGTCTGCACCTCCAGGCCCGTGGCAAGAACTTGGGGTCTACAAGCGAAGTGACCGAGTCGAACAATACATGGCCGGCGTTCATGGTGCTCCGCGCCTCCCCTGCCCACCCTCGTCTGAACCAAACCTTCGGGTAAAGTGAGGGAAGTCAGTGAGCTGGAAGGTATGGCAGCACGCGCCTCCAGTCATACTTTATCGCTAAAACTTCCTGAACGTAAAAAGCAAAAGAATTCAACTCTGATGGAGCAGCAACCATGAATTGTGTGTCTCACGCCAAGCACTAGAGAGAACCAGCGGTGGTCTGAGGATGGTGCTGGCTGGTGAGTGATGGATGATTTGATACCAGCGTTGTGTTGGTGACGATGCTTACAACCCTCCCCACCACTGATGACGCTGCCTACACCCTCTTGTCAAACTTCTGATCAACAGCTCTTGTGAACCTTGTTCGATTTTCCTCCCAATTAATGGAATGATTGATCAGTCCTCAGTTTATTTTTAAAACCGGAGCTAAACTCAATTCAAGTTTGAGCTTAAGTTTCCGATCATATGATTTGGTTATGTTTATTAGACTTTGATTAATTGGTTAAAGCTTTACAGTTAACACACTAAATGAAACGCTTCCCAGCTTGATGGCGGAGCTGCAGCGTACGTAAGCCTGTACGCACATCAACTTGGTTCCCATCGGTGGCTGTTCGTTATCATGTTACTTTTTATGTAACCAGGTCACTTAACGCGGACACGCCCTCCCCGTACACCATGACACCCACCAACCCTTCCCCCGTACACTATGACATCTGTAAGCCCTTCCCCCGTACACCATGACACCTATATGCCCCACCTACGTACACTAAGGCACTGACAGGCCCAAGATACGTACACTTTGACACCTATCCACAAGTACTCGCAACCAAAAGCCCTCACAAGATGCGCAAGCCCTCACAAGTATACATTGAGAGAAACACCAACACCAACCACTGAATACCAAGAGTCACCTGGACCTCCCACTCACCCCCGTCATCCTCCCACGTACACAGCGATGGTAAGCCAAGGGTGAGGACCCCCTGGTCGGGTGTACACAGCACCTCACCCGCCCTTCCTCATTACCCTCCCTCGTGGCCATCTGCCTCACTGGCTACACTCTCCCTCCCTCCCTGCTGGCATGTGTTCTCTTCTCTCCCCACCCGACCCATCCCATACGCCCTCACCTCCCACCCTCTCCCCAACTGACCCCTTTCCACCCCTCACAGCACGTGCCCTCATGCCCACTCTCCACACACACACACACACACACACACTCCTGGGGTCCCGCTAACTCCTTCTCGGGATTCCTGGTGAGTAGCGGGCAACCAGTCCGGCACGCAGTTTTTTCCCCAAGGATGACTAAGGAGTATTTAAGATACCACTGGGTTAAAGAAAATGCACTCGATCCACACTACGGTTATTTATAACAAAAACCCATTACAAGACACCAACAAAAACTCGTCTATATCATTAAACCTTACCTAAGCTGCCATCTTACACGAAGTAAAGTTGGCTGTGTTAGTTCCCAGATTGTGTGGTAAAGATTGGCTTTATTAGTTCCAAAGTGCGTTGCAAGGGTTGCCTTTATTAGTTCCATATAGTGTGGTAAGTACCAGATTGCTTGGAGATTGAGTACCACCGAGCCTGGCAGCAGGGCAGGGATTACTTGATGTATTCCGCTATCATATTCCTCTCAGCTGCCACATGCAGGGAGGGAGGGAGGGAGAAAGAGAGACAAATGCTTTACAGGGGTAGGAGCATGTGTGACCCACATGTAGAAAGCTGTAGCCTCATTGTTTATAGTGACGCCACCTGTAAACAATGTGGCAGGAAGTTCCCTCCATTGTCTTCAGCCATGCACAGTTTACAGCCATCCACATGGTTAAGTTCCATCTGGGGGCCGCAGGATTCGGTGCTCTGAACGTTAACCTTTGGCTGTGATGGGTATCTTACCCAAGGGTTGTACTGGACCTTCCTGCTCAAGGCTCGGGATGTCGTGTCGTCGGGGTCAAAAATGGCACACGATTTTTCTGGGCGTCGCAAAATATCCGTGTGGAATGTCGATGTCTATCCAAATAAACTCATCCTTGTTATTATCTTGCGTAAGTTCGATACAAAATGATTTTTGTTGTAAAGTTGAATTTTGCTCAATCTCTCCAGGTGTAAGTGTTCCAGTGGTTATTTCCGCTCCTGTGAACAACGGTTCCTCTTGTTTGATACATCTCAAGACAGAGATGATATGCGAACCTCAGATTAATTATATTGATAATGAAACGACCCCACACGGAGGTTACAGGAACCAGGACGTTTCACAAGGGGTTCGATGAATACAGGTCGCTTCAGAAGGGGTTCGACCGAGTCCGGGACGCTTCACAAGGGGTTCGACGGAGTCCAGAACGCGCCACAAGGGGATTACAGGCACTATTCACACGATGATCTGGCTTACTGAGAGGAGGCATCACCACGCCGCTAAGTTACAGCCCCCGAGCTGAGCAGGAGTGGGCCTCGAGTGTTGTGGAGTGGTGGGCGAGCTTGAGCAGGACGTCCTCCAGCCTGACGAATCCTCCAGTATGTTAAGTGTTCGTGTTGATGCCGCTAGGAAGAGCTGGTGGAGGTCGCCTGAGGAGCTACAGCAATTTAGAGGATTCAACCTCGTAAATCGTCTGGTACTTGAGTGTTGTTCTGATAGACAGGTGATCAAATGTGGAGCAAAAACGTTAATTCAGTAGTTATCTGTTTAAGGGTAACTTTTTACGATAATTTTTCCACGTTTATGTATTACTGTCTGAATAACGTTTACAGAATTCATACCTGAAGTATCTGAAAAAAACAGGTCGTTCAAGGGCTTAAGTTTCGACGTTGAAGTTCTAAAAAATCATAGAAATAAACGTTATCGTGAACTTGATATATTTTACTATGAGACATCATCTTAGAGGATCATTAGTATTCTGATTATAATTCTAAAGATAAAATAAGACATACGATGGTATCATTGGCGCAGAAAAAACTGAATTTCGACCTTTCAGTGAGAGTTAGAGACCTTGAGGTTATGAACTACACTGAACCTCAGGGTTGCCCGAGGGATGACGTGACTGTACTGGCCAGTGACCAGGGTTATCAGAGTGAACGGTCGGCCCCCAGGGCGGGTGTACTGGGCGACCAGCCGGGGGGCATCCTCTGGCGTGCCCCAGATATCCTGGGGTGGAGGACTAACATGACGTGAGGAGGGCAGATAGAAGGGGAGAGGGGAGCAGAGAATGTGGAGAGGAGAGAAGATAGAGAGGGAAACAATGAAGACAGAAGAGAAAGGAGGATGAAAAACGGGAGTGGCAGGGTAGGGAGGGAGAGAGGGAGTAACTAAAAGATCTGACACTTTTCAAAAGACAGTTTTTTTCACATCCTCTAAATTCCGTAAATACTACCCATTGTCTCTTCTCCTTCCCTTGCGTTAGCTTCTCTATAGTTCAATTAAGGCTCGGCCTTGGTGTGGACTTGTACGTGATTGGAGGCTCAAACGTAAAAAAAGGAAATAAATTGAGTGGGCTGAGGAGTGTAGAGTAAGTAGGGAGGGATGGAGGAGGAGGCCTGGGTCGTGGAGGGAGGCGACGGCGGGTCACGGCCGCCAGTCACCCAGCACCAAACGGAAGTGTCGTTGAGGGAGGGAGGGGGATTTGGGGGGTTAGCCTCTCACTCTTACTCCCACGCGACCAAAAATTTGCATAGATTCCTCTTACACGATTTGTGTTCCACAGTTATTGTTCACATTTGTGTTGTTCAATCTTTTTCTATAAAGACTCGTTTCACTTCTCCCGAGGCTGTTGCCACTCCAACCTAGATCAAACCGCTTATCTTTTTTATTAAGAAATGATGGTTATCCATCTAAACCAGAAAACAAAGGTTAAGGAAGAAACGAGTATTTTATATAGCCAGCAGAGCAAAACATCTCAGGCTCAACAGAATGTTCAGTATATACTTTAACAGATATGTTGACGTATGCACGAGTCCCGATGACTGCACGACCCAGCCAACGCTGGGAACCCCTTGTCTAAAGCCACGTTGTGAAAGTGAGTGTTGGATATTCCTAGTGTCTCTCGTAATGTGGGACTCTGGTGATGAGTGAAGGACGATGTCAGTACCCGGGTTTCCGCAGTTTACGTATATCCTGCCTGGTAATATTCACGTTTCTATCCAGTGTTCCCATCCTCGTTACTTTACAGTTACTCAGACTGAATTTCATTAATATTATTTCAGAAAAACTTTGAAGTTTGTCCAGGTCGCCTTGTAGATCATCATCTTTCCATAGGAGTTTCCTCCTTTTCCAAGGAGTCTAGGGATCCAGTTTCTTCGCCAGACTCCCGTGTGCTATAACATCAAATGCATTCCGCTGGTCTCGATCAACCACGAGAAGAGAATGAACATCTGGGTTGGCTGTGGGCCGACTGTTGCGTCCAGGATTCTAATCTGGGAGGGCCCATGTGTGAATCGTAGTCACCGATTGTAAGCACTCCACCATTACTCTTATGTTTGTGAGTTCATGCGTGTGTATAAATATATATTTCTGTATACAAGTCCGCGTATTTACGTGTGATAATGCACGCTCCAGTGCTTTGGTGAAAGCCCAGAAGGTGGACTAGCAAGCCTCTCTCTCTCCTTGGCCGTGTTTACCGGTCAATGAAATCTTGGTAGGCTGGTGGGCGGTCTCGTTTCCATAGTAACATCTGAACTCAAACTCATAATTAGGAGGAAAGCGACTGATAATAGGAGACTTATGAACTGAGTTACATATCTGAGAAAGTGGTTGGTGGGAGATGATGAATCTAGGGAGCTGAGGGAAGTGTGGAGATGCCGGTGTAGGACTAGGAGAGTGAAGGACATTTACGGGAAAACATACGCTGTTCATAAGACTACCAGTCTGACCTCCATATGTCCCCGTGTTCTGCAAAATCATTTTTTCCCACAACTTTCCATCAGAGATCGCAGACTAAACTCCTCCCCCACACAGTAGCTTCCATGGCGGAAGATTAAGATGACACCTAAGCACGGATGTCAAGACTTCCGGATGGACCATTTCCTGATGTGTAAAAATTGCGACAGAAAATGTATCAACGTGTGGCGGAAGGTGGGACGACCCTTCCCGCCTCAGCCAGACATCCTAACATCCTGTACGCCCCATCACACCCTCGGTCAGAGAGTATAACGGGCTTTGTAAAACGTCCATTTTCTACCAGTGTGGTTGATACAATCTGCCATGAATTTCTCCGCAAGACCGGTTTATAACTGGTAGACTTTTTTCCATCAGTTCAATAGCCAGTTACTCCCACGTGGCCAATGCTGTGAGTTTTGCAATAAGGTAATCGTATTGCGCTATTTTTGATCTTATGTCATAAAATCTCATTTTTTGCCATGATGACATTTTAAACATTACTTTCCAAAAGTAGGAACAGAGGAAGAAGCAGAGTGAAGTTTCTTCCTCTAAGGTTCAGTCATGTGTTCTGAATGTTACCACATTATACTCGCAAGTACCTTAGTGAGGTACTCGTGTGGCATATTGATACGACATCATAAGAACCACAAGATTTCCTTACCGAGATACAATCCTTACACACGTATCACAGAGCTCAGACGTAGTGACTGTATTCATGTTTTCTTCGATGGAAATGATAGTCTCTGAAACGGGATAATGAGGACGAGACGAATTAGAACATGCATTAAGGTGTGAGGGTATGCAGCAGCAACGGGAATAGTGTGTGAGGTTAGGATAGATGGGTATGCCGTTAAGGCAACGGGAGTGTGAGTTAAAACGGGAGGACGTACGATCGAAATGGGAAACCATGCATGTGATTAAGGCAAAGGAGCACGTGGTCAAGATATAATGTAAGATCAAGACTCGAGAACGTGCAAGCGAATATGAGGCGAGACATTGTGGACATTAGCATACAGAGAGGAGGGTGACTTACCCTGGCCTCACGGCACAGACCTCTACCATCCTGCCGGAAATTCGTAGGTTCAAATCCCCTGCATCTGAACAGCTGGCGATGACAGAAAGCAGGGAGAGGCAGGGTAGGTGGTAGGGAGTGACAGGACGTAGTAGGGAGGGAGCTAGTGAGTGAGGGCAAGGAAGGAGACAATGGTAAGACGCATAATATGTAGAGAGGAAGGTGTGGAGTTGAATTGTTTTGAGGGAGTAGAGTTAGAGGTTCGAGGATGGATGCAAGGACATAGGGAGAAAATATTACTGCGACAAAAAGCGAGTGACTAAGGGAGCAAGAGAGATAAGAAGCGACGAGTGTGGTGGGAGACTGATATATGAAAGATAAGGTACAAATTGCTAAGGGAGGACAGGGAACAACATGAGATAGTTCCCTACTGGCATTATGGGTAAGGTAAGGTAAGGGGGTCTGTAACATACCACCACTGAAATCAGGTGGAGCAAGTGTAAACATATGAGGCCCAGCGTTCTTTAATACTTTACCCGCAGCCATTACGAAAATTAAAAACTGTTCAGTGAAGAAGTTTGAAAAGGAACCTGGTAAAGAGTTTACTCAGTGTACCAGAACAGCCAGGGTGTGCTGGCCACACGGCCTAGTGGGTCGCGGTCTTCAACAGCTTGAGTGAACAAAGGAGCAACACTACACTTTGATGATCTTAACTTGTTTCCTTCCATGAAAACTAGAAATTGTTTTCCTGCAAAAAAAGAATCTGTTCTTGATTCTACTGCCACTCATTGATTCTTAGATATATAAAACTAGATTTGTTTTCATGGATTCCATAGTTTGTCTGTCTTTATATTCTCTGAATATTCCACATCCTCCCTTACATTTTTTTAAAAAGAAAAGACTTGCACAAGAAACTCACTTCCTCCAAAGCCTGAGCCACACTGGCAACGTATCAGCAATGAAATGATGAAAATCATAGTTGTTCTTAGATCCCTAGATGATATCACTCAGTCTGGAGAACTTGAATTAAAGACTAGTAATGAGAAGATCGTGTAAGGAAGGACGTGTCGTGTGCGGGACAGAGGGAGGGAGGAATGACGGGCTAATAAGGGACCCAGAAACAAGAGAGGAGTCAGGGATCCCTGATTTCTCTCCCTGGTGCTGGGGGTATGCACGTGTTGCACGCCGTGGCTGGTGGCTTGGGTAAGGTATACCACGCGAGCATAAGAAGGTAGAGCGTTCCACCGTGCAGCTGTGGAAGGAAAAAGTTCACGTCGAATCAGTTAACCGTCAAGTTACCAACCCTCGCACCTTATGTGTGGGACCCAGCGGCCGGGCGTCGGGTGCTGAGTGACCTTGCTAGGAAGGTGGTGAGCAAAATGATGATAATGATAACAATAACAATAATGAAGGTAAAAAGCGATAGATTAACAGTTGGGTGATGTATGTAACCACAGCTAAAGTTTATCATACACATGATATAAGCTGCGGTTGTTACTTTTCTTACAGTCTGTATTGGTGTAATGGTTGTTGTATTACGGTGATGATCCGAACAATTTTCGTTTTTTTCATCCAACTTACACCAGAATGTGATGCAAGAAACCCCGAGGACTTTTAATGTTTCAGTATGGTCATAGACGGTAGTGCTGGACGGCAACTTACCTAATGTTTAGACCATATAACCATCTGTCACCTCTCCCCATCCACCTTTACGTTAGTGGCACAGTTGGCTAGCCTGAGGGCGAGTCATGACCCGGCGAAGGTGGGGGAGGGTCGAGGAAGATGATGAAGGAGGCTGTTACTGCAGCAGGTGTGCATCGAACAATAGGGGTCAGGTGCAGCAGCTTCAGCACTCGTTATCTCTCGAATGTGAGTTATTATCTAGCTGATGACCCGGGTGATTGTTCCCTCTGGTTATCTACAGTAGTGAGGAGTGGAGGAAAGAGTTGCAAAACTTTGCCTGGGTGGAACTCGACATAATACAATTAATTTATCGTCCAGTATAACTGAAATGACATAGTAACAAGAGCGACTAATGGTTACGAATACATTCATTATGTATTCTGATACTTGGAGTATTCTCGTTTTTTTTATGAATAAGGAAAAGAAAAAAAGATGAAGATCTGAGTCTTGGTGAAGGTTACAGATCTCTTGAGGAAGCTTGAGTCCTATCAGCAGACAATGCCTTGTATCTGTCACTTGTTCGAGGGGTCAACTTTCTTATTTTCAAGTCCCACATGGATGACACAGACGACGGTCCATCGTACTAAACATACTAATGTCTTGCTTAGCGACAACCCTCTGCCTCACAGATGCTACTAAATTCTCCTGTGGCTCACTGGAACCGATGAGGTGATATTGATAGAAGCTGCGACACAACAGGAGACAGCGAAATCTTACCATAGCCCAAAATACAACAGAAAAGATGACAGCCGAGTGTCAACGTAGCACAAAAAAAAAACGTAAATCATTTCAGTGTTTGTGAGAGACGATGCGTCTATGGCGGGCATCAGCAGGAATATGATGAGTTGGATCTTAAGACAACTTTAACGGTACACACGAAACTGATGATGATGATAACACCCAGGTCACATGTTCTCTCCCAGCTAGAGCGTTACTGTCTACGATCAACCTAAAGATGTGAACCTTAGACTGGAAGAGGCATATAAACATTGCGTCACATCTAGCTGACTAGACAGGTGTCAGGGATGTGGATATACTGACTGCTGCCACTGAAGGCTCGGTGTGGACTCGGGAGCCCAACTCAAGAACCAGGTCAACGCCAGGTAGGGCGGAGGGGAAGGCTGTCCGCCTCATCGTCTAACAACAAGCATCATCGTCAACCCCTGGCCAGCTTAAGGCAACACACGTCACCCGCTCCCCTCATCTCCCATGCTCGCGTCCGATGCAAGAAGCAAGGATGACATCATTACTGCCACTGGAATTACAGGTCACTTGCTCTGGGTTTCCTCATTCTGGGCCCAGGAAGCATAACACTGATGCATTAGCTAAACTTTATGCTGTCGAGGATGTAGTTGACTGCAATTTGGATCTACCTTCATGTAGCTTAAAGATAATCATCCAGAAAGAGAACTTGTACTACTCTCACACCTAACATACGTGAACTCTGCCAAACCAGTGACTTGAGAGATAATTCGTTATCAGACATTTCAAGATATGTGTGACCATTTTATTCTCCACGATGTGTTGCCTCGTATGCTAGAGAAGTGTCTTAACTTTGCCTGTTGTAAGTAGTTCACTTATCATGTAACTTACGTGGTTCAATCAGTGTGACTCGGTTCCTGGACCTTCTCTGCACTCTGTATTTTTCGCAACGCCTGACCTTCAGGTTAGGTAAGACTGCACAATAAGTTCGCCGTTTTTGCGGCAAAAATGAAACGGCCGGACTTTCACCACAGCATTCATTCAACTTCGACCCAACTCCCTTCCCCACCCACGTCATCAGCCTGTCTTCGTCAACGTGTCATCAACTCCAGCCATTCGCACGTTGTCTAACTAACACCGTAGTTACGCGTTTCACCACATACGTACTACCTCCACCCCCGCATCTTCATCACTCACCCTCCGCCTCCACACGCCCTACTCGCCCTCCCTTTAACCTCCCTCCCTCATACAAGGCTGTCCCTGGGAGGTTCCCCAAGGGTGGTGACGTTGGACAGAGATTAAGACTCGACAAGGGAGTTGGTGAGTGTAGACGGCAGGGGTCTGGTGGTGCACCTTTAGACCTGGGAGGAACTCTTGCTATATTCACGTGTGTGTGTGTGTGTGTGTGTGTGTGTGTGTGTGTGTGTGTAAGTGGAGGGAGAAGTAGACATACAAACTTACAGAAACAAGACAGATACAAAAGACTGAGAAGTTTGCGTGGGAACACCTGCTGGTATTCACGGCTGAGCGACGTTGCATGTCAGTATCATCATTCCACACAGCATCGTAATAGCCCCCGTGGGTCGCTGGTTACTGAGGTGGAGGTCTCCCACAGCCTACCTGATCCTACTCTGTCATAGTAATAAAACAGAAGGGTGCTGTACGTGCCCAGATATCGTCATTACTGATCTCGACAGGGACGAGTTATTGTAGATTCATCATCTGGCAGCACTGATAAACCTCCAACCAAACCACGATCTTGTCCAGAATAAACAAGATGTACGAACACAAGTTGTTTAGGTTTGTTTGATGGACGATAACCTTATCACACAGGTCCCCCACGTCCGAAGCTTCTCTGCAACGTTAGTTTACACAGGTACATTTTTTTTCCTTGTCGAGGAGGTGGCTCGGGTACTCCGTCGTGTTTAACGGGGTGCAGGAAGCGACGGTGAAAGTGATTTAAGACCTTGTGTTATGGGATGATCAAGGTGAGGCCCAGCCTCTACATGGTGACATCAACGCGAAAATCCGATGAAGATTAACTTCGTACACAGTTATCTTGACAGAGGTGGCGCGTACATAAGAGGTGTGTCCCCAGGCTACAGACACGGTCACGTGGGAGTGGAGAGAGTCCTGGCTCTGGGGAAGTCCTCCTGACCCCTTGAACACCCGTGCCTTATCACGAGCCAGTGGGGGAGTGTAGAACCTCCCAGCTATACCAGATATACAGATCCAGTGATAATACCCAACTCCAGACCGGCGGTGATAAATGTCCTAGTTAGGTTGATTTTACCGCCTCGCTTTGTGGAATGATAAGCGAGTGAATGATATCATTCGTGCCACAGAAACATTAGATAAAAGATGGGCTGCTGCAGGAGAGTTACAAACAATAGCAGGGGTTTTAACACAAATTGAGAAAAGAATAACAAAACTAATTCAAAAGTTTAGACAAAAAATATTTAACTGAAGGAAACAACTGACGTCCTAAGCCTCAGATGTCGGATGAAATAGGATATAAAGATTTTCACTTGTGTTACAGTGGATGATGATGTTGGTCCAGATGAAAATTAATTAGTTTGAAACTGAAATAGATCTTGACGCCAGCCAGTGTTTGCTGATGGTTAAGAAGCTTGTATCGATGAAGGACCGTTTTGAAATATGTACTCATAACAAACACTTGTATATATATATATATATATATATATATATATATATATATATATATATATATATATATAATGTGTGTGTGTGTGATTACTGTTTCTTACGGGAAGAGGGTTGCCACACGTGTTGCCCCATCTCAACCTTGAATATACATGTAGCGTGTCTTTACTCGCATGTATGCGCGCACAGACACACACACACACACACACACACACAGCTCACGTCAGGTCCCTATGTATCATATAAACGTCCTTATATTCACCATAAGCACAGCTGGAGGGAAGGTAATACCACGTACACAGGCGGGCGGCGGCGTCGTCTTATCCCAGCGTACTGAGGTATATCCCGTTATGAAGACCACGTGTGTTTAGTGAGGTCACAGGGAGGAGGAATGACACGGTAGACAGCAGTAAGTGGTGAGGTGTCCGTGACTGGTCAACCTCTCGCTGGCTACGTCACTGTTTGATCTGCATTATTACCTCGACTCAAGTGAGGATGTGCTGACGGATGCTGGCGAGCCTTTGTTGCTCCACACGGATTAAAGGTTCTTTTAAATGCAACGCATTAATGTATATGACTTTCACGTGGAAGAGTGAATGTATATATATGCGTATATATGTATATAACATCGATGTAAAGGGTCCACAACATGGCCGCTGCTGCGTGGATTGCAACCTCAAACCCATTAAATGTGCCCTGGAGTTGTATAATGATTATGATATATACAGGGTGTTCCATTTGTCATGTAACCAGGTAAATGATCATTTATAGGACAGCAGGGTAATATAAAGGCTCGATGTTTTTGATGTTTAATTCTCAATCAATGCAAATTCACTTGAAGGAAGAGAAGTAGATTGGTTTCCATCCAGGTAGATACACACATCAAGTGTCATGCTCCTCACTAAAGCCTTAAGTGTGGCCACGCTGACATCTCACGTACTCAATATTTTTCAGTTGGTTCAGATGTTCAAGTCTGCTGCAGCGCAACTTATTCTCATCGGGCAAACGTGGCGACCATGAAATGCCGCACCATCGAGAAATCAGCTCGTTGAGAAAGTGTTGCCACAAATACTTTGTGTGGTGTTATGTAAGAATGCTGGAACATAGCTGGAAATGGGAAGCAACTGGGAAACATAACTGAGTGGAATGTAGACTGAAGTATCCACACTCAGGGATTAAGTCACCATTCTGAAAGTTCAATCAAATATCGTGAGTGTAGTAACCATGATGAAAAACTTATCAACCAATTTATTTTGGGCTAAGTAATCTTAGTTCATCTCTAAGTAAACAGTGAGAAAATCTTGCATTTCTATATCGACCAACGTTCATATAATGCAGATGCAACTCGCTGATATCTTTCAGTCAGTGATCGTTCACTGTGCTGCTCAGTAAAAAGATTACAGATGGCTGAAGGATCTTGTGTCCGGCTTGTCTCTCCCTCCACCGCTGGGTAAACCCTTGCCATATACTCCGGTAAAGCAACACCAGAAGCCAAACACAGGACTGTGGACGTAGGGAAATCCAGCCTTCATTTGTTTTCTTTGTAATGTTTATTCGTTTACTCTGTTATCAGCGCGATGGATGGTTTTACACTGTGTGGATACTGATGGATCTTTGCAGGTACTTTTAGTCTTCTGTGTTCAGTAAGTCCCTGATGGTCTGTCTTGGGATAAAACCTTATACTAAAGGGGATGGATTGGAACCATGGCCCGAGTCCTCTCCGAGAATCCAGAATTTACTAAGTTTTGTGTTGTGGTCTAACACAATACCGGCATCATATGATGAATATACCAGTATAGTGCTATATCACTGAGGGTCCTCAGTACGTCTTTGTTAGCACCGGAGACTTCGTATTATAGTCTGCTTCAGGTGACGCATAGTTCGTACAGGTGTGTGTCAGGTCAACTGTGCTGCTAACGCCACCATTACATTCTCTTGGGGCCAATATTACTGTAGTATGATGCTTTGTGTTTGTATGTTGGATGGTTCCTGTAATGTTTGTATTTGCAGTTCCTCGATAATGATCGTCAACCCATCGAATCCTGATCCTATATTGTTATTATTGATTATACGTAATCATTTTCCAAGTCTTGGAGGACTTTTGATTGGTCTCTGTTTACAGTTTGTAGAACCTGAATGAGGTTTTGTAAACTGTAAGGCGATACCAGTGCCGGATTACAGAATATTATGCAGCAGAAAGCGATACAAATCATGCTCTACTCAACTGAACCTTTGATTATTTCTGTTTGTTCCACCAAAAGGCTAGTTTGGTAACTAAAGTGAACCATGTGTGTATGATCAAGCGTCATATGACCTTTTCCCGCCATCACGCTCACTCTACTGCTCAGCAGAGTAAAGCAAGTGCGTGCAGCAGGTGCCCTTGTCGGCCTTCTGACAGACACCCGTCTGGCTGGGGCACTAGTACCCCCGTTATGCCTTGGTTGACACCGCTGAGGCAACGCACGTCTTCTGATTGTTTACTATGGTATGGTATATTGACAGGTGGCTTACGTCTGACTGACCCAGTACATCCAGGTCATATCTCACTCACCTTATGATTTATGATTTTATAAGATTATCCTTCATGTCGTATTATATTTTTGATGCAGCTCTCCTCACTGTATGTTCATGTCGGTTCTGTGAATGTTTGTCTCGCGTTTTCCTCGGACATTTTTTCAATAGTTATAGATTTCTGAGTACATTCTCGAGTACTTTTTGCAAAGTTTTTCAGATGCTATCATTACTGTGCATTGTCTGAATCACTGTTTCACACACATTTATTTTGTTGGTGTGTTGGTTCATCGTTGTTGGTGCTATTTTCACACAGCTGCTCCCGACGAAGAACAGCAATATGTACAGTGTCCGTGTCTAGTGCTAGGGTGATCAGGTAGGTCAGTGCAGGAGGAAGCAACCAAGAGAAAGCCCTGCTCACCTTTGCCTCATTTACCCCTGAAGAAAACAACATAACTCTGCTTCTCTCGCTCCCTCCCTCCCTCAGACACGTAAACACACAACTGCTTGACCGTCCTCACTTCATGTGTATCAGCCCAGCCTCTCCTCATCCCACAGAACTATACTTCACACTTGAGACAAAAATCTTCCTATACGTCCAGATAACGCTACCAGACCCCAGTCCATCGCCAACCCTGAGTCAACCCCCCTTGTGCCCCCATCTCCAGCAACCACTCGTCAACCCCGACCCTCAGCACACCCTCGTCAGCGCCACCCACCACCTGCTGGCCACACCAGCCTGGCTTGTGAATCATGGTCACACAGCCAGAAAAATTTCAACAGGTCAGGAAGTGTGGCATAGAACAGATGACGGACCTTCTAGGTTGAACACCATACCAGTGTCTTATGTTGTTCCTTTACTGAAACGTTTTCCTTTCACATCTACGTAAACGTTTCTCATAAACGTGTGTAGATTAACGTTATTTTCATGAAATTTACCTTGAGGACTTCATAACCGTTCGTTCCTGAAAGTATTTCAAAATTTGTAGAAAAGACTGTGTGACACGCACGATCGTATGTGAGTGTTCGTGAGGTGCCAAGTTATCTAAATCTTTATAGGAACAAATCTGTCTGTCTCTTTCTAGATTTTGTATAAACTAGGCTTTGATCACGATGGTGAATCGTTAAATCCCATAAGAAAAAAAAAGACTTGAAAAAAAAGGTGTTTAAGGATACATATCTACACACTAGCTTTGTGTGTTTAATATTTCGTCACGTTTGGACCTTACTCAGATCTGGCACTAAGATTATTGTTTTCTAAAGAGAATAGAACTACACTGAACAATGCATCACTTTAGGATCTTAAAGGAAAAGGTGTAGAAAAGAACAGACAATACAGGGGATAAAGGATGTAGACATTGAAGGGAAAATTTAAAATGAAAAGAAGGATAATCATTATCATAAGTTCGATGATGCATGTGTAGAGCTGTACTGAAGGTTGAATCAATAAAAACGAATTCCAAGAGGTACGAACCACACTGGTTTTGTAAAGGAGTCGAACGAGTGTACAGTTATATGTTAGTATCGTGAGAGTTGCCAGGTTTTCCTTTGTACAAAAAAAAAAAAATAACCTCAGACGCCTGTTCGAAGCTGCACCGAGCCCTCTGTCCCTGCCTGTCGTGACAGAGGGTTCGGAACAGCTTCGAACAGGCTCACACCAGTGCTGCAGACGTGTCCCAGGACTTTTGTCCATCCCTAGCACTGGACGATCACTCTGAACTTCTCGACGACTACAAGGAAGATCAGCAGATCCTGCGTGGCGATACTTAGAGGAGGAACCCGTAGTGTTGACCGCTTCAGGTTAGGTGAATGTACTAAACTAATCGTGTTCCCTGTGATGCCTTACATTGCCACTGTTTGACAGGTGCACACACACACACACACACACACACACACACACACACACACACACACACACACACACACACACACACACAGTGTACATCGTGTTATAGGAATGGCAGTACACAGGTCACGTGGGAGTGGCAGGCAAGTGATGGAATGCGACCTTGGGTTACCATGAATACCCGAACACTAGTGATTCTCTCTCTCTCTCTCTCTCTCTCTCTCTCTCTCTCTCTCTCTCTCTCTCTCTCTTAGTAATGAGTGGTATGATAACGAGGATTTCTAGGTCGGGTCACCGTGCGCGATGTGAACGATGTATTGGTAACTTGGGCCTCGGGTCTCGTGCAGCGTAGTAGCTCACCTGTGTCAATATATTTGTCCATGATGCTTGTTGAGGAGTGTCGGAGGCTTATGCGTTCACTGATATACTCAGGCTCAGTCATCCTCAGGATCCTGTAGGAATCTGGTTATAAATAAGCCTCCCTCCGGGGGTGCTGTGGTATGTGTTATGGTCACGGTGACACGTCCCTGTGAGGTCATTAATTTCATCCTAACCCAACCATCCCTTCCATACCTGGCCTCCCTCCCATACCTTGCCTCTCCCACCCACCGTCCCTCCCACACCAGGCCTCTCCCACCCACCATCCCTCCCACACCTAGCCTCTCCCTCCCACACGTTGCCTCTCCCACCCACCAACAAGACAGCCTTTCCTTAAGACTGCATGACGTCATGCCGACCAAAGGCTGCATCATCCACTAGCCAGTTTTAAGAGGGAAGGCGAGGTGTCCGGGGAGGAAGGAAGGGAGTGGCAGGGGTGTCCTGGGAGGAAGGGAGGGAGTGGCAGGGGTGTTCTGCTCAGACAATTAACTCTCAGCAAAAACATGTAGGGAGATGTTGTCTTGCTGTCACCTGATATGTCTAAACATTGCTGGGGCGATCTCGGAGGAAAGATGCACATGGAGAATCTGTGAGATATTGTGAGATATTGAGACATTGTGAGATCACCAATAAAATCAAAGGAAACAATAGACCAAACACGAGAAATCATTGTAAACATTCGTAATGCATGTAATACACGTCATCCATCAACTGCAAACGCTAAAGAGTGTAGGGTGGAGAACTTTATGAAGGTCCTGGATGAGCATCTGTTAAGTGTACCAGGTCAGCCAGGCGTGGCTGTGACGTGGCTTGTGGGCCACTGCCTACAGTGAAATAATACGGCACAGTACAGCAGCTTAGCCTCAGGCCAAGCTGACGGGGTAGATGACCTCCGAACTCAATATAAGGTACATTTAGGGTAGGAGAGAGAGAGAGGGGGGGGGAGAGGGAAGAGTTAGAATCGTCTGTGTATGAAAGACGGACGAGCAGAGGATCAGACAGACACACAGCCAGGTTACGTTGATCGTTACTTTGCGGTTATTTTGTGTAAGTGTAGACAACTCTGACAGCTTCAGTATTATGTTATGGAGAACACATTAACTTTCTCTTTGCTCTAACACACATTCCCACTCGGTAGTCATGTCCCACACTGGTCTCAGTGCACGTCAAGGTCAACAAGGCTGTTGCAGGAGGTGCTGGGAGGGTCATGATCTAAGTTTGCTTGACCTCCATGACCGTCCTAAGGAGACACTGGCAATATGTTGGTTTTTCTTTCCGTAATGTCCAAATTCCAGTCACAGAGGAGAGTCTTCATCGATTCCTGGCCTTACGTGATACATGATGAAGGAGATGAGTAAATCAGTTAAGACAAAATGTAATGAAAACTCTAAGCATTTATATTTAAGAACGTACCTTTTAATCATGAGCGGAGTTCACCTGTATCCTCGATTAACAGAGCTAAGATCCTGTAGTAAAGTTGTTTGCCATACAGGTAGCAAGTGTCAGTGTTTAGGGTTAACTATGTTTTAGTGAAAACGAAGTGACAACGAAGTGGCCTATGATAAAAATGCTCGACATTGGTGAAAATTCTCGTGTCATATATCATCATCAGTTCACTCCCAGGTGTATGATGACTGTCTCTCCCTCCTGCTGTAAAGGTTCACTTACTGAATTAGTAACGAAAACATTATAGCTGTGAACTTAGGAGAGTCAGTTCTGTCAGCTTCAAAGCAAATGAACTCACAATACAGAGGGAGGTCGAGGATTGTTTTTAGTGTTAACCGCCCCACTGATGACCTCATCCCTAACCCAGCGTCCATTCCTTCGCCCGAAGTAATAGTTCAAAGTTGAATGATCTTCGTGCCATAATCCATCATCCAGGTTCGAGAATGAGATCATGATCCAGGCGGTCTGTTGCTAACAGTAACCCAACCTTATGTAGAAATAGTACAACAGTACGGAGGAAATATGCTTCGCTTCTTGAATGTGGCCAGTGCTGACGTTAGTCTGTCTCAAGATAATTTTAGACGAAAACGTTTTCCCGAGTTCTATACCATTTAAAGGAAATGTTCTTAGAGTAATGGGTTACTACAGAGTAGCCTAACCTCGGATAAGATGTCATTTCCTGTCTCATATATTGATGACGATTCCTGGCGAAATGACAAGTTGCTAGTACTGTCCTGGGCAGACATGCATGACAAGGCCAAGACTCCTGGACAGGTGGTAGTGCTGGTATCTGGAGCAGGCATGCATGACTATGTCTCTCCCCTGATGAACTATGACCCACAACTGTAAAGTTTACTGTTCACTGGGAATCTAACGAAACTTCTCTTTCGTTCATCTGATTTCTTCCTCCTCTGTGTATTTCATAATAGCCGACATGAAACATTCAAAATTCATCCTCCAGTCATAACCCCTCGGATGTCAACAACACAGAGCATGAGAGAAAGAACGTACAGATTAAGCAGAGTTCTTCAGGTGCGTCTGAGGCCAATATTCAACTGAACCAGTCCTTCTTCTTGTCCTTGATACTTTACTTCATATCGAAAAATGATTCCTCTCACTGCCAGTCTCTCAGAAATTCAAAAGTCGAGGAAGGCCAATAAATTCCACGATAACAGTCCACAACAAAAAATAGGCTATATTTAGAAATCTTCCCTCAAACGAACAAAGGAGTTCACACACACGCACACACACACACACTCGAGAAAGAGTGGTCACAATGCCCAAGTGACCTTTACGAGGAAAGTTCATGGTCTTCAAGCGTCGCCTGTGAGAAGCATAGCGTCAGCAGTACCAGTAGAGCAGCCTCCTCAACGAGCCAGAGAATTCTGCGTCGTTGTCTAGTCTGAGTGAGGTATTCTGGCCTATAAAAACCATCTGTACAATGAACCTTTAATATTGGGTTGTGCCCGCCTGTGCTCGTCGCATACATATTGTAAACAATCTCCAATGTATTTTTTCATTTCCTGTAACCGACGAACAGGAAGCTCGCTGTTTGAATAGAATCTCTACTTAAGGCACCTTTTCACAGTGGACAACAAGCAGAGCCACAATGGGAACTTGCAAGTTTAATTGTAAGTGCCTTAAGAAGCTCCTCCAAGCTGCACCCTCAGATTCTTTCCCAACTGCCTCACTGAAACACCAGCAAACAGTCAAACACTTCCTCTAACAACAGTACTCTGAGAAACGCTCACCAAACTCTCACCTCTAACAAACTATCGACAGAAGCAGTAACGACCCTCCTGACCCCATAAAATTCAAACCACTCAAACGAATCTTTGACACTCGAAAATATAGGTCCGTCCACGCCAATTTGTTCTTAAGGAGCCGGCCTCTTTCAAGATCCGGTATCGTTACGGAGCCGTCAAGGGCGGCGATGGAGGAAGAATGGAAGCCGTGTGGAAGCGAACCCCTCCAGAAATGGCCCACTTGGCGACTTACTGGTGGTTCCTGTGTTCCACATGTCATGCACCATTACTCCACCTGGTCTCCCTCAGTACAGTGCTTACTGCTGGTTGAGTCCTGACTGGGAAACGAGTTAGTCACTTGTGAAAATTGAACTTATATCGTTTGGTTTTCAGTGTAAATATATCATATCAAAAAAGTTCACATTTTCAGGCTATACTGTATCTTCTCTTCAACACTGTAATCCTACGCTCTCATCTACGCTCATACAAGAGCAAGAACTACATATTTCATTTTGAAAGGTTTAAATACGTCCGTATTTTAGTATGAAAGGATTCGTAACGTACATAGCGTAAGTACAATGTCGCTAGAATTGTACCGTATGTGACCTTAGTAGCTTGCCTGTACCGTAAAACACTCGCGTCATACGTAACACTTCCTCCAACTTGGGCGATCACATGAAAGCTGCCCTCAGCTGCCCACGTGAGCTGGCTGTACAAAGCCACACCTCACTCAGACACTCTTCATCTGCTCCGCCAATCATGAGTCCACATTATAGCACTTGTGACCATTGATCGCTGGAGTACATCTCCACGACCAGACTTCACAAGCACATATCAGCTGCAGTGATATCAGATATCTGGGATGGATATCCATGTTGTTTAGTTAGAGATAAACTCACCGACGCCCCCGTTGTTATCTGCAGATTCATAAATACATTCTTTGTCAGATGGGTTACGGGCTGAGCCAAGCATGATGGCGACTCCCGACAGATGGTGACATCACTGAAAAGAAACTATTCTTATAAGATATTCACAAAATTTATCCTCCAATATTTGTTCAGAACCCGAGGAAAACAATAGATTATTTTCTTAACATTAGAATCTCTTTTTAACACACTAGTGGTTTAGTGATGGACAGTTCCTGTGTTCTGTAATACACTTCGAACTCAGTCATGAACCTGATAGTAATAATGATGATAATTTTTCGTTTCTGCCACACCTTCACATCTTTCTGTACACGAGAAAAAAAGTATTATTAAAACGTCTTTCCCTGACTGGTAGGTATGTTTACCCAGCGGATGGACAATGGTAGAGGGAGGGAGACCCGATCCACACACACACACACTATCAGCTCCACTCGCACCATGACTCACGCTTCCTGCGCCCTAGACTGAGTTGCACCATCACTGCAATCACCATATACGTACACACACACACACTGCACCCTCATCTTCAGAGGATTTCTACCGATTCTGTTACAAGTGTACCGCTGGTGTATTTGTCGTGTGTATCGTGGGTGTGTATGTCGTGGTTGTGGTCACCGTCTGCTTTGAAGGACGACTTCTGTGGAAAGTAAACATAAACTGAACGCTTGTTAGGTAATTCAGGGGAGTTAAGAGTCATTGGAATTCTACTACCACAACTCTCTCTCTCTCTCTCTCTCTCTCTCTCTCTCTCTCCTCTTCACTAGAGGTCAGTTCTCACGATCCACTTTCCCCTGGGTCAGGAAACTTCACGGGTCAGGCGCATGACCCTTGAAAGCCAGGTTCACGTGACTGCCTCCCTCACACCTGCTCTCTTACCATTTCTCTATCTTTGCTCCTACTCCCACCTTCCATTCCTCAGTCCTTGCCATTCCTCCTCCTCTCTCACTACTTCGCTCTCCTTTCCTTAGTTCCTCCCAGTGTTCTTCCCAGCTCGGGAAGGTGGAGGAGGGACATATAACTCTCATCTAACCATCAACTTTCTCTCGCCTTTCTACCATCAACCCAACAATCCGCTTGACTTCCATGAAAATTGTTACGCATAAAAAAATATGTAAAAATTCCACACTTTCATTCCCAGGGCGACGCAACACATACACATCCACCTATTTGGAAACCACTGCATTTAGCATATATTTGCATAACTAACCTAATTTAGGTTAGATATTTGGTACACCTGTGTTTACCTTCGTCGTGGTTATTGTGTCCTTCCAGGATAGTGGAGACAACATGTAATATTACCCGTCTGTTTGTAGGTTCTTGGTTCAGAAGTTTGTCTAACTTCCCGTAGATTACCAATCTCTTATGGAATGTTGACATAAATAGCCTGATTATATATTCAGCGATGTTCGTATGTACATGGCAAGTTCGTCTCTGCATAACTATGTAGAACCATGTGGCAAGACGGATTTAGATCGGGATTTTCTCTCCTTTTACGACTGAGAACATCAAGGGACGATCCTGGAAGCACTGACAGACGGATAGGTTCCTTGTCTCGCCGGTGGTACTCAACGTATGGCAATGATTTGTTCATAGAGAAAATAGTCAACATCTGAGACCCGAAACTGAGCACCATTCTAGATGTTGATATTAACCACTTGGGGAGGGCGGCTAGAATCGTTGAGGACGACATTACGGCCGTTGGGATGAAGATGTGGTTGACATGACCTTGGAGGTTGCGTCAAAGGACAGGAAACGTACTCAAGATGGTATCGTCGTACCCAAGGGTCGTTCCATGCTCCTCAGTGGTTTTAAACATGGATTAATCAGTCGAAATCACCGGCACAGTAAACGCCCCAGACTATCACTGGTAACCTGATAGTTCACCAAAAAAGACTGTTTACTCTTGTCTTACCCTCCGTAATAGGGTCTTTGGCTGAGCTCTCAATCTTGTGGCTCCAAAGTAAACTCTCCGGTTTGAGTGTCAACTCTGAGTCTGTGTTGTTGAGCATCAATCCTTGATTCTGTCTCATCGTTATGAACTCCAACTCTGGCCCTTACGTCTCCCAGGTCGTGACAGTCTCCAACCTTGACTTTCACCTCTCACAGAAAAGTCTTCGCTGCGGTTGACCTTCTGCAACCATCATGACCAGCCGGAAATACCCCCCCCCCGCTCCCCTCCCCCTACAAACACATTACCTGACTGACCGTCATTACCCTTGCATTTGTATTTCTACCTCCCACCCCCACCTCGTGCTTCGCCTCCCCCTGGGTCTGGACGCACAAACGGCCCGAAGGAAGTCCTTGTGTGCTCTTCCCCGACTGTTTGTGCTACACAAACTGTTCTTGACATGAATGGCCACTGTTCTTGACATCAATGATCAGACCGGATGAACCACAGTGATGCCAGAACATACGAGTCAACACGACTGTCTGAGGTAAGATAATTTCGAAGACGAAAGAAAAAAAGGAATTAGTTTTTTCAGGGATTATATCCACATTGAAAGTGACTTCGACCTTGCTGTTCTTTCCCAGAGCAAAACGGTCATTTTTGTGAGATAATGACAGGGTCATGACTTTCCCCTGCTTCTGTCCTCCCGATCGCCTTGAAGTAGACTTAGAAACCCTCGACCATCAGGTATGAGCTAGATATGTTCTACGACCATTCACTGTTATTTCCACACATTACCTGGTGGTTGTCGATCGTGAAGGTGATTTGAGATACAGCTGATAGAAATTCCAGCGAACACCGTCCTCGCATAACTTGTCTGGTCAGATCTGTAGCCTAAACTGCTCTCAGAACAGCTATGAGGACGGGTAACGACCAGACTTTATACCTGACGTAAGATGTAACATGAGATACGTTAACACTTGAATGGGTTAAATCATGTCACCAGTTATGTCTGTCTGATATGTTACATCGTGTGATACATTTGCCTCAGAACAGAGCTTAACGCAAGGCACTCCAATAATGCACATGCAGTTGGTTTGAAGTTTGGACTAAATGGTCGGTCGAAGGCTGGCCTTGGAAACTAAACTCAGCATAATGAATAAATGCACCAAAAAAAAAAACTTCAAGGGACAGAAGACCAGAAAAGAAAAAGTTGAGGTAGAAACAGTAGGGTCGTCTCCTTCGACGGTGACCTTGAAGAACGCCATCATCTTCCTTCCTCATGGGTTGGACGGTATGATTTCAAGTTCTACTGTGACGCGACTCACCTTCGTCACACAGTGCAGCAGCGGCTGCTGACGCTCACCTCGAGAAGTAAACAGATAAGATTTGTGCTGCAGCAAAAAAGTTCTGTGGGGACAAGAGAGTCAACAGCAGCCGGGCAACCTCGCCCTTAGCTGAGTCAATATAATGTTGTTTGCTCACCTCCATAAAGAATGAACGGTTGGCGAGGCTTGTAACTATACCTGGTGATGGTGGTAACCGAGAGAGCCGCACCTTCATCTGAACCACTGCCTGTAAATACACATGATGTCTCTGGTTTACAACATGGGGTAAAAAATAGCAACAATTATCCAGAATGACTCGACCTGGTTGCTCCCGCTCTGCTCCGCCTTCCTCCATTGTCCTCTTGTCCTTCAGTCGTGTGTCGTGTGGTGGTGTACCACTGCTACGGAATCCCAGGGATTCACTGCCTCAGATAGAGGCATGGGTCTGAGTCTCTTAACTTCGTAAATCGGTGAAATTTTAGTTTGGTAATACAACTTGCACCGTCTTTGAGCACGTTTCCACAGAAGAACCAAAAATAGGAATACCAGGCGTAAGACAGAAACATTTATTCAAAAGACGCAATTTTCTTCGTAAAGATGCCTTGTGCATGTTCCACTTGCGGAGCCTTACTTCAAGTGAAACTTTTAAAAACTTGGGTCATGTAGTGACACTTGTAAATCTGATCCAAAGTTTCGTAGGATTCATAGGAAGCAGGTTGGAAACTCTCGTAAGGCTTCCATATGTATGACATCTTAACCAATTTAATTAATTTCCTAAAGTGATGTCGACTATAGAATGGAGGGAAGAAAGGAGACAACTGAAAGACAAATATATAGCATTTAATCAGACGTGACCCAATCTCAGTTCCTCAGCTCTTCCACCTACCTTTCCTGGAAGCAAATTTCCCATACATCCACACATGTATTCGTGTTTTCCGCTTCTCAGTTAACTCAGATGCGGGACGTGTAATGCTTCCCCTCCCCCAACCCACCCCTCAAGCACTGCAGTCATGGTCGACCCTCATGTTCAACTATGAAATCCACTTAAACAGTTATCAAAGCTTGGCGGGCTGGTCTGGTTAGCAGATCTGGAAAGTGATCGCTAACAAGCGAGAGGTTAAGATAGGAAACAACACTCAATGTAAAACAAAGCAATGTGAATTGACAGTAAGTGAGGCATCGTGTGGAGACGAACAAAATAAAAATCTGCCGCCGTACACGACGACAAAGTGGATATAAAAAGATGGAAGCTGAAAATGAAAACATCCTAACAGGAGCAGAGGACCCACCAGGTCATTGAGGTAATCCTCCACACGAGACAAAGGTGTTGTGGTGACCTTCACGGCTCTGACCAGTAGCCGGGGGCACGGGTAGGCTCGGGGAGAGGCGCTCACGCACAACTGGGCACACCCAGTCACGGACGGCCACGGCTGGATACACAGTAACACAAGTGGGCACACCCAGTCACGGACAGCCCCAGATAGACACAGAGAAACATAGCAGGCACACCTAGTCACGGACGGCCACGGATGCATACACAGTAACACAGCTGAGCACAGCAAAGCACGGATGGAAATTGATAAACACAGTTGGACACTGACGGGCACGTGACGTTATTAACAAAGCGAGATAAAGAAATAACCCGAACACTTATGACTTCCTCGAAACGTTACTAGGTACTGACAATTGTGAAAAGAGAGATGACTGTGTGGTACTGACTGCGGACGTTAAAAGTGACCTGATGGGAACATGAGAGACTTAAGATGGATGAGGACAGTTTGAGCGAAGCTGATGATGGCCTCTGTGACCGACTGTGGACCGAGACGAGGGTCATAACTAGGATGACTTTGACACCAGACCACCAGGTCATCAGGCCTTTAGAGAGGAAGGGGAGTGGCAAGGAATAAGAAGTGGCAGGGAAGAGGAGAAGGGGGAAGATACCTGCCACTATGGCCTTGATACTTGCAGTTTTACTGCGGGTTCGAAGCCCGACACTCCCGCCCTCCCTCCACGTCAACAGAATTTTTTGAAAGCGTGAATTTCTTGTGTTATGTAAGTGGGTCGTGGCGCCCACTGAACACCGTTCATTTAACACTTGAGGCTTTCCACCTGCGGCCACCCACCTACAACCTTCTCCCCCATGACCACCCCACCCACAGTCCCCCAACCGTGGCCACTGAAGTACAGCTTTCCTCCTGCAGCTATCACCAACATCGCCCCCACCCTGCGGCTACCCCACCTACAGCGGCCTGTGTGATGCCTCCTACTTGTCACCTGCCTCTGTCTACACCATGACCTCCTCAGACCGAGACAAGTGGGGGAGAAGATGGCGTCATTTCACTCGGATTTCTCATGATAACAGTCGCTTAGTTCGTGATAAGGTTAAGGTCTGCTGTTGCAGGACTGGTTACAGAGATGTGACACATCTTCACAATAGTTTCAAGAGACGAAAACTGATTTTTTTTTCTTTCCAACGATTACAGAATTACAAAACTTTGTGAAAAGATATCGCTATTCAAGATGTAGCTCAGAAATTTCAGTACTGAAAGAGATTCACATTTTTTGCACATTCAGTGTCTGATGAACATAACTCAAATTTTATGAGAAAAAGACACTTCAAAAAAAGACTGAAAATACAATCATGAAAGCTAACACAGTGAGGCTCACCGGTTACCTGAGCAGGTACAATTCATAGATAGTTACCCAGGGTTGGAATCTTCCTTCCAACTGGTCTTGAGAGAGTGTTATGGCTGCTGGGAGAACACTGAGGACCTTCAAGCCTCAGACGCTTATGTTATCCTCTCTTACTGATGTTATTATTGTCGGGTGGTATTTCAAATTCTTCGGTGTTTATCATAAAACGGGTCTTATGTATTATCCGCTGGGGGCAACCTTGTAATTATGGTGGTAATTTAAGAAATATGTAGCATCATCAACCTGACAAGAACATTACAAGTCAGACAGGGTGAGAGAAGTGTATAATCAGACACACAAAAGTGAGTGACAGACATGATGACAACAAGAATATATATCATCAACTTGGATGACGTGATGATGACCACAGACGCTTTACTACTGCACTGACACACACACACTCACACACACTAGGTGGACAAGATGGAGAAACATTTATTAAGACGTTGATGATGTGAGGCAAAACGTTTGAGGAGAAGGATGTAGTGATCCCAAAAATAAAGTTCTCGTGTCGGGAGAGGAGGGTGTTGCCTCTTTTAATTCACGCCTCATTACTAGTATCTAATGAGGGCAAAAAGTAGGCAAGGTGGGCGTCGACTGGCCGGCCGCTGGTGTGGCCAGGTGAGGGGGAGGCAGGCTGGCCTGTGATGTGGCCAGGTGAGGGGGAGCACCCGGCAGTGCAGCTCAGTCTTACGATACAGTTGGAAGGTGTGTACCCAGGACCTGCATTGTCTTATGATGGCGGGGAGGTTTGCTCTCTCTCTCTCTCTCTCTCTCTCTCTCTCTCTCTCTCTCTCTCTCTCTCTCTCTCTCTCTCTCTCTCTCTCTCTCTGTTCTCCACTTCCTCCGCCTCCGCATGGATAACTCCACCTGTCCACAATGAGTCAGGTTGCCACACAGGGCCACACAATAGCGGCACGTCAGTCCTCCTAAGTAAAGTGAGGTTTGCAAAGCTATACAGCCCCCGGAGATACCAACCCGTAGGGCTGTTAAGGAGCTCGTCTGTGACGTCCACTCTAGTACACAAACCTGCCAGTGAGAGCTGAGGGCCACTGCTGCTACACCAAGCAGCCAGACATTACTACGTTCAGTACCCGACATGTTCCGGGCACTCACGTCCTGGTCTTAGCAATCTTGAAGAAAAGAAAACCAGAACAACATGTAGAGTGAAGTCAGTCATAGCTCCTTGGATGTTTCCTGAGCAGGTGGTGGAATGCCCCGACCATTAACATTGCCCCGACCATTAACATTACCCTGACCATAAACATTACCCCAACCATGAACATGGTCTAGTAAGAGGGAAATAATTGGTTAACATGCAAAGGCTTGCCTTAAACGTAGGTTTACAGGTACCATTAACAGACCAGTTCCAACCTTTATCTTGGGAGTATATGATTAAAACTCAATATTCGTAATACATGAAAGTTAAAATAAGATCTTGAAACTTCCACACACAAAGAACGGATCATGTGCGAGAATATCTGAATCTGCATTTTACAGTCGTGGTAGTAGTAGTTTTGGCAACCTACCATACTCCATAATGCAATTTGTCTAACGTTAACCATACGATCACGTGATGTGACGAATACCCACCATTGTCACTTTCACTCCACCGTACGTGGAAAAATGCTTAGAAGGTTTGTGGGAAGAGACACTGGCGAGATAACCAGTAGAGTGTAGGGGTGGGAAGATCTCGGTACAGTGTTGTATCTGGAGAGGTTAGAAAGCGCACATTGACCCACTTCTCCGTCAATGGAGCACAGTCTTCCCCCTGAGACTATCACCGGCAACACCAGCAACTTACACAGTGCCAAGAACTAAAGTGAATGACTTCACAGTCAAGTGACCTTCAAAACCCAGACTCCAGGACTGCTCGACCTGCCTCTCGCATCTGCTCCACCCAGACGACGACGTGATATAGTAGATAACGAGGGTGCGACCTGTGGATATGATGGCTTAACCTTTGTCCAAACCCTTCATGATCACGTCAACCGCTGAGCCGTATAACCTATGGTCGTCCCTCATGCTCAAGGGTCGTACGTCATCCTCAAAGGTCTTAACGTTGTCCTCGAGGGATGTACCGTAGTGCTCCAGGGTCGCACCGTTAGACTTGATGGTCGTGGTGTCGTTTACCTTATGTAGTCTTCGGAGGTCTTCTACCCCAACAGCTCAGGCCGAATCCACGCTGCTGGGTCGAGCCGTTGATTGCCCAAGCTGTAGGAGGCTGCGGCCCGCAGGCTCACGTAACCACCACAGCCTGGCTGGTCCGGCACATGACAATGACTTCAAGCGCCAGTAAGTTTGTCAGACTTAAAGATGCATGATCAGCGCACGTTCTGACTCGGATATATTTATTACTAGAACTGACAGCAAACATACTCACTAGAACGTAGACACGAGATGTAGATCGTAATAACTACCAGAAGAATGATGGGGAACGAATCCTACATTGTGCCTAAATATAAACTTCCTTGGAATGAAATACTAAACATTATGCACAGTAACACCAGTGTTTCTGACGGAAGGGAGGTGATCTATGATCGCTGGCAGATGAAACCATTAACGTCTCGACTGTCAGAACTCAATCTGACGCACAAGTATCTGAACTGACATTCGTAACGACCCCGTAGCACATGTAGATCACAACAACAAACGATCGGTGGTAAACGTATGTGGCCAGCCCACCGGCGGTAGCTACGTAAAAATGACGATTACTGCAATATAATGCCCACGAGATCAGGTAAACAACCTGAGATACTTGCTCACAGGCCACAGGGATAGAAACGAGACCCCAAAGTCATCGGTGTGTGTGTGTGTGTGTGTGTGTGTGTGTGTGTGTGTAGCCCGGCTGGTGACCACTCATGCCCACGACTTCGTACAGGTCATGCGGGTTTAGTGACCTGCTTGTGGATCCCTCCACGTCCAGTTGGGTCAAGACACGCCCACCTACCTCGACACAAGTACTGGCCGCCCAGATTATGCCACAGTAATTGGGTATTGTTCCCGGCGGTCCTCGTTAAGGAAGCCGGCCATCTGACACCTACTGATGGGATTTGGTTAAAATATGTTGTTTGCCAGACCGATGACTGGGGTCTAGTTTTTCTACACCCGCAACTTGCTTTAGTCTCTCTCTCTCTCTCTCTCTCTCTCTCTCTCTCTCTCTCTCTCTCTCTCTCTCTCTCTCTCTCTGGGGTTACAAGAAGGGCTGCTCTAACTCTTGGGCTACCGCCAAAGGTAAAGTGAAGACGCACATGCTACCTTTCTGTAGCAGTGCCACCAACCAACACATGGAATAACTTTTTGCAGTACTGCTAGCATTATTCATAAGTGTCTTGCTGGTCTGATGCCATATAATGATGATGATAGCTCTTGTTTCTCCCTATATATGTATCAGGCAGATAGATTGTGTGTTGTTAGCACCCAGGAGTAGTAGATCACCTGCTGCAGGTGAGATGCTGGTCGGGTTAGAAGGTCGACTGTTCTCTGACGTCCACTCGTAACGTGATCTTGTCAAGCCATGTTTGTCTTGAGTGTCTGCAGTGTTGTGCTAAACGAACTCTATATTTGTTGGCTACGAGTGATAGCGTCTGTCCCTGTCCATTTGTTTGTCTATCTGGAGCAAGAACAACAACAACAGACAAGCAGACAAATATATGTAACTTTACCCTCAGACAAATGGAACTTCCGTTACAAACAAAAGTGGTCGTAAGATTCAGTTTGTACCTTAAAGACAGCGTGTCGGAAAGCTACATGATTACTGTCAAAGGTCACTGGCTCCTCCTCACGGCTCACAGATTAATTTCCCGTGACAGGAGGAGGTTGACAATACGTACACCATCACGGAGCTGCCCAAGCTATTCTGACTTGGTGAATAAGTGACTTCACTGACAATTAGGTGGTCAAAAATATGAAGGTAATGAATAAAACCATCCCGCTGTTGGCAGAGGAATGTACAATCTGAACTCACTAATTTGAGAAGGTGCAGAGGGGGACAACCAAGAGCGATTGTCCAAATGGTCGAAGCTCAAGTCTTAGTTGCCAGCTACCGGGAGAGATACCAGATGATGCTCATGGAGAGACTTTGTACGTACTTACGGAGGAGATAATAAGGTTCTTCTCCTCATACATCTAACTGCCTTACGTACCATGAGCACAGAGACTGGCATCAGCAGTCAACATCAAGGAAGGCCAGGATACAGGCCGAGCTGAGAGGATACAGATGAACTTGCGAAATTAGAAGAATCTTACAGGTACAGATTATGGTCACCACCTCGCGGCTACTCTTATACTTCCCTCAGCCACCAATCCCCCGCCAACGTTGCCTGATCCTGTCTGCAGCAGGTGCAAGAGATTTAATGGCTTCGTACGGTCACTGCTGAGAACCTCCTCCTGCAGGGAACGACACTGGGTGCCCCTGGGGCTACTGCTGCTGCTGCTGCTGCCCCTGACGCCGGTGATGATGAGTTATGTGTAGCGTTTGTCGCCCTTGACTGCTCACCTAAGACGGTTCATGACTCGCGGGTGACAGCTGCCAGCCGGTCCCACTGTGAATACCTTCAGTGATTACATCGAGGCGACAGCACCGCGGCCAAGTCACAGCTCAGGAGTTATTGCAAGTGTTGCAACCGGCGATTACTTTAATCACTTTCTTAATAACGAGAAGCTGTTGACAGACCTTAAAAGTAATTTGCACTCATTACAAGAAACACGACCAACTCACTAATGCACATACATAACAACACATCACTGTCAGCAGCACTGCACACGTCAGGTCGTTAGCTGCCAACATATCGGTGCCAACAGCGATAGACACGTCAGGTTGTCAGCTTCCCCCGATCAAGGCTATTTCTACATGTTCTGTTCCTAAGACGGTGACGGTATCTATCTGGTGTTGGCAGAGCCGCCCATATGGAATGTTGTCCTGAGTGTAGTGATCATGGAGCAATGAAAATGAAATCGATGGTGATAGTGATGGTGGTGGCGGCGTGCCACTGGTGATGGTGATGAAGAAACAGCGGTGTGAGGCCAGCCGGACACCCGACCTCACGTTGATTAACCTAAGAGAAGGTAAAACGGTAACGGTATTTTTTCTCACGAGTTACGAGTCGCTAGATAAACGGGAGTTCTGTTAACAGGATCCTGGTGAAACCAGTTCAACTTCTCTTAATACTTCAGTCAACCCAGACATTACTTATCTAAATTTACATAAGCCAGAACCTATAAGTCAATGCTTTTTTAACCGATCCTATATCAAATGGATATCTGATTACCCAGGGTTCCCAGTAATCGACTCTGATCCCCCTCCCCCAGCCAGGGTCAGGAGAATGGTTGTGTAAGGATGTGAAGGTTTGCAGGAGTCCATCTACCACACCAGCCTATGAGTAAGGAAAGATAGCGCCTCGTTTTAGTTGTGGTAAACGTCGCTGACTTCTAATTCACTGGCCAGGGTTCGATCCTCGGCGCTACTAGACAGTGCGCATTTCACCTTTTGTTAATCCTTTCTGTGGCTGGTAGATGAGTAGGCACCTACGTAGGCGGGGGTTAAAGGAAACACCAAGGTTATTACAGCCTAACCAGCCGAACGCCTGTAATTCAGCTGGAGATTTCCTTGGGATGTACATGTCCAGGGACATGGCAATCACTGGCAGGCCAAATGAGCCTACCAGGTGTGGGTAAACAACACACAACAATGTGAACCTTCCTACCACACTTGTACCTGAGGCCCCTCCTGCAGACACCACGCACGGGTGACCTCCGCCAGCAGAGGTGGTAAGACCAAAGCAACGAAGAAACGACACGGAGAACCAAAGAGCGACTCACTGTCGTCTTGTCGTTCCAGGTTCACGAAACTCTTAAATATTTAAATTTTCTGCCGCCAACCATAACAGTCTGCTGAGCATAAAAGTTGTTAGGTGAGTGTTGCACGAAGGTCAGATGGGCACACTTCCTTCACGACAACACTTGATAGTCTGCCAGCTGTCACCTAGGCTGCCATGAAAGGGTCACCTCTACACCCTATACTACACTATGACGTGTACGCACATACATATAGATACGTATGTACGTACATAAATACATAAACACAAAAGAGGAAGGAGCTATCATGTTCTCATCATTTCTTATTTTACCAGAATGTCATATCCAGATGTCGTGTCCAAGTGTCGTCTTCAAGTGTCTAAATAATATGACTAAAAGTGGTTGGAAGAAGTGTGGAAGGGAAGCTATATATATATATATATATATATATATATATATATATATATATATATATATATATATATATATATATATATATATATATATATTCCTCTATTTATTTGTAAGTATAGACTGATACTCAACAAGAAGCCATACTATGCTAGCCACACAGGCTGCTGCTGTTGCTCAGGGCTGACTCCCCATAGCCTTACCCACACCTACCTTGTCTACTGCAGGTTGTGGAAGCCTTGTACACTTCCATACTTTATCCAGAAGTACAAACACAAACCCACTGACACACAAGTTCTATAAATGTACATACACTTTACACCCACATATATTTTACCCTCCCTTACCCCCATATACACTCATCTTGCCACCCGCTTGCATTTTGCCCCCGTTGTATACACACACCCACCTTCCCGCATACTTAATCACCTACCACCCTTTCACTGTCATCATACTCTTGCAAACGGACGGACTCCACCTGCACACATCCACGTACCCAACTTGTTCACCCACATCCTCCCTCATCTTACATTCATCCACCTGGTCACCCTCATCCTACTCTTCCTGACTCAAGGTGCAGCAGGAACATCTGCCAATTGAACTTCCTTTCACCCGCAGGGAGCAGCTGGTTCAGGGCGTGATGACAGCGAGGAGCCTGGTGGCGGGGAGCCTGGAGCAAGTACGAGCGGGGGAACAAGCCCTCAACACCCTGGCCGCCCACTCCTCTCCTCAATTATCTCCCAACTCAATCACCAGGTAAGACTCTAACACCGCATACTTTCCTTCCTTTCCGACTTGCCAGAAGCACTGGAACCAAACCTGAATATGTTAGCGGATGATGCCAAGGTCATGTAGAAAGTTAAGAGTGATGGGAACTGCATCACCTTACAAAGGGACCTCGACAGACTTTAGAGTTGGTCTGATGATATCAAGACAGAAGGGAAAAGTGAAAAAAGGCCTCTATGTAATTATGATGTACTAAATAAGCAGTAGGAATCTACGACAGAGGGACTCGGGCGTCGACACTATACATAAACCAGTCGCCAGATCTCTATCTCACGGAAATTGTGAAGGAGACAAACAGTCTCCTGGCAAATGCCAGATACGCGTTCAAATACTTGATTAAGGAAACATTTAGGAAACTGTTCACATCCTATATCAGGCTAGAACTAGATTTTGCTTCTCCAATTTGGTCATAGCACTTCAAGAGGCACAGAGAACTTGGGTCGTTGTATGATGGCAGCGATGCCTGCCGTCAGTTCAGGTGGGAGGACTGTCTCAGAAATACTAGGCTGATCACTTGACAGGTTTTTGTTGCTGTTGCTCACATGTGAGCGCGTCAACCAACAAACAGATTCAAGAAATAACACGTTGCTCATTGGATGGCATGAAGAGTGTTGCAGGAGAATGTATCTCATATCTAGTTTCATCTTGCATGTAAATAAAACGTGAAAGGTATGATCATGGAGGAGATCTATTGTCTTATCTCCCACCAAGATGGTTTACCCAGACACATCTGGATCGTCGACGTAAATGTTTTTGTTTCTCTTCCGTTTTTACTTGAGGTTTGTTTAATCTTTGGCGTCTGTGGTGGTTGCCTGTTACCACCCAACCAGTAACACTGACGTCCGTAAATAGCTACGTTATTTCAATCATTAGATAACCATGAGACCAACATGTTGTTTGCATGTTGTAACTAAATAGTTCCACAACACCAACGATACACGGCTCACCGAGAAGCTCGGACCGTAGCTTGCCTGCCTGGGGAACCACAACATGAGTACAGTTAACAACTTGAGTCAAGAGGTTGATGAATAAATTCATGAGTTATCATTGGCCGACGTGCAGGACTTTTTTGTGTCTTAATGACCATACTTACAAACAGGTTCTTGGAGGTTTGCATGAGTTCGTTGCTTTTGTACACATTTTTCATTCAACTTGCTGTTGAGTCGAACAAAGAAATCATTCTGTTTCTGACTGCTGGATTCAGCTGTTGATAGAAAACTACTCCATTTGCTGTAATTAATATCTCGTCTGTCATTACTAATACACTTGACTGCCTCACGGTTTCATATATTGTTGGGATTAGGTTCCTTCAGTATTTGTTTAATATGATGGAAAGTTATTTCACGTGAATACTGACTGACCTTTGATTCTATGAGCACACTAGTTGACCCAACACCACGACGGAACACCATTTTGAGTATGACGATACGACCCTTGGCTATGGTGGCTTGGCCTTTCATCTTCCTCGTTGTCGTCAGGTCAGAGACCATGTCATCATGCCCAACGGACGCATCATCACGTTCGACGGCCGGTGTACCGTCGTGCTCAATGGTGTGTGGCTCCTGAGTGCTCAGAAGTACTTAAGGAGAAAGTGTCAGTGTGGAGTGGCTGTTATGGGATCTGCCCCGTCATGCACTTCCTTGGCCGGCACCGCCCCGCGCGCCCTGCTCCGCTGACGCCAGTTAGGTCAACGTAGATAATGACCAAATCTGGCCTGGTTTTTGTGGCTAGTACTAGAGGCTGTGCTGACACGATGGCGGACACCTCATCCTGTACACACACGGTGATCCCGTCCCGCACCGTACAAGTAGGTAGTTACGTCCACGACGAGACAGAAAAATAGAATAACGAACTACAACATTCGAGTTTCTACAGTAATCCAGCAAAGACAACAAAAGAACAAGTCTTTGAAACATGCAGTGGAAGAGCTATCACAAGTTCCAATAACAAATTAGGGAAGAATCTCGCTAGAAAAGATGTTTATAGGAGTGTTAATGTTATGGAAGATGAGAGTAATAAGAACATCAGTGAGACTGGATGCAGATAGTCGACAAAACGTTTAAGTTTCTAAACCAGCAGATGATGTCACCAGTGAACACTTCGAAAAGATGAAAGGCGGCTGAAACAACTAAAGGCCATGATGAATTAAGGAGTGTGACGACTTTCGTCAAGCTTCATTCATGGAACTTTTTCCCTGCAGGGAAGGTATGGCAGCTAGCTGACCTCACCCTCACGACCTCTCGCTCAGCTAGTTCTAAAATCTGAATCAGAATAACATCTAATCTGACAACTCAAACAGTTTGAGTTTACTGATGACAGAATGAAGGTATATATGATGCTGGTAAAGTTTGAAATTAAAACTGAATAACAAAGCGAGATTTTTTGTTGTTCCATACATGAAAATTAAATGACAACTGATCTTTCAGTCGAAGTCTTATGGTAAGTGTACTCAGATGGTTTGGTTGAGAGAGGCCGTGACCTGAAGTGACCCTACGTTCACCAGGTCACTCAAGCGGTAACACCACGGGGGTAGCAGCAGTGAGGACTGGTACTGAGGAGTGTGTGTGAGCGGTGATGCCATGCCCGGCCAGTGAAAGGCACGCGGGTGTGTGGCCTTCACTGCCACGAGGGAGGCAAGCCACGTTGAGAACACGGCGATGGAAGACAGAATGTGGAGAAGGAGAGAGAAATGTAATGTAAGTGTTGATTATTGATGGGAATTGAAAGACATGAGAGGAAAGACGGTGAGTGGGAAAGAGAGAGAAGGAAAGACATGAGAGAAAGATGGTAAGTGGGAAAGAGAGAGAAGGAAAGACATGAGGAGAGACAATCATATGATCATGACACTTAAGTCCATCTTGTGGTGAACATGGAAAATTATTATAGATTTTGATCACTATCGTATGCTTCGCCATTTAAGGAGTTGATGGCAGAAAGAACACCCTCCAGCCCTCTCTCACCTACAGCGTGGCTAGAGATGATTTGGGGAGGATTCTAGCATGAGTCCAGGGAGAAGGCGAGAGGTGGAGAGGTGTTAGTGAGAGCTGGGGGAGGGAGAGGCTGGCTGAACGGTGTCTTCTGGTGTTCCACGCTTGGCTGCCCTTGTGGTCATCGCCGAGTCGTTTTGTCGTAATATGAATTTCCTGGCTCATAGTGTTGTGACCTGGAGCCACTGTCATGATCTGGCAGCAGAGGTGAAACCCAGTGATACCAGTTTAACCTGGTAGTACTATGAAGCCTGGTAGTCCTGGTCTGACCTGCTGGTATTGCCTTAACGGAGTAGTTGAGACTTCAGGTCGTACTGCCGTGACATCTGGTTGATGGTGTGACCTAAAGGTGTCGAGCTGACCTGGAAGTTTGAGTATAATCTGGTAATCAGTTCAACTTTTTTAAAGTGGCGTGGCCTGGGTTTTTCTGCTGATGGAACCTAATGATACAGTGGGTTCTGATTACAGTGTCTTATGATGCTGGTGTGAACCTGCTGTTAATGATGAATGCCGGAGTCCCTTCAGGATTACTGGTACTGACAAAGGGTCACTAGTGTGACCTGGTGGTCGTGCTACGACCTGGAGGTGCTGACGTAGGTTGGAAGACAGGCAGGAAGCAGTACGGATGTTCTCCATGCCAGACAAACATCAGTACCAAGCAGGTGGTTCAAGATAGCCACAATGGTTGTTGATAACGTCTCATGCATCCTGAGCCCAGTTGATGACTGTCCAGAATACCGCCCACTGCTGCTTGAGGTGGAACACTGGCCAGGGCTCAGCCTGAGGTGAGGAATTGAACATTAAATCGTCGATATGTTTACTACGTCTAGTTTGTATGTTTTGGATGGTCTTTATATGAAATAAACGCGGTGAGTGTGAGGGTTGTTGCTGTGTTTGTATTGAAAGTCTGACACCATAGCAAGCGCGGACGGCATCAAGTACATACTTATGAGCCTCACCCCACAGCAGAAGTATCATTAAGTACCTCCCAAGGTGGCTGGTCGTTGTGTGGATGTTGATCATGATGAGATCCATTGGTCTGTTCTCAATGTACACATCAGCCTTCCTCTTTCGTGTCAGTATCTCTTACAGTCATCAATCATCTTTTTTTCTGGAAGAGACAATATTACATGGTAACGAGTAATTCATGATTCAAAATCCGAATACATATATATCAAGACGGATAAAGAGCACTGAAACACCCGTCTATCCCTGAATCCGGCATACGATGCAGTGACACGTTTGAAAGTAAGGGGCCAAGGTTTGGTATTTATTCATGAGATCATAGCAGCCTACGTCACACAAAATATAAAGAGAAGCTGCATGTTGTAGCATTTACAACGCACGCTTCGCAAACACGCTCACTCTGTACTTCAAGCCTAAATTTCACAAACAAAAACGCTTACGCATGTACAACCCAAGTTTGATAAAAGAAAAAAAAAAAGTAAATTATAAATTCATCACTAACAAAAATCCGAATGATATACATGAGAAATCTGTCTAGCTATGTCTCACAAATCCATCCATCCATTCACTTGTATACATCCATCTACTCATCCATTATCCACTTTTATCTCTTCATCCACTTATCACATCCACCCCAGTCGTCGTGCTCAACATTCGCCGGGTCCAGTCCTAGCAGATGCCTTTATCTAAAAAAGCCTATTCTCTAGGAGCGTTGGTCCCTGAGATATACATATCTTACCTTGACGAAATGTAGATTATGTATATGTTTACATAGCATAGGTCCGAATTCTGGTTGAGGCAGTCGGTCCGCACTCGACCCAGCTGTTCATCCATCCCTAGGGGTTGGTCGATAAAATGAGTACGTGGATCAGGCTAGGAATGGCCTTGTTCAGGGCCTCAGCTGCCCGTGCCGTCTCAGCTAACAAAAAAAGACGTCTACAGGGAATTACGTCACTGCCAAGATGATGGTGAGAGGAGGAGCACATGACGCGCCTTACGGTTCCACAGTTAAATAATATCAACTTGGAAGCATCTTGAGAAATGTAGACAGAACTGTGTGTGTGTGTGTGTGTGTGTTCACGTTATGCACGACTGCAAGGAGGATGATAAGCAAGAAAATGTTACATGAATACGTTATACACGGGAAGTTTGATTCAACTTAAGTCTATCATCTCCCATGATCATGGCCGTCAACATAAGGTTATATCCACCAACCTGAAAATCTTTCAAGACCTCCTTCAAGTTATAGATTATAAGACCACATACACTCCATGGATGTATCCATGCTGTAGGACACAGGGTACAAGAGTGAAGATAATGTAAACGAGATTATATTTCTTTGGATTAATATCTTACATACGAAAGACAATGACCACATCTGCAGTGTCGTGCCCTCACACCAACACACAGTTATCACACTCCTTGCCCAGTGCTTCAGTCCGGCCGACATGGCTGGCTTCCAAGGTGCTCTTCCAAGGATGAGGTTCCAGGGACAGGAAGGTAAACGGTACGTACAGTATTAGCAGTGGCGTTACAGATCAAATTAGTTCTACCATTAACGAAGGAATTATTCTTGCCTTTCACACAGGTTGGACTCAACGTGTCGTGCTGATAGTGGCTTGTACAGTGAAGAAAGTGAACGAGATGATGACACAAAAAGTCCTGATAGATCGTCTGGCCATATTTCAGGTGATTATATTATCAATAAAAGAATATTATGATTGATACTAGAAACCAAATGGCAAAATGCTTGTAAATGTATATTCCAACAGTGGAATAAATTTTTCTGACGTTGTTTTTGATAATACAGTATCATTTATCATTATTGTCAATTCCTTAATAATTATGACTCTCCGAATATCAATAACTAGAAGTAGCTCTCTCGGAATATTAACATTTCCCCTATTTTCAGCTTCAGAGGATGATTTGTGGACACCAAGACACGCAAGTGACTCTGTCAAAGATGCTTTCAACAGTGATCCTCAGAGAGGTGACGATTCATGTTCATCCACAAGTTTCAAATCTCCCTCAAGTACACAATCAGAGTTTCAGGGTCACATCCATGGAGTCATGACACCACAACTGATTCTGATAAAGGAGGGCGATGTACCACAATGGAAATCTCCCTCAAGTGGCTTGCCATCTACTTCAACAGAGATCATCGAAGGGCTAGAAAAGGAGGTGCAGTGGCTTCAGTACACACTCAGTGAAGCTGAGAAAGAGTGGGATGAGGTAAGGTTTTTGATAGGTAGTAATTCACTGTCTAATTTAAGCCAACACTAACTCGGCTGTTCCTGAAGTACTTTTATTGCAAAGGAAGGAAATAGCAGCCCTAGAAATATGCATACATTCTTTAGTCTTACGCTGTATCATTGTAGACATGAAAGTGCAAATGTTAATCTCAAATATGAAATCATTGATTGCAATTGTATGATAATCCTGTAGTAATATGAAGAGTCGTTGATAATGAAAGTAAGATTGTTTTATATTCACCATCCCTGAGGTAGGGAAGATAATTTTGCGTACGTATTCCCTGCGTGCCGTAGAAGGTGACTAAAGGGGGTGGGAACGGGAAGCTGGAAACCCTCGCCTCCTTGTATTTTAATTTCTGAACAGAAGATGGAGCCAGATGGGGAGTGCTCATCCTCCTCAAAGGCTCAGAATGGGATGTCTGAATGAGTGTGGATGTAACCAAGATGAGAGGAGAGGAGAGATAGGTAGTATGTTTGAGGACAGAAACCTAGATGTTCTGGCTCTAAAAGAAATGAAGATCAAGGGTAAAGGGGAAGAATGGTTTGCAATTGTCTCAGGAGTAAAGTCGGGGGTAGGTGAGAGGACAAGCGATAAGGAAGGACTAGCACCACTCCTTAAGCAGGAGTTGTGGAAGTGTTTGACAGAGTTTAAGGAAGCAAATTCTTGATTGATGTAGGTAAAGTGAAAAGTGTATGGCAAAAGATGGGTGATTGTCGGTGCTTTTGCACCTGATCATGAGAAGAAAGATCATTAGAGGCAAGTGTTTTGGGAGCAGCTGAGTGAGTGTGTTTGGAGTTTTGATGTATGAAACCGGGTTTTAGTGATTAAGGGGACGAAGGTTCTGTCCGCCCCCAGAAGAATGTGTGGAGAGAAAGGTATCTCGGAGGTTGATGATAAGTATGTTTGAAAGAATATTAGTTCCAGGAATATTATATGGTTACGAGGCATGGGCTATAGTTAGGGTTGTGAGGAGGAGGGTGGATGTGTTGTTGGAAATGAAATGTATGAGAACAGAATGTGGTGTGAGGTGGTTTGATCGAGTAAGTAATGTAGAGGTAAGAGAGATGTGTGGTAATATATAGGATGTGGTTGAAAAAGCAGAAGAGAGTGTGCTAAACTGGTTTGTACATATGGAGAGAATGAGTGAAAAAGGGTTGACAAAAACGATATATGTGTCAGAAGTGGAGGGAACAAGGAGAAGCGGGAAACCAAATTGGAGATAGAAGGATGGGGTGAAAAAGATTTTAAGCGATCAGGGCCTGAACATGCAAAAGGGTGAGAGGCGTGCTCGGAATAAAGTGAATTGAAACGATGTGGTATATTGGGGTCGACGTGCCGTCAATGAACTGAACCAGGGTATGTGAAACGTCTGGGGTAAACCACAGAAAGGTCTTTTTGGCCTGAATGTGGATTAGGAGCTGTGGTTTCGGTGCATTGCACATGATAGCTGGAGGCTAAGTGTTTATAATGTTTCTATTTACATCTGCAATCCTATCTAGGGAGTAAGCCAAATTTTTCATTCCCTCCCAATCATATGGTTCACCTATTCATTTTACACAATTTGCAGAATACGTCATATATTTCTTAGTTTTACAATGATCTTCAAAGCTTTCCTATGTTTCAGGAGCAGCACCACCTCACTGAGGACGAGGTGACAGTAAGGCAGAAGGCCGAGTTACTAGAGGAAGAGCTGAGGCAAGTGGAAGCAGAGAGGTCAAGACTTATTCTCATTGAGGACAAACTTCGGCAGTTGCTGCAGGTGCTTTTGTCCTTGGCTGATATGGTGAGTGATGGAAACGTCTACCAGGGCCACTCAAGTGAATGTAATTCTTCATGTTCTTTCTTTCTTTCACACATGTTCATTTAACTACATTAGCAAGGTAGCGACAGGAACAGATTGAAGAAATTGCCTCATTGGCTCACATAATAATTCTTATTATAGCATGGAGGAGTTGCAGACTAAAGTCATACTTGTTCTGGTAAGCAAGTTTACCTTCCACCAAGTGCCAGTGAAATTATCTATAAGATGCAGAGCATATGTGCAGCTGCTGTTGCTTACACTACAGATACATATTTCCCAAGAATGTCCATAAGTATAAGCAGGATAGAAAGAGAAAAATGGTAGACAGTAGTATGACTGATATGTTTCTGGCAAGAAGTTTTTGTGATAGTGTTTATGGTGTAAGGTCTGTGAGCATGTTAAATGGAAGCACATATACCACATAATTATGCTTTTTGAATTGCGTTGTATTTTAGGTGTTCTAGCATAGATGTGTCACAGAGAAAGCATGGATGAAAGTTGATAAGGAATAATAGCAAAAATCAAACCTCTCAGGCAATTTACACAAACAGAGAGATATTGATAAGACAGCAAATAATGGTACTGAGATGGTGTGGAGTCACTTGACTGATATATCAGAGACTGACACAATGGTGTAAGACAGTGGGATAAGTCAAATATAAGAAAACAGTAGAAACATCTGAGGCCCAAGATTGAATAATACATTGCCTACAACCATCAGAAATACTATTGAGTGAAAAAAGAAAGTTTATAACGACCCTGGATATAACAGAGGATTTGAAGGTTATGAGTTGAATGAGTACAGAAGCAACGCAGCAGCTTCATGTGTCTTCTGTTCCCCTCCCCTACGGAAATTTTCAATCCACAAGTCTCCCATCAGGCCTACTTGAAAATCCTGTGTGTGTGTGTGTGTGTGTGTGTGTGTGTGTGTGTGTGTGTGTGCCTAACAATCAGTTTTGCCAGTTAAGCTTGCTTTGCATTAATGTAAGTCACTCTTGATTTTCATTCCTTTATATAATACAACAAAAAAGGGTATCAGGTTATAATGAATCATTACTTCCCTTTCCCATCCCATAAGATACGATTAATTCATAGTGTTTATCTTTAAGAAAACATGTATCAAACTAAATAGTTCTGAAGCAAAATCATGTTCATGTTCCTGCCTTCCAGAACCTCTCCCGCCGAACACTCAGTCGACTTGTGTTGGAAGCTTTGGAGGACTGCTCAGGCATCAAGCTGGGAGACCTGAGTGCCACATGTGTTGCAGGAGATGGAGACGTGTCTCCACTTGCCTTTCTCAATAACTTACTTTCCTCCACCTCCAACTACCAGACATTATCCACCGAATCCCTCATTCACTTGGCTCTCCAGGGCCTCACGCATACACCTGGCATACCCAGGTTTCCAGAGCGCATCGAAGCCACACTGGGATGAGAGGCACGTCACGCCCCGTCAGCTCTTCCCCAAGCAACTCAGCCGTAAACAGAACGTCATCCACCTGACGCTACAGGATTCTGTTTATCAGTTTATCATTATCGTGTGCATACAGCTTCTGCACCAGGTCACATGAGTCTTTTACGAAGAGTAATTGCCGATCTAGGTTTTACCTGGTATAAACAAACTTGTGAATTACCATCAGAACACTTAGAGAGAATATGGTGCATGGAATTTAAGTCAACAAGTAAATGGAAGCTTAACTTTTATTACTTCTGCAGACTGACTACAGGTGTTAGAAGTTTTGTTGTTGAGTACAAATATGTTTGAACACTTTAATCTTTAATTTTTGGAAAAGGATTGTAGTTAATACATTTTGCTGAAGAAACTCTCAAAACTGGGATAGAATTACTTGTTATTATTTTGTGTATGAATACCGAAAGTACAAATACATTATATTCATCAGCAATATGATTTTTGCAAATGGATATAAACAGAACAAGCACCAGACACAGATGAAATTCAAATCAAAGTCCCTTACTATTCTCATTCTCAAAACCATGAGCCACTTTACATTCTGCTACACTTGACATGGATTCCAGCTGAAATGTTTTGTTATGATTTCAAACCTTTTTATACAATTCATTTTCCTGTATACATAAACTGCAATGTAGATGTCTGTTAAATGGCCGATCAGTTTTAAAAGTTTATATTGATGCAACGCCCTTACGTTAAATTAGGTATATTATGGTCTTCTCTATCCACTTTCATTATAGCTATACTTTCTGTTCAGTATCAGTGTGATACTGTTCAAGAATATTGGAGAACCTCAAAGAATCTACGTCATCATATGATGATGTATGAATTCTCAGTTTTATGCATGGAAATCATGTTCCCTTTCCAAATATTTCAGTGCTTTTTGCAAATCAGAACTGCTTTTTAGTCGTGACCGTTAGTTGTAATCAAGCAATTTGATTTGATGGAATTCTTTACACATTACAGCCAGTCTTACAGTTCACACAAATATTTATCAATATTCAAAACGCCAGTGAACATTTACAGTACATGTTTTAACATATAAATTCTCATGCTACAATCACGGTACTGTATTTTAAGATACCAAGTTTGTTTTTTATACATTCCGGAAGCACCATTACATAAACTGCCATACATTTACAAACATGAAAGTAATGCTAAAGATAATACTGACCTGATGTTCCTTTACTGAGACTCTATTAAGAAACTTCAAATGACTATCACAATATACCTTAATCATATTTGATGAGTTGATGATTTTTGATAAGATTATTAGACATTTTAAGCCCATCTTAAGAGGCAATGACCTTTCCAATGTATTATTAGTTCAACATTCTCCAAATTCTCACTGATGATATGCTAGTCTTAAATGTTGTATATATGTAAAATAAAAGATTTTTTTATATGATGATCATTTAATATTGAGTTAATGTACTTGATCTATGCATAGCATATTCATACTCTCGTGTATGTACAAATGTATCCTGAATATTGGAGGATATGGATGCCATCACTGTCTCGCTGAATTTTCCCTTACATAACCCTTTGTCAAATGGCAAAAATATGTGGGAACGTTCATAAAGTTGTTTCTACAGTTATCAACTAAGGAAATACGCCAGTACAAACATTAGGATATACCTATCATCATTAAATTTCTTCCTAGTTATAAGGGATAACAATTAAAAGTTACAGATCCTACTGACCACACACTTTTACCTGGAGGTTTGCTGAGATTCTTTAAAAGTTTATTTGGTTCATAGATCGAGATACAAACTACTTAAAGGATTAGAGATTCTAGAAAAAGGGCCAGATGTAAGTACACTTCATTCATCCACAGGAACAGTAAATTGTTTGGTCGGTATGCTGTTGGGCATCCTCTTGTACATATTATAATTGATGAATTTTGACAAAAATGTTACCAGTGTAGTCCTTACACTCTTGTACAACTAACTAATTAGTGTGTATAGCCTCACCTGTTCTCCACACGCCTTCCTCAGAGTCCATCACAATGCAATGAATGCTACATTGAAAGCCGTGATGCATAATGCTAGATTGTGATATTTCTGTCTATGGATGAATGACAGTCAACAGTATGGTTGAAGTCTCCTACATGCAGGAACAAAGCACTTGATTTTTTGTCCATCACGAGCACTATACTGATGCCGCTTTATTCTTAAATTCAGATACTTGCATCTTTGTCCCAAGTAAACTTTAATGCACCCTGCATGGTATTTGGTCTGCACAACTATTTGAATTAACTCTATCATTTTCCTTTTGTATACCAGTATATATATATATGGTCTCCCACTTCTCGTTCCCTCCACCTCTGACACATATATCCTCTTTGTCAATCTTTCCTCACTCATTCTCTCCATGTAACCAAGCCATTTCAAAACACCCTCTTCTGCTCTCTCAACCACATACTATTTATTACCACACATCTCTCTTACCCTTTCATTACCTACTTAATCAAACCACCTCACACCACACATTGTCCTCAAACATCTCATTTCCAGCACATCCACCCTCCTCCGCACAACCCTATCTATTGCCCATGCCTTGCAACCATACAACATTGTTGGAACCACTATTCCTTCAAACATGCCCATTTTTGCTTTCCAAGATAATGTTCTCGCCTTCCACACATTTTTCAACGCTCCCGGAACTTTTGCCCCCTCCCCCACCCTTTGACTCACTTCCGTTTCCATGGTTCCATCCGATGCCAAATCCACTCCCAGATATCTAAAACACTTCACTTCCTCCAGTTTTTCTCCATTCAAACTTACCTCCCAGTAGACTTGTCCCTCAACCCTACTGTACCTAATAACCTTGCTTTTATTCACATTTACTCTCAGCTTTCTTCTTTCACACACTTTGCCAAACTCATTCACCAGCTTCTGCAGTTTCTCACATGAATCAGTCACCAGCGCTGTATCATCAGCAAACAAAAACTGACTCACTTCCCAAGCTCTCTCATCCACAACAGACTGCATACGTGCCTCTCTTTCCAAAACTCTTGCATTCACCTCCCTAACAATCCCATCCATAAACAAATTAAACAACCATGGAGACGTCACGCACCCCTGCCGCAAATCGACATTCACTGAGAACCAATCACTTTCCTCTCTTCCTACTCGTACACATGCCTTACATCCTCATTAAAACTTTTCACTGCTTTTAACAACTTGCCTCCCACACCATATATTCTTAATACCTTCCACAGAGCATCTCTATCACTCTATCATATGCCTTCTCCAGATCCATAAATGCTACATACAAATTCATTTGCTTTTCTAAGTATTTCTCACATACATTCTTCAAAGCAAACACCTGATCCACACATCCTCTACCACTTCTGATACCACACTGCTCTTCCCCAATCTGTTGCTCTGTACATGACTTCACCCTCTCAATCAATACCCTCCCATATAATTTCCCAGGAATACTCGACAAACTTATACCTCTGTAATTTGAGCGCTCGCCTTTATCCCCTTTTCCTTTGTACAATGGCACTATGCATGCATTTTGCCAATTCTCAGGCACCTCACCATGAGTCATACATACATTAGATATCCTTACAACCAGTCAACAACACAGTCACCCCCTTTTGTAATAAATTCAACTGCAATGCCATCCAAACCCGCTGCCTTACCAGCTTTCATCTTCCGCAAAGCTTTTACTACCTCTTCTCTGTTTATCAAATCATTTTCCCTAACCCTCTCACTTCGCAAACCACTTAGACCATATATATATATATATATATATATATATATATATATATATATATATATATATATATATATATATATATATATATATATATATATATAAATTCTATTTACCAAGCAAGATGTGCAAAGTCAACCATGTTTTTAGCCGTGTGATTAAGTGTTTGTTAAGCAGTCGTAAATAGTTAATTGATCTACATGTTTGGGAAGAAGCAGTTGAACTCCTGATGAAGGCATTACCTGTGTCAAATAGATGGACAGCAATTATGTTTTTCGTAGTACCTAAACTGATGGTTTGGATATTTAGACCTAAGGGCTTTTCCAACAGTACATGGTGGAGCTTTTGCCCATGCGTATCATTTTGACTTTTTCGGCAAATCTGGACATTTTCCCAATCAGTTAGTGCCAAATTGGACCCTGTTTAGACCACATCTGAGCTTTCATACGTAAAAACGTTCCTCAAAACGAGAGATAGTAAGTTGTGGTCTTCATCATAGAAAATGGTTTAACGCTTACTCTAAAGAAAATTGTAATTAAGGTATAACTACTCTATATTTATACAAGTTACAGTGACAAATGATTTATCATGTAGTTACTCCAGTTTGACCTTATGATGTATCTCTGCAAACGATGGCAAAACCTATGATCTTACACTACTACTGATGTGAATGAAATCTAACAATGATGAAAACTTTCTCACCTTTGGTCAAATGAAACAGTCATATATCTGTTCACATCTATTTACGTTTTTTCTCCCTTTTTAGCACATTAGCAGCTTATAACTAAAGTATCTAGTTTTTATGAATAACTAAGATAACTAAGCAACGTCAAATAACAGACGGATACCAGACTCTACAGAATCCATTGTACGACAGAACACACCTGCCTATGGAGCTCTGTTGGGTGCTGTAGATCTCGGCCCACATTGATGTCAGTCAGCCCCATCCACATCCATCATCTCCCGCCCCGCCCGCCCTTGATTAATCAAGTCATTTACCAAACATTAAATGCAATCATTCAAATTTAAAAGATCATGCACGTGAAAGGCAAGACAATCGCCAAGTTTTTGTACAATTAACCTTGTCACCCACTATTTTTTCATTGAATGCTAAATACAAATTCAAACAGACAAACAGACAGAAATATATAATTAATGCACTCAATACCTGAAATTGAAGGAGTGAGCAGCATGCACGGAAAAGCTGCAGAGCAGATTTTACCGTCCTCATATTGATCACAAATTTTGTGGAGACATTTGCATAGCAAGCGAGAACCTAGTGTGGGAAGAAACAGAATTCATCATACAGGAGAGATAAAGAATAACTCCATCCATCTATAAACGTCTACTTGCAATGTGGCAGTTGTGCTACCACTCCAGAACGTTGTTAGTCTTCAGTGAAATCTGGTAGACACCAGGAAGCAGGCAGTTTCGTAGATCTATGGATCCGTATCCCCTGTATATGCATAAGCGGTCAGTCTGGCTACTGGCTACTCGTTCTCCACGGCGCCCAGCTCATCATCCCTGCCGCACTTAGCCATAAAGCGCCGCGCCCGTCAGATGGAGTGGCGCCCTGGCATCGCGAGTGGCATCGCAAACACCGTGCAGGCATGTGACAAGGTGCCCAGACCTTCCAGCCATTCCAGGTGAAGAACTATTGACGTAGGACCCGCTCCCATCCCGACCTTTCGAGAACGTCTCTGCTGACCTGTTCTCCCACGCAGGAAAGGAATAATTGCCGTACGCCGATAGTCTGTCTGGAAGGCCACACATCACGCAGCATCATCAAACTTCACCATAGCTTCGTTACTGTGGGCGTACCAGTCCGTCTCCGCACGGACGGGAGACCTCAGTTCTCCAACTCTGAATTTCGTGCCTTTCTCAAGCGTTGGGGCGTAACTCACCACGTCTCATGACCGTATTACCAGCAAGCCAACGGTTATGCTGAGGCCTGTGTGAAGCAACCCCCCCCCCCCCCCCGGCCAGCCCACCGCCGCTCCTTTACCCCTGAGTGGCAGGACGAGTATGATGCACGACAACTCACACTGTAGCAGAAGGCGGAGGAGTAGTATAACAGCACCGCCCACTTTCTGCCACCTCTTAAGCTTGGTGAACCTGTCCCCATCCATGATCGCGTCACGAAGCGGCGGGACACAGCAGGGACAATCGTTGATAACAGTCACCGCCGGGACTGTCACATCAAGTTCCCCAGTGGTAGGGTGTGTTGGAGAAACCGCCGTTTTTAAAGTCACATCACTTCCCCCTCACCACCACCCACACCACCTTCCCAGTCAGCACTATCGCCGCAAACCCGCCCACCCTCTCCTCACACGCCAGATACGAAGGGGCAACAGCCTGTGTGGAAGAATAGCATATACGCTGTCTTCAGCGGCGATAAGTTCTCGGAAAGACAACACGCTCCTTCGTGTCATTAATCTTACGTGTGAATCTCGTTTGTTTATGGATATACTCAGTGTCACGTATTCAGCAGCATTCACAAAGCATTGGGACCTTACGCTGGTGACCCTGAGTGCGCACAGTACAGCAGCATTGCCCTCACTCCGACGGCAGCTCATGACAACACACAATTTGTATTTCCGTGGTGGAATATTCATGACAATCAAAAGCCAGTAGCTTAAAAGTCACACAGCTTATAATGTGGCATTTAAGTACAAGGTTTTAGTACTGGACAGTAGTTTAAGCTGAGTCGTCAGTTGCAAATAGGTGTCTAGATCCTTCAATGTGTATGCCATAGCGAAGGAAAGGATCTAGAAACCGGTTAAGGGAGAGGACGCAATCTAGGTCTCGCGAGTGCCCGTGGTTCTGGCGACGATGGTTAGGATGGGAGTGATGGGCATGGATGAGAAAACAGACATCATATACTACTGCTAACGACGTCCTTGACTGATAGACAGGATCTCCAGAGTACGGGCATTTCTTGATACCGTAATAAATTCTGAAGTGAAAGCCCTGGGGGTGGGCTCGACTCGTATATGTGGTCAATTGGGTCTTGGATGAATTTGTTTCCATTCTGGGGCCAGAAGAGCTATAAAATCCTGGACCATAACTAGCATTGAGACTTAATGGTAGAACATATATAAATAGAATATTTGCAAAAGGTAAAGCATCCTTCACCAGTCTGTGCAAGTCCTGGTCTTCAAAAATACCTTCAAGCCTAAAGTGTTTAGCTTTAAAGCTTGTCTAAACTCTAAAGTACCTTTAGCGGGTGTTCTGGTTGTGATTTATTGGAGTGGTAAAACTGTAAAAGGCACGGGAAACACTTTAAACAACTTCAATAATGTTTTATTAGTTAGAATATACTTGGTGAGGTAACTTAGGACAATGAGGTACTGGAGGTCAGGATTATAGTGAGGATTAAAGTAAAGTAGGTCAAATAATTCGAAACAGGCTTGGAAGGGGTCATGTGATGCTGGTGAAGGTCGGCGTCAGACGAAGCAGGAGTAGGTGGGAGAAGCTCGTTACTGACAAGTTAACGTAGACCTCTTGTAGGAGCTGGGTGTGACCCGTATTGCGGCTCCTAGAGTGTACGGTGACTGCCGAATTGTGATAAGGAAGCAGGAGGCTCCGTGAATGTGCGGCGACTGCCTGTAAGTGATTGGATTGCAGGAAGCTCTGAAGGGTCGCTCGGGATGCAGAAGTGCCGCGGGCGTGGCCGTAGGTCGTTGTTACAGCCGCTGCTCGTGACGAGCGGAGGCGATGTCCAACGCGAGTATTGCCGAAGGTGGACATCAGAGATGAGGCACCACAATGAAACTTGCCAGGAAGATGAAACGTCAAGAGTACATATGGGACATCTACTGACGGAGACGCCCTAAGGGCGGCTTGAGTCTGGAGTCACGTCGCCAAGACCTCAAGTACCGAAGTGGTACACTTGTTGCCTAAAAATTTAGTGGTAATTGCGTGACTGGTTTGCTGCGGTGATACCCGGCTTTTTAAGAAGCTATGAGATCAGGTCTATAAGGGGTAGCTTCAGACCTTTCTCCTTGCTGATGGACTTGAGGCTGTCCGTAGAGAGGCGCTTCTTATGTAAAGGGTCAGGTCATTTATAATTAGAGGCAGCTTTTGATCTGCTACTGTCGACATCGAGTGTAGAGTAGTCAGGGAATAATACTGCAGGTGCAGATGTGTAGGGTCGGCCACCAAACACTCCCTTCCGAGGATTATCATGTCAAGTGAGGTCACAGGCTGTTACCCAGTCAATGGCAACGTCATAAAGGTAACCTTGGGTCACTATATACGTACCCATAATTTAGGACCTCCAAGTGCGAATGTTCGGCCGTGAAAGAATTTGCTATATAGAAACAGGTGTTGACATTTAAGAAGAAAGACATAAAAATATTAGGATACAAAGAAAATATGGCTAAGAAATACTAAAGAACTTCATTTGTCCAGAGGTCTGTTTCCCTGAGAGATATTTGTATCAGAGAAACATCATAATAGTGTATATGTATTGAATTTCAAGATTATGGTTGTAATTTCTTACTATTGTACGAGAAAACATAAGGACCGTAATGTTATCCTGTTAAAATGTTAACAAACAACTGTGTATGGTGTTACCATTGTAGGTTGAGGGTTGCGTTGGAATAAGATAAATAACGCAATGATACTGAAAAACGCAGGTGACAGGTGATTAGAGGTGAATATTATATTATGTAATTTATCTTTGAGCGTAAATGATCATGTTACATATCAATAGCATGAAGATCGTACGTTATTTCGTTCTCATCTCTGATGACTTTAACTATCTTACTCTCGAAACTCTAGTACATGTTAACCAAAACAGTGTTCATAAGAGCTCATGCTGTAAGCCAAACTTGGTTTATTATTGGGAAAGTAAGGAATTTAAATATATGCATAGGATAGACCAGTATATGTTTTCGGCTGTGGTTATTTTTACAATGTGTGGCACCGTCAAACATTTTTCAAACTTACTTTGTTTATACGATTTTGTTAGATTTATCAAGTTTTTTACAGTCTTATCTAAGCCAAACTCTTGTTTATCCCAGTGTTAGCCAGGAAAGGACAATAGGTAGAGTAAATTCAGTAGCAAAGAGACTTAAGGGAGAGTAGAGTTGGCCATTGTAGTGTTTGATACGCATAGTACTTGTTACCCATATATATACCTATCACTTTTATTGAAATTAATCAGTGCTCCAAAGGAAGAGCATACCCTGATACTAGAATAAGCAAGAAGGTGTAGCCAATAATTTTCTTGGTAATTATTTGAAATGAGAAATATTTGAGGAAAGAATTACTTCCATATCCAGTCAGTGTCCTGTACAGTATAATCTTAAGTGAATCCTACAAAGTGGGGAGGGCTTTGAAGATTAAGGAAAATGTTGCTTTAAGTATAGGCAGTGATTATTTTGCCAATGTACTGGCAATGATGAGTCATAAGGTAATATGTGATTTTTTTTTATTATTTTTCTTGTGCCATTCTAATATTGCACGTATCAACTTTTTCTTAAGAAAATTCTTTTTGTAGTAACTGAGATTCATATGAACATCAGATTTATGAGCAAATAATAGATTTTGATTTCACAAAGTTCATAGGAAATCATCAGAGAGCTTTTTCCCATTTCCGTGATCGAATGTAGAAAACGTTTGGGTTAAACCAGTCAAATAGTCATTCTTACTTAACCCCCTCAAAGTTGGCTCTGTGCCCAGGTCCCCTGACCCTATCCTTCCTCACTGTCACCAAGTTGTGGATGATACTTTGAAAATGATGAACAAGAAACTTGATGATAGGCCCTGTTTTACACTTCCTTAGTACACATAAATGTCAGTACATATATTTCCACTAGATTTTTTTTTAATTTTTTACAGTTGCTGCCATATAGCCAGGGAACCAAATCCCCATTTTTTTGGCAAATCTAATATGGGATGCTGTAAAAGGTTTTGAAATGTGATGTTATTGGTTATTCAGATATCATTGTTTGTGAGTAATCTAAATGTTTTCTTTTCAGGTTAAGATGGGAAAGAACATCTTTGCTACAGGATTGCATTTAAGAAAATTTTCATCCTCAGTGTATTGTATGATATGCTTACCAAGGATTCAAGCTGAAGTCAGGCACCCTTTGAGTTACATGAAGCTTCACTTCATCGTACAGAGATGTAAATCCACCTATAAAAAGATATTGGATAAAGCCATGCATGATGAAAATCATCTTGATCTTGAAGAGTGCAATCAGTTTCCTGATGCACATACAAGTCATTTACCCTTTTCTTCTCCAAAAATTAGCAAAATAAAAAAAAATATCAGACAAAATTCAGTATACAAGACTTTTGGGGATGACCCAACGCATGTAAATATTTCCAGTCATACTAAGAATCCTGCAGATGAGTCCAGCAACAGAGATATACCTGGCCAAGCTCCAGATATTGGGATCATATCTGTAAAGGAGGTACTTGAAAGTGTTCAGGAAGATTTGTTCAGAGTTGACCATGTTGACAACCCTGCCAGTTTAAAATCCAAGAAATTGCATTCAAAGAAGTTAGATGTCACCAGAAAAACAGAAATATATGAACAAAAGCATAAGGCCAAGATCACCGATAAAAGGAAAAGATCACAGTCAAAAGATATTCCAAGGAGCAGAAAGAAAATTGTCTTTCTTAAGAATGAAAAAGAACATAGAGAAGGACTTAGTGAAATAATCTGTAAAATGGACCCAATGACTAAGAATACATATTCTCTGATTGCAGACAAAGCGATTTGTACAGATCTAAACCAATATGGTAAATCATCAGAGTGTGATCTGGATGATTCTGTATTACCAAGAGAAAATGAATATATCCCTACAGTCTCAAAAGTGACAGAAAAGGATACAAATGTCACAGAAAATATTGATAACTTAGAGAGTTGTAAAATTGTACCTTCAGATCCAACCATAAGGCATGATATGCAGCGCAAAAATCCATTAGGTATACAGAATGTTTCCACTCAGCTTTTTAATCAGATTTTTAGCAAGGTTACACCAAAGGATCCTCAAGAGGCAGAGGAGGATCTTCAGAGGAGTAAAGAACATTTGCAAGCCCATGGATTATGGAACAAAAAATCATCTGTCCTACCAGATTATGACTTCAAGTTGCCTCCACTTGAGGACCAAGATATAGACCAACATTTCCGTATTGTTGCAGAGGAGCAATGTGGTTCGTATAAGATATTGCTCAATCAGCTGGTAGCTGAAGACTTACCAAATTTACCCAATAAGTGGCAGTTTGCTCCAGGTTGGACTCGATACAATTCTGATGGTAGCTACACACAAGTGGATTTCCCAGACTGTCATGCTATTGTCTTTGATGTGGAGGTGTGCATGAAAGAGGGAAATCAACCAACTTTGGCCACTGCTGTGTCTGACAAGTATTGGTACTCTTGGTGCAGCAATTACCTCATTTACCCTCATCATGAACATGGAGGTAATATTGGTGTAAAGGACTTGATTCCTCTTGAAACATCTGACAATATGTTATCTATGAATATCAAAAGCTCAGGAGTTCCTCGTGTGGTCGTTGGTCACAATGTGAGTTATGACCGAATTAGAGTCCGTGAACAATATCTAATGGAAGGAACTCCATTACGCTTTGTTGATACCATGTCACTACATATAGCTGTCAGTGGATTAGTCTCAGAACAGCGAGCATTGTTGATGAAGAATAGAAATAGCAAAAATCAAATAAAGCTGCCATGGATGTTTGTTGGATGTGAGAATAGTTTAAATGAAGTTTACAGATTTTATTGCCACTCAGAGGAAAATCTTGATAAAAGCACTCGAAATGTTTTTGTAGATGGCACCTTAAAGGACATCCGTGATAGATTTCAGGAACTTATGAATTACTGTAGTAGTGATGTAAAAGTAACTCATATGGTCTTAGTCAAACTCTTACCACTATTTTTTGAACGATTCCCTCATCCTGTTACCTTTGCAGGAATGCTGGAAATGGGGTTAACTTTCCTTCCAGTTACAGAAAATTGGAACAAATATATTAGAGCTGCAGAATCAGAGTTCAATCATGTAGAAAGATTGTTGAATGAGGAGCTGGTGAAGCAGGCTCAGGCAGCTCTTAAGTATATGGAGAAAAATGAATATGAAGAAGATCTTTGGTTGTGGAGCCTTGATTGGTCAAAACCCAAAGGAAAAGTAAAGAAGTTACCTGGATATCCAAACTGGTACAGAAAGCTCTGTGCACGTACTGGTGAGAAGCAAGGTTCTCCTGAACCAGAAAATATGAGTACAAGACTACAGATAGTACCAAAGCTGTTAAGACTAACCTGGGATGGTTTTCCCCTTCATTATGAGAGGCAGTATGGATGGGGATACCTGAAACCCTTGTACTCGAATGTGAGTGAAATACCACATCCAGAAATTCCTTCAGTTGATAGCAATGACAAAGAAATGCCAGTATTCCCTGTGAAAGCCTTGTATGAAGCATGTTCTGATAAAGGTAACATTAAGGAGCAAACAGACTTAAAGAAAGCAAAAAGATACAATTTATTAGGAATAGATGAAAACTTGGAATTACTTGTATCTGAAAATGATAATCAGAATGGTCATACTTCCCAGCAAATAAGCAAGCATGAACAAAGATTTTTAAACATTGGTATCCCTGGTGTGGCTTTTGTTCCATTACCACACAAAGATGGAACTGGAAATCGTGTTGGAAATCCTTTGGCCAAGGATTTTTTAAGTAAACTTGAGGACAAGACATTAAGTAGCCACTTTGGAGACATTGCAGAGCTTGTACTGAAGACTACCAAGACAATATCTTACTGGAAAAACAATCGGGATCGCATACTCTCCCAAATGGTTATTTGGAATGATCATTCATGTCTACCACATTCTGTAACTAAAGCAGGTAATGAGCTAAGAAGAAACTTAACTAATGAACTTCTAGTTGCTATAATTGTAGCCTTCCTAAGAATCACATATCCATGTACTTTCTCTTTATGCCCTTTTACTTAACTCCCATTGGTGTTTCTATTCCTGAGTTACGTAATGTATTGTATCTCCACTCTTTTAAGGTTAAGATTAGTATTGGAAGAGTATAACAATATCATATATGCAGTAGTTAAACCAGTTTGCATGACCCTGACACATACTAATTGCTGTAAGAGGAGACTTATTTTGTAGATCTAGGCTCTGTTCTTGTTTGTAGTAAGTTTCATGTATGGAATGGGATGCATTTACCTGTAGCATCTTGTCCCAGGCTCCTCTGTGGGCCTCACTGTAAGAGTCAGGAACGTGCCCATATCCACCAGGCAGGAACAGTCAAAAAGTATGGTGAGGTGTGTGTGTGTGTGTCATTCATGAATTAACACATGAGGAATCTTGGGCATGAGGGGTATAATGTTGAATCAGTGATTGCAGTGTTGGAGAAATGGGAGATGTTTAGAACACATACAAAAAAAGATAACTAATACATGTCTGGAGAGTGTAGTTTCAAATGGGTGTATGTCTGGTAGGGTGGTGTTTAAGCTTGGGTTGGGAGGGTGATTATTTAATGCACATTAGGTCATTTTGGTGTGTATATGTTTTGTCATTGTTTTGTTTGTTGGGTGAGGGAGGACTTTTGAGTATAGGTCATCAAAGTATGGGACAGGTGTAAGGTTTTTATTTCTCCTTGGGGATTGGTGTTTGGATGTAGTTTGTTTTGGATGGGAAGAGTCAACTGCTGTTGCAAAGAGCCGAGTGCAAAGCATATTGAGGTAAGATTGTATTGGAGGTATTTTATCTTTGTCATGCAGGTGTTGAGCATTTGTCATTGTTAGGCAACCAGTGATAGTTCTTTGTGCTTTGTTTTGCGTGGGGTGCACCTTTCTCATATTTGCTTTCAACACAATGCATGACCAGGCAATTGAGGTATAGTTTAAGATGGATTGGATGAATTGTTTGTTAAGGTTACTGAAGGATCGTTTTTTTTGTCCAAAAAATATGTTCTAGTTAGTGTTTTTAGCATGTTTGTTTCAAGTCTTTTTGTTGATGTTTTTGGTATTGGGAGTGAATGTTATATGTTGTATGTGATGCCCAGTTTAATAAGGAGTTTTGTTGAGTGAGTTAGATTGTGTTGTATGTGATGCCCAGTTTGATAAGGAGTTTTGTTGAGTGAGTGAGATTGTGTTGTATGTGATGCCCAGTTTAATAAGGAGTTTTGTTGAGTGAGTGAGATTGTATTGGAAGTATTTTTGTTTTATTGTGTAAGTGTTGAGCAGTTATGGTGGCTAGACAGCCAATGATTATTTCAAAGGCCTTGATTTATGTGACTTGTATTTCTGTAATGTTTGTTTTGGCAGGATGATGACCAGGTAGGTGAGGCTTAGTTTAGGGTGGAGTGTATGAACTATTTGTAAAGGATAGTAAGGGATTCTTTCCTTGTCCAGAGCTGATGCCAGTAAGTGTTCTGAGAAAGTGTAGTGTGTTTAAGACCTTTATGTTGGTACTTGACTTTTGAGAAATAGATGTCTTATGTCATATGTGATACCAAGTATGGTTGTTGCTCTGTTGAGTGGAGGCACTTGATCAACCAGGTTTACAAGAATGTGGAGATTTGATTCGTATCTCCTATCTGCCTAGGTTTGAGGAGGTGACAGTTGATTTCGTAGGGAATACAGACATTCTGAGTGAGGGAATGTTGGAAATGTATGATGTTGCTTATTTATTGTTGCATGATTAGTGTCATGTTGTGATGTGATTATGAGGTCATCTGCATATGAGAGGACTCTCTTACTGTAACCTGTAGGTGTTGGGAATAGTTGGTAAAGTGGTATACATGGTATCAAAACCATAGGAGTGAAGGGACCTCAGACCCCCTTGATTGGACCTTGGGTCTGTGTGGTCTATGTATCTATGCAACTCTGTATATCCACCAGAAGGACCATATGTCATAAAGTTTAGTGATGTGTGCTTATCTATGTGGGGAGAGTGTAGGGCAGTTGAGCAGTAAGTGCACAATGTCTGTTGTAATTACATCATGGACATTAAAGGTCTTTCTTTGGATTTGTTGAATTGGTGTTTGTAGTGTTGTAGGGATGGGTGATGTCCTGAGCATAAACAGGCGAGTGAAACTCATGTATGTATGGGCATTGTAGTCTCAGATGGATTTATGTCCTGTGGGATGTTGTTTAAGACTGAGTTAGGTGGACAGCTGTTTAGTGCCTGTTGGGTCTTTTCAGCTCATTATGTATGTGGCTTGTCAGTATTGTGTCTGTTGGTAGTAGGGGATTTGTGGGTATAGATTGCTGAAATGTGAGACAGAGCTAGGCTTTTTGCTTCTAGTTGTGGTTGGTGGTTAGTTAAGGAGTGGTTTTAGTTGGATCGGTGAAGCATAGTTTGAGGTGGAGCAGATCTCTTTGTAGAGGATGCCAAGGGATCTTTTTTCTTGTCCGAAACTGGTATCATTTCTAAGTCCATTTAGTGTGTGTCAGTTGCTCTTGTGTTGATATTTTTGTTGTGGGGTGTTTTGTTCTGTGGAACTGATTGCTCAAGCAAGGCAACATTTGTTATTTTTTTTTTTATCATTATATTTTGTCGCTGTCTCTCGCGTTAGCGAGGTAGTGCAAGGAAACAGACGAAAGAATGGCCCAACCCACCCACATACACATGTATATACATACACATCCACACATGCACATATACATACCCATACATCTCAACGTATACATATATATACACACACAGACATATACATATATACACTTGTACATAATTTATACTGTCTGCCCATTATTCATTCCCGTCGCCACCCCGCCACACATTAAATAGCAACCCCCTCCCCCTGCATGTGCGCGAGGTAGCGCTAGGAAATGACAACAAAGGCCACATTCATTCACACTCAGTCTCTAGCTGTCATGTATAATGCACTGAAATCATTTAATTCAAGGGATGACATAGACAATCATAGTCTCTCTCTCTCTCTCTCTCTCTCTCTCTCTCTCTCTCTCTCTCTCTCTCTCTCTCTCTCTCTATCTCTCTCTCATACCACTCCACCACCACCTAATGCTTCATCACCATGTTTTTCAATAAGTTTCCATTAGATACTGTCAGCTTTACCTGTGATATGGCAAAAGTTGCTGAATCACATAATTCAAAGGGTGATTTAGACAAGCCGGATACCCCTTCCTCTGACTCTTAATTACCCTCAGTCCATTACTCAGAATAGCAACACCTGAAGCCCATATCATCCTTTTCAGTGATTTTTTATTAAATATTGTCTAAGTTACATCGTGACAGAATTTGGTACATTGATGTCGAGATGAATTGTTTTAGGCATAGTACATCCATAAGAGTTAGATGGGGAAAAGTTTTGTTCAGGAACAGAACCCCCTTAAAACATAGGTTTCAATTACTCAACTTACAATATTTTGACTCATAATATGTCTTTCAGGAACATAACCTTGTCATGAGTCAGGTATAGGTATTTAGTTGTCAAGTTTTATGAACAGGCATTTCCTGGCCTCAGATATTTTATAATCATCAAAGGGTATGAATCATCTTGAATAGACTATACTTTGGGAGTTGATACAGTGTTTTAATTCCCCATAGGGAAAGTGCTTTCTCAGATACATTTAGGGCTCTTCCTAAGAAATAGAATTTGTTTTTATGCTTCATAATCTACTTTTACAAGATTACTCTGATCTTTTGTCGTATTATTATGTTCTTTTATATCTTCATATTTTTTTACAGATGGATATAAAAGTGATGGTAAATATGGAATAATTTTGCCAATGGCAGTTACTGCAGGAACGATCACTCGACGTGCTGTTGAACGCACCTGGATGACAGCATCAAATGCATATGCCGATCGCATTGGCTCAGAGCTTAAGGCCATGGTTGAAGCCCCCCCAGGTAACATTTAAGACTTTTGATGAAGTATTTTAAAGGTAGATTGGAGACACTCAGTTTACAAGAATGTTTTTTAAGTGCATTTATGCTGATGTATGGTTCTTGATGGCATCCATCTACATGTACTGAGAGTGTGCCTCTGAACTTGCTCCTGTGCTTGCTCGTCTTTTCTGTTTCTGCTTGAAAATCAAATCTTTTCCTTCTCCTTGGAAACATGCTTTGATACATCCCATTCCTAAGAAGGGTGACCATAGATTTACTTCTATCACTTATATTCGATGGATTACATAATCATCATTGCTAAATTTAACATCATTTTGTCAGCAAGGTGACCACAGGATAGATTGCAGCCTCATATGAGTTCTCTAGTCTAATGTTATCTAGTCTAACATCATATGATAATTTTTATTATTTTGATTACACTTGACATTATTCCAGATGAAAATGTCATAAGGACATTGTAAATTGCACTGAGAAGAATGGTGATTAATGCTGAAATTAGCACTAGCCAATGACCATTCTGAGGATGACAAGGCAGGTCTTCTTCACTTTATGCAGGATCCAGTGTGTGTGGTTTCTTGTTTATGTGGCTAACCTACTTAAACCAAAGTTCACCACATCTGGTTTGATTTCTCTCATATGCAGCTATACAGTTGGAAATGGACATCAGTTTTGTAAACAGAATATGAATATTAATGCCTAAAATAACAGCTCTCAATAACTTAGTCACAATAGTGATTCTGAGGGTAGTAAACATGAGCATACAGTAATGAAAAGTGTGATGTCAGAGGAAGTTGAAAATTAGAAGAGTGAAAAAAGATACATTCAGGAATATGTAGTCAAAAACAAATATATAAGTGAAGGCCATCATGGATTTGTGCCAGGAAAAGGTATAGAAATTCATAACAGTGGCATATATGTAAGTTTTATGGAAAAGAAAATGGACATTATATTTCTCTGATTTCAGGAGGCATATGAGAATGTGTACCACAGAATTTTAATAGATAAAGTAGCCAAATGAAACATTGAGGGTGTGACATGATATGAAGATGAACTGAGTTTTTATTGCAGTAGCAAGCAGAACCATTTCTGATGTTTTATCAGGGATGCTACTAGGAATGGTTTTAGCCTTAGTTCTCTTTGTAGTAATAATGTCAAACATTACCAGATAAGTAAAAGAAAGTATAGTCAGGTATTTTCTTGAAGACACTAGAGTAAGCAAAATGACATGATGAGAAGACAGTCAAAAAGTGATAGGAATTGACTTAAAGATAATTTGCAAATGGGCAGAATTGAACGCAACAATGCAGTAATGATGACATTTAGAGATTTAACATGGTGTTGGAAGATGAAACAAACAGCAGAGATCTGAGTCATCATAAATGAGAAACTAGAATTCTAAAGTGTTTAAAAGACATTATTGGTTCAAGTAATGAACTGTGTGTTAATGAAAACTGTCACTAAAAAGACAGCAAACTATGAATGAAAATGATATAAATATACGTAAGCAAAATTGACTATTGTTTTATTGTATGGGTACCAACCAAACTAACAAAAAGAAACATTAGAGGGAATTCAGAAGTAAATCAGGACAAAGATTTAGATGATGCCACACATGAACTATCATGAGAGGCTGAAAGGACTTGAACTTTTCAGACTTGGAAGAAGAGAAAGATACACATGCAACAAATGATAGGTTAAAAGACAGTATTGTGAAGATAAAACCCTGTTAATAAGGAAGAAACAAAGTTATTGATTCTGCAAGGACACCAAGGAATGTATATCAAAAAGGTATCAAACAAAAGTATGTGAGAGCCCACCATAAAAGATAGGAAAAACTATTCAGTGTGCTACCTGGAGAAGTAAACAAAATGCTCACTAACATCTATACAAACGTTTAGAAAAAAACTTGATATATGAACTTCTATGGTGTACTGGTTAGTGTTATTGACGCATACACAGACTACCTAGGTTCAAGTGCATAGGTTCGAATCCTGTTTGCAGCAGTCAGTCCATAGTCAGCCCAGATGTTGATCCACTCCTAGGAGTTGGTCGATAAAATGGGTACCTGGCTCAGATTAGGGAATATATGTATGCATATACATAGCAACATATACATACATAACACATACACAGACATATACATGTATACACATGTACATATTCATACTTGCTTGCCTTCAATCCATTCCCGGTGCCACCCCACCCCATAGGAAACAGCATTGCTGCCCCCCGCTTCAGTGAGGTAGCGCCAGGAAAACAGACAAAAAAGGGCACATTTCTTCACACTAAGTCTCTAGTTGTCATGTGTAATGCAGTGAAACCACAACTCCCTATCCACATCCAGGCCTCACAGACCTTTCCATGGTTTACTTCAGACGTTTCACATACCTTAGTTCAGTCCACTGACAGTACATCAACCCCGGTATACCACATTGTTCCAATTTACTTTATTCCTTGCACGCCTCTCACCCTCCTGCATTTTCAGGCCCTGGTCACTCAATATATATATTGCAGTAGGTCACAGTGGTGATAGGGGAGAAAGAATACTGACCATGTATGCCCTGCATGTCATAGAAGTCATCTTAGAGGGGCGGGAGCAGGTGGCTAGAAATCCTCCCTTCTGGTATTACTTTACAAAAGAAAGAACAGAGCAAGGTGCCAGGTGAGGATATTTCCCTCTAAGGCTCTGCCATCTGTGTTTGACTCTACTTTGCCCACACAGGAAATAGCAGACATCTTCTGCAAAGCTTTTACTACCTCTTCTCTGTTTACCAAATCATTCTCCCTAACCTTCTCACTTTGCACACCACCTCGACCAAAACACCCTATATCTGCTACTCTGTCATCAGACACATTCAACAAACCTTCCAAATACTCACTCCATCTCCTTCTCACATCATCAGTACTTGTTATCACCTCCCCATTAGCCCCCTTCACTGATGTTCCCATTTGTTCCCTTGTCTTACACACTTTATTTACCTTCTTCCAAAGCATCTTTGTATTCTCCCTAAAATTTAATGATACTCTCTCACCCCAGCTCATTTGCCCTCTTTTTCACTTCATGCACCTTTCTCTTGCCCTCCTGCCTCTTTCTTTTATACATCTCCCAGTCATTTGCATTATTTCCCTGTAAAAATCGTCCAAATATATATCTTTTTTTTTTTATTTTTTTTTTTTGCTTTGTCGCTGCCTCCCGCGTTTGTGAGGTAGCGCAAGGAAACAGACGAAAGAAATGGCCCAACCCACCCCCATACACATGTATATACATACGTCCACACACGCAAATATACATACCTACACAGCTTTCCATGGTTTACCCCAGACGCTTCACATGCCCTGATTCAATCCACTGACAGCACGTCAACCCCGGTATACCACATTGATCCAATTCACTCTATTCCTTGCCCTCCTTTCACCCTCCTGCATGTTCAGGCCCCAATCACACAAAATCTTTTTCACTCCATCTTTCCACCTCCAATTTGGTCTCCCACTTCTCCTCGTTCCCTCCACCTCCAACACATATATCCTCTTGGTCAATCTTTCCTCACTCATTCTCTCCATGTGCCCAAACCATTTCAAAACGCCCTCTTCTGCTCTCTCAACCACGCTCTTTTTATTTCCACACATCTCTTTTACCCTTACGTTACTTACTCGATCAAACCACCTCACACGACACATTGTCCTCAAACATCTCATTTCCAGCACATCCATCCTCCTGCGCACAACTCTATCCATAGCCCACGCCTCGCAACCATACAACATTGTTGGAACCACTATTCCTTTAAACATACCCATTTTTGCTTTCCGAGATAATGTTCTCGACTTCCACACATTCTTCAAGGCTCCCAGGATTTTCGCCCCCTCCCCCACCCTATGATCCACTTCCGCTTCCATGGTTCCATCTGCTGCCAGATCCACTCCCAGATATCTAAAACACTTTACTTCCTCCAGTTTTTCTTCATTCAAACTTACCTCCCAATTGACTTGACCCTCAACCCTACTGTACCTAAAAACCTTGCTCTTATTCACATTTACTCTTAACTTTCTTCTTTCACACACTTTACCAAACTCAGTCACCAGCTTCTGCAGTTTCTCACATATATATATATATATATATATTCCCTGGGGATAGGGGATTAAGAATACTTCCCACGTATTCCCTGCGTGTCGTAGAAGGCGACTAAAAGGGGAGGGAGCGGGGGGCTGGAAATCCTCCCCTCTCGTTTTTTTTTTTTTTCTAATTTTCCAAAAGAAGGAACAGAGAATTGGGCCAGTTGAGGGTATTCCCTCAAAGGCCCAGTCCTCTGTTCTTAACGCTACCTCGCTAATGCGGGAAATGGCGACTGGTTTGAAAAAAAAATATATATATATATATATATATATATATATATATATATATATATATATATATATATATATATATATTTTTTTTTTTTTTTTTTGCTTTGTCGCTGTCTCCCGCGTTTGCGAGGTAGCGCAGGGAAACAGATGAAAGAAATGGCCCAACTCACCCCCATACACATGTATATACATACACGTCCACACACGCAAATATACATACCTATATATATATATATATATATATATATATATATATATATATATATATATATATATATATATATATATATTTATTTATTTCTTAAAAAGAAAGAAATATATATATATATATATATATATATATATATATATATATATATATATATATATATATATATATATATATATATATTTCTTCTTCTTCTTTCAAACTGTTCGCCATTTCAGCGAGGTAGCACTAACAACAGAGGACTGGGCCTTTGAGGGAATATCCTCACCTGGCCCCCTTCTCTGTTCCTTCTTTTGGAGAAAAAAAAAAAGTATGGGTATGTATATGTGCGTGTGTGGGCATGTATGTATATACATGTGTGTGTGGGTGGGTTAGGTTATTCTTTCGTCTGTTTCCTTGCGCTACCTCGCTAATGCAGGAGACAGCAACAAAGTATGATAAATGAATTATTTATTTATTTTGCTTTGTGTGTGTGTGTGAGTGAATATACACATATGAATATGCATATCAACATATACACATATACATATACATACACATACTGAGACATACACATACACAGACATATACATATATACAAGAGTAGGTACCCAAAGTGAAATTGTAAAAGTTCCATAAACACTGTTAACTATTGCAGGTTATAAATTTGTTGGTGCTGATGTAGACTCTCAAGAATTATGGATTGCTGCTGTGCTTGGTGATGCTTATTTTTCTGGAGAACATGGAGCTACAGCTTTAGGGTGGATGACATTGCAAGGTAAAAAGAGTGATGGAACAGACATGCACAGTCGTACAGCGAACAGCGTTGGGATATCACGTGATCATGCTAAGGTTAGTAGAACCAACATACTAAACCTTTTAATTGCTCACTTAGTTGTCCTTTTCTAACCCTTTGCTATTGAGTTTTTGAAGGTGTTTGAAAATGTCTTTAACCTTACAGTTGTTCTTTATGAGCCCATTACAGGAGTTGATGAACCACCTTTGCTTTCTATTATTAAATCGATTTTCTTTTCAGCATTATTCATCCATTTACAAGTTTTACTAGTAAATTCTCTGAAAGTGTTGATACGACTCACTTAGGTTTGGCTTTTTTTTTGTCTATTGATGTGTTTTCTTGAATCATAACTGCAGAAAGTAGAAATATTTGAAAATAAGCCTGTACACAAGTACTTAACAGCATTGCATAGAACGAGTGCAGCAGTTCAGACTTTCAGGAAGCTTCGAATGGTTGTCCAAAATGAATAAGATAATGGATTTCATCCTACAACATGTTCCAGTATTAGGAGATATTGGAAAGTCTGAATAAAACAACCCTCTAGCTAGTTGGATGCTGGATAATAAAGCTTTTCATGCAGATGACATGGAATCTTGAGCCAGATGAGATCAAAGTTTGGAGATTCACTGTCAATGAGGCATATATCAGGGATGTTGGTGTTGGAATGGGGCTTATATCATCATTTGAAATAGAGATATGGATGAGGAGATGTGAAGAAAAAACTTAGAAAGATCACAGACACTTTAATCCATGCAAAAAGTAGGATACTAGAACAAATACTGGTTAGCTGGTATCCAGAAGAAGAAATGTTGACAGAGAAACTTCAGATTTAGGTGAAATTGATAGTAATAAAGTGTTAGGTTTTCCAAAGGAGCATGGGGTCATGAGAGTATGTTTGTTTGGGTATTCCTTTTTGTTGGCTAGATATTTGGATTGAAGTTCAAATGTTGTTTGAACTCCAGAAGGCAGGTTACTAGGGGCAATATCATGATTTTCACAATACTCAGAATTAAACTTGTTATTTTTAATTCAGAAAACTGGAGGAAGTAAAGTGTTTTAGATATCTGGGAGTGGATCTGGCAGCGGATGGAACCATGGAAGCAGAAGTGGATCATTGGGTGGGGGAGGGGGCGAAAATTCTGGGAGCCTTGAAGTATGTGTGGAAGTCGAGAACATTATCTCGGAAAGCAAAAATGGGTATGTTTGAAGGAATAGTGGTTCCAACAATGTTGTATGGTTGCGAGGCGTGGGCTATGGATAGAGTTGTGCGCAGGAGGATGGATGTGCTGGAAATGAGATGTTTGAGGACAATGTGTGGTGTGAGGTGGTTTGATCGAGTAAGTAACGTAAGGGTAAGAGAGATGTGTGGAAATAAAAAGAGCGTGGTTGAGAGAGCAGAAGAGGGTGTTTTGAAATGGTTTGGGCACATGGAGAGAATGAGTGAGGAAAGATTGACCAAGAGGATATATGTGTCGGAGGTGGAGGGAACGAGGAGAAGTGGGAGACCAAATTGGAGATGGAAAGATGGAGTGAAAAAGATTTTGTGTGATCGGGGCCTGAACATGCAGGAGGGTGAAAGGAGGGCAAGGAATAGAGTGAATTGGATCGATGTGGTATACCGGGGTTGACGTGCTGTCAATGGATTGAATCAGGGCATGTGAAGCGTCTGGGGTAAACCATGGAAAGCTGTGTAGGTATGTATATTTGCGTGTGTGGACGTATGTATATACATGTGTATGGGGGTGGGTTGGGCCATTTCTTTCGTCTGTTTCCTTGCGCTACCTCGCAAACACGGGAGACAGCGACAAAGCAAAAAAAAAAAAAAAATTTTAATTCAAAATGAGAAAAAGGAGGGTGAAAAAAAAGTTTGTGAAGACAAGAGGTAATTTGCCATACTTAATTTTGTGCACATTTGGTAAACATATTTCTCTGTCAGTTAAAACCATTAGACTTTTGTATCTATCTGTCTATATCTCTGACACTTGTTCCCTTTGGGAACTTTCAGCATAAGGGTGGCCACCTCAAAAGACTCTCCACTTATCCCTGTCCTTACATGCCTCCCATGCTACACCATTTTAGGCATTTTTCCACCATTTTTTCCCTTACAGTACTCTTCCACTCTTGTTTCCCTGTATCACAGTTGGTCTTCCTCTCACACTAATCCCCTTAATCACATTGTCATACACTTGCCTTTTAAACTCCCCATCTTGTATTCTTTTTACATGCTGAAACCATCTGAAAGTATTACATTTCATTAGCTTATCATTTTTCTTAAACATTATAAGTAAAATTAGTAAAATTATCTAAAATTGCATTTGAAGTACATTAGTATTAAAAACAACTGTTTTTCAGATCATCAATTATGGTCGAATTTATGGGGCTGGTTTGAATTTCCTTGAACGACTACTGAAGCAGTTTAACCCAAGTTTGACAGATATTGAAACTAAAGAACGTGCCAAAGAATTATTTTCTACTACAAAAGGGAAAAAGGGATGGTACCTGAATCAGGAGGGAAAACAGCTTGCCAGAACCATGGATTATCCTCTGACTGGAGAAGCTTTAAGCCGCAGACAGGTACTTTGTGTGTGCATTTTCCTAAACCTTCATTTTAGACAGCAGCTATACTACCCAGAATGTTAAACCTAGACAGGAGTAATGAGCAAGATGCTACAAGTATGAAATTTAGTGTTGTCAGATTTTTTACTTTGTTTTGTTTTACACTACCCATACTATTAGAGAATTCCTGCCATTGATCCTTGATGTAGTTCATCATATATTTACCATATAAATGCTAGTTATCAGACCTAGGAACATCTTCCTACATTTTGATGAATGTAGATGTATTTTGTAGCTTGTAACACAGGAAATGATAATCATCTATGAAAAATAAATTACATGGATCAGGTACATACATCTAAACATTATGCACATATCACAAATACATGCCTTGTCTAAACATAACTGATACACATCCTCATTCCATGCTAAGTAAGTTCAAGTGAAACATTGACTTCCACACTTTTAAAAGTGCTTGTGATTTTTTAACTTTACACAATAAGTTGGTTTTGTCAAGTGGAGCAATGTCTTCATTCGTACGGCCTCTGAACACAAAATGTTTCCATTGCATCCAATGCCCAATTATTTCTTTGATGTCTTTATCTGAAATATTCATAGCCATAGTCAGTTCTCTTACCATATCTGTCCATCTCTTTTGTGGTCTACCATTTCTTTTTATAATCTACAATTTATATTGATACTAATTATACTTAATCACCATTTCCCATATCTGCAAGGTAGTGCCTGGCAACATACGAAGAAGGACCCATCCACTCACATACACATACACACATATATCTCCTGTGTTAGCGAGGTAGCACAAGGAAACAGACGAAAGAATGGCCCAACCCATCCGCATACCTATGTATATACATAAACGTCCACACACACACATATACATACATATACATTTCAGCATATACATATGTATACATACAGACATATACATATATACACATGTACATAATTCATACTTGCTGCCTTTATTCATTCCCATCGCCACCCCGCCACACATGAAATGACAACCCCCTCCCCGCACGCATACGAGGTAGCACTAAGAAAAGACAACAAAGGCCACATTCATTCACACTCAGTCTCTAGCTGTCATGTATAATGCGCCAAAACCACAGCTCCCTTTCCACATCAAGGCCCCACAGAACTTTCCATGATTTACCCCAGACGCTTCACATGCCCTGGTTCAGTCCATTGATGGCACGTCAACCCCACTATGCCACATCATTCCAATTCACTCTAATGTTTATACCTAAAACACCTGCCTAATGTTCTTACCTACAGCTTCAGTCTATTGCTCATCCATTTAGCCAAAACGCAAGGTTAGTGCATAGCAATCTTTGCAAGAAAATCTAGAATTACGATTGATCAGTTCTGTAAGTTGGGTGTTGTTAAGTGTTATTTGGAACCAGTGTATCATCTGCCATGGGTCTGCTGCATGACCATAGCATCCTTGAAGACTTTCATTCATGAGCATGTCTAAGGACTTTTCTTTTTTTCTTTCAAACTATTCGCCATTTCCCGTGTTAGCGAGGTAGCGTTAAGAACAGAGAACTGGGCCTTTGAGGGAATATCCTCACCTGGCCCCCTTCTCTGTTCCTTCTTTTGGAAAATTAAAAAAAAAAGAAAAAAAAAATGATGAGAGGGGAGGATTTCCAGCCCCCCGCTCCCTCCCCTTTTAGTCGCCTTCTACGACACGCAGGGAATACGTGGGAAGTATTCTTTCTCCCCTATCCCCAGGGATAACGGGGAGGACTTCCTAACACCATATATCCTCTTACATCTTCATTCTTCATTTTGTCTGCCCTCCTAATTCCAACGATACCGTACAGTAAATTCATCTCTACTCTATATTTCTGACCTAACCTACATACACTTAGTTTTCACTCTCATACATACACTACTTGCACAATCTTTGCTGAAATTTTATTCATGTACCAGTTTCACTCATATCTCTCCCATCCAGCATTGCTCTTGTCACATAATTTATTCTCCATGTCCATGTGATTGAAGTCTCATATTCTAGAACCAATTTAAGAATTCACAGAATCCTCTTTTCTGGTACTTATGTTTAGAGAAGGTATACAATTATCAAATACTAGCTGTTACAGGGAAAAAGAGGGAATATACATTGTGTGTGTTGTTTCTAACAGTGCACAATTATCTTTCATGAGTTGCTTAATTTGTCATTTTCATTTTTAGATAAACAAAATGTTATGGCATGCAAAGCAGAACAACATAGAAGCCACATTTGCTGATGTTGTTGAGAAGCCACATGTTTGGGTTGGAGGCTCAGAATCTCACATGTTCAACTGTCTGGAAGCTATTGCCAGGTCTGAGAAGCCAAGAACACCTGTACTTGGAGCAAGAATAACACGAGCTCTTGAACCAGATTATGTAGACGAGCAATTTATGACAAGCAGGGTTAACTGGGTTGTACAGAGCTCAGGTGAGTTTTAAGTTCATTCGGTACAGTATTCCTTCACCAGGAGCTCCTGCATAGTAACAGACTCAAATAGAGACATTTTGCACTTGTGACAGTTGGAAGCAGGTAGAAGTTGGTAGGTAGCATCCATCCAGGAAGGTATATTACTGATACTACGTGCCTGGGTATCGAGAGGGTTAGTGACGGCTGCATAGTGAGCCAACACTTCAGTGGGTGTAAAGATGCACTCCTATGACCTTGGTAGCTGTGTTCTCTGCCTGACTCACACATAGACTGCTAGCATTATATCCACAAACATACAATCTCTTCTTGTCCCAAATAACACTTAACAACACTTAACTCTCACAACTGATCCATCATAACTCTAGATTTTCTTGCAGTGCGTGCCATGCACTAATCCTGCCTTTTGGCTAAATGGTAGGAGCAATAGACTGAAGTTGAGGGTAAGAGCATTAGGAAGAAGTAGGTTGGAACATTAGGCAGGAACATTAGGTAGTATTAGTTGGTAAGAATCTTTGAAGTCAAGAAAGATACGGTTCAGTGTGTAGAGTAAAAGTGGTAATGCTGTAGTGTGCACTTTTTTGCTTGAAACAGTAAAATTTTGGTGACAAAAAGAAAAAGATAAATTTTGTGTAGAAAACAGTTTAGAGCCATCCTTTCAGATGTTTTTTTTACATAGAAAGCTACTCAAAGATGTAGGCCTGAATACAGTTGGTTTATTTGGTTTAAGGTATTTATCACATAAATAATGTTATATAAAGGGAGTTGTGGACTGCCATAGGAGCACTGTAAATTATAGTCTTATAATTCCTTAGGTATTATTATTTGCCCTAGTAATGCAGCTTTGCCTTTGGTATGGGTTGTCAAGTTCATGTATCATGGAAATACTTATTACAATGATACTTTAATTGAGTTTGCTATCCTTTTTGAAGTTTATGTAAAGAATTTTGGCAAGACTGGAAATTGTAGTCAAGGTGAAAATAAGTTCATCCCTTTGTAGCAGATGTGGACAATAGATGTGATTGACTGGTTTTCTTTTTTTTTTTTTTTTTGTGATATTTATAATGCATTGTATCTTCATGCTCATGTGAGAGATGTGTAGGTTCAGCTCAGTGACAAATCTTTCCTGATTATATTGCATATATTGTCATCTTGCCTAATAGTTACTAGTACCCTGCAGTCCTTTCTCATTGCTAATGCTATTTTCATTTTCCGTATCATTTTAATGTTATTTCACTGCCTAGGTTTAGTAATTTTCACATATTTACTTGCAGTATTGCATTTGTTAAGTTACTTACTAATTGTTAAATGCTGGCAGAAAGCAGTTGTTTTATTAGTTTCACAGCTATACCAGTCATTTGTAGCTTTATTGAGTATTATTGGTGGGTCTGCAGTGATAGAATATGTAGAAATATGTATATTTTGGTAAAACTGCTGAAAGCATCTTTTGGAATGTAGCAAATTGTGAACAGAAATCACATTACTGTATTTTTATGTAACATTTTTGAAAGTGCTTTACTACAATGGATACCTGAAGTTTTCCTATTTTCCTTTGTTTTCAAGCTGTGGACTACCTTCACATAATGCTTGTATGCATGCGATGGCTGTTTACAAAGTATGAAATCTCAGGTCGTTTCTGCATAAGCATTCATGATGAGGTAAGAATATATTAAAAACTAAGTTAATGTACCTCACTGAAGCAGGGGGTAGAGATGCTGTTTCATATGGGATGGGGTAGCGTAGGAAATAGATGAAGGCAAGCAAGTATGAATATATACATATATATGTCTGTGTATGTGTATATATTGATATGTACATGTACCTGATGCAGGAAACGTTAATCAAGTATAATGTTTAATTGATGTGTACCAAAGGAGAGTAATGAAGCTTTGAGTGCAAGTTTGTTTAGAGAAAACCTGGGTAAGTGGAGTAAGGCAGTGGATGGAACCATAAGGGGTTGAAGTGATTCATAAAGAGAAAGAGGGGGCTAGAATCCTTGATGCCATACAGAGCATGTGGAAAGAACAGTGTCTTTAAAGGTAAAGATCATTATGTTTGGAAGTATATTAAACCTGACAGCTTAGTATGAATGGCTTTAAGGCCTTGATTGCAGAAAAAAAGATTATAGATGAGATGGAAATAAAATGTCTAAGGACATAGAGTAAGATGGATTGTAAGGAATGATGACTGTCAGAGAGAGGTGTGGTGGCAACTGCAGTCAGACTGAGTGGGCTGACTAGGTTGTGTTGAAATGATACAGGCACATGGAAAGGATGAGTGAAGAAACACTAAGAGGATATATGTATGAGTGGAGGTAGGGGGAGGGAGGGGAAGGCTGTGAAAAAGATGGAAGGATGAAGTGAAGGAGGCTTTTGTGTATTAGAAACTTAATATCAAAGAGGAGAAGAAAAAGACAGAAGGATGAAGTGAAGGAGGCTTTTGTGTATTAGAAAATGAACATCAAAGAGAGGAAGAGGTCTGAGTGGATAGAATGAACTGGATTAAGATAAGATGCTAAGGACAGGAATAAACAGTGTACATAAGGAGGTAACTCAGGGTAGGTGAAGAAGGTGTTACATTTAGAAGCACATACATTTGAAGTCAGTAAATATGGAAGGAAGTGATAACATTGAAAATGACTGCAGTCATTTGTTGTACATTGGAAAACAATATTGAGCATATAGTAGAAATGTAAGAATTACCTTGCATACCTTATTTCAAGTAAACCTTAAATTAAGTAATCCTTTATAGGTTCGATACATGGTGTCTTCTGAAGATTGTTACAGAGCTGCCTTAGCCCTCCAGATCACCAACCTTCTTACACGATCATTATTTGCCCTAAGGTTGGTATATCAATTATAATGAAAGGATTGATTTAACATTCTCAGGTCTTATAATCATTATTGGTAGGTAGTAGCTGGTGAGCAGCTACCGATCAAAGTGGTGTATTACCAGTACTACCCACTTGGGTATTGGTTGGGCTAATGACAGCTGTGTATTGAACCAGCACTTCATTGGATGTCAAGTTGCACTTCTCTGACCCAGGTAGATCTGTATATTAATTTAGCACCATACTAAGGCCATATAAGTTATGTTAGCTTACTTGTTCCTACATATCAGTTATTTTTACGTGTATTTCTTTCATTTCATAATTGAAAACAAAATTTGAAGACCTTATTTCTTTGTCCATATTGATTTCAAATTGCAAGATCATTCAGCTTTTAAGTGTTAATAGTGCATAATAAATAACAAGAACTTTTACATCAGTACAAACATTTGTGAATAGTAATGTTTGTTGAAATGTATTTCATCCCTAGTTATAAAAATGTACTTTCCCGATTATAGTTAAAAGATAACAGCATTAATCTGGTTTTTACAGGTTGGGATTTAAGGATCTACCACAGTCTGTAGCATTTTTCAGTGGCATCGACATTGATCAAGTGTTGCGAAAAGAGCCCCATCTTGATTGTGTCACCCCTTCAAACCCAGAAGGCTTGATGAAGGGATATGGCATGCCACCAGGAAGCACATTTGACATAAAAAAAATTTTGGAGGTTACTCATGGATCATTGACTAAGCATGAAATCAACACTTGAGTAAGTACTAGAACAGTTTTAACTATATTTCATTACATGAAAGAAAGTAAGTACTAGAACAATTTTAACAATATTTCATTACATAAAAAATAACCGTATTTTTGCAATTTTGCTTTTTTTGCGTTCCCCCCATTAGCGAGGTATTACACAGATATACATGTCCACACACACAAAATACATACCTATACATCTCAGCATATACATATGTATACATACAGACATATACATATATACACATGTACATAATTCATACTTGCTGCCTTTATTCATTCCCATCGCCACCCTGCCACACATGAAATGACAACCCCCTCCCCGCACGCATACGAGGTAGCACTAAGAAAAGACAACAAAGGCCACATTCATTCTCACTCAGTCTCTAGCTGTCATGTATAATGCGCCAAAACCACAGCTCCCTTTCCACATCAAGGCCCCACAGAACTTTCCATGATTTACCCCAGACGCTTCACATGCCCTGGTTCAGTCCATTGATGGCACGTCAACCCCACTATGCCACATCATTCCAATTCACTCTAATATTTATACCTAAAACACCTGCCTAATGTTCTTACCTACAGCTTCAGTCTATTGCTCATCCATTTAGCCAAAACGCAAGGTTAGTGCATAGCAATCTTTGCAAGAAAATCTAGAATTACGATTGATCAGTTCTGTAAGTTGGGTGTTGTTAAGTGTTATTTGGAACCAGTGTATCATCTGCCATGGGTCTGCTGCATGACCATAGCATCCTTGAAGACTTTCATTCATGAGCATGTCTAAGGACTTTTCTTTTTTTTCTTTCAAACTATTCGCCATTTCCCATGTTAGCGAGGTAGCGTTAAGAACAGAGAACTGGGCCTTTGAGGGAATATCCTCACCTGGCCCCCTTCTCTGTTCCTTCTTTTGGAAAATTAAAAAAAAAAAAAAAAAAAAATGATGAGAGGGGAGGATTTCCAGCCCCCCGCTCCCTCCCCTTTTAGTCGCCTTCTACGACACGCAGGGAATACGTAGGAAGTATTCTTTCTCCCCTATCCCCAGGGATAACGGGGAGGACTTCCTAACACCATATATCCTCTTACATCTTCATTCTTCATTTTGTCTGCCCTCCTAATTCCAACGATACCGTACAGTAAATTCATCTCTACTCTATATTTCTGACCTAACCTACATACACTTAGTTTTCACTCTCATACATACACTACTTGCACAATCTTTGCTGAAATTTTATTCATGTACCAGTTTCACTCATATCTCTCCCATCCAGCATCGCTCTTGTCACATAATTTATTCTCCATGTCCATGTGCTTGAAGTCTCATATTCTAGAACCAATTTAAGAATTCACAGAATCCTCTTTTCTGGTACTTATGTTTAGAGAAGGTATACTATTATCAAATACTAGCTGTTACAGTGAAAAAGAGGGAATATACATTGTGTGTGTTGTTTCTAACAGTGCACAATTATCTTTCATGAGTTGCTTAATTTGTCATTTTCATTTTTAGATAAACAAAATGTTATGGCATGCAAAGCAGAACAACATAGAAGCCACATTTGCTGATGTTGTTGAGAAGCCACATGTTTGGGTTGGAGGCTCAGAATCTCACATGTTCAACTGTCTGGAAGCTATTGCCAGGTCTGAGAAGCCAAGAACACCTGTACTTGGAGCAAGAATAACACGAGCTCTTGAACCAGATTATGTAGACGAGCAATTTATGACAAGCAGGGTTAACTGGGTTGTACAGAGCTCAGGTGAGTTTTAAGTTCATTCGGTACAGTATTCCTTCACCAGTAGCTCCTGCATAGTAACAGACTCAAATAGAGACATTTTGCACTTGTGACAGTTGGAAGCAGGTAGAAGTTGGTAGGTAGCATCCATCCAGGAAGGTATATTACTGATACTACGTGCCTGGGTATCGAGAGGGTTAGTGACGGCTGCATAGTGAGCCAACACTTCAGTGGGTGTAAAGATGCACTCCTATGACCTTGGTAGCTGTGTTCTCTGCCTGACTCACACATAGACTGCTAGCATTATATCCACAAACATACAATCTCTTCTTGTCCCAAATAACACTTAACAACACTTAACTCTCACAACTGATCCATCATAACTCTAGATTTTCTTGCAGTGCGTGCCATGCACTAATCCTGCCTTTTGGCTAAATGGTAGGAGCAATAGACTGAAGTTGAGGGTAAGAGCATTAGGAAGAAGTAGGTTGGAACATTAGGCAGGAACATTAGGTAGTATTAGTTGGTAAGAATCTTTGAAGTCAAGAAAGATACAGTTCAGTGTGTAGAGTAAAAGTGGTAATGCTGTAGTGTGCACTTTTTTGCTTGAAACAGTAAAATTTTGGTGACAAAAAGAAAAAGATAAATTTTGTGTAGAAAACAGTTTAGAGCCATCCTTTCAGATGTTTTTTTTACATAGAAAGCTACTCAAAGATGTAGGCCTGAATACAGTTGGTTTATTTGGTTTAAGGTATTTATCACATAAATAATGTTATATAAAGGGAGTTGTGGACTGCCATAGGAGCACTGTAAATTATAGTCTTATAATTCCTTAGGTATTATTATTTGCCCTAGTAATGCAGCTTTGCCTTTGGTATGGGTTGTCAAGTTCATGTATCATGGAAATACTTATTACAATGATACTTTAATTGAGTTTGCTATCCTTTTTGAAGTTTATGTAAAGAATTTTGGCAAGACTGGAAATTGTAGTCAAGGTGAAAATAAGTTCATCCCTTTGTAGCAGATGTGGACAATAGATGTGATTGACTGATTTTCTTTTTTTTTTTTTTTGTGATATTTATAATGCATTGTATCTTCATGCTCATGTGAGAGATGTGTAGGTTCAGCTCAGTGACAAATCTTTCCTGATTATATTGCATATATTCTGTCATCTTGCCTAATAGTTACTAGTACCCTGCAGTCCTTTCTCATTGCTAATGCTATTTTCATTTTCCGTATCATTTTAATGTTATTTCACTGCCTAGGTTTAGTAATTTTCACATATTTACTTGCAGTATTGCATTTGTTAAGTTACTTACTAATTGTTAAATGCTGGCAGAAAGCAGTTGTTTTATTAGTTTCACAGCTATACCAGTCATTTGTAGCTTTATTGAGTATTATTGGTGGGTCTGCAGTGATAGAATTTGTAGGCAAGTTGTTAGAAGCAGTGAAAAGTTTTTATCGAGGATGTAAGGCATGTGTACGTGTAGGAAGAGAGGAAAGTGATTGGTTCTCAGTGAATGTAGGTTTGCGGCAGGGGTGTGTGATGTCTCCATGGTTGTTTAATTTGTTTATGGATGGGGTTGTTAGGGAGGTAAACGCAAGAGTCTTGGAAAGAGGGGCAAGTATGAAGTCTGTTGGGGATGAGAGAGCTTGGGAAGTGAGTCAGTTGTTGTTCGCTGACGATACAGCGCTGGTGGCGGATTCATGTGAGAAACTGCAGAAGCTGGTGACGGAGTTTGGTAAAGTGTGTGGAAGAAGAAAGTTAAGAGTAAATGTGAATAAGAGCAAGGTTATTAGGTACAGTAGGGTTGAGGGGTCAAGTCAATTGGGAGGTGAGTTTGAATGGAGAAAAACTGGAGGAAGTGAAGTGTTTTAGATATCTGGGAGTGGATCTGTCAGCGGATGGAACCATGGAAGCGGAAGTGGATCATAGGGTGGGGGAGGGGGCGAAAATTTTGGGAGCCTTGAAAAATGTGTGGAAGTCGAGAACATTATCTCGGAAAGCAAAAATGGGTATGTTTGAAGGAATAGTGGTTCCAACAATGTTGTATGGTTGCGAGGCGTGGGCTATGGATAGAGTTGTGCGCAGGAGGATGGATGTGCTGGAAATGAGATGTTTGAGGACAATGTGTGGTGTGAGGTGGTTTGATCGAGTAAGTAACGTAAGGGTAAGAGAGATGTGTGGAAATAAAAAGAGCGTGGTTGAGAGAGCAGAAGAGGGTGTTTTGAAATGGTTTGGGCACATGGAGAGAATGAGTGAGGAAAGATTGACCAAGAGGATATATGTGTCGGAGGTGGAGGGAACGAGGAGAAGAGGGAGACCAAATTGGAGGTGGAAAGATGGAGTGAAAAGGATTTTGTGTGATCGGGGCCTGAACATGCAGGAGGGTGAAAGGAGGGCAAGGAATAGAGTGAATTGGAGCGATGTGGTATACAGGGGTTGACGTGCTGTCAGTGGATTGAATCAAGGCATGTGAAGCGTCCGGGGTAAACCATGGAAAGCTGTGTAGGTATGTATATTTGCGTGTGTGGACGTGTGTATGTACATGTGTATGGGGGGGGTTGGGCCATTTCTTTCGTCTGTTTCCTTGCGCTACCTCGCAACCGCGGGAGACAGCGACGAGGTATTAAAAAAAAAAAAAAAAAAAAAAAAAATGTATATTTTGGTAAAACTGCTGAAAGCATCTTTTGGAATGTAGCAAATTGTGAACAGAAATCACATTACTGTATTTTTATGTAACATTTTTGAAAGTGCTTTACTACAATGGATACCTGAAGTTTTCCTATTTTCCTTTGTTTTCAAGCTGTGGACTACCTTCACATAATGCTTGTATGCATGCGATGGCTGTTTACAAAGTATGAAATCTCAGGTCGTTTCTGCATAAGCATTCATGATGAGGTAAGAATATATTAAAAACTAAGTTAATGTACCTCACTGAAGCAGGGGGTAGAGATGCTGTTTCATATGGGATGGGGTAGCGTAGGAAATAGATGAAGGCAAGCAAGTATGAATATATACATATATATGTCTGTGTATGTGTATATATTGATATGTACATGTACCTGATGCAGGAAACGTTAATCAAGTATAATGTTTAATTGATGTGTACCAAAGGAGAGTAATGAAGCTTTGAGTGCAAGTTTGTTTAGAGAAAACCTGGGTAAGTGGAGTAAGGCAGTGGATGGAACCATAAGGGGTTGAAGTGATTCATAAAGAGAAAGAGGGGGCTAGAATCCTTGATGCCATACAGAGCATGTGGAAAGAACAGTGTCTTTAAAGGTAAAGATCATTATGTTTGGAAGTATATTAAACCTGACAGCTTAGTATGAATGGCTTTAAGGCCTTGATTGCAGAAAAAAAAGATTATAGATGAGATGGAAATAAAATGTCTAAGGACATAGAGTAAGATGGATTGTAAGGAATGATGACTGTCAGAGAGAGGTGTGGTGGCAACTGCAGTCAGACTGAGTGGGCTGACTAGGTTGTGTTGAAATGATACAGGCACATGGAAAGGATGAGTGAAGAAACACTAAGAGGATATATGTATGAGTGGAGGTAGGGGGAGGGAGGGGAAGGCTGTGAAAAAGATGGAAGGATGAAGTGAAGGAGGCTTTTGTGTATTAGAAACTTAATATCAAAGAGGAGAAGAAAAAGACAGAAGGATGAAGTGAAGGAGGCTTTTGTGTATTAGAAAATGAACATCAAAGAGAGGAAGAGGCCTGAGTGGATAGAATGAACTGGATTAAGTTAAGATGCTAAGGACAGGAATAAACAGTGTACATAAGGAGGTAACTCAGGGTAGGTGAAGAAGGTGTTACATTTAGAAGCACATACATTTGAAGTCAGTAAATATGGAAGGAAGTGATAACATTGAAAATGACTGCAGTCATTTGTTGTACATTGGAAAACAATATTGAACATATAGTAGAAATGTAAGAATTACCTTGCATACCTTATTTCAAGTAAACCTTAAATTAAGTAATCCTTTATAGGTTCGATACATGGTGTCTTCTGAAGATTGTTACAGAGCTGCCTTAGCCCTCCAGATCACCAACCTTCTTACACGATCATTATTTGCCCTAAGGTTGGTATATCAATTATAATGAAAGGATTGATTTAACATTCTCAGGTCTTATAATCATTATTGGTAGGTAGTAGCTGGTGAGCAGCTACCAATCAAAGTGGTGTATTACCAGTACTACCCACTTGGGTATTGGTTGGGCTAATGACAGCTGTGTATTGAACCAGCACTTCATTGGATGTCAAGTTGCACTTCTCTGACCCAGGTAGATCTGTATATTAATTTAGCACCATACTAAGGCCATATAAGTTATGTTAGCATACTTGTTCCTACATATCAGTTATTTTTACGTGTATTTCTTTCATTTCATAATTGAAAACAAAATTTGAAGACCTTATTTCTTTGTCCATATTGATTTCAAATTGCAAGATCATTCAGCTTTTAAGTGTTAATAGTGCATAATAAATAACAAGAACTTTTACATCAGTACAAACATTTGTGAATAGTAATGTTTGTTGAAATGTATTTCATCCCTAGTTATAAAAATGTACTTTCCCGATTATAGTTAAAAGATAACAGCATTAATCTGGTTTTTACAGGTTGGGATTTAAGGATCTACCACAGTCTGTAGCATTTTTCAGTGGCATCGACATTGATCAAGTGTTGCGAAAAGAGCCCCATCTTGATTGTGTCACCCCTTCAAACCCAGAAGGCTTGATGAAGGGATATGGCATGCCACCAGGAAGCACATTTGACATAAAAAAAATTTTGGAGGTTACTCATGGATCATTGACTAAGCATGAAATCAACACTTGAGTAAGTACTAGAACAGTTTTAACTATATTTCATTACATGAAAGAAAGTAAGTACTAGAACAATTTTAACAATATTTCATTACATGAAAGAATAATCCTGTATTTTTTGTCATATTTTGCTTTGTCGCTGTCTCCCGCGTTAGCGAGGTATTACACATGTATATACATGTCCACACACACAAATATACATACCTATACATCTCAACGTATACATATATATACACACACAGACATATACATATATACACATGTACATAATTCATACTGTCTGCCTTTATTCATTCCCATCGCCACCCCACCACACATGAAATAACAACCCCCTCCCTCCACATGTGCGCGAGGTAGCGCTGGGAAAAGACAACAAAGGCCACATTCGTTCACACTCAGTCTCTAGCTGTCATGTATAATGTACTGAAACCACACCTCCCTTTCCGCATCCAGGCCCCACAGAACTTTCCATGGTTTACCCCAGATGCCTCACACGCCCTGGTTTTTTGTCATAATGCTGAGAAATGTGAATAACCCTAGAACACAAAATCCACCCACCTTTATCTTTTTGCTTAAGTTAATTGATCTTATGTCAGGAAGATATTATATGCATTAGATTCTTTCCCTTTCTTGGGTACTTTCTCCTTTGCAGTTATTCAACCATTTACTTTCCTCTCATTTTTGCGTCCTTTTATATTTCAAAGGAGTGGTCTATGTAACATTTGCCAAGGAACCTAAATTTTTTCATTGTCTCTCCTCATATCTTCCTTTCCTTGAGAAACAAAGAAATTTAGCTTACAGTAAGATCCTTTTCCTTATAACATGGCTACTTGCTAATGGAAACAAGTATCCATTACTTTTACTTGTATTTTTTTCATTTCATAATGGAAAAGAGAAAATCTGAACTTTATTTCTTTGTTCATATTGTGATTTCAAATTGCAAGATCACCTTGCTTTTAAGTGTTAATAGTGCATCCAGTTAGGTAGGAACATTAGGCACAAATAGTAGGTTGGAACATAGATAGGCAGTTGGTAGGAACACTTTGCTAGGGTTGCCCTCTGCCAGTGGCTTGTTAAGGATGAGGCACTAAAGGCAAAGAAGCAACAATTGAGTTCACCAATTATGGAGATTCTTTAGCCATGACCAACCCCTTAAGGGAATTCTAAAAGGGTATGGGTATAAGAGGTATAGATAGATAGGACGTATCTGTTTTTTCTATCTAGTTAACAACTTTGTCGTTCTACTCTTGAATGGTTCTTGTTATTCTGGCTATTTTGAGGTACTTAGAGAGCTTTTTCAGTGGTCAAGGACCTCATTTCTATCCAAAGGAATTTCACCTCTGTTGAAGTAAAAGTTTTTCCTTTTTGATATCAGCCAGTTAGTCGTTTGCTGATTTGGTTACTGCTGCTGACTTGACAGATTATCACCTGGGCAACTAATCACCAACCTGCTTAGTTATGTAACTTACCTGCTTAGTTATGTAACTTACCCCTGTATTTGTTTTCATATGATAATTACGCACTTCACATTTGAATACTCTTTGTAAAATCATACTCAGTGAATAATAGATAATGATTATGTACAATGTTTCATTGTGCACAATAAGGTTTTTACATATTATTTATTAACAAGAACATAACCTTAGATGTACCACTTAAGTTTTATTTACATAATTATGTGATATAGACATTATTCAGTGTCATACAGAATTTTTTTTTAATAACACAATGAACAGAGCCATCTACATATATGCCTGCCCTCTTTTAGAAGATTCCACTCTTATTTCCCATCTATCTGCCTGCTCCCTCTTAGAGCTCTCTTAAGGGGGTGGCCCTGGCAAAAGTCTCTATAACTAGTGAACTTCAGAGCCACTTCTTAGCCTTAGTGCCTCACCCTTAACAGGCCACTGGCAAATAGCAACTCTAGTGCTTTTCCCAACAACTTCAACCTAATGTTCCATCCTACTACCCCTACCAAATGCTCCTGCCTAATGTTCCTACCTACCACTTCTACTTATTGTTTCTACCTTATGCTTCTACCCAAAGTTCTGACCTTCTATCCATTGCACTTAACATTTTGCCAAAAGTGCATAGCACTCAGCACAGGAAAATTTACTTACAAAGAATGATTTGCATGAGTCAGTTTAGTATTGTCAAGTGTTATGTACGACAGAGATTGAATGTTTATGGATAGAATGCTAACAGTCCAAATGTGGGTGAGGCAGAAAGAAAAGACAGCTACCTGGGTCAGAGGAGTCCAACTTGACAGTAATGAAGTGCTGGCCCACTATGCAGCCGTTACTAACCCTCCCGATTCCCAGGTGGGTAGTACCAGTAATATGCCTCCAAACTACTACCTAACTAGCTTGAAAAAAATTTTATGAATTCACTGCCATACTAAAAGAAAAACAATCTGTTTATGGAAGTTTTACTGAAATACTCTTACATAAAAATCTTAACAGTCTAGAGACTGTAGCTATACATTAATATATTTTATGTAACATACAATTAGAGAAATATACTTAACCCAAAAGAGGGCAAATCATCACTGTACATAACAAATCTCTTCTCAATATACATATTCTTAAATTAAGACACAATCTCTGAATTATTCAAACCAAATTTACATAAAAAAAAAAGTTGGATAAAGTTTTCCACTCAGCATTTTGATAGCCATCCATGTTTGATATAAACTGAGTGAATCACCGGATAAGCAAGGTCCATAGGCACATGAGGTCAAAATAATATTGAACTATTCCTTCTATCGTGCCAGCTCTGTGATTAGTGCTGCACACATTTCAAAGAACTCCATAACATGATGTCCAGGACCTTGACCTTCTTCTTCTGTACCTGATCCATGGAAAAATTTGAATAAGTAATCTTCATCAAAATTCCCTCAGCATTACCTGTATCTGCACTCCAAAAGTTGAGTGGTATTTTCCTGAATTATACATGGGATTTGTATGATTGTACATCATATACCAACACATTTGAATGTGACTAAAATCTTGGTCTGGTTTTAATGTTCTGGGGAAAAATTACAAATATTCTAATTATCTCTCCAGCATTCAGTAAACTGATAGTATGCAAAATAAATGAAATGCTCTGTTGAAGGTATTAAGAATATATAGTGTGGGAGGCAAGCTGCTAAAAGCGGTGAAAAGTTTTTATCGAGGATGTAAGGCATGTGTACGATGAAGAAGAGAGGAAAGTGATTGGTTTTCAGTGAATGTCGGTTTGCAGCAGGGGTGCGTGATGTCTCCATGGTTGTTTACTTTGTTTATGGATGGGTTGTTAGGGAGGTGAATGCAAGAGTTTTGAAGAGAGGGGCAAGTATGCTGTCTGTTGTGGATGAGAGGCTTTGGGAAGTGAGTCAGTTGTTGTTCACTGATGATACAGCGCTGGTGGCTGATTCGGGTGAGAAACTGCAGAAGCTGGTGGTTGAGTTTGGTAAAGTGTGTGAAAGAAGAAAGCTGAGAGTAAATGTGAATAAGAGCAAGGTTATTAGTTACAGTAGGGTTGAGAGACAAGTCAATTGGGAGGTAAGTTTGAATGGAGAAAAACTGGAGGAAGTGAAGTGTTTTAGATATCTGGGAGTTTTTTTGGCAGAAGATGGAAGCGGAAGTGAGTCACAGGGTGGGGGAGGGGGCAAAAGTTCTGTGAGTGTTGAAAAATGTGTGGAAGGCAAGAACATTATCTCGGAAAGCAAAAATGATATGTTTGAAGGAATAGTGGTTCCAACAATGTTATATGGTGTGAGGCATGGGCTATAGATAGAGTTGTGCAGATGAGGGTGGATGTGTTGGAAATGAGATTTTTGAGGACAGTATGTGGTGTGAGGTGGTTTGATCAAGTAAGTAATGAAAGGGTAAGAGAGATGTGTGGTAATAAAAAGAGTGTGGTTGAGAGAGCAGAAGAGGGTGTGTTGAAATGTTTTGATCACATGGAGAGAATGAGTGTGGAAAGATTGACAATGAGGATATATGTGTCAGAGGTAGAGGGAACGAGGAGAAGTGGGAGACCAAAGTGGATGTGGAAAGATGGAGTGAAAAAGATTTTGAATGATCAGGGCATGAACATGCATGAGGGTGAAAGGCATGCAAGGAATAGAGTGAATTGGAATGATGTGGTATACTGGGGTCGACATGCTGTCAATGGATTGAATCACAGCATGTGAAGTGTCTGGGGTAAACCATGGAATGTTTTGTGGGGCCTGGATGTGGAAAGGGAGCTGTGGTTTTGGTGCATTATATATGACACCTAGAGACTGAGTGTGAACGAATGTGGCCTTTGTTGTCACTTCCTAGCGCTACCTCACATGCATGTGGGGGAGGGGTTGTCATTTCATGTGTGGCGGGGTGGCGACGGGAATGAATAAAGGTAGCAAGTATTAATTATGTACCTGTGTATATATGTATATGTCTGTGTATGTAGATATATATGGATACCTTGAAATGTATAGGTATGTATATGTGCGTGTGTGGACATGTATGTATATACATGTGTATGTGGGTGGGTTGGGCCATTCTTTCGTATGTTTCCTTGCGCTGCCTTGCTAACACGGGACACAGCGACAAAGTATTTTATTTTGCTTTGTCGCTGTCTCCCACGTTAGTGAGGTAGCACAAGGAAACAGACGAAAGAATGGCCCAACCCACCCACATACACATGTATATACATACACGCCCACACACGCAAATATACATACCTATACATCTAAACATATACATATATATACACACACAGACATATACATATATACACATGTACATAATTCATACTGTCTGCCCTTATTCATTCCCGTTGCCACCTCGCCACACATGAAATGAAAACCCCCTTCCCCCGCATGTGCGCCAGGTAGTGCTAGGAAGTGACAACAAAGGCCACATTCGTTCACACTCAGTTTCTAGCTGTCATGTATAATGCACCGAAACCACAGCTCCCTTTCCACATCCAGGCCCCACAGAACTTTCCATGGTTTACCCCAGACGCTTCACATGCCCTGGTTCAATCCATTGACAGCACGTCGACCCCAGTATACCACATAGTTTCAATTCACTCTATTCCTAGCATGCATTTCACCCTCCTGCATGCTCATGCCCTGATCACTCAAAATCTTTTTCACTCCATCTTTCCAACTCCAATTTGGTCCCCCACTTCTCCTCGTTCCCTCCACCTCTGACACATATATCCTCTTTGTCAATCTATCCTCACTCATTCTCTCCATGTGACCAAACCATTTCAAAACACCCTCTTCTGCTCTCTCAACCACACTCTTTTTATTACCACACATCTCTCTTACCCTTTCATTACTTACTCGATCAAACCACCTCACACTACATATTGTCCTCAAACATCTAATTTCCACCCTCCTCCACACAACTCTATCTACAGCCCAAGCTTCACAACCATATATCATTGTTGGAACCACTATTCCTTCAAACATACCCATTTTTGCTTTCCAAGATAATTTTCTCGACTTCCACACATTCTTCAACGCTCCCAGAACTTCCGCCCCCTCCCCCACCCTATGATTCACTTCCGCTTCCATGGTTCCATCCGCTGCCAAATCCACTCCCAGATATCTAAAACACTTCACTTCCTCCAGTTTTTCTCCATGCAAACTTACCTCCCAACTGACTTGTCCCTCAACCCTACTGTACCTAATAACCTTGCTCTTATTCACATTTACTCTCAGCTTTCTTCTTCCACACACTTTACCAAACTCAGCCACCAGCTTCTGCAGTTTCTCACCCAAATCAGCCACCAGTGCTGTATCATCAGTGAACAAAAACTGACTCACTTCCCAAGCTCTCATCCACAACAGACTGCATACTTGCCCCTCTTTTGAAAATTCTTGCATTCACCTCCCTAACAACCCCATCCATAAACAAATTAAACAACCATGAAGACATCACGCACCCCTGCCGCAAACCAACATTCACTGAGAACCAATCACTTTCCTCTCTTCCTACACGTACACATGCCTTACATCCTCGATAAAAACTTTTCACTGCTTCTAACAACTTGCCTCCCACACCATATATTCTTAATACCTTCCACACAGCATCTCTATCAACTCTAATCATATGCCTTCTCCAGATCCATTTGCTTCACATGCCCTGGTTCAATCCATATGCAGCATGTCAACCCCAGTATACCACATCATTCCAATTCACTCTATTCCTTGCACACCTTTCACCCTCCTATATGTTCAGGCCCCAGTCACTCAAAATCTTTTTCACTCCATCCTTCCACCTCCAATTTGGTCTCCCACTTCTCGTTCCTTCCACCTCTGACACATAGATCCTCTTTGTCAATCTTTCCTCACTCATTCTCTCCATGTGACCTAACCATTTCAATACACCCTCTTCTGCTCTCTCAAACACTTTTTATTACCACACATCTCTTACCTTCCATTACTTACTTGATCAAACCACCTCACACCACATATTGTCCTTCTACATCTCATTTCCAACACATCCACTCTCCTCCGCTCAACCCTATCTATAGCCCATGCCTCTCAACCGTATAACATTGTTGGAACCGCTATTCCTTCACACATACCCATTTTTGCTCTCAGAGATAACATTCTCGCCTTCCACACATTCTTCAACGCTGATAATTACAGATATTCAATCTGGCGACTGCATATCTACAAAACTTATATATTTCATTTAACACCAAACAAGGTGACCACCACCCTGAAGTCACAAGCCTTGGTGGCTCTCAGTTCAGCATGATACAGTGTAATTAATCAAAATCATTCTCTCACTCTGAACTTTTCAGTCAATTGTTACAAGAAAATATAAATTCCATAACTTACCTTTCTTTTCACTTAAGGTGATGTCACTAATGTCATTGCATATAATTTTGAAGTCAAGAAGATGTGACCTGTAGTCAACCTGATACAGCTGAAGAGCCATGTGCACATAACTCCCAGTCATGGGATTCTTTCGACGGACACGCACATGGAAAGGATTAACTACTTTCCATTCCTGCAGAGGTAATTATGTAAAGACTGAGCAATTGTAAGACTATGTTTATGTAATTAAGGAAGGCTTTCTATAAAACATGGAAATTATTTTGCTACGCAACATGAATGCTCTTAGAAATATTACCTATTAAATGATAAGAAGTCAATATGAAGTTTCATTGGTACTAAAGCCAAACCCTATGATATGCCAAGTATTCTTGAATTAGACATAAATTTGGAAATGTACTATCTAACATTTTCCTCCTCCTCTTCATGCATATGTAGAATGTATGTCATGTAAAAGACTGGTCAAGCAGGTACATTCACAGTACCAGTACAGCAGATGTATAAGGAAGGAAGCTACACCACCAAAGGGACAGACATGCAGAGAGAACTGATTATAGGACAAGGGATACTTCAGATGAAGATGGTTGAGGAATGACTGGAGATCAGATGCACGAGAAAGGAAAATTTGTAGAGAATATGTATAAGTGATACATGACAGCTAGAGACTTAGTGTGAACAAATGTGGCCTTTGTTGTCTTTTCCTAGTGCTACCTCGCATGCGTGCAGGAGGAGGAGGTTTGTCATTTCATGTGTGGCGGGGTAGCAACAGGAACGAATAAAAGCAGCAAGTATGAATTATGTACATGTGTATATATGTATATGTCTGTGTATGTATACATATGTACACGTTGAAATGTATAGGTATGTATATGTGCGTGTGTGGACGTGTATGTATATACATGCGTATGTGGGTGGATTGAGCCATTCTTTCATCTGTTTCCTTGAGCTACCTCACTAATGCAAGAGACAGCGACAAAGCATAATAAATAAAATAAAATAAAGAGGGTGTATGTACCAGATATATTCCATGGAACTGGAAATGGATTAATTATGCTGGATAGATAAAACTTCCAGTGCAACAAAATTGGGACAAATACTTTTTATACATTAAATACTTAACTATTTCTAATATATTAAATAATGTCAAATAACAATATGTCAGTAGCAACATTAAAACAATATGTGTTTGAGAAAAGTTTCACAAATGTCATACAAAATCATATTTACGGGTGTGAAACAGCATGTCTAATGGAGGTATATATCATCATATCACTTATGAAAAACATGATTTTGTTTTACATATGGTACATTAATCATACTTACAAAACCAAGAACTTTCATAGCTTTGTAAACCTCACTCATAATGTCCAGGGGCTTACTCTGAGAACGAATACCTGTCAAGTAAACATGAAAATATTGTCAACAGTTGTATAAACTGTATACTTCAATATTCAAATCAAACAACTGCAAATTCAGTCCAACTAATCAACACATATATTTTCAAGCAACAAACTTACAGTTTCTTATATGTTATACATCCGATATCTTTATGGAGGAGTTCATCAAGCTCCAGTCACCTTTTACAGGCTTTTCAACCAAGCTCACCTATTCCATTACTTCATCAACTTTTCTATCTACAACAAGTTACATATTAGTACCTGGGTATTCAACCATTACTTTTGTGTAAAGAAATAAACACTTTTGGTCCTCTAGAAATTAACCAAATGATAAATGTGTGTAGTGCGCTCATTTTTTTTTTAAAAAGTTAAACTGGTTTCCTTATTTTGTTTTCTGATTTGTATTATGCAGTGCATAATAAGCAGAGTTGTTAAGGTTCCACAAGTTCTTTCAAACTCAGTTCAGATTTTTGTACACATATCTAAGAGTGACAGTATGTAGAGGACATAGTCTCTTCTTTCTGCTCTTTCACCACTGTACCACCACTGTATTTCATCTACAATGAATCAGTGGGAGAAAGACCACTGTAGATTAATTGCTGCAAACCAGTAAGAACAAAGCAAGGCTTTGACTGTGAAGAAAGACCTCACACACATGAAAGTCTGATGTAGGTCTCATCTAACACAATACTTGCCAATTAAGCTGTACAAAATGAAGAACCTCACAAACAGAAATGCATGACGAATGGAGGCATGGAGAAGATTATGCATTGATCATGCTATAGTACACTGGATGCAACACTTTCATTAATAAAGACTTATGGGGATAAGCATAAAACAGTTATAATATTATCTTATCCTAAAGAGGACATTCTTACTCTAGACCTATGACTAGTTACATACAAATACCTTGTAACAGAAATTATGACACCATTTCTATTTACCACAAGTTACAGAGTAACATATAATAGCCATTGTTACAAAGATGAAATAATGCTATAAAAAGATGTTTATGTATAATGATCAAATGAACTCACCTAGTTGCTAAATAATAATATATGAGCAAGTCAATGCTAAATGAAGAAAAGACTCACCTAGATGCCACTTAGCACGCTTTCCAGGTGTTCCCTTTGGAACTCCTCGATCACCACTTAACGCTCGTTCCCTTAGGGCTAGTGAAAAACAGTTCTGTAATTAATCTATAAATATGATGCTGGTAACACAAAAAATATTTTCCTAGTTTTTATAAGGAAATTAGTATATAATCAATAAGCAATAATTACTTTTGACCCTAAGTGAATGTAATGGTAATATAAATTTGTATCTCCAACGTAACACTGAGTATAACTGTTAAATTGAAGTTAAGATCCACATAACTTCAGTCACTGTAAGATAAGCATATTTTTCTAAAAGAATCTAGAGAGAATATAAAATTTCAAAGACTCAAATAACATGGCTCAGTTTTTGTATAGACAAACACAACAAATATAGCTGACATTTCCCACCTTTAAAAAATACCGATATTAAATTAAATTCAATGAAAGCCACAATGAGAAACAGCAGGCAACATGGAAGGGATGCTCACAAGACGTGAAATAAGACAATTTAGATGTAATAATATTCTAGTTTTTAGAGACTTCATCTTACTCTCTTTAACTTAATGCTGTTTCCAGATAAATGGCAGGGTTCCTCACGTAAGACTCTTTAATGCTACCCTTTCTACATGCTTCTATAAATTTTCTAATACCAACAGTCTTGATCATAACCTCTCTCACTCTTCATTCTGTGTTGGGTATCTATCAATATCTTTTCTCACTAAGCTCATTGGAGTATATTCATTTAATTTTTTCAGATACATAACATTACATTATAAACTCCCTAACCACTCATTACACAATAACACACCCTTCACTAATTTCCTCATTCCTCTTTTTACTCTTCCAACTTTATACCATAAGTTATCTCTATCAATTTGCATATTCTCTATAATATCATCCTACTACCCTAGGATCCCTATTCTGGGGGGCTCTTACATCACTGAGGTTGCACTATGCTAAGAAGTTGGGAAATGATATAATCCTTTGAAAAAATATGTCTTTAAAAATACTGTACTTCCTTCAGACCACTGATAGTAGATGAGAAGAGGAACCTATTACTTGATTATAGTAGTGTTTCTGAGTAGCTTTACCACATAACCCTTCAGGACACATTATCCCTACTTTTTTTGCATGTGAAGAAAGACTGCTTAAAAGGATCTATGTGTCTGATGAGGAGGTATCATGGGAAATGAGTAGACCAAGCAGGAAATGAAAGGACTGAGTGAAAGAGGCATTAGAGTACAAGGGCCTGAACATTCAGGAAGGCAAAGGGGCATGCTGTGGATAGAATGAATTGGACTGACATGGTACATGGGGGATGAAATACTGTTAATGAACTGAACCTGTACATAAGAAGCAGTCATGATAAACCATGGAATAATCTGTGGGACTTGGCTATGGATGGTAAGCTCTGGCTCTGGTACTTTATAAATCATACAAATGAGGCTAACTTTTATTTATTTTGCTAAGGCAAGAGGAGTAATTACCTAAATATAAAAAAATGTGAATGGTGTTTTTTAATGTATGTTTGCTTAACCTACAGATATCAGTAAAATGGTTTTAATGGAGGTATGGGAATACTACACAAGTGAAAAGCAAGTTAGGTATGAGTTCAAATACTGAAATTTTACATCATAATGATTTGAAAAGGATGACATCCTACTCTGAGACTTATGGGATATTAAGCTGATATGGGTGCAATCCCTCACTAAGGTAGGAGTTTTTCAGTTTTTGTGGCACAATCATTAGTTTATGAAAACAGACAAATGAATACTCAAACATGCAATTTGTTTGGATGCACTACGAAGGGAAGTGAACAATGTGCTATATATATATGAGTACCAATACTCCACTCATTTAAGCCTATAGGCAGAGGTACAAAATATTGAGTAAATGACATAATTTAGGGAGAGTAGCAGCATTTCTAACATATCTAAGTATGGAAAAGGTCCAGGAGATTCTCTTCTGGATTTTTTTTCTGTTTTTCTTCTGGAAACTAAGACTCTCCCCAGAGAAGACTCAATTATATTAGCATACAAACTAGTTGAAAATGTGTCTCCCCATAAAGTGGGGTAATCATTTCCTTCTTATGAAGCACAGTAATTTTCTCTTTAATTAATATGCCCAAGGAGGATCCATGTAACCAATATCTCACTGGTTTGTTTTTCAAAACCACAAATTCCACTCTGGGAACCAATTACTTTCTTCGGATCTAAATTCATTCAAAATGGCATTTCTCCCAAAGTTTCTATTAATCCAGCAACCTCAAACTGTTGCTATTTTGGGACTAACCATTTCAGTCATGACATACTAACCAAATAAAGAGTAGTAATCACATCACATCAAAACACATCAACCATATAATGATGTATTTCCTCTTACCCACCAATCTACAAGTGATGTTTATTTTTGTATCATCTCCCAAAGGACTAATATACAGTATAACTCAGAACTGCACAGTGCATGGCACATAAGCAGTGGGAAGGATACCAAAATGCTGTAAACAGTTCTTTAATAAATACTTCAACAAGTTGATTTATGAATGCCTGATGGTTATGTGATCACTTCTGGTTCATCTCGAGCACTAAAAGACAGATTAAAGTGTTAAGATCTCATTTTCACTGGAATAGGAGTCATGCTACAAAATGGATTTCTCTTTTTCCATAATCAAGAAACATATGCCTATGACATGAATATAACGGTGACAAGACAGTTTCAGTCCATCACTGGATGTTCATGTGAAGAGGATCATTTATAATTTTTCCCAAACATTGTCCCTGGCCATTTTCCCATGCATTATGCAAAACTTATAATACTGTCCGAGTAAAACATTTCACAGGGTAGCAAAATGGCAAATTCACCTACAGGATGTGAACTTGATTGAAGGACTGGGATTGGTGACTAGTTTAGGAAAACTAGTTCCCACAGAAGGTGCATGACTATATGCATATGATCCACTCCATTTAAAAGGGAACAGATGACATCATCGTTTAGTGATATGTCATACATGAAAGCTTCTAAGAATTATCCTCCTTCCACAATACTAATATGTATCATTACAAACTTAATTTTAAGATCTTAAGCTGATATGCTAGTATACTAGGCAAATTTTGAGACGTGAAAAATGCAAAATTTTTGTTAACATTGATTGTATGAGTCTGTTTCTCAACATACTTTGTTATTCAAAATTTTGTGAAAATAAAAGGTAATTCACTGTTCTGATGAAAAAATACAGTCATCTGACTGATATCTTAAACCCAAGAACTTCAAAAACCAGAAAAATGTAAAGAATAAAAAGATGAGTTACTGAGAAACCTGTACCATTTTTTGCAATTTGTTTTTCATTCTTTGGTTAAATTTAGCATTATATTGAATCTCTTCATTGCAGTAAAGCAACTAAAGTTATTTCACTTTTACACACAATGCACTTCCTGACAGTGCTGTCTGATTAATCAAAACAAAGTAATACAACCACACAGAATGCTGGCATGTCACACTACACATTCAAAAAGCATAAGCCCCAATTCTGAGAAAGCATGGACGTGCCAATCTTTCAATTCTTTTTCAAACATCCAAAAAGCACCTTTACCACACTCAATTCTGCAATCTTCCTATAAAGCAGAGATAATGGTAACCCTCACCTTCATTCATCTATTTTCTTACAAATAATTAGATACTCTTAAACATAGGTATGATTAAGATCTTGGTATAATACAGACCCATTACGAAGTTTTCATTCATAATTCATTTAGCAATAATAATTTTGTTGCATATATATTTCATCTAAAGTGGAACAATTCTTATTCTGTACCTCCATCTTCCACCAAGGTTCTAAAATGACAAATGTACTGAACCTTCTTTTTTGGTGTTCAAGCTACTTCCAATCCCCTGGAACTCACCATCACAAATGTAATACTTTTCATTTCCCCTAAACTCTATTTCCTATAGTAATTCAAAAGCCTAACCTCCAAACAAAGATCCTGCTAGAGTCAAAATGATAGATGTTCCACTGTGAACATTTTTCTCATGCGATGGCAGTGAGCAAGGTGAACTATCTACAGTGTGGTTTCATGCCTGCTAGTTTCAAAGACAAGAGTAATATTATTGCCTCCATTAACCCATCTTTACTAAAATCATATAGCAACTATGAGAAGTTGGGTTAATTAATAAAGCTAGGGAGCAAAAACTACAATCAGATATGATTAAAGAAATTAATGAATATATGTACTACAACTTGAGCTAAGGATCAATTAAATAAGTAATCTCTTGAAGTATGATACAACTCATACATGATTCAACACAGATTGTGACCAGTAACTTAAGTCCAAGGTATCAGAATGGACACATGAATATGTGTCTCGGCTCTTTCTTTAAGCTTGAGGTACAAGGTGATAAACTGACAACCTGAATATGTTTCATTAAGCAAAACTTAACAATATTTAACAGAAACTAAAGTTCCAGATATATACATACGAGATATTAATCTAAATACATGTCCTAGCTCATTGTTTAAAAATGAGCCAACGATCAGTGCATCATCAGGTATGATAAAAATCCAAAATTAATCAAAGCCAGAGACCAAACACCAAAGTCCTTAACACATATGAAGTGATGTATAATATTCCCACTTCAAAAATCTTTATGAATGGACACATTCAAGGTTGAATATCCCTACAACACTATATTACCAACAAAGATTACAGAAGTCTCAAAGAGTAAACTAAAAATCCAACCAGCGTAATATATCTTATGCTCATAAACTACCATTGTACTATACTCATGATTAAAGTGTAGATGAATGTACAGATATGTAAAGTGGTTCTTTCACTGAGCTCAAGCATGTTACTACAGTGTTTGCTCCATCATTTGCGTACATCGTAAATTTAAAATAAAAACACATCAATTACAAATGTCAAATCTAGATCTGAATCGAACTCAGAATTCCATCTAATGTATCTCCATCAAGTTATATCAATGGGGGTTACCATCATCTTCACCAGAAAGATGCCATCTACTTAACAGGAACTCACATGCTCGTATGTCGACTTGAATCTTGCCAACAGCAAGGTGTGCTGTCAAAACATGGATGGAAGGCACAGAAATTTTATTCTGATAAAGGAATTCCATGTATAATACCTTATTTTTTCATTAACAGGAAATTTCCTACATGGGTAACAATATTTTACTTTTCTTACCAAGGATATAAATCCTACATACATAAAAAAAATACAGGAAAAACTGGTAAATAAAACAAACCATCTAAAAACAACATCTACATTAATGAAATTATGCAGTACATGTTATGACAAAAAAAAAAAAAATTGGTCAAGTACTACACAGCAAAAGTCATACAGTGGAATTGTGGTAATTTGTTTTGGAGGTGACCAAAGCTGAAAATCAGGGGCTGGTTTACACTAAAAACAGATGTGAATCAGATAGTTGATTCTCAAACACAGAAAGAGTAAAACCTGAGCATTCAAACATGTCAAAGACTAAATTTCTTGAAAATAATTTACTTCCTTACATAATAATCATAACATATACTGTCTTTGCCATTTAATGCTAATCAAAATATCAATGTACAAACTGATGAACTAAAGCTAAAAGAATATTACAGAAATATTAACTCACGTGCAATTCTCTCTGGGTGTGGCTTGAAAGGGCTAGGATTAGGATCAGATGGGCTGAAGGATGGAGTTGGAGGGGCTGGAGGAGGAGAACCAGCTGTGTAAAATGCCGAGATGCTGAAAGCAGAAAAATGGTATCGTGATGTCACTTTAGTGTAACATAAACTACATTTATGAATGGGTTTCTTTAAAGTGAAAAGGTTTCTGACAAATGTGAACTCCTGTTTGAGGATTTTGGAGGTGAAACTTTTGTAAGCCAGCATTTCAGTGGTTATTTGCATTCATCTGACCCAGGTAGCTGTTTTTTCTTTCTACCTCACCCACATGTGGACTGTTGCCATTCTGTCCATAAACATACAATCTCTCCATGTCACACAAAACAGACTACACTAAACTCACACGACTTCGTAACTCAAGATTTTCTAGTGGTGAGAGGCATGTATGAAAGTGTAAGGTAGCCGTGGTATCTGATTGAGATGCTGTATAGCCATCCTACTAAGCATGAAGGATGTCAAAACAGAGAGGCAGATAAACATATATTGAAGTCATATATCAAACCTATCACCATTTCAACGGCAATGAAAGTATTATAATTAACTCACCTGCACATGGCATTTGCATCTGCAAAACGCTTATTGTCAACAATCAGATTATAGGCAATTTTCAGTTGGTTGTGCTGGTCTTCCGATGTGATGGCACTCTGAACTTCAGATGATTCAACTTGGAATTTCTGAAAATTGGTTTGTCATCTACAGCAAATGTTATGAAAAATTTTTTACTACTGCACAGAGGTGGTAATCTAAAACAAAAACAGAGGATGTATTCAATCTCATTTTTACCCCTTTCTACTCATTCATATTACAAGAGTATTCCATGGAACAGCTGTGTTGTAAGCAGTTACTGAGAGTGAGATATGAAAAAGTGGATATACTTTCTTGAAAATACCAACAACTTAAGTTCTTATGACCAAAGATACAATTTCTTTCATGTGAAGAGCCAGGTTCAGTTGAATCTTTTTAAAAGGGACAATAAAATCAAACTAGTGTTGTGGGCCTTATGTATTCAATTCTTTAGGTGTCTAGAAAACTGTACAGTTTGACATTTAATCGCCAAAAGTTGAATTTTCTTCAAGTTATGAGGCAGGTCAAGTTAAAGGTTAAACCTTTTCACAAGGGGTAAAACTCAGGCAAAATTCAAACCAGAGTTGTGGCCTTAAACCATTCAGTTTTTCAGATAATGAGAAAAGAATAAAGTTTCATGAGTATGTAATCTGGAGTTTTCATGTGATCATGATTAAGTTGAAGAGTAAAGTGTAAGACACCAAACAATGTACAAATGTATAAATAAATAGATGACAGGGATGACAGGAATGGTTACAGCAATCCCTAATTTATGTATAAGAAATATTAGAGTTTTGTTGTGCTCTGTTATAATGACCTCTCTCTGAATTCATATTGTTTTTCACTAAGGTAATTTCTTCTTTGTAAGAAATTATCAACATGCTGATTTTATTCGTATCTAAACAAGGTTTGAAAATTTTCATTTCCATTTTTACTTACTAATTCCACATTTTTCAAACTACTTATCTTGGGGATTGTAAATAAATACTGATAACACAGACAAACAGAAATTCATAATTCAACGATTCAAAATTATTAAAATAAATTTTAGCCTTTTTGTTAAATGAAATGGTTCTATGTTTGTATGATACATTCAAGCAAATTTCTATCAAATGAGCTGCTGTTTTACTGGTAATATCTGTAGAATCATTCTATCCATACAATGATTAGAGACTGTACCCTTATTAATCATTTTCAAACAAAGAAAATGAATCTACTTTTGTAAAATACTACCCCACCCACTTTTTCATGATACTTGTGCACGTGATCTTCCTTATCATTTCTTCCTACAATGCATTCATGACATCAATCCCACAAATGCCATTTTGACCAATGTAGATATTAAGTTATCTGACTCACTTTTAACATTGTGGCAATACCATACACATATTCATACACAGAAATACTACTCAATGATGAAAAAGGCAATCAAATCAGTGTCTTACCTCACAGACTTCTGCTACAGCATCCTGATCTATGACAGAATTATCATGATCATATGGTGGGGGGAAGAGATATGCTGGCAGATCTTTCTGGAACCATTCATGCTTTCTAGAAATACAAGTTATTCAAGTGTCAATACACAAAACAATTTAATTCCATCACTTGACCTAGGAGATAACATTACACTAAACTTCGAACAAACAACACGAGTCTTAAACAGTTATATGGGTGCACATAAACCTGCATACATCAATTCATCCTGTGGATCTTAGGGACTACCAAGATGGACTATTGGGAAAAGCTCAGGTTCCTTGAACTCTTCCCTCTGGAATGAAGAGGGGAGATGCGCATACTTACCTACACGGGCAAAATACTTAAGGACCTATTACTTAGGGACCTATCTTTCCTTGTTATACACAACACTTGACAACACTAAACTTGCACATCTCACCGTTCGTGACTCTAGATTTTCCTTCAGTGAACACTAAGTACTAGCCCTGCCTTTTGGCAAAACAGTAGGAACAATACATAGTAGTTGGTAGGGTCTTTTAGGCAGGAGCATTAAGTAGAAACATTATGTAGAAGTCATAGGCAGGAACATTAGGCAGGAGTATTAGGTAGAAATACTCAGTAGGAACATTTGGTAAGAACCTGGAGCCTCTGCAAACACTGCGAAAGTTGCCCAGTAGTTAGGGAGACTATTGCCATGGCCACCCCCTCTCATCCCCCTACAGACTGTTTACTCACCCCTCTCTCCAAGACACTTGTTTTTACCTCCCTCATCACCCCCAACAACCATGGTAACATCACACACCCCAGCCACAGACTAACCTTCACTTGGAACCATTCACTCTCCTCTCTTTATACTCGTACAATGACTTTCACCATTGATAAAAACTTATTACTACTTCTGGCAGCTTTTCTCCCATGCTATGGGAGGAATTGTGATGATATAATTATCCTTATTATAATTCTTTATTGTTATTCATATCATTATCATCATCGTTATCATTATTGCTATAATCATTATCATCAGTGCTAGTACAGTTAGTATCAGTATAATTACTAAATGTCACTGAATTCTGCACCTATCATGCTGACTTATATTTTGTAAGACCCTTGAGGCTTGAATCTATCCCTGTGCTCAGCATAATTATATCTATTATTCTGGGAACTTGAGAAACAGTTCCATAGTAAACACTTAAACAGCATACTATCTATATTTCAGTATTCTCCCTTGATACAAAAAATAATCCAATACATATATTTACAAATGCTGCATAATAAAATATCACTCACTTAATGTCTTCAATACTAGCACGTTTCATAGGGTCCACCATTAACATATGCAAAAGTAAGCGTACCACACTCTGGTTTAAGTAATCTGGAATCTGGAACACACCAGCTGCAAAGATAAAAAAAGAGTTGCTAAATGATACATTTCACAGATTTCTGAAAACACTAAATAAACTTTCTGAGCACAAGCTAAATATAAAACACCAACACATAACTTAGAATGATGCTTACACTTGATTTTGCGGAAGAGAGTTGGAACATGTTCATCATCAAAAGGAAGTGTCCCACACAAAAGAGCATATAGGATGATGCCACATGACCACACATCAACCTAAGGTAATAAATAAATACAATTTGAATACAATTAGGCTATTAGTATAAAAAAATGTCCTTCAATTCTCTTAAAAAAGTCTATTTCATTAAATCAATTTACCAGTGACTACTATACGATATCAATAAGTAACACAGCACAGTACCATTACAGTATACACAGAAAATCCCTTTGCCCACAGCTCAGTTTCATTACATATAGCTAGTTTCTAAATGGGTTGCATTACAAAAGTAAACTGTCTTCTCAGGTTATGGCTACCTCGCAAACGCGGGAGACAGCGACAAAAAAAAAAAAAAAAAAAAAAAGAAAAAAAAAAAAAAAAAAAAAATATATATATATATATATATATATATATATATATATATATATTTTTTATACTTTGTCGCTGTCTCCCGCGTTTGCGAGGTAGCGCAAGGAAACAGACGAAAGAAATGGCCCCCCCCCCATACACATGTATATACATACGTCCACACACGCAAATATACATACCTACACAGCTTTCCATGGTTTACCCCAGACGCTTCACATGCCTTGATTCAATCCACTGACAGCACGTCAACCCCGGTATACCACATCGCTCCAATTCACTCTATTCCTTGCCCTCCTTTCACCCTCCTGCATGTTCAGGCCCCGATCACACAAAATCTTTTTCACTCCATCTTTCCACCTCCAATTTGGTCTCCCTCTTCTCCTTGCTCCCTCCACCTCCGACACATATATCCTCTTGGTCAATCTTTCCTCACTCATCCTCTCCATGTGCCCAAACCACTTCAAAACACCCTCTTCTGCTCTCTCAACCACGCTCTTTTTATTTCCACACATCTCTCTTACCCTTACGTTACTCACTCGATCAAACCACCTCACACCACACATTGTCCTCAAACATCTCATTTCCAGCACATCCATCCTCCTGCGCACAACTCTATCCATAGCCCACGCCTCGCAACCATACAACATTGTTGGAACCACTATTCCTTCAAACATACCCATTTTTGCTTTCCGTGATAATGTTCTCGACTTCCACACATTCTTCAAGGCCCCCAGAATTTTCGCCCCCTCCCCCACCCTATGATCCACTTCCGCTTCCATGGTTCCATCCGCTGCCAGATCCACTCCCAGATATCTAAAACACTTCACTTCCTCCAGTTTTTCTCCATTCAAACATGATATAAAGCTTTCACCTTAAGATTCCCAAAGCAACAAGCAAGCAACCTTAATCAAATCCAAGTAACAGCATCTTGAACCCACTTGCAACATGGAGGAACTAGAAATCATCACTTGCATCTCCAAGGAACATACTAACACAGGAAATCATCATGCAAGACACCCAAATAATTGCCTGCAGTGAAAACAGTAGCATGCTCCAAATTTTAGAGGCTGTGCACAACAGAGAACAGACCCCCAGTAATCATCATCCAAACAAAGCTTTCCATAACAGCAGTGTCTGATAGTAAATTGCCTAATAATAAAATTAACAAAAGTCTTTTAGTGGCACGTTGGGACTATTGTACTTTCACACATATCCATTTTTGCCCTCCCCTACAACATTCTCTCTTTCCACATATTCTTCAGCACTCCTAAACCATGTAATCTAATTCATTATAAAAGTATTCTGTCAAATTCTATGAGCCTTTAAAAACATACAAAAAAATTAATTCATAAATAAAAGTCACCTCAGGTCCAGCATACAGCTTCCCAGATATCACTTCTGGAGCAGCATAATTTGGAGATCCACAGCTTGTACGAAGAAACTCTCCATCTACCATGATGTTCGAAAGACCTGAGGAGCATGCTCAATCAGTAAACACTTCACAGTGTTAGAAACATATGTACAATGACTAGCAAAGTGTAACTGGATGTCTTGAGAGTAAAAACAAGGGAAGGAAAATGTGAAAAGAGCATGGCAAGGAATGCAGTGTACAATATAGATAATTAAAAGTGACATAATGAACACCAACATGCACCAGATACATCAAGCATCCCCCCACCCTAAAGGAACCAACCTTGACCCTACTCAAACACAGAGAACAGCCTTAAGCTGTTCCTGGTCCCCATGCCAGACCATGGGTCAAACCCAAACCTCATGGCATTTCCAACAAAAAGTGGGGATAGACAATGTTCCACATTCTTTCTTATTTCATAGTGACTGACATGGCACAGTCAAGGCATACCCCAGTTAAAGGCCATCTCAAATGAAAGAAATGACCAAAAGAAAAAGAAAGTAAAATAGATCAAGGTTCTACTTGTGTTTGTAGATCTGACTCTTATGGGAAGAAAAGTCATCTGAGGAGGAAAAATCAAATGGAGGCAAAGAATTCTACAGCTTAGTTATTCAAGGGGAAAAGAGGCTATGTTAACAATCAATCCTCAAGTGGCTAGTCTTCACACAGAAACTGTGGGAAACAGCAACCAAAAGGATTCCTTTGAGGTAGTGACACAGTTCTTGAAAACAACGGCCAAAATAATACCAGCAGAACAGTGGCAGAACAGCAACACTGCACCATATGGTAAGGGAAGGTGAAGAGAGGTGATATCAGGAGAATTAATAACAAGGAAGACTTTTGATTCGACTCTGGTTGATAGAGATGAAGATGACCCATCCCAGATGAGTGGACAGTACTCCATACCAAGCCAAACAAATCCCCAGCAGATATCAAATAGCTGCTCACAAGATTAATGATTACAGCAAGTATACAACACTCCAAGATTTTGGGAATAGGTGATGTTGATTATGTGGGATTTCATGACAAAGTGGAGGATACAATTATTTCAAACATGTTTATGTTATCATAGGGATGAATATGTTTTTGAAATGGAAGAGAAATAAATGATTCTTCATCTGAAATACAGGATTAAATTGAACAAGTTTACTGCTTCTCTACTTTGAGCGCTCCACACAGATCCAAACTGCATGAGGAAAGAAGTTCAGTACAAGAAAGAGAACGAGATTTAGAAACAGGAAGGGAGGAAAAAAGAACCGAAGTATGTAAAGTGGAATCATGAGCTTTAGAGAGAAATGGGTTAGAAGCAGAAGAGAGATCATCAATTGATAAAAGAGAGGAGGCACTAGAAAAATCCTGAGGATGGGCAGAAGTCACTCAATTTGTGACTACTGTAATGGAATGGCCAGAGAGAAACTATACATAAGAAAGCAGAGAGAAACAGAGATACCAAAGGCATGGAGTTTAGAAAGCAAAGACACACTCTGTCAAGTGCTTTGGAAAAGTCAAGGGTTATGACAAAAAGAGAACAGAGGGATGTTTTGTCAAATATTTGTGTATGAGATGAAGACGGTGTGAGATTGGGTTGAATGCCAGCAACGTACATGCAAATGAGGCAAGGAAAAAATACAATGATCTAGGCCCATTAAAAAAAAAGCCATCATATGTAATACTTGTCACCAAAGGATTCATATCCATTTTACATCACTCCCATCTATAAAAGACAACACAACATTCTGGACATGTAGCAACCATTAGCACACCAATGCTCACAACATTCACCTAAATCCTATACTCCCACCATAAACATTACCAAAATTATTAATAATTCTGTGCTCCTGCTTACCCCTGTAGGGATATTCACTCACCAAAGTCAGCTATCTTGACATGAAGATTATGATCCAGCAAAAGATTTTCTGGCTTTAGATCTCTATGCACCACCATATGACGATGACAATAGTCCACACCAGATATAATTTGCTGGAAGAATCTACGAGCCTCTGATTCTTTCAGCTGTAATGAATAGCAAAAACTTACTCTTAAAAATAGCAATAAATGATACATAGGTAAAAAGTTTCATTTCTGGGCTTCCAAAGTTTAGTATAATTTCAGATATGGCACATTTCAATAGATCAATGAAGTTCTAATAAAACTATCCTTTAGAAATAATATGCAGCATACTACAATGCTTGAAATTCATCTTTTCTCATCTTGAAAAATGAAATACACTAAATACTTTCTTATCTTTTCAGCCACGTAAGAGTCAGTTATAGAATTCACTTCACAAAAGAGAACATGCCAATGTTTTGATCATATGAACTAGCTTTACTTAATGTGCTGTTTTATTCATTTACTGTACAGCAACAAGGAACGTGATATTTCATCTATCTCTTTGGTGAACACTTATTTCTATTTAATGACAGAATAATGGTTAAAAACTCAAGCTTTATTCCTCTAGTGATTCTCGCTATGAAAAATGTTGGATATGAAAACTGAAAAAGCTATTTTCATGCAGTGTCCACTGAGCATAAGAGATTCTCTAGGTAAATCATGGTTTGGCCCTTCCAGCCCTGTGTTTTCATTGAGAAGGCATTTGCCCTCCCCACCCTTTACTATCCACTCACCCATGGCAATGGCAACTCACCCAATGCAGGCCTGCCTTAAGCCAATTAGAAACTTTAAAAGAGATGACATCCCTGACCTCCTCCTGCCCATTCAATGGCTCAGGTTTTGCATATTATGGGCATCACCTCACATCCCATCACAGTTGGTACAAAGTAAGGTTTTTCAAAAAAGAAAAGGGAGATGCAGGATAGAGTAAATAAACCTAGAGAAAATGCTCCCAGGACACTACTTTGAAGAGAAAATGATTTTCAGTTTCAAAACATACATTACTCTCCTTTGCAATTTGTTCTGCAAGTATTAGAGCATACCAATTTTGAGAAAGAGCAGTCAGAGAAAAACTTTGAAATAGGAAGACTAAACCAATGAGTAAAAACAAATATGATAACTTCACTGGTGATTTTTAGACACATTAGAATCTGTCTATCCTAAAGGAGTTACAAATTTACAAAGATACACAAACCACACAGACCCATGGTCCAAACAAGGTGGTCTTGCCTTAATACTAATGACAAAGCAGTAAAAGAAAATGATAGCAAAGCAAAGGTCCTCTCTCCCCAACCTCCACTCCCTCCAACAACATGTGGAATGGAAAACAGGTAGTTAAAAATTCCTTGTACAAATAATATGCCAAAAGGAAATTTTTATAAATCAGAAGGTAGATTAAACATAAATATGTCATGCATCCCATCATCAAAGGCATGCATCCTTCACTTTTTGTTATGCAGACACTAGTAAGGATAAACTTTCAGCATCAGCCTTGCAACTTACCATGTCTATATTACATGTGATGTGGAGGGATGATACAGTAATTCCTTCTTGTTCCCTTAAAGCAGGCAATATGGGTTAATCAATGTTGGCAAGTTGCCACAGCACAGCAACCTCTATTACTTCCCTCAGTGGCGTCTCTTCCATAGAGTGAACAAATTCATTTCTTGTACTCTGTCCTCATATGGTTTATGTAAGGAAGCAATCAATTTTGTTGCTCTGTGCAGCAATGCTTCCAATTTAAGAATATTCTTACTCAGGTGGGGGAGCCCACAACTGTACTGCATGTTCGAGGTGAGGTCTAGCTAGACCTGAGTTAAGTTGCAATATCATATCCTTGTTTTTACATATATAGTTTCTGTTAATAAATCCTAACATCCTATTTGCTTTCTTGGCAACTAGTATATCCTTTTGTAATCTTAGCCTATCATCTTCAGTTATTATGCCACTGCCAATCTTTGTGTCATCTACATATATGGACATTATTCAGCCCTACATCAATAACATTAATACAAATTATGGAAAGTATAGGCCCCAGGGGAACTCCACAAGTAATGGATGACCATGATGATATTCACCATCCATTATGACTATTTGCTTCCTACCATGTAATCAAGCTTCCATCCAGTCTCCTTCTGCAACCAGTAATCCCCAAGGCCCTAACTTTATATGTCAATATAATGTAAGGGACTTTGTCAAATGCTTTTTGAAGTCCAGAAATAAAATATCTATTGCTTTATTCTTGTCATAGGTAATGAATAATTTATGATAAAATTCAAGGTGGTTTGTAAGGCATGATCTGTGCCTTCTAAAGAAAACCATGTCAAGTATTATTGATCAGAATGCATTGTTCAAGGTAAGCTATGATTTTCATCTCTACTAACAGACTCCAGTAGTTTACATATAATTAATGCAAAGCTAATAAATAGGATGGTTATTGCCAAGCATTTCATGGCCTCCCTTTTGGAATATACAAATAACATCTTCCAGTCCATGATACTATTCCATCCTGGAGAGATCTACTGAAAATATAGGTGAGCAGGTGGGCTATTTCATACTTGACATTTCCAATTACTCATGGGTAAAAATGATCTGGGACCAGACTTTTATTTGAGTTCTTCTGTTCTTGTGTTAGTTCTTTTCTGTGACAGTAAATTCTGGTACTGTGTGTGTGCTATCTATGAATGTCTTAGAATTTGTGTCATTGCTTTCTAGTGGAAAAACAACTGAAAAACTTGTCCAGGGTTGTTGCTATGCTTTTATCATGCACAATGGGTTCTCCATCTTTGTTTACTAAGGGTCCTATCCCATGCCTTATATGTTTCTTATTATTGAAATATTTATAAAATCATATTGGATTTCTAAAGCTAGTTCTTGCAATATTCACTTCATTCTCTCTTGTGGAATTGCTTACCAAGTATTTTTTTTTACTTCTAACATTGTTATACTGCAAAGCAAGATTTGGGTTACTGCCTGATTTCTTAAACTTTTTGGAGGAATCCCCAGAGATATGTAAGGTAGATCAACAGCAGATAAACTTAGGTACTGCAATGCAAGATTTGGGTTACTGCCTGATTTCTTAAACTTTTAGGTACTATCTGACAAAGGTGGATAATGAATGCCAAAGACCCCTTTTTGTGATTTCCTCTTACAAAAGATTTCTGTAGAAAGCTTGAGTCCAACTATCTCACATCATGTGCTCCAGAATAAAGCCTAAATTCAACTAGTAAAATAAGGATCTAAAGTGCAAAAATAAAAGATTTCTATAATCTTTATTGAAATCCAAAAGATCTCTATGATACTTAACCGAGCATAGGCATAATTCTCTCTTGTTTAAGATTTCCAAGAGCTGATGACAACAGGGCTATTTCTAAATCTATGCATTTCATTCTTAACCAAAAATCTAAAGTTTCAGTATATTCTAACCTATAGAGGATTGGCCTAAAAGAGAAGATTGCTGATTATGGACAAAAGTCTAATTCATTAGCTCTCCTTTCAGAGCCAACAGTTATATGGAAAAGAGTTTTTGTAATATGCTGGGGAGCTAAACTTCCAGAAAACTGTAAAAAGCAAACTTGACAGAGATAAGAATATAAGCAAAATGAAAGAGGATGTCCTGGGAAAGGAATAATCAAATCTAGAAAAAAAAGATGAGGAGGAAATATATAACAGGTAGGGATGTTGTTTTCTGTGGGGTTGGGTAGTGTCAGGAATAGATGAAGGCAAGCATGTATGAATATGTAAATGTGCATATATGTTTATGTATGTATATGTGTATATGTTGATATATGTATGTATATGTGTATATGTTGATATATGTATGTATATGTGCGTTTATGTATATACATGTGTACACGAGTTGATGGGCCATTCTTTGTCTGTTTCCTGGCACTACAAATGTACATGTTCATCCTTGCTGCCTTTATCCATTCCCGTCGCCACCCCGACACACATGAAATGATACCCCCTCCCCCGTGTGTGCTCAAGGTAGCGCTAGGAAAAGACAACAAGGGCCAAGCCACAGAAAGCTGAAAAATGAAAACAAACTACATTTCAGTCAGAGTTAAAAAAAGGAAAATTTCTGACAATACATACCTTTCCCTTCTGCTTGATATAGTCAAATAATTCTCCTCCTGAGGCATATTCCATCACCATAAAAATGTCTGTGGGGGTGCTGATCACTTGGTAACTGCAACAAGAAAAATGAACCAGAACAAAAGAAAATATGATTCTCTTTTTACAGTGACCTACATAGCATGGCCAAATAATATGCCCCAACCAAAGCCATCTCAGGTAAAAGAAAATGTTAAAGAGAAAGAAAATAGAAATCAATCGGGGCTCTGCATGAGTTTGTAGACCTGACTCAAGATAGAAAGGTTATATGGAGTGGTGAGGGTGACACAATAAGCCAGCTCTGCAGTGGCTGTCACCTTCCTCTACTTGGCCAAAGTAGCTGTCACCTTCCTCTGCTTGGCCTAAGTAGCTGTCTTTTCTTTCTGCTTCACTTAAAGGAGGATTGTCCGAACTGAAAACCATAACAAAAACACAATCTATTTCATGCATAATGCTTCTTGAAATGTAAATCACATAGTTCTTTATTCTAAAATTATAAACTTTCAAACTTATAGAAAATATATGAAAAACTTCTAAAATACTTTTCTCCTGTACTGAATCAGAATGGTGCCGCCAGTCAAGGAAAGCTGAATGGTTCCCCTGGATCTCCTTAACCAATTCACCCCACCTTCAATAACACAACTCTTGATTTTGATTCAGTATCCAATCACACAATATGGACTAACCTCCCCTCAGGTGAACACCATCTAACCATCCTTCACCTAATTGTCTTCTCTCTACAATTCAAGTGATTAAGGCTGTCTTTCTTCGTCAAACTTAAACAATAATTTTCACTACCATCTCTACTCCAAAGGAGGTGTGTGTCGGTTGTAGTACAAAAATACCTGTAGCTCACCTTCCAGATCTTGAGCAAAGTTTCAGAGACGTTAGAGATAGGAAAGTGAGAGAGGACAATGAAGCAGTTGCTAAAAGGGTTAGAACATTTTGTTTTTGTCAAGATGAGCTATACTAATGTATGTCTTAAAGAAGAGGGGAAACATTTAGGTTTTTTAGACATACAAAGTAGATAAGAAAGGATGAAAGCTAGCACAGAAGCACTCTCCCTTAAGGCACAAAAGAGTAACCCATTTAAACTATCTGCTATGCCAACTACTAACTAAAAGAGTACCCAGACCATATTGGAAGAAAATTTAGGAGTGGGCACAGGCCTAAAAAAAAACCAATACAATACAAACAGGTAACCCCAAATAGGTAATTACTTACAGTTTGATGATGTGAGGATGACGAAACAGCTTTAGATTTGTGATTTCTCGCTTAATCTTGCTAACCATGTCCAGATTCTTGATTGTTTTGCGGTTGAGGATCTTGATAGCAACTTTTGTACCAGTGAGGATGTGCTCTCCATCTACAAATGAATAATTACTTGAAAGAAAGCTTTTCATCTTACGATACTTAAGTACATGTATTCTAAACATACTCTGTATAATGACCTGAAAAGCAAACACCAGGAATCATCATATAAATGCTAGTTTCCCTAGATTTATTTTGAACCCATCAATATTTTAACAATTATATGGTTGCTAAGTGTCTCTTGGTCACCACAGGTGCTAATTACCGAGACTACCATTCTCAGGAATAGATTCTGAAATGTGCATGTAAATGAATGTAAATATAAGAACACACAAGTAAATATATATTATCAAAGGTATCATCTGATCAAAACGCTCACAACCCCTACACATCCTCCTCCCACTATCTCTGCCTGGAGAATCACGCATCATCTATAAGGCTGTATCACAGCTTGCCTATTAATGTTACCTCAATTCTTTCTACAAGTCCTCTTCATTTCCATGCATTTCTTTTATAAACAAAGATAAGAGTCATTTGTGAATTTGCATCAGAGGTTTACCACACTCCTCAACCCTTCCATCAACCCTTCACCTGGGACTCTATGAATTAACTTTAGAACTATAATGTCATACACATTATGACTTCTCATTTCTTTGTAAAAAATTCTTTACTTCTACATTTGTTTCATTCTATAATGTGAAACAAAATTTGATGAATTTGCTTTTGTACAAATCATGAGCAATTTTCTTTCCGTCAGTATGTAAAAGCTACATAGCCTGTATCTATAAACAGATTTGAATGCAGAAAAATATCAACAGAATTTGTTTGTGTCCACAGAAAAGCAAATAATGGTCAGCAACTGCTTATATTAAGGAAACCATGTCATTTCATTTCCAACATGCAAAATCATTCATATATCTGCTGCTAGCAAATGTTAGGCGAAATTTTCTTTAATTCTGCTAATTCATACATGTTCCACCTACTTTTACAATAATTAGCTCTAAATTTTCCATGATAATCCAATGCCCTCCCATCTAGTGAGGTACCTTATACACCTAGATTCAAAAAACAGTCCCAATCATGATTAACAGTCCTAGACCATCATCCACATGAAATACATCTACTCCATAACAGTCTGTGAGCTTTTACAGTTGATAAAGCAGTGGGACTTGCTGAAAACATTCCCAACCTTTATTCAGCTATGAAAGAGCTGATAACTATCAGGCTCACTTCAAAGCAGCAATCAAAAACAAAGTACCACTACTTTATCTATCTTATGTAAAATACAATGTACACAAAGCTAGAGTATGCACTTCCTAGTTCCTGACTCTGCTGTGATATCTAAAAGGTCAAGTAAATTTCTGTTCCACTTAGACTGCTAATGCATGAACTTGTCTTCCAACATTTTTACTGATACACCAGATACATAGCAAAGCTTTACATCACTGACTATCAGTTCGTCTCGATCATAGTAAGATATAAGGAGGAATAATACATAAACTTGACAAGGAAGTTTTGGCAAGGCTAAGACTACCCAAACTCAAAAAAAATACCCTTGGGTAATAGTTTTCTAATACCACTCACATTTGACTTTGCCGAACGTTCCAGCTCCTAGAGTATTTCCAATTTGGTAATGGCCAATTTTCATAAGCGTAATGGTTTGGGAACCAGGCGCCTGTCCTTGGCCCACAGCCTCCATGGTGACGACCAACCAACTGACTGACTGTCTGTTGTTGTCTTGACTTCCAATGTCTTCCCCAGCAGACGACGCACAGCCACAAGGCACAAAATATTTCTCCCAGGACACTCAAGACAACCAATTCATCCACACATTCAAAAGATGAATTAAATAATTCCCATATCAAAACTGCGTTTAGTATGAATATTCTTATTCAAATTTACTTGTCAGTATTAAAAGAAGGAAAGATGGGTTATGTCTTCCTCCGAAGAAAGAACACATTTGATATTCATCACTTCTAGGCATTTACTAAGTGATCTTTCTGCTTTCTGTATTTCTATCCAGCAATCAGCAGATATTCCACCTAAAACATAGTGAAGATATATATGGCCTGTCTGATTAATGTAATGATTTTCAATCATAATATAATTTTTAAGCGTTTTAATTCTTTTCTTCATTCTCTTCAGGCTTTCTGTATGATTGTCAGTCAAATTAGACTAGTTAAGACAGATATTATGGATAATAATTTTTTCAACTACAGATGTATAAACAGATGAATAGTAGTGTTAGCTACAACTTATCTATACCATATATTTTTATAATCTCAGGAACTATATCTGTTGAAGTTTAGAGTATAATAACAAATCCGAGGTGGATATTATTCCCTGAAGCTTGAGTGGGAGTTACATTTACGGTAAGGTTAGGTTTTGTTTGGCAAGATTGATTGAAGTCAAGTTACGGAAGAATGCCCCGTTCGCGATACTCGTGTGTAGTGTTGGAGTAGTGTATAGTTTCTTGAGTTGTGGATATCAATATTCTTCAGGAAATCAACGATTCTTCGGGAAGTAGCTCATACCAAAGTAATAATATAATCAAATTCGAGATGGTAAGATACTATTTGTTTTAGTCATCTTTTAATTGCAGTTGCATGCGACTTTTTCTTCAGAGAGTATTTATGCATAATTTATTTTTAAAAAATGCGTGTATGTTAGGTATCGAAACTGTGGACTTGATACGTACGAACAGTAGACCATGTACCAGTTTCAGTGTTTACTACATCTTGCTGAGCCAATACACCGAAATCTTTAAGATCGGACCTTTGGTCATAAACGCTCAAATGTCATGACAACATTCATAATCTTGAGTATACTTGAACGTGTACAGGTAATTCATAAAAAAAAATCCAAACTTCAAAACTTTATGGGTAAGGAGTACCACACAACTTTGTTAACAAGAGATAACTGAGGTTACAGAGTAAACACATATCATTTAATCAGTCACTTAGTTACACTACTAGATAATATACCTAGTTTAGCAAACCAAAGCCGTAAAAGAAATAGCATGTTGTACAGCTATACAAGCTATATAGCAATTTTACGGGGATGAAGTGTTAGTCAAACATTATTACTCTATCACTCGGTGTTAAACGCATCATTAAGATTTCTGAAAATTTTTAAGTAAATGTAAACAAAGGTAAATGTCATTGGTGCCTGACGACGATAACGTCTTATCGAGTAATGATACCGTTCCAGTCTTGGTGATGAACATGTTTTGCCTTCGGTTTTTGGTGGTGGCGTCTGTCGGTGGCTGATGATATTGTGTATGAAGTCTGGTGTTAACATCCTCACTGCTTACTTGAGACTTCTTAACGAGGACCTGATAATGACATCACGCTGTCGATGAAATCTTTAGTGGCGCATGATGACGTACTCTTTGGTGTCTGAAGATAACGCCTTCAATTAAACCCTGGTGATGAGTTTTTTTTTTTAATGTCTTGCAATTATATCATTCCTGTCCTATTACACCAATGTGCCTAGTACAGTTGCGACTACTCTCAGGCGCCTAGTGATGAGGTGCGCACATGTGCCTGGCACTGACGTCCTCAGTGGTACCTTGTAATTCTTCACAGGTGTCTAAGCTATGACGGCCTCACTGGTGCCTCATGACGAGGTCCTCGCAGGTGCCTATCATGACGTCTTCATTGGTGCCTGGCAACGACCTTCTCACTAGCGCTTGGTCATGTCCTCAGTGGTTCTCCAAATGGGAGTGTATCCAGTCGAGGAAGTAAGAGAGCTCTGTGTAGACCCCAGGGAGACTCGGACGGCCACAGCCGTAGCTCCAGGAGGCCACGGCCGCTAGCCATGACCCACACACCAAGGGGCCGCCATAGTCACCTCGACAGGAGCCAACCCCTCCTTCTTCCAACCTGATGATGAAAATACATGAGGCTATACTGTTATACGCATGTCCACAATACTTAAAGAATATATAGGTACTGGTGCTACTTGAAAATATAAATCTATCCCAGGCTCATGGAAGAGGACTCAAGCACTAAAGGAAAATGGTGATTAATACGGGAATCAGATAGTTCCACTAGTTTCCCCTGGCCCGTCGTTTTTCAGTAACTGCATTCAAACAGATTTTACCATTTTGAAATACAGAATCCACAGAAATAAGTATATGAATACATTATGTTCTTAAATACCAGTAAGAGAACCTTCATTCCATAATCTGCAAAATTTTGATGTACGCTATCTTTTAATCCTACATCACATCATATGGTAAATATCGATTTTTATCAGTTTACGAAAAAGTCCAGCCTGAGTACCGTGCGACCTGCTTGAGACGCGAGGTCATCATTCAGACAGCAAAATGACCTACCCGGCACACATCATGGAGTCCATAATCTCATCATGGGTGTATGAGGCACGGCAGGAGGTGTCACTCACCACAGGCAGGTTGGTGTAAAGCAGCAACCCGGACTGGGTGCCTCCTTCAATCGCCGACCCCCACCCAGACACACGGCACATCTCTAGCAATGACATACCGTCGTTAGCACATGGTGTATCTAGCAAACAAGGCAGGTAGCTGCTAATGAAGAAGGTATAAGACGAAAAATGGTTGACTTACAAGATGGATGGACTGGAATATACTGAAAATGTTTCATAAACGTTTTTCAATGATCACCTACGTGCTACATCTTGAAGATTCAGTATGTTATTTAATAAGCTTCTGTACTATGCAGCTACACGAGGGAGTAGCAGAGGATAAAGTCGTAAACATTACACACATACAAGTTGAAAAGATGACAAATCCAGTTCTACCTCCAGTAAAGCTGTGGTTAGGCGGCGGAAGGGCTACCTGATCCACGTACCCGTTGAAAACGAACGGTACCTTCATCCTCAGTAAGGCGATGTCGTTTTCATAAGTTATTCTGTAAAAAGAAAAAAATCTGAGTCCACCATCATTAATTTTCACTTTCTCTACACCGAGACCACCATGAACAAACTGATTCGCTTACTAGGAGTAAGAGGATACCTTGAGCGTCAGAGACGTAGTCTTGGAAAGAGGACAATGCACAAGTCTTAAACTTGAGGGTAATAGAAAGGGTGCCAAAGGTAAGGATGGAGCAAAATGTGGATTCTTGAATAAATGGGTTGGAGGGGGGAGAGATCGTTTAAGATGACCATTATAAGTGTCCTTCAGTCAAAAGGGCAGAGTGGTTGTTGGAAAAGTCTTGGAGAGGAGGTAATACTAAGAAGGTAGAAAACGTTGAAGATGAGGGAGTAACATGAACTCACAGATATTGTACATGAAAAGAGATAACCTACGGGTTGTAGAAAGGATGTTCGATGATGAAGTTGATCTCCAACACTTGTTCTTCGCCTTCTAGCTCATGGAGATCCTGTTCCCCAGCTACCACCTGGAAGTGTGCCCGGAAACATAGACATTACAGACTCGTACACACTCGATACCAGTCACACATTCTCTGAGCTGGGGCTTGCCACAACAATACATTTTATATCTTGTGATTTAGATAACTAAATACTGCTTCGTTTCCTTTTTATTATACAGAATATTTGGCTGGGTCATTGGTCCTGCAATGAGAAGTGTTGCGGAATACTGCTGCAAGGTTAAGACAAAAATATAAAGGAATGATATCGAAGACCGAAGATGTAGGAGACGAATTATATATCTGAGCATGTTTGAAGTTATCGCAGATCTATAAATGAAAACACACCGAAGAGGCATTGGACAAAAATTAAGAAAAAGGAGAAGCCATTCCACATGGAATCAGAAATGATAGTTAAGATACTGAAGGCGATGATAAGTTGCTTCATGAAAGAGACCACTTGTGGTGATGTCAAGTAGGACATGCTGGTGGTAGGTCGCCATAATGACGAGGCCTCCACCACTCGCGTATACCAAGAACTCCTCACGTTCACCACTTCACACGGATATAGGTCACCACCGCATATGTTATCATACCTTATCTTTCATCTTACGCATCAGACAAAGCGGCTCATGCCAACATCCACGAGCAATATGTCTCTCTACATATTTTCAGCCACCATCATGTTAAGTATGGAGGAAGACACCACTAGACTCAACAACACCCTCGACGCCACTGATCTTTGATGTGACCCGTGCAAGTCACTTCAAATGTCATCATTACTCCACCCCTCATCTTCACTGACCTACCTTTCATTTCATTCTTTATACTACTAACTATTTATCTGACCTGCAAGGATCAGTGAAAGGCCAGCTTTATTACAGCCCCGGTGCCAAAGCGTAATCAGATGACCAGCTTATCAAATCCTCTGTTATTGCTTCTCTTCAGCCGTCCTTTTCCGTCCGCTTTAAGAGCTGACCTCTCTTCTGAAAGTGTTCCGGCCACCAGCTCACCTGAGGTGTCTGCGTGTGCCTCACTTACTATGACCTGGACCCACAATACGTGAGCGTTTGCTGTTTCACAAAGTTTCTGGTCGAAAACCAACCACACGAGCATTGACTTAAGTTGCTGCCTCCTTTCCTCGAACAGCAAAACTGTGGAATTATTGTACTTCTTTCGATTCTTTTCCTCTTCTTCCTCTCCAAATTGAAGTCTACGAGAACCTAAATCTAAATTTCCTGCAGTCTTCTCATTCTCTGTTTCACCTTTAATTAAGGATGGCCTCAAATAGGGCAATATATATATATATTTTTTTTTTTCTTGCTCTTTCGGTCACTATAAAGAGAAATAAAGTCCTCGTAGGAAATAAGTTTGATATAGATGTAACCATATATCTGACAGACGTGTTAGATTCAAATGTGATAATGACCTGACAGTTACAAGTTACATACAGGTGTAGGCCATGTATTCGACAGTGTCAGAAGTACAAGAAAAGTATGTTTATGACGGGAAATTACGAGTTACATTACAATCAAGTGAGCAAATTGAATTTTTACTGGAAGTCACAGAGTCACTTAAGTGATAACGCGATAAAGCATCTCACCCGCAGGCCGTGTGGGGAGGTGAAGTCTGCTCCTTCGACGCAGTGAGCGGCGGTAACAACGAACCCCGGGTCGATGATGGCGCCGCCACAGAAGTGCACCCAGAAACCCAAGATCTTCTCCTGGAAGCTTACCTGTGCCATAGGTGGATATATACATAGGAAGAGAGAAAGAATCACAGAGAAGTGTAAGTCTTCATCTCTTGTTTTCGGTGTTTACTATTTGTGATTACTGTGTGTGTACGTATTTATGTGTTTACGTAATTTGTACTGTACGGGAAGGAATATCTACATTTGTTGGGCCCCCTCTTTACCGTCATGCATTTTTTTTCACTTTCGTGTACAGTCAGCATTTAGTTTCATGACATGTTATTGTAGTTATCCTTCATGAACTCACCTGATAAGGGAACTCTCCCCTGGAGGCCACCTCTCCTCCCACCACCTTACCAAAGCCATTGTGGAGCCGAAGCCGGGTCGAGGGCGCGCCTGAGGACGAGAGAGAAATGTTGGACAGGCTTTACTATCATTGTTATTATCATAGCAAGTGAGACGGATCAGGGAATATAATGAGGAGATGAATAAAGTAGTTGTACTTCATAACATATATTCTATACACGATTGATCTTCCAGAAGCTTAGGAATGGATGTGTGAACCTCAACAAAGAATTTGTACCCCCTGATGTATGTAAACCCCCTGTTGTATGTACATGTCTTCACCCGACGCGTGTTTGACGCCCATGGTACAAACTCTGAATCAGGATGCATGCAACACTCGATAAACTTTAATTCCAGCAAAGTAGAATAATTCTCATGCAACGCGGGTGCAACACTGCTGTATCGTGAGCACGAGTTAGTTGGATACGTTTGTTGCCGCTTCACCTCCATCCATATCGTGTATGTGTAACAAGCGGTCGAACGAAGTGCCTATGAAGTACCGTGTGGGAAAGTAGTGACTGATAAAACTACACTGAAGCATCCCCTGAGAACCTGAACATCTGACTCGAGGGGCCTCTCACCGTTCTCGAGTGGCCAAGATCGGCGAAAAGTGGCCAGACCTCTGATTAATTGTCCAAGGCTTGACAAGTTTCTTAATGGCCACAAATGGGAATCTGCTGGCCCGATATAAGGTAACCAGAGCCTGGCGGACCAGCAACTAACTTGGCTCTTTAGCAGTGGACACAACAGGTTGAGTCCGAAATGGATAGTGACCACAGGATCAGAACTCTAAACTAGGGAAATGAACTCGGCGAAAGAAACTGTAACCACGATGTTACACTCTCTGGCTTACGACGTATACAGGCCTATGAAGATTTCTTTGCTGTCCTTGACTATACATTAGCTGCAGACTAAGATCTCGAGTGCTGACCAGGCATGTCAAGTACTGACCCACGATGTCCTTAAGCCCAGACTTAGGTTGTCTACAAACAAACCCAGGGTGCTTACATGTCGTGAACCACCGCGTCCCCGGACGTACTAACACATATGTACTAAAACGAAACATGAAAGTACACTGACCTATGACTGTGAGGCAGAGTATCAGCAATATCAGCACCTGAACACGTAACATGGTGAGACGCAGCCTAAGTACAGTGACCAGTGAGGGATAACACTGCGCGAGGCATTTTATATCTTTCTCAAATTTCTCACGCTGAAGCTAGATGACTGATGTGGGCGATGCCAAAAGATAAACCCCACCTGAATTTCTTGTTAATTGATTCATCCTACTTATTCACTGAACTTATACCTGTTGGGATATTAACGGTGCTGATAAGACTTTAATCATCTATTTCACAGATCATTACAACAACATTAAGAGTTTTACAAGCAGGTCTGTATATACCCACAAGCTTTAAGTGTGGTGAATGGTCTCAGCAGCTGCTAACACAAATCTCTTCATCTAGGATCTGTGTAGAATGTGGACGATGTATACAACACGTTAGTTATATGTTGTGCGTTCTGCTACCATCAAAACTCAACTATGCTGTATCTCACACATGGCATTCACTACCAGCCGGATAGTAATAGAATTGAATGCAATTATCTGTTCCTTCTTTGGAAATGTAAAACTAGAGGGGAGGATTTCCAGACTCTCGCTCCTACCCATTTTAGTCGCCTTCTACGACACGCAGGAAATACTTTTTGGAAGTATTCTTTCAACCCAATGGATATATATATATATATATATATATATATATATATATATATATATATATATATATATATATATATATAATGTATGTATGTATATATAGCCAGAGTATGATATAGCAATCGACAAAAACTTATGATTAGTAATTCATGCACAAGAAAGAGTTGCCTCTTGTAACGCAAAAGAAAATCCCTAACTGGAACCCGTTCACATCTCCGTACATAACCTTGATAAAGATTTCTCACGAATGAATTAGTTTTTTTTGGTTACACTTTATAGAGACATAAGTAGTTAGCTATGCTCAGGATACTTGAATAGATTATTGATGCTGAGTAAGAATAAGGGATGTATGTCATTTCTCAGATGATTAAGTTAGCTAAGGAGATAAAGAGATTAAAACGCAACCAAACACTTTTTACCAATCAGCTTGTTGAATGCTTACAATTTTACAAATATTAGCTTAGTGACTACAAATCGATAAGTGAAATAAATAACCAAGGATTTTTCTAGCTTGCAATATCTCACTGCCTATTGTAAATGAGCCAATGAAATTCTACTTTGCTGAGAGGATTGTGCGTTACAGGTTGTGATTGGCCGAGGCGAGACGGTACAGCAGTAACAAGTTACGATCGAGAAGATCCACAGAGGCTGTCAGTTCCCAGTTGTGTGCCATGGTAGTAGCTTCTTCGCCGGGAAGCCTAAAGGATACCATGGTAACTATCATTTAACCAATAGTGTTTGGCACTTTTTTCCTTAGATGATGGTGATGAATGTGTGTATTTTTTAGGGCATGTCGTTACTAAGTCAGACAATCATAATAAAAGGCACGGAAAGCAATTTAACTGATTTTAACTCCTTTATTAAGGTGCCATTCGCTGTGGGATTATATGCACATTCTTTCTGAAAAGACAGATATTTACTCAGTATTTTAGAATGTTTGTTTAGACTTTTATCTCGTGATAGCCGTTACTCATGAAGCATGATAACAGGTGAATACAGAGAATGAAGAATGTCTTATTTTGTGTAACTTCAGTCGTCAGTGTTGCAAGTGTCGTACAATTAGTCATTTTTAACCATTGTAAGAGATTTTGCTTTATTGTTCGATGTCATATATATATATATATATATATATATATATATATATATATATATATATATATATATATATATATCCTAGGAGCCTGCAGCTCTCAGGAAACTAGCCGCGTCCACCGATCGGGACTATAGGTCATAAATTGTGATGTAAGTGCGTCTAATGTGCAGAGAGTGCATGGCAAATGGGTAGTAAGAGCTCAGTGTCTTCTTTACGTTAGTTACATCGTGGACATGGGTCTTAGGATGTGTTGAAACGGTTTTTGTATTGTTTTAGTGACGAGTGATTTCTAGGACGTAGAGATGTGTGACTCGTGTTTGTCTGGGGTGTTTGATGGTGGGTGCACGTCTGGTGGATTAGAGTTTAAGACTGAGTTAGGAGATCGGTTATGTTGTCATAGTCGGGTTAGGTGTGTATTTGTTTTGTCAGTGTTATATTTGTTGGTAGTTGAAGGATATGTGAGTAGAGGTTACTGAAGTGTGAGAGAGGGGTACGCTTTTTGCTTCTACTCGGGGTTTGATGTTTAGAATTTAGTGGTTTGCGTAGAACTGAGTGGAACTGTATCGGGAGGATCTTTGTTTCACTGTGAAGGTGTCGAGTGTTTGTAGTGGCGGCAGTCAGTGATTGTTCCGAGTTCACTATTTTGTGTGGTTTGCAACTTTGTTGTATTCGCACTTGAGAGGGTGGAAGGTCATGCAGGTGAGACATTGAGGTTTATGTGTGATAGATTACGAAAATTCTTTAGATGATATTTATTTCAGGCTGCAGTATCGATGCTTCATGATGTAACAGAAGAGGTGTTCTTAAAGTGTATGAATATGAATGTTAACTGTATTTGTCATTTTGTTCATGTTTTTCGTCGGGCATATGTTAGACCGGACTCATTACCTTCCTTAGCAACGTCAAACACAGTAATGTCTGCACTATCTTCACTCTAGAAGCCTGGCCGGATGCATGATTTCCGGCCTTAAAGACCCACCCCATCTGAGGTCTTTCCTGTTGCTCCTTTGCAACAAGACCTGAATTTAGTTGTAGTCCCTACCTTTCCACATGGCTCTGAAAAATGTTAAGATCTTCCTGTATATAAGTGGTGTGGCTTATATAAGTCACTACATCTCTGAGCATCATGGGCAATAGCCAGAAAGAATGTACGTGATTATGGAATTATCTTTAACGCATGCAGAAGGTGTTAAAGATTTTCGAGTGGGGTATAGCTTGTCTCTGACGGCCTTAATAACCTGGCAGTTTATAGGATTAAAGCCTAAGTAACCAACCAACCGGAATACCATGTATTCAGCATGACTTGCAAACGTATTCAGTAGGAATTTAGCCCATCGGGAAGATCGTTTTTATCAGTCATGGATATCAGTGTGCTTAAGTGTGACCCTTGCGGGACTCCGTATGTTGCGTTCCTTTACAAAGTGTCTTTAGTCATTTTTTTCTGTTTGCCTAAGCAACTCGTTCTATTTCGGAGGCTTCTCTTGTTCATGCTACCTACTGAAAACTTCAGCATCTGTAAAAAAAAAAAAAAAAATCAGTATCAAGAGCATCTTGGGTCCAGATCTGATAGTCCAATCAACCATCGCTGTTGCATATCATCCAGTACACACACAACACTCAAGTAAAATTTGAGGACATAACGTCTTCTTCCTTAATCCATGTTAGTTATCGTAAGAACCCCTGAGATACTTTGGATGCTTAGTTGTGATCGATTTTACTTGGGTTTTATAGTACAATTGTTCGCGATAATGGTACGTAGCTTAAAGATAAGCAATTACCTTTTTCTGAAGTTTCCAGCAATCGTTTTCAATTTCCCAGTCAACTGTGTGTGTAACCACTTATATATATTTACTTATTTGTATAGTACGAGATTGCAGATTTACACTCGTGCGATCCCATCTCTGGAACGCTCTTTACACATACAAACTTAGATTTATGTATGCTGTCTGTATGAACCATGTCCTCAGTCAGTCTGTTCCATTCATCCACCACTCATACTCATTTACATCCTTAATTACAAGTTTTTTAGTGAGTATGTATGTGTGCATGTCTATATGTCCGTTTAGGTATGAACGTTATTCAATTTCCGTCTCTTTATCTTATCATTCACCTTATCACCATTGTTTCAGGGGGGCGTATGGAAGAAAGGTATACTTCAGGGGACGTTGACAGTTCCTGTGCTGGTAACAGCTGTAATGATGATGATGATTGGTTCAGTTACTGGTGAGTTATGTTCCAAAACATGAGTTTAATTCATAATTATAAAGGTGATGGTAAGTTGTTACATATACATTACCTATATGTGGACTTTCACTTCCGGCTGTGACAAATGTAATTTAGTCTACAGATGGAGGATAGTTTGTTTTTTGTCAAAATAAGGGGAAAAGTTAGGATGATAATGAGTAGATGAATGATGAAGAATCGTGTAACAGCTATATTTAGCGTTTCGTAGGCTACCGTTAAGTTTGGCACTGGGATCAGGGGTTAAGTTTTACGAATATAGTAACAGGTTGTGGTAACTTTTTCAAGCCAGTGTAAGTGTTGAAGTAACTTAGAATTAGAGGGACTGTTGGTATGTAACTCCTCGAGCACGATGGCAAGATCCTTGGATATTATATAATGGCGTGACCTTGTACGTACATGATCTGTAGGAGACAGGTCAAAATCCATGTCATTATACCCAAGGGTCGTGCTCTGAAGAACGTTTATCAGTTCCAGACATGGTAGGTACAGGCCAAAGAGGGGAAAATACTTTAGAATTTCTTAGTATGTTGAAGCTTGAAGTACGGAAAATGTTTTTCATGGTGGGTTTCTAGAGCGGGAAGGCATGAGCTTGATTCAGTTGTATTAGATATCATATAAACGTATTATTGACGGGGTAATGCTATTAAGTATTGAAATTGATTAGGAAAATTAGATTAAAGGTTGTTATCTTTCCATATCTCTGAGGCCTGCTCCCTTTGGAAACTCCCTCAAGGTGATAGCCACTGCAAAAGAGTATCAAGAACTGGTGAACTACATTGCCACTTCTTAGCTTTTAGTGCCTCACCCTTAAAAAGCCAGTTGATGTTTGCTAATGACGCAGAATTGGTGGTAGAATTGAGTGAGAAACTGCAGTAGTTGGTGTCTGGGTTTGGGATTGTGTGTGAAAGGAGGAAAATGAAAGTAAATTTGATTAAAAGCAATGTTAGTAGTGTAGAGGTACAGGTTAGTTGGGATGTGAGTTGAATGGAGGAAATTTGGAGGAATTGGAGTGTTTTAGGTCCCGGGTAATAAACATAGCAAAGAATGAAATAATGGAAGTGAAAGTGAGACAGAACGGGTAAGGGGGTAAAGGTTCTTTGAGCACTGAGGAATGTTTGGAAAAGAAAGGTCATTATGTGGGGAGGGTGAAAATGATTCTGATCACTCTTTAGAGAGCAATGATCATTTACATAGAGAGAAAAGCCAGAGTCTCCCCTCACAGAATGCATTGATTATGCCCGCAGGTACTTCATCGGGAGAGACTCCTCCATGGGAGCAGTACTTTGCACAGACCGTACCCGACACCAGCCCCGAGGAGCAGACACAGGCGGTCGAGGGACTTCTGCAGCGCCTGCTACCACAGAGATCAAAGGAGTTTTCCGTCAGAGTGGATCCTGCACTTGGTCCTGAAGGAAAGGATACTTTTACGGTATGCTAAATGGGTGGTGATAGAGTTCGGGAAATAAGGGTGCTAAAGGGCTGCTTTTAAAGTCACAATATGGGATACATATATAAGCCATTGGCTGTTTAGTACTTATGATCCAATTTCCTTCCTTCTAAATAAATCAACTGTTTAGGTGTTCGTACGTGAAAACCGATCATTTTAAAAGATCTGCATATGTGTCTGTGTCAGAGATACGACGTGGGGCACTAACCTTATGACCACATTACAAATAGCAGGCTTATATGTAAGACTTCATTTCTATACAAATTAAACCTCACGTTTGCAGCAGCAATCGTAAGCAGCTTGACTCTGTCAGTTTTATGTCAAGCATTATAAAGCACTCACGCCTTCTAATTTATGACACTGGCTGAAAATGTTCCAAAAATAGATTTTTATTTATTGTTACTTTTCTGACAAGAACCAAGGAAGACAGACTGATAGACTTTGGGGAACTACTTCATACCAAAAACATGTGGCCTACAGGTACCATGCAAAGAAATGATTACAAATTGATTTTGCTGGTGGCCAGTACGGATAGTTTAGTGCACCGGTCCAATTCCATTTATTTATGCATGGTCTTGCTCGAAGATTTAAATCATCATCATTTATGGCTACTCGTCAAACTAGCATTTCAAATTTTCATCTCAGTGATCATGGCACCCCGTAGTTATTGTATACATTCATTCAGAGAAATTAACAGGAGAATGTTCTTTAAAGATGGAAAGTGAGACATTACCTTTTTGTTGTGACAAGCAGACATTCACTCACCTTTATTACCATTAACTGCGACAAGTAGACTTACCCCATAGCTTCAGAAAACCTTTTCTTTCTACTATAATAAGTTGACACAAGCCATTCATCCTTGAAAATCCCGCCACACATCTGTACCTGCTGCCCTCTTTTAAGCAGATGCCGTATGATTGGCCATGTGGTAAGTTGATATCTCTTCTGTATTTTGAGGTTGATTTTATAGATTTTTTGTTGATTGCTATGTTATATTTCCCCCATATATTTATTATCTCATTATTTATGGTCTGATATATGAGTATATGCCTAGCAACTTGAAATAATGATCTAAATTGCTTTTAAATGTCGATGTTTAAAGATTATGCCCATGAGTTTCTTCATGTATGTACGTACATTCCATATGTAAAATATGCGATCATCAGATTTTACTTGTAGGTAGCTTAAAGATGTTATACTGACCTGTGGTATTCGTATGTTATTGCTTATTGTCATATGAGTGGCACAAGGTTTAAAGTGCTGACTTCTGTAATCACGTATCGTTTTCTGTTTATTGACACTTGATCAGCTGTTTGAGTATACATTTAACTTGTCATTTAACTCTTGTGTTTTTATTGTGATATTGTTGATTTAAAAGTCGTCTTCCTATCAGATGTTGTCAAGCTGTTATGTGTCACATTCCCTTTAATGCTGATATAGGCTAAACATCGTAGAATAAATTGCAAACTTTTTTCTCGTTTCTATTTTTTTTTCTTCTCAGCAACAATGCGTCCCAAGAGATAGTAGACTGCAATTGATACAGAAACCTAATACAGTTCGGCAGCACCTGAGAATGGGAATGACTTTGGGGACTTTAATGCCTCAGAAGTATATAATTTGGTGTTGAGGATGTGTAAACAACTGACACTGCCTTTTCTAGCTAAGCTACACAAATGGCATGATACCGATAATATCCAAGACCAGATCCACCAGTCGTTAGACTGCATTGCAAATTTCAGTGGGCTGCGTTGTGAAAATTTAGATTTATATCAGTGTTCCACAGAATTCTTTCTTATTTCAATTTGTGATAGTATGCTAAATATATGCTGTAGAATATAGGGTCAATGCCACCATGACCTAGATATGATCAGTGGCAGAATGTTGAAAGCAAGGCTATTCAGGCTCTGTTAGCTTTACAAAGATATAGGGTTGGTGTATAAGCCACCACTCTTCATATTTTTGAACTTATTAGAGGCTGATTATAAAGAAGTATGTCAGCACGCTGAACAATAATTGTTGAAAGTATGTGCAATTTTTTAATGTAATTTATTAAAGGATTTGACTGATTTGAGACTTGACACATAGCTACGGATATCAGTTTTTAGATTGATTTTTGTTGATAGCTAAAGTTTTTATCAGATTTTCCTGTAAATTGTAGTAGTAGAGGTGGTAGTTTTAGAATAAAAACAGCAAAATAGCAACTTTCAATTTCCAACAGAAATTGGTCACTTTTCCCAGAATTCCTTTCATTTCTCTTGTGGAGAGTATAGATCCTTTCATTTGAACTTTTCCTAAGGAGGGGGATTCCTTAGGAATGTATCTCTTTACCATGAAAATATACATATATATATTTATTCAAGAATGGCCCAACCCACCCACATACACATGTATATACATACACGTCCACACACAGCACATATACATGTCTGTACATCTCAACGTATACATATATATGCACACAGAGACATATACATACATACACATGTATATAATTCATACAGTCTGCCCTTATTCATTCCCGCTGCCACCTCGCCACACATAAAATGAAAACCCCCTACCCCCGCATGTGCACAAGGTGGCGCTAGGAAAAGACAACAAAGGCCACATTTGTTCATACTCAGTCTTTAGCTGTCATGTATAATGCACCGAAACCACAGCTCCCTTTCCACATCCAGGCCCCACAAAACTTTCCATGGTTTACCCCAGACGCTTCACATACCCTGGTTCAATCCATTGACAGCACGTCGTCCCCGGTATACCACAATCGTTCCAATTCACTCTATTCCTTGCACGCCTTTCACCCTCCTGCATGTTCAGGCCCCAATCGCTCAAAATCTTTTTTACTCCATCTTTCCACCTCCAATTTGGTCTCCCACTTCTCGTTCCCTCCACCTCTGACACATACATCCTCTTTGTCAATCTTTCCTCACTCATTCTCTCCATGTGACCAAACCATTTCAAAACACCCTCTTCTGCTCTCTCAACCACACACTTTTTATTACCACACATCTCTCTTACCCTTTCAATACTTATTTGATCAAACCACCTCACACCACACATTGTCCTCAAACATCTCATTTCCAGCACATCCACCCTCCTCCACACAAGTCGATCTATAGCCCACGCCTCACAACCATATAACATTGTTGGAATCACTATTCCTTCAAACATACCCGTTTTTGCTTCCCAAGATAATGTTCTTGGCTTCCACACATTTTTCAACGCTCCCAGAACTTTCACCCCCTCCCCCACCCTATGATTCACTTCCGTTTCCATGGTTCCATCTGCTGCCATATCCACTCCCAGATATCTAAAACACTTCACTTCCTCCAGTTTTTTTCCATTCAAACTTACCTCCCAATTGACTTGTCCCTCAACCCTACTTTACCTAATAACCTTGCTCTTATTCACATTTACTCTCAGCTTTCTTCTTTCACACAGTTTACCATACTCAGTCACCAGCTTCTGCAGTTTCTCACCCGAATCAGCCACCAGCGCTGTATCACCAGCAAACAACAACTGACTCACTTCCCAAGTTCTCTCATCCACAACAGACTGCATACTTGCCCTTCTTTCCAAAACTCTTGCATTCACCTCCCTAACAACCCCATCCATGAACAAATTAAACAACCATGGAGACATCACACGCCCCTGCTTCAATCAACATTCACAGGGAACCAATCGCTTTCCTCTCTTCCTACACGTACACATGCCTTATTTCCTCAATAAAAACTTTTCACTGCTTCTAACAACTTACCTCCCACACCATATATTCTTAATACCTTCCACAGAGCATCTCTGTCAACTCTATCATATGCTACATACAAATCCATTTGCTTTTCTAAGTATTTCTCACATACATTTTCAAAGCAAACACCTGATCCACACATCCATAAATGCTACATACAAATCCATTTGTTTTTCTAAGTATTTCTCACATACATTTATCAAGCACCTGATCCACACATCCTCTACCACTTCTGAAACCACACTGCTCTTCCTTAATCTGATGCTCTGTACATGCCTTCACCCTCTCAATCAATACCCTCCCATATAATTTCCCAGTAATACTCAACTAACTTATACCTCTGTAATTTGAACACTCACTCTTATCCCCTTTGCCTTTGTACAATGGCACTATGCAAACATTCTGCCAGTCCTCAGGCACCTCACCTTGAGTCATACATACATTGAATAACCTTACCAACCAGTCAACAATACAGTCACCCCCTTTTTTGATAATAATATACTTTGTCGCTGTCTCCCATGTTAGCGAGGTAGCACGAGGACAGACAAAAGAATGGCCCAACCCAGCCACATACACATGTATATACATACATGTCCACACACGCTCATAGACATACCTATACATCTCAACGTATACATTTATATACACGCACAGACATATACATATATACACATGTTCATAATTCATACTGTCTGCCCTTATTCATTCCCGTCGCCACCCTGCCACACATGGAATGACAGCCCCCTCCCCGTGCATGTGCGCGAGGTAGTACTAAGAAAAGACAACAAAGGCCACATTCGTTCACACTCAGTCTCTAGCTGTCATGTATAATGCACCAAAACCACAGCTCCCTTTCCACATCCAGGCCTCACAATCCTTTCCATGGTTTACCTCAGACGCTTCACATGCCCTGGTTCAATCCATTAATAGCACATCAACCCCGGTATTCCTCATCGTTCCAATTCACTCTATTCCTTGCACGCCTTTCACCCTCCTGCATGTTGAGGCCCCGATCGCTCAAAATCTTTTTCACTCCATCTTTCCACCTCCAATTTGGTCTCCCACTTCTCATTCCCTCCACCTCTGAGACATATATTCTCTTTGTCAATCTTTCCTCACTCATTCTCTCCATGTGACCAAACCATTTCAAAACACCCTCTTCTGCTCTCAGGACCACACTGTTTTTATTACCACACATGAAGGCATGTACAGAGCATCAGATTGGGGAAGAGCAGTGTGGTTTCAGAAGTGGTAGAGGATGTGTGGATCAGGTGTTTGCTTTGAAAAAAGTATGTGAAAAATACTTAGAAAAGCAAATGGATTTGTATGTAGCATTTATGGATCTGGAGAAGGCATATGATAGAGTTGATAGAGATGCTTTGTGGAAGGTATTAAGAATATATGGTGTGGGAGGCAAGTTGTTAGAAGCAGTGAAAAGTTTTTATCGAGGGTGTAAGGCATGTGTATATGTAGGAAGTGAGGAAAGTGATAGGTTCTCAGTGAATGTAGGTTTGCGGCAGGGGTGTAGGATGTCTCCATGGCTGTTTAATTTGTTTATGGATGGGGTTGTTAGGGAGGTGAATACAAGAGTTTTGGAAAGAAGGCAAGTATGCAGTCAGTTGTGGATGAGAGAGCTTGGGAAGTGAGTCGGTTGTTGTTCACTGATGATACAGCGCTGGTGGCTGATTCACGTGAGAAACTGCAGAAGCTGGTGACTGAGTTTGGTAAAGTGTGTGAAAGAAGAGAGTAAACGGGAATAAGAGCAAGGCCATTAGGTACAGTAGGGTTGAGGGACAAGTCATTTGGGAGGTAAGTTTGAATGGAGAAAAACTGGAGGAAGTGAAGTGTTTTAGCTATCTGTGAGTGGATTTGGCAGTGGATGGAACCATGGAAGTGGAAGTGAATCATAGGGTGGGGGAGGGGGCGAAAGTTCTGGGAGCATTGAAAAATGTGTGGAAGTCGAGAATGTTATCTTGGAAAGCAAAAATGGATATGTTTGAAGGAATAGTGATTCCAACTATGTTATATCGTTGCGAGGTGTGGGCTATAGATGGGGTTGTGCGGAGGAGGGTGGATGTGTTGTAAATGAGATGTTTGAAGACAATATGTGGTGTGAGGTGGTTTGATTGAGTAAGTAATGAAAGGGTAAGAGAGATGTGCGATAATAAAAAGTGTGGTTGAGAGAGCAGAAGGGGGTGTTTTGAAATGGTTTGGTCACATGGAGAGAATGAGTGAGGAAAGATTGACAAAGAGGATATATGTGTCAGAGGTGGAGGGAACGAGAAGTGGGAGACCAAATTGGAGCTGGAAAGATGGAATGAAAAAGATTTTGAGCGATCGGGGCCTGAACATGCAAGAGGGTGAAATGCGTGTAAGGAATAGAGTGAATTGGAACGATGTGGTATACCAGGGTCGACATGCCGTCAATGGATTGAACCAGGGTATGTGAAGCGTCTGGGGTAAACCATGGAAAGTTTTGTGTTGCCTGGATGTGGAAAGGGAGCTGTGGTTTCGGTGCATTATACACGACAGCTAGAGACTTAGTGTGAATGAATATGGCCTTTTTTGTCTGTTTTCCTGGTGCTACCTTGCTGAAGTAGGGGGTAGCGATGCTGTTTCCTGTCTGTTGGTGGTGCTACTGTGCTAATGTGAAAAACATGATCAAGTTTGAAAAAAAATTATATATATCTTTTCAATAATCTTATCATCTCCTCCAGGTAGCATCACCTGGTGTCAACACGAGTGTGGATATAGCAGGAACAAGCGGTGTTGCAGCTGCATGGGGGATCCTTCACTACCTCAAGTACAGTTGTTATGCCCATGTCTCATGGGAAGCTGATCAGCTTGACTTACCAGTGACACTTCCCCATGCACAATTTAAGGTCACATCCAATGACAGGTTAGTAATATAGAGAGTACCTACAAGTACCTTTGATGAAATTATGCCAGTTATTTCAAGGCTGACCCATAGAGAGAGTGTGTACCTACATACTCTTACTTATGGTAAGATTATGCAAGAAAGGCAAGGCTAGCACATGGCATTTACCATATGTCTTGGTCGCTGAATGATAATATTCCTCTCAGTTGCCATTCCTTTGAATGAATTTTCAATATGAATTCATCAGGGACTGACTTCATCCATGAGTCATAGATTCTTCTAGATGTTTGTGAAGTCACTCCATGCAAGTATCTTATTTCTCCTGCTATTGCACTGCATAATCATTGTCTTTTTTTCAGAAATTTTTTTCTTTGTATCTGATATACTTTTTAGTATGTTATCTGGAATCACTCCCAATTTGATAATTCTGGATCATCCTTATTGAGGTTCTTTTATATCTAAAACATTTGTCTTTTTCCTTGATGCCTCTCAGAGAGAGAGGTCTGATCCACACCCATTGGATTTGCATTGTTTAGTTTGTGTAAATGTAAAGGAAGCTCCTTCATTTGGATAATGTGACATGTGAACAGATTAAAAACAGTCTTGAAATAATTCCACAAGACAGTATTCTCTAGGACAACATTGTATGTTTGTATGGTAAAAAATCAAGACCATCACATCAATGCTTTCATCCTATACTCTTCAGATTCCGTTACTACCAGAATGTGTGCACTGTGTCTTACTCGATGGTATGGTGGCAATGGCAGAGATGGCAACGGGAGATAGACTGGATGGCATTGAATGGCATTAATGCACCGCTGGCCTTCACAGGACAGGAGGCAATATGGCAGCGTCTTTATACAAAGATGGGGCTTACACAAGCTGAGTTAGATGAACACTTTGTTGGTCCTGCTTTCCAAGCTTGGTAAGTGGGGCATAGGATATTCATCTGAAGTATCACACCTTTGGGATAGGATGTGTTAGCATTGTCTCATGCTTTTGCTAGAAAACCTAAACCAGTTGCATTACATAGCATTCCATAGTTCCTTACAGAACCCATCATTGCATAGCACTGTTCGTTTTTGTTATTATATACTGTGGGTTGTTTTGTACATAGTACACACTGTAGAAGTTTGCATGTTAAATTCCAATTCTTGTGTGATTAAGAGCAAAAGATATTTACGTTCTGATGCACCAGCACAATGAGGGCCAGATGCTGATCTTTTATATTTTGAAAGGTATGGTAGGGTGTATTAGAGGCAAAATACTGAGAAAAGTCACAAAACCAATAAAGTCTGTGAAAAGCTAGTGTAAACAAGAGACTCAAAGCATGGGGACTAGAGTGCCTTACAGTCAAAACATTCATGCTGAAGAACTACAAACAGCAACATTAGCCTCGGTTTTTGGTTACAATGCCCAAATTTTACTCAAGTCAGTTTTGATTGTATATATTAAAAAATAGCTGGTTTTAATGGGATTACTGGATTTGAGAGATTGTGGTCTGTCAGCTTAGTGTTTTACTTTTGTTTATCACTAAAAATTTTTTTTAGCATTTTGTTCCTTGCATGCACTTTATCATCCTTGTCATTATTATCTTTTTTCTTCCACTCTTTTATTCTTCTAATTGCTCTCCTACTTTTTCATTTCATTTGTCATCATTTCATGATTGTTGTCTTCCTCATCTCTTTTACCTGCTTTTGCTTATAATGATACTCTTGTTGTCTTCACCTTCCTCGTATCTACTTTTCTTTATTAACAGGGGGCGCATGGGTAATATTCGTGGGTGGGGTGGCCCACTGTCTCCTTCTTGGCACAACCAAACATTAACCCTTCAGCATCAGATTCTGGCAAGGATGCGACAGTTTGGTATGACACCAGTCCTTCCTGCCTTTGCTGGCCATGTTCCTGCTGGACTGACCAGGTAGAGTATAATGGGCATTCAGTTGGAATCTGATGCATATAGATCATTAAAGCAAAAGGGAAGACATGCAAGCAATTAAGAAATATAACATCAGTAGATGCAGTAAAGTGGAAGAATGTAGTAAATGTTTGTACTTCTTTTTTCTAGTAAAGTGGAAGACTGCAGTAAATGTTTGTGTTTTTTTTTTCTTTTTTGTGGTGTCAATACTGGTCAAATATAGTACTTGGAGCAGATATGGGGAGTCAAACTTGCAGACATACACAAAGCCATTCCTTATGATACCCAGTTGGAAAAAAGGCAAACTCAAATAAATGCATCACACTTCTTGCCCTTGATTGTCATATTTTGTTTTGACTGAATGGGATGGTTTCTCATAAAATGTACTTTTGTTACTGCTTACCCCAGTTGCTTTTCCCTGATTTTAGCAGTGGATTGAAGGATTATTCAAAGCAAGAATTTCAGCTGCAAAAATAAATTCATGAGCCTAATGATCTACTCTGATTCATGTTCCATTGTACCTGTTTCAAGAAGCATTTCAATATCAAAGGTTGCATTTTACATATACCTTACTATAATTGCAAGGAAGTCAGTGGAACCACCTGCACTGAAAAATGCTTGGCATAACTTATAGCTAGTTCACTTGATCACAAAACATATGATCCTAACAGTGATGCTGAATTTGATATAGTTCACAAAATGGTTAAACAGTGCTGTGATGAAGTACATACGTGAAACAGCATTGTGGTGTGAATTATTGTTGACAGTTGTTGATATGGTTATAGCTAGCACAGAAGTTTAGGATGGAGCAGATGAATTGTTTGCAGACGATACTAAGGGGTCCTTTTTCTTGTCCAGATTTGGTACTAGTAAGTGGTCTGAAGGTATTGAGAGTATTTATGAACTTTGCATTATTTGTAGTGTGGGGAAAGCTTGCCATTTGTGTCATATCTGACACCTAGTATGGGTGTAGTTTTGTTGGTTAGGGAGTGGTTGATCAATTTGGGTGATGAAATAGAGCAGGTTGGATTCATGTCTCTCTGTGGTAAAGAGGGTGACGTTATACTTCCATGGTGATGCAAATATTGTTTTGAGTGAGACACTTCTGTAATTGCATGATGTAGTGTTGCATGTTTGTTGTTGCGTGGATGATGATAGTGTGTTGTGATATGATTGTGAGGTCATCTGCATAGAAGATTTTAATGCTGTGGTCTGAAGGACATAATGGAAGGTCATGTAGGAGGAGAAAGATCATTACATATCTTAGTATATAAATTTATTGCACTTATTTTCCAGACTCTACCCTGAAGCTAATGTAACCCGTTTGGAAGCTTGGGGACATTTCACTGATCCCTATACCAGGTTAGTTGGGCTAAATATTTGGTTAGGAATGATAGAAAAGAAAGGAAGGGATATATGGAGGGAAGAAAAAAGAGAGAGTTAAAGTGTGGGGAAGGTGAAATAGGTGAGTAGAAGAGATAGGAGGCAAAGGGAAGGGATGAAGGGAGAGGGATAATGAAGTTGAAAAACATAAAGAGGCCGTCTTTCTCTCTATTTTTTATATACCTTATCTTACCTTCCTGCTTGAGGAGTCGTTTCTTTATTCTATGGGGCTCCTAAAGCTCTTATGACACCTGTCACATCCATCGGGCAGTACTGTAGGTCAATAAGATTAGTGATATGTTTGTATGTCTGTGTGGGCAGAGTGCTGAACACTTGAGCAGAAGTAATTGACATGTAATCCAAGATGCAGACCTCATAAAACAAAGAATTCAGCTTAGACATAACCCTGTATCATCAACAGAAGTCACAGAACAAAGCCAGACTTTAAAGAACACTATCATTAACCTAAGCCAGACTTTAAAGAACACTATCATTAACCTTATAACTAAAAACACAAAATGCAAACTGATACTCCTTCCTTAACACAATGAACCACAGGACCCCTGGCATCCAAGTCTTGTATACATTTAAAATGATCTACATCTACTGCACTAACTCAAGCCCCACTCATGAAGCACTTTTCCCAAAGAATACACAAGCATAGTGTTGAGGCACTCAGAAATCAGCCACAAAGCATCCACATCCCAAAACAGGAAAAATCACACACAAAAAAAATCCATCCAAAAACAAATGCTCACCTACCCATTAATCCCACTGATACTGGCATATATATTAATCAAGGAAAGGTCTGTAGAGCCTGGATGAGGATAGGGAGCTGTGGTTTCGGTGCATTACACATGACAGCTAGAGACTGAGTGTGAATGAGTGTGGCCTTTTTTGTCTGTTTTCCTGGAGCTGCTTTGCTGAAGCAGTGAGTAGCGATGCTGTTTCCTGTGGGATAAGGTAGCAACAGGAATGGATGAAGACAAGCAAGTATGAATATGTACATGTGTATATATATGCATATGTCTGTGTATGTATATGTATGTATATTTTATTCTTACTGCAAATGAGTGGGAGATGTATAAAAGAAGGAGGCAGGAGGTCAAGAGAAAGGTGCAAGAGGTGAGAAAGAGGGCAAATGAGAGTTGGGTGAGAGAGTATCATTAAATTTTAGGGAGAATAATAAGATGTTTTGGAAGGAGGTGAATAAAGTGTGTAAGACAAGGGAACAAATGGAACTTCATTGAAGTAGCTAATGGGGAGGTGATAACAAGTAGTGGTGATGTGAGGAGATGGAGTAAGTATTTTGAAGGTTTGTTGAATGTGTCTGATGATAGAGTGGCAGATATAGGGTGTTTTGGTCAAGGTGGTGTGCAGAGTGAGAGGGTTAGGGAAAATGATTTGGTAAACAGAGAAGAGGTAGTAAAAGCTTTGCGGAAGATGAAAGCCTGCAAGGCAGCAGGTTTGGATGGTATTGCAGTGGAATTTATTAAAAAAGGGGTGACTGTATTGTTGACTGTTTGGTGAGGTTACTTAATGTATGTATGATTCATGGTGAGGTGCCTGAGGATTGGCGGAATGCTTGCATATTGCCATTGTACAAAGGCAAAGGGGACAAAGGTGAGTGCTCAAATTACAGAGGTATAAGTTTGTTGAGGGGCAAGTATGAAGTCTGTTGGGGATGAGAGAGCTTGGGAAGTGAGTCAGTTGTTGTTCGCTGATGATACAGCGCTGGTGGCTGATTCATGTGAGAAACTGCAGAAGCTGGTGACTGAGTTTGGTAAAGTGTGTGGAAGAAGAAAGTTAAGAGTAAATGTGAATAAGAGCAAGGTTATTAGGTACAGTAGGGTTGAGGGTCAAGTCAATTGGGAGGTGAGTTTGAAGGGAGAAAAACTGGAGGAAGTGAAGTGTTTTAGATATCTGGGAGTGGATCTGGCAGCGGATGGAACCATGGAAGCGGAAGTGGATCATAGGGTGGGGGAGGGGGCGAAAATTCTGGGGGCCTTGAAGAATGTGTGGAAGTCGAGAACATTATCTCGGAAAGCAAAAATGGGTATGTTTGAAGGAATAGTGGTTCCAACAATGTTGTATGGTTGCGAGGCGTGGGCTATGGATAGAGTTGTGTGCAGGAGGATGGATATCCTGGAAATGAGATGTTTGAGGACAATGTGTGGTGTGAGGTGGTTTGATCGAGTGAGTAACGTAAGGGTAAGAGAGATGTGTGGAAATAAAAAGAGCGTGGTTGAGAGAGCAGAAGAGGGTGTTTTGAAGTGGTTTGGGCACATGGAGAGAATGAGTGAGGAAAGATTGACCAAGAGGATATATGTGTCGGAGGTGGAGGGAACGAGGAGAAGAGGGAGAGCAAATTGGAGGTGGAAAGATGGAGTGAAAAAGATTTTGTGTGATCGGGGCCTGAACATGCAGGAGGGTGAAAGGAGGGCAAGGAATAGAGTGAATTGGAGCGATGTGGTATACCGGGGTTGACGTGCTGTCAGTGGATTGAATCAAGGCATGTGAAGCGTCTGGGGTAAACCATGGAAAGCTGTGTAGGTATGTATATTTGTGTGTGTGGACATATGTATATACATGTGTATGGGGGGGGGGGGTTGGGCCATTTCTTTCGTCTGTTTCCTTGCGCTACCTCGCAAACGCGGGAGACAGCGACAAAGTATAATAATAAAATGATATAAGTTTGTTGAGTATTCCTGGTAAATTATATGGGAGGGTATTGATTGAGAGCGTGAAGGCATGTACAGAGCATCAGATTGGGGAAGAGCAGTGTGGTTTCAGAAGTGGTAGAGGATGTGTGGATCAGGTGTTTGCTTTGAAGAATGTATGTGAGAAATACTTAGAAAAGCAAATGGATTTGTATGTAGCATTTGTGGATCTGGAGAAGGCATATGATAGAGTTTTGCTTTTCTAAGTATTTCTCACATACATTCTACAAAGCAAACACCTGATCCACACATCCTCTACCACTTCTGAAACCACACTGTTCTTCCCCAGTCTGATGCTCTGTACATGCCTTCACCCTCTCAATGAATAACCTCCCACATAATTTACCAGGAATACTCTACAAACTTATACCTCTGTAGTTTGAGCACTCACTCTTATCCCCTTTGCCTTTGCACAATGGCACTATGCATGCATTCTGCCAATCCTCAGGCACCTCACCATGAATCATACATACATTAGATAACCTTACCAACCAGTCAACAGTACAGTCACCCCCTTTTTTAATATATTCCACTGCAATACCATCCAAACCTGCTACCTTGCCAGCTTTCATCTTCCACAAAGCTTTTATTACCTCTTCTCTGTTTACCGGGGTCAACATGCTGTCAGTGGATTGAATCAGGGCATGTGAAGCGTCTGGGGGTAAACCATGGAAAGTTCTGTGGGGCCTGGATGTGGAAAGGGAGCTGTGGTTCGGGCATTATTGCATGACAGCTAGAGACTGAGTGTAAAAGAATGGGGCCTTTGTTGTCTTTTCCTAGCGCTACCCCGCACACATGAGGGGGCAGGGGGATGTTATTCCATGTGTGGCGAGGTGGCAGTGGGAATGAATAAAGGCAGACAGTGTGAATTGTGTTCATGTATATATATGTATGTGTCTGTGTGTGTATATATATATATGTTTACATTGAGATGTATGGGTATGTATATTTGCGTGTGTGGACGTGGATGTATATACATGTGTATGGGGGTGGGTTGGGCCATTTCTTTCGTCTGTTTCCTTGCGCTACCTCGCAAACACGGGAGACAGCAACAAAGCAAAATAGATGAATAGATAGATAGATAAATAAATAGATAGGGGAGAAAGAATACTTCCCACGTATTCCCTGCGTGTCGTAGAAGGCGACTAAAAGGGGAGGGAGCGGGGGGCTGGAAATCCCCCCCCTCTCATTATTTTTTTTTTTTGTAATTTTCCAAAAGAAGGAATAGAGAAGGGGGCCAGGTGAGGATATTCCCTTAAAGGCCCAGTTCTCTGTTCTTAACGCTACCTCGCTAACGCGGGAAATGGCGAATAGTGTGAAAGAAAAAGAAATATTTCATACTTTGTCGCTGTCTCCCGCGTTTGCGAGGTAGCGAAAAAGAAATATATATATATATATATATATATATATATATATATATATATATATATATATATATATATATATATATATATATATATTATTATTATTATTATTACACTTTGTCGCTGTCTCCCGCGTTTGCGAGGTAGTGCAAGGAAACAGACAAAAGAAATGGCCCAACCCCCCCCCCCATACACATGTATATACATACGTCCACACACGCAAATATACATACCTACACAGCTTTCCATGGTTTACCCCAGACGCTTCACATGCCTTGCTTCAATCCACTGACAGCACGTCAACCCCGGTATACCACATCGCTCCAATTCACTCTATTCCTTGCCCTCCTTTCACCCTCCTGCATGTTCAGGCCCCGATCACACAAAATCTTTTTCACTCCATCTTTCCACCTCCAATTTGGTCTCCCTCTTCTCCTTGTTCCCTCCACCTCCGACACATATATCCTCTTGGTCAATCTTTCCTCACTCATCCTCTCCATGTGCCCAAACCACTTCAAAACACCCTCTTCTGCTCTCTCAACCACGCTCTATTTATTTCCACACATCTCTCTTACCCTTACGTTACTCACTCGATCAAACCACCTCACACCACACATTGTCCTCAAACATCTCATTTCCAGCACATCCATCCTCCTGCGCACAGCTCTATCCATAGCCCACGCCTCACAACCATACAACATTGTTGGAACCACTATTCCTTCAAACATACCCATTTTTGCTTTCCGAGATAATGTTCTCGACTTCCACACATTCTTCAAGGCCCCCAGGATTTTCGCCCCCTCCCCCACCCTATGATCCACTTCCGCTTCCATGGTTCCATCCGCTGCCAGATCCACTCCCAGATATCTAAAACACTTCACTTCCTCCAGTTTTTCTCCATTCAAACTCACCTCCCAATTGACTTGACCCTCAACCCTACTGTACCTAATACCTAATATATATATATATATATATATATATATATATATATATATATATATATATATATATATATATATGTATAAGAGAGAGAGAGAGAGAGAGAGAGAGAGAGAGAGAGAGAGAGAGAGAGAGAGAGAGATCATGTTAGACTTTAAAACCATTGATGTATGATAAAGAAGCATAGTTCATTAGAATCTAAGGCCATTTTTAGTTTTGTGGTTTTGATACGTTTTTTGTGAAGACTCAAGATTTTTGGCATAGGTGCTTATGTCTTACAACAAGCAACAGTGTGTTAGAAATTTTGAGAGGTATATGCTGTATATTACAAGTTGTGGTTGATCACTTTTATAGTTAGCTCCACCTCTATGTACTCATGTTATAATTTTTCATTTTTCTATATACAGGACATATTTGCTGGATGCAAATGACCCACTCTTCCAGACCATAGGGTCAACATTTATCCAGGAGGTAAGGGAGAAAGAGTTTACTACAAGATTTTGTCATTATTGCCATAATTATTTCGTCAGTTATTATTACTGTCAAATTCTTACTTTCTTGTTTTGACATGGTGGGAGAAGAATGAGTTGCCCTCCATGGCAGTGCATCTTCATAAAGGATGTTTAATTTGTTTATGGAGTGGGTTGAGGTAGATGAATGCAGGGATCTCAGAATGAGGGCAAGTCTTAAACATTTTTGGGGTAGAGGGACCTGGGAGATGAATCAGGTGCTCTTTGCAGATAGCATGACTGGTGGCTGACTTTAGAGAGAAACTCAATAAGCTGGTGACAGAGTTTGGAGAGTGTGTGTGGAAGAAAGCTGAGAGATAATGTAATCAACCGTGAGATGATGAGATGCAGTAGGGAGATGAGATAGGATGGTTTGAGAGTAAGTCTGAAAGTGGGGAGGAACCTGGAGGCAGTGGAGTGCTGCAGATGCCTGAGAGTGGACTTAGCAGCAGATGGAACCTTAGAGACTAAAGCAGATCATAGGATGGGAGAAGGGGTTAAGGTCATGGATGCATTGAGTTATGTATAGGAGGAATGGACAATGTCTGTGAAGGCAAAGATGATTATATTTGAGGTGCAATAGTCTGAATGCAAAGAACAAAAGAGGATGGATGTGCTGGATATTAAATGCTTGAGGACAGCATGTGGTGTGAGGCTAATTGATTGCATAAGAAGTGATTGAATCATGTGCCCTGAATGCAAAAGCATGGAAGTGGATGGACATGGATATAAAATGCCTTAAGAGAGTATTTGGTTGAACACATAGTAACTGACACTATAAGAGGGAGGTGTGGTAGTAATCAGAGTATGATTGAAAGAGCTGAATAGGGTATACTGAAATGAATTGGACATGTGGAGAGAATGAGTAGTGAGATTCTATTAAGAGTGTATCCATGCTGGAAGTGGAGGGAGCAATGGGGAGTGTCTACCCATGAATGCATACAATAAGATTATGACAGATTAGTAGGGCTAAGAAGAACATGGAAGGGTGAAATAAAGAGTCTGACTTACCATGGCCTAAATATTCAGGAGAGCAAAAGGCATTCATAGGAGAAGTCAAACTAGAGCTATTTGGTATGCAGGGAACAAACTGCTGTCAGAGGGGTGAACCAGGGTATATAAAGCAACCACGAGAAACCACAGAATAATTGGTAGTGCTTAACTGTGGATGGGGCTCTAGTTTGTTGAATTATACATGATAGTAAGAAAGTGTATGTAAGCAAATAAGGCTGTTATTTGTCTGCCTCTTGCATTACTTTGTGGGTAGTGGAGAACAAGTCTAATGAAATTTGATTTACAGTATAGTGGTATGATATTATTATTATTAGTTCATATCAGTGAAATTTAGTTATGATCTAATTGGTTTTTGATATTTTTTCTTTTGTTATTATCATTATTAGTGTTATTCTTTTTTTTATGTTAGCTGAGATGGCACAGGCAAGAGAGGCCATAATCAAGGCCATCCCATTAACATTTTATATATTTTAATTTCATACATATTTGCCATTTCCTGCATTAGCAAGGTAGCATTAAGAACAGAGGACTGAGCCTTAAAGGGAATATCCTCACTTGGCCCCCTTCTCTGTCCCCTCTTTTGGAAAATTAAAAACAGGAGGGGAGAATTTCCAGCTCCCTGCTCCCTCCCCTTTTAGTTGCCTTCTATGACTGCAGGGAATACATGGGAAGTATTCTTTCTCCCTTACCCCCTGGGATATATATATTTATTTATTATTTTGTTATACTTTGTTGCTGTCTCCCACGTTAGCGATGCAGCACAAGGAAACAGAGGTAAGAATGGCCCAACCCACCCACATCCTCATGTATATACATACATCCTCATGTATATACATCCACACACGCTCATATACATACCTATACATCTCAATGTATACATATATATACACACAGAGACATATACATATATACACATGTACATAATTCATACTATCTGCCCTTATTCATTCCCGTCGCCACCCCGCCACACATGAAATGACACCCCCTCCCCCTGCATGTGCGCGAGGTAGCGCTAGGAAAAGACAACACAGGCCACATTAGTTCACACTCAGTCTCTGTCATATGTAATGCACCGAAACTACATCTCCCTTTCCACATCCAGGCCCCACAAAACTTTCCATGGTTTACCCCAGACGCTTCACATGCCCTGGTTCAATCCATTGATAGCACATCGACCCCGGTATACCACATCGTTCCAATTCACTCTATTCCTTGCATGCCTTTCATCCTCCTGCATGTTCAGGCCGTGATCTCTCAAAATCTTTTTCACCCCATCTTTCCACCTCCAATTTGGTCTCCCACTTCTCCTCGTTCCCTCCACCTCTGACACATATATCCTCTTTGTCAATCTTTCCTCACTCATTCTCTCCATGTGACCAAACCATTTCAATACACCCTCTTCTGCTCTCTCTCTCACCCACTCTCTTTTTATTACCACACATCTCTCTTACCCTTTCATTACCTACTCAATCAAACCACCTCACACTACATATTGTCTTCAAACATCCCATTTCCAACACATCCACCCTCCTCCGCGCGACCCTATCTATAGCCCACGCCTTGCAATCATATAACATTGTTGGAACCATTATTCCTTCAAACATACCCATTTTTGCTTTCCAAGATAATGTTATTGCCTTCCACACATTTTTCAACACTCCCAGAACTTTCGCCCCCTTCCCCACCGTGTGACTCTCTTCCACTTCCATGGTTCCATCTGCTGCCAAATCCACTCCCAGATATCTAAAACACTTCACTTCCTCCAGTTTTTCTCCATTCAAACATACCTCCCCATTGACTTGTCCCTCAACCCTACTGAACCTAATAACCTTGCTCTTATTCACATTTACTCTCAGCTTTCTTCTTTCACACAGTTTACCAAACTCAGTCACCAGCTTCCATAGATTCTCACCCGAATCAGCCACCAGCACTGTATCATCAGCGAATGACAACTTACTCACTTCCAAGCCCTCTTATCCACAACAGACTGCATACTTGCCTCTCTCTCCAAAACTCTTGCATTCACCTCCCTAGCAACCCCATCCCAAAACAAATTAAACAACCATGGAGACATCATACACCCCTGCTGCAAACCGAAATTCACTGAGAACCATTACTTTCCTCTCTTCCTACTCGTACACATGCCTTACATCCTTGATAAAAACTTTTCACTGCTTCTAGCAACTTGCCTCCCACACCATATACTCTTAATACCTTCCACAGAGGATCTTTATCAACTCTATCATATGCCTTCTCAGATCCGTAAATGCTACATACAAATCCATTTGTTTTTCTAAGTATTTCTCACATACATTCTTCAAAGCAATGAAAAAGATTTTGAGTGATCGGGGCCTGATCATACAGGAGGGTGAAAGGTGTGCAAGGAATAGAGTGAATTGGAATGATGTGGTATACTGGGGTGGACATACTGTCAATGGATTAAACCAGGGCGTGTGAAGCATCTGGGGTAAACCATAGAAAGTTTTGTGGGGCCTGGATGTGGAAAGAGAGCTGTGGTTTTGGTGCATTACACATGACAGCTAGAGACTGAGTGTGAACGAATTTGGCCTTTGTTGTCTCTTCCAATCGCTACCTTGTGTGCTCACAGGGGAAGGGGGGTACCATTTCATGTGTGGTGGGGTGGCGATGGGAATGGATGAAGGCAGCAAGTGTGGATGTGTACACGTGTATATATGTATATGTCTTTGTATGTATATGTATGTATACGTTGAAATGTATAGGTACGTGTATGTGTGTGTGTTGGCGTTTATGCATATACATGTGTATGTACATGGATTGGGCCATTCTTTTGTCTGTTTCCTTGCACTACCTTGCTAATGCGGGAGACAGCGACTAAGTATAATGAATAAGAAAATATATACACACACCCTTGCCTGAGCCTGGTAACCATTTTATTGACCAACCCCTAGGATGGATGAACAGCTGGGTTGACTATGGTCCTACTGCCACAACCAGGATTTTAAACTATGCACTCGACCCGGGGTGGCCAGTGATTGCATCACCGTTAGGAATGCTAACTGCTACACCAAGGGAGTCCATTATAATGTATATTACAGTGGAAAAAGCTTAGGCTACTTACCTTGTTGAACAAATAATGCTGTTCCTAAAGCTCTTGTGGATTATTTGTTGGTCTTGATGATAAAAGCCATGGTAGGGCAAAGTGAATGGTATGCAATTTCTTATCCTACCTCCTGGGCATCCTCCCCCTCCTTTTGTCCTCCTCATCTGAATTATCTATGAAATGGCAGCTTTTTTTTCCTGCATAAGGGACTGATGGAGATAATCCTAGTGCCCCTTCTTCTTCCTTCTAGTAAACATCAGGCCATTCAGCCCCACTCCAGCAGCACCTAAATCCTTCATCATCATTTATTACAGTGACTTTTTGGTATGTTTTCATTGAATATCAACTGTATTACATCATGACTGGGTGTTGGACTGTATTTGGGTGGTACATCAGGAGTATTATTAGGAATAGATGGAGCGATGTGGTATACTGGGGTTGACGTGCTGTCAGTGGATTGAATCAAGGCATGTGAAGCGTCTGGGGTAAACCATGGAAAGCTGTGTAGGTATGTATATTTGCGTGTGTGGACGTATGCATATACATGTGTATGGGGGGGGTTGGGCCATTTCTTTCATCTGTTTCCTTGCGCTACCTCGCAAACGCGGGAGACAGCGACAAAGCAAAAAAAAAAAAAAAAAAAAAAGATAGACTTCGTTGAAAATTCCTCATTTGGATCCTTCTTTGCCTCATACAGAGGGCCTCCACTATAAGTCATTCTGTCACTCATCATTTCACATATATGTCATCATTTTATTAGGGAAAAAATTACTTAACATCACATAGTTTTGCACCAATGTTATTTTTCAGTGGATACAAAGGGGATTAGTATAATCTAAACCTTCACACTGGATGGGTACTGGGTAGGTGAGAAAATTTTCTTGAGTGTGCTGTGATGTCAAACAGAGTATTTTCTGTAGACTTCCATCCCCCTAGTCTGTAAGTAATGTAGTGGATGCAGTTTGTAATCATACCATGCTCTGATACACCGTATTTTGATATTATTTTTTATTCATTATACTTTGTCACTGTCTCCCGCATTAGCGAGGTAGCGCAAGGAAACAGACGAAAGAATGGCCCAACCTACCCACATACACATGTATATACACACACATCCACACATGCAGATATACATACCTATACATCTCAACGTATACATATATACACATGCACAGACATATACATATATACACATATACATAATTCATACTGTCTGCCCTTTTTCATTTCCCGTCACCACCCTGCCACACATGAAATAACTACCTCCTCCCCCCGCATGTGTGCGAGGTAGCATTAGGAAAAGATAACAAAGGCCACATTCGTTCACACACTATCTCTAGCTGTCATGTATAATGCACCGAAACCACAGCTCCCTTTCCACATCCAGGCCCCACAAAACTTTCCATGGTTTACCCCAGACGTATTTTGTTATATCCTCATAATCTTTTAACCATCAGTGGAAAATTTAGTGCCAATGGAAAGTTGCCTAGAGTTCAAAAGCGTTAATGTAGTAGTGTTAGTCTTGATGTGAAAATGGATGTGAGAAAGCACAGTAGAAATAAAGAATGAGCTATTGATATTGCATGCCTTCTTGGCTTACCATTAACCACCATGCATACCATCATCATGAATGTTGATGAAATTATGGCAGGCCTAACCAGGTCATATTGAAGGTAAGAGTGATAAATAACATTATTCTTTTTTATTATTTTTTAATGTTTGTGTTACATACATACCCATTCCCTGATTTATGGGGAATCACTATGTACAATTTTGCCATTCTGCGAGGAACCTACTTTTACCAGTCCATCTTTTTATGCTGTTACAATTTGCTACTATGTGGGAGTGTGTGGTAGAAAGTTCACCAGATATTCAGTGAGGGTTGGCGGATGGAGTGAACATGGTTCCTGGGTGAAGTGGGCCAGGTTCCCACCAGCAGGTCAGTCTCTGAGTACGACCATTGCCTGCAGATCTGTGCTACTCGTTTGATTTGGATGTACCTGCTATTGTGATTTTCCTGCTACCGCTGTGTTTGTGTTTGTTAATTTGACATCCAAACATCCAGCAACATCTCCTACCTCAGAACTATCTGCTAAATGGAAGAGAATCTCTTTGACTGTAATTATTTTTAGCAGAAATAATGCCCTAAATTTATTAGATGACATTTCTTTTAATTTCTGTGGTAAATTCTAGTTCTGATATGATGAAAATCTGGTAACATACATTTTGAACATTATATCTCACACTGTTGCACACATACTATTTTTCTCTATGTTTATTGGTTTACTATATGCAATTTCTCTATGTGTGAGGTTTTCACAGAGGAAAACCCCCCAGTATAAAGTGAGGGGCGGGTGTTCTATACATTTCTTATGGGTATTAGGTACATATATGCAGGTTAGCTGGTGCTGGACATATGGCTAGACTGTATCTCATGCTGATTACGGTATTCCCTATAGGCTAAAAATTCCAATTTTCTTCCGTTTGTTGTTCTGCTGTAATTTGAGAACCCCCCTGTATACATCTGTACTATTACTTTATGTATTTATTGGTATATATTTCATATGCATGACCTTTTTATACTGTATATACATACTTGTTTATTATCTGCTTCAGATGATATCAGAGTTTGGGACTAATCATATGTATAACTGTGACACTTTCAATGAGATGACTCCAACATCCAGTGATCCAGAGTACTTAAAAAGCATTGGTGCTTCCATATATGAAGCCATGAAGAAGGTTGATCCAGATGCTATTTGGTAAGTAGAGTCAGGTAATTCTTTGTCTTTTAGGACCAAGACATGTCCATAGTCACCTTTGGCCTTGGTTTATCATCATCCATTGATGAAACACAGTATAGTCTCAACAAAACACTTCTCACCTTAAAGGATTCCATCTTGTCCTGGCTACTTAGTGTAACAAAGCCTTGGAGCTGCAGGAGCCCCTGGAAAAGGGTTGGAAGTGTGGGACTGGAACCCTTCCCCTCCTTGTGTTGTCACTTTCAAAATGAGGGAACAGGACATGCTCCTTGAAGGGTTAGGTTGGGGTGCCTAAATATGCATGGATGTAACTATGGTGAGTAGGCTGGAGAGATAGTTATTATGTCTGGGGAGAGGAACCTGGATGTTCTAACTCTGAATGAAATAAGCAAAAGAGAGACAGGGAAGAATGGTTTGGGAATATCCAAGGGGCAAAATCTGGAGATAATGTGATGGCAAGAGCAAATGAAGGTTTGGCTCTTCTGATTGAAGGAGGAGCTATGGAAATGTGTCATGATCTGCAAGGAACTGAATTCAAGACTGATCTGGGTGAGAATGAAAATTGATTATAAGAGGGGATGATTGTCAGTGTTTATGTCTGGTAGTGAAATGAGAAGGGATAATTGTTATTGTGTATGTGTCTTTTGAGAGGAGCAGGTTGGATGCTTCAGCAGTTTTGATGCATGGGATCAAGTCTTAGTGGTAGGAGTTTTGAGGGCAAGAGTGGAAAATGTGACAGGTAAGAGTACGATTAGAGGGCATGGGGTAACTGGTGTAAATGAAAATGGTGAACAGCTTTTAGAGTTTTTTTTCCCATACATGTTCACCATTTCCTGTGATAGTGAGGTAGCATAAGGAACATATGACTGAGCCTTTGAGGGGAAAATCCTCTCAGGACAACCTTCTCTGTTCCCTCATTTGGAAAATAAAACTGGAGGTAAGGATTTTCAGCCCCCATTTCCACCCATTTTAATTGCCTTCCATGACATGTAGGCAATACATGGGCAGTATTCTTTCTCCCTTATTCCCAGGGACAAGGTTGTAGAGTTGTGTGCTAAAAAATATTGGAAATTAGGAATGCCTGAAAAAAGGAGCTTACATGTGTATATATAGGTAAGTTCTTTGCAACAGCATTAGGCCCCTCCCAGAAAACCATTCCATAACCAATTACTAACCTCTGAGTATAGATAAAAAGTTTACCCTTGCTTTACACTTTGACAGCCTGTACTCAATATCTTCCTCCCAGCATCAACAGATGCATCACTGACATCACAAACAAAACATTACCTATCTATCTGTATCTCTGATGCCTGTTCCCACCTGGAACTCGATGAAGGGGGTGGCTACAATGAATAGTCTCCATTATTAGTGAACATAGACACCAAAATGCTCCAACAAGTCTCGGATAGCTGCCCTCAAACCCTGTCTTAAGTGCAATTCCATCAGACATACCCTCCTGAAATTTCACTTCACTGACAGAGCTACACTTATCACTCCAGGGTTACTAAGATTTAATGTATCACAAGATCTCTCATGACTACAATGCAACTTCCATACTGAAGACATTGAACACTTAATCCTAAATAGTCTTGCATTCACCTTGTGCAGAAATACACATTTCCACACTCTTTAGATTGTGTTCATACCCATTGAATGTTGCAGAAGCTCCACACAATTGGATTTTGGAAGCAGGAAGGTAAGGTAAGATACACAATAGACAAATGCAATAAGGCATTTAGAGAAAGAGACAAGAAATGCTGATACTGGATGTTTGGAAAAGTGCTTACATATATCCAAGAAAAGAAAGACCATGAAATTATCATTAGAAACTACTCGAAACCTGATTAACAAAATGTACTTGCCACTGAAAAGTTAAGTAGAATTTGTGACTTCTTGAAACTTTATTCCAAAACATCAGACACAATATCATCCCCTCAGATCTTAATGCAGTGCAGATTAATACCAGACCACCATACAAGCCACATCCTATTGCTATTCATAATAAAGATGAAGTATCTTGGTGACTGTTTCTTTATGATAGTATAGATATGCTGTTTAATAAGAACTAAAATCCAGTGATATGAAACAATGGGCTAAAGCTTAGGAGGAAATAGATTTTACACAAGTGTAGTGAAATACTTGTTTGTCAGTATGGTGATTGAACACTGCCTGAAAAGCTTTTGTAAGAGTTTCATGTAATTTTAGATTATACTATTTTTTCCATTCAGTAAGTAACTGTTAACTATATGAAAATTAAAGGTCTTCAATTGATTCTTTTAGTAACCTTGTTATAGGGCAGTAGGTCTTTTGTTACTTGGCTGCACACACACACACACACACACACACACACACACACACACACACACACACACACCACACACACACACACACACACACACACACACACACTCTCAAAGGCAGCCGCCGACCAAGGAGTTACATTACTGTCACTATCCACACTATTACTTCTTTGGCTTAGGTAGCTGTCTTTTCATTCTGCCTCACCTACACATGGGCTGCTGGCTTTTTGTAACACTTGACAAATAACTTGCATGACTTATTCTTCCATACCTTAGATTTTTCTGTGGTAAGTGTCACACACTAACCCAGCCTTTTGGCAAAATCTCGCTCTAAGTACTCATAAGTAGGTAAGTACTCTCTTGTAATGATCTTTCTTCTCAACAGGGTCATGCAAGGTTGGCTTTTCTTCAATGATGCAGCCTTCTGGCATAAGCAACAGGCACAAGCTCTTCTTACCTCTGTACCGATAGTGAGTATATATACAAGGAGAAGCTGGGAACAAGGGAGGGGAAGAGGTGAGAGTAAGGACAGAGACAGACAACAACAGAGAGAGAGAGAGTAATATCTCATGAGTTTAGTTGCATCTGAGCATAAAAGTGTGTACATACATTCCTTCATAAACATTAGTTGACCATACTCCACCCACATGGTTACATTGCAGGTAGAATGTCACCTTTGGTGAGTGTGTAACATCAACAGGGGAGGAAAAAGAATATATCCTTGGCAATGAGTCCATTATTTCCTTTCTCTAGATTGGAGTGCAGCCTGAGAGCTTCAGGAACTCTACAAAATGGGTCCTGAGGTTGTAGAATTAATGGAATCCATCATACTTTCAACATAAGCTGAGGAGGGTATTTTTCTTTTTGTGACAAATTTGTGTATATTGTAGGGGAAGGAGTTGTATCCTTATAAAGTCCCGTCTCTTACACTTATTTTTCCATCAAAACTTTTTCTCTTTTATCATATTTATGCACTGTTTCTTCACTTAGCTTGTTCTACTCATTCACCACTCTGTTATTGAAAAGTATTTCCTTCCATCTTTTATGAATTTTCTGCCTAAATTTCTTGTTTTTTGCCCTCATGTTGACTAATCTCTTCAAATCCCAGAGATCTCAGTTCAGTCAGCATTGACAAGAAAAGATACACTTAGAAACTTAAAAGTTGTCACCAAGTCTTATTATGTCCATCATCAAACCTGGGCAAGCCTGTGAATGCTGATCTATCCCTGGACCTTAGCTTTTTATTTTTAGAAACAAGTTACTTTGATCTTGATCTGACCACTTTTGGTGAATTTGTAGTTCCTCAAGTAGGGTAACCAAATAATAGTCTATAATCTAATATCTTTGTAATATGTCTATATATATGCTCAGAATCACTTTGGATGTTAATGAAAACTTAGTTTACTACTGTGACAGCTCTTCTAATGTGGTGTTCTGTTGACATACCAGGTAGTATACTTTTTGACTTACTAAAGTACCCCTTTATATGCCCTCCTCAGGACTTTTGATGTGTGTTGGAACTGGATATGACCTCATGGTCCCTCTCTGCTTTAAGCTCTAGATCTCTGTTAGTCCACAAGAGCTATAAGTTAGATCTGGGGCCCTGAATTCCTCACCATTTCCCTACTGATTATATGCCAGAACCGAACAAAGTTTCATGGTTCATCCTGTTCATGATATCCAGGCCACTTCCTAGGGTTGTTTGCTGATGCTGAACCTAGTCTGTGTTTCCTCCTGATCTATAATCCAACACCACAACCCAAGGCTGTATGCTAATGCTAGACCAGGTATTATGGTACCTTATGTTCATCTCATCACCACTTCTATTCCAGGGTCGTATGTTGGTGTTGGACCTTGCTTCTGAGGTGGAACCTCAGTATGGCCGTCTTGAATCTTACTTTGGTCAGCCCTTCATATTCTGTATGCTACACAACTATGGTGGTGTCAGTGGCCTCTTTGGTAACGTTCAAGTCCTCATGAAGGTGAGTGTTGATTATAAGATAGTTGAAGGGGAGATCATGAGGGATAATAGGGTGCTAGGGCAAAGAGTAATAAACATTAAGATAAAGTGAGGAAGAGTGAGACCTTAGGAATAAGGAGAGATGAATGGTGATGAATGAGGGTAAGGAGTAGGGTGTGAGGGATGGTTAGATTCAAGTCAAAGGTTGTGATAGACAATAGGAAGTGACAAGGTAGTGAGATTCAAAGATTGGTGAATTGAGAGGGGCAAGGGGTGGTGCAGAGTGAAGGAAGGTAAAGGGTGATTAGGCGTGAGAAGTGAGACATGGTAAAGGGAGAAGGGAGGTAATGGTTGGTGAGGGATGCATGGAATGTTTCAGGATTTATTGTGTGATTTGGTAGTGAGGGTAAGTTAAGTGAAGAGTAGTTAGAGTAGAGGTGTGATGATGTAGTGGTGGCTTTGGTAGTGAGGGTTTGTTAAGTGAAGAGTAGTTGCTGCAGAGGTGTGATGATATGGTGGTGAAAGTTGCTGATAAAAAGTAAGGAGTGGTAATAGACAGAGAGGAGTGGTGAAGGATGGTGAGATGAGGAGAAGAAAGAGTGACAGGGATGATAAGCATTTGGAGTTGTTGTAATCTGTGGTGCTGGATGATAAACAAATAGAGGTGTTGTAATCATTGATGCATAAAAGATGGGTTAATTCAGGGAGATGAGGATTGTTAATAGAGGATTTTGTTTGGGGAGGTGAAGAATGAGAAGAGGTGAGTAGCTTGGAGAGGTAAGGGGTGGTGATAGTGGTGAGGGCCAGAGATATATGGTTGAAGGTTATGCTTAGTGATGGGTGAAAAAAGATGTGATTGGTGGTTAGGAAGGTGGGAGATGATGAGGGACAGTGAAATGTGGTATTGTTAAAAGAGAGGATGGGTGCCTAAGGGAGGCTGAAGATTGATGTTGAAGGTTGGTGTGTGTGAGGAAGGGTTAGTTGATAAGAAGTGGTATGAAGTAAGTGGAAATGAGGGATGGTAAGAGGTATGGAAGATGGTTGAAAGTAGTAAGGGATGGTGAAGAGTGATAAATGGGTGTTTAAAGTGGTGAGGGATGGTGAAGAGTGGTAAATGAGAGATGAAGGTAGTGAGGGATGGTGAATGGTCTTGCTGGAGAATAAAGGATACTAAAATGTTACAAACCTAGAAAGTAGTGTGGCTTATTTTGAAGTGTCAGAATGGTAAAGTAGACAGGGCTGTCCTCTGGAGAAGTTGCAGAGGGCACAGCAGTCAGATGGCAGGTGAAAGGTATGAATGAGCAAAAAATGTAAATAAGTCAGGCATTAGACCAGCACCAGTCTCACCACCATTATCATAACTGCCTGAACATACCACCACCAATACCACCATGTGTTTAGGGGTGAATACCAGCACGAATACAGCATAATACATCATTAAAGCAATGCCAAGACCACTACCAATTTTAGCATCAATACAAGGACTAGCATGGTTGCCATCTCCAACACCACACCAACTTTTATGACCATCAGTAGTGTATTTCCTCTAACTATTACCACTGCCATTACAATAATTTTTGGCACTTTCACCACTTCACCCACAGTCATTACTACACCAGCAATGCTATACTATGATTACCACCAATACTATAATGACCTGCACTACAGCTTTCACCAGCTTCAGCACCAACACCACCATCATCACCTATTGTTTCTTGCTACCCCTATGCAACCATCATGAACATCCTGTGTTTACAGCATCACCAACTTAATCCCCTCCTCTGTCACCACCCTTGACTGTCCACCTCATCACTACCACATCTCATACTCATGATAACCTCTTTTCCCTTCCACAACTACTCCTCTTGCTACTCCCACCACTTGCACCTCTACCATAACCACCACCACCACCTGCATGCCACGACCTTTATTATCAGCATCACCATAACTACCACAGGTAGCATCATCAGAGTTAACAGCTCTTGTGCCATCCTTCACCATCACTTGTACCAACCTTTATCCCCACCAGTAACCCTTCCTTCTCTTCAGAACATGAAAACTGCCCGTCAGTTCCCAAATGTGACCTTAGTTGGTACAGGAATCACCCCTGAGGGCATCAACCAAAACTACGTCATGTACGACTTCATGAGTGAGCTGGCTTGGAGAACCCAGCCAGTCAATGTTTCCCAGTGGTCAGTTCAAGTGATATTCAAGGTTTAGGGAGTTTAACATTTTAAGGAGAGTGAAACTTTTTCCTTGAGGATTAGTGAGTTAGGGTAGTCTTAAGTCTGATATATTAATATTTTCATTCTCAGTTCATTATTAGCATGTTAAACATGATCTTGTATAGGCTCTATGATTTAAAAAGTGTTTTAAGGTGCAAAGGGTTATAATTTTCTTTAGGTTTATTACTTTGTTTGGCCATTCAATGATAGAGAACAAAATATTTGGTTATTGGACTAGTGTTTAAGATTTGAGATATAGTGCTTATGAGTAGGTAGATTAAAGCATGGTAGGTGAAAAGGTAATTCCATGAATCACCTAAATACACTGGGTATGGGTTGGAATGCTTAAGGAATGTTTAGAGGCTGTACATATCTTATCCACCCAATTAAGATGGGAATGGAAAAAATGATAATGGAAAGATATTTTTTTTTAAGTTTAAATGATAGAAGCAGAAGTTGTACCAGTTATGATTATCTAGAATGAAAAGAAAAATAAAGAGGATGGAAAAGAGGATTGGAATTCATGTGTTTGCAGCTCTTTGTAATTTGAACTTCTGTATGCCTTTCTGTCATTTCATTGATCTGCCTATCGTTTTAACTAAATTACTATTATTATTATCATTATTATTATTATTATTATTATTATTATTATTATTATTATTATCATTATTATCATTATTATTACTATTATTATTATCCCAGTTTTAGATATCTGGGAGTGGATCTGGAAGCAGATGGAACCATGGAAGTGGAAGTGAATCATAGGGTGGGGGAGGGGGCGAAAATCCTGGGAGCCTTGAAGAATGTGTGGAAGTCGAGAACATTATCTCAGAAAGCAAAAATGGGTATGTTTGAAGGGATAGTGGTTCCAACAATGTTGTATGGTTGCGAGGTGTGGGCTATGGGTAGAGTTGTGCGCAGGAGGATGGATGTGCTGGAAATGAGATGTTTGAGGACAATGTGTGGTGTGAGGTGGTATGATCGAGTAAGTAATGTAAGGGTAAGAGAGATGTGTGGAAATAAAAAGAGCGTGGTTGAGAGAGCAGAAGAGGGTGTTTTGAAATGGTTTGGGCACATGGAGAGAATGAGTGAGGAAAGATTGACCAAGAGGATATACATGTCGGAGGTGGAGGGAATGAGGAGAAGTGGGAGACCAAATTGGAGGTGGAAAGATGGAGTGAAAAAGATTTTGAGTGATCGGGGCCTGAACATGCAGGAGGGTGAAAGGCGGGCAAGGAATAGAGTGAATTGGATCGATGTGGTATACCAGGGTTGACGTGCTGTCAGTGGATTGAATCAGGGCATGTGAAGCGTCTGGGGTAAACCATGGAAAGCTGTGTGGGTCCTGGATGTGGAAAGGGAGCTATGGTTTCGGGCATTATTGCATGACAGCTAGAGACTGAGTGTGAACAAATGAGGCCTTTGTTGTCTTTTCCTAGTGCTACCCCGCACACATGAGGGGGGAGGGGGATGTTATTCCATGTGTGGCGAGGTGGCAATGGGAATGAATAAAGGCAGACAGTGTGAATTGTGTGCATGGGTATATATGTATGTGTCTGTGTGTGTATATATATGTGTACATTGAGATGTATAGGTATGTATATTTGCGTGTGTGGACGTGTGTGTATATACATGTGTATGGGGGTGGGTTGGGCCATTTTCTTTCGTCTGTTTCCTTGCGCTACCTCGCAAACGCGGGAGACAGCGACAAAGCAAAATAAGAATAATAATTATTATTATTATTATTATTATTATTATTATTATTATTATTATTATTATTATTATTTTAATGGAAAGGGAGAATTTTCATGAATTACTCCCATTTTGGCAGAGGTTGCATATCTTTAACCACAGTGAGCCTGACTCTCTCTCAAGGCATTCATGTGGCTATACATACAATAGAGAAATGGCTTTATATTCTTCCAAACATACCTTTCTAATCCCCATTGCGCCCTGTTTCTATCCATATCCCTATCCTTGTGATCTATGGCTATATTTTCTGTTCTCTCTCCTCTCCTCCTAAATTTTTGAACACCTGAATCCATTTCTGACTGCAGGGCTGTGGATTATGCTAGAAGAAGATATGGCTCAGCTGACCCCCGACTCGGCCATGCCTGGCAGCTGCTCATGGTAAGTATATGGTTAACTATTCACTTGTTTGATGTACAGTGGATTAATCTTCACTTGCTTAATGTACATCACAGTTAAATTTATGTCAACTCTTAAAGACTTCAAGTTAAAGACTTATTTGATCAAAATTGTAATGTAGAAGTGGTAATGCAACTGACAGTAGCAAAATAATACTGTAGTTGAAAAGTAGGCGAATTTCTTTTTTATCTCACAAAACCAAATCATTGAAAATGTCATTTGGGTAGCATATGTCAAAAAACATACCTGTTGAGTTGCACCCCCTTCAAGTGGTGCCCAGGACACCTGCCCTACCTGCCATACCTTAGCTATGCCACTGTAACTATTACCTTGAATTTTTGGTATTTTTCTCATAAAATAAGATTTCCTTTAAAAACTCATTATAAGAAGTACTTTTCATACTGAATACAAATCTGGCATTGAAATATCGTTTAGTCATCTTTATGACATTCATTTAAGCTGTTATATGAAGTCAGTTTTAAAATATTTTCTGATCCTATGCATCTATTTACTGGATTTGAATCGGTAACTGAGAGGATTATGATCTATGTTCCATGATTATTTCAAGTATAGAAATGTTTGATATAATCGTGGACTTTGAGCTAAAAATCTCCTGAACTATTACCTTCAATTTTTGGTGTTTTTCTCAGAAAAATAGATTTCCTTTAAAGACTCAATATGAGAAGTATTTTTCCTGCTGAATCCAAATCTAGTGTTGAAATAATGTTTAGTAACCTTTATGACATTCAGTTAAGCTGTTAAATGAAGTCAATTTTAGAATATTTTCTGCTCCTTTGTCTTGTATTTACTGAATATGTATCGAGTGCTGAGAGCAATATGATATATTTTCCATGATTATTTCAAGTATAGAAGTGTTTGAATATCTTATTTTTCAATTTTGAAACAAAAAGTTTTTGGAGCTAAAAATACCCTTCAGTTATTGGCGCTTTTCTCAGTAAAATAGATTTCCTTTAAGAACTCATTATAAGAAGTATTTTTCATGTTGAATACAAATCTGGTGTTAAAGTTTAGTCCTCTTAATGACACTCAATTAAGCTGTTAAATGAAGTCAATTTTGAAATATTTCTCTTCCTTTGCATCATATATACTGTGTATGTATCGGTGACTGAGAGCATTATGATATATTTTCCATGATCATTTCAAGTATAGAAGTGATGGAATATTTTATCTTTCAATTTTGAAACAAAAAAATTTTTTGAGCTGAAAAGTACCCTGTTACCTTCAGTTTTTGGCATTTTTGACAGAAAAATAGATTTCCTTCAAAAACTCATTATGAGAAGTATTTTTCATGCTATTACAAATCTGGTGTTAAAATATCGTTTAGTCACCTTTATGACATTCAATTAAGCTGTTAAATAAAGTCAATTTCAAAATGTTTTCTGCTCCTTTGCATCGTATTTACTGGGTATGCATCGGTTACTGAGAGCATTATGATATATTGTCCATAATTATATCAAGTATAGAATTGTTTGAATATTTTCAGTTTCAGACCAAATTGGAGATGGAAGGATGAAGTGAAAAAGATTTTGAGCGATTTGTGCCTGAACATACAGGAGGGTGAAAGGCATGCAATGAATAAAGTGAATTGGAACAATGTGGTATACCGGGATGGACGTGCTGTCAGTTGATAGAACCAGGGCATGTGAAATGTCTATGGTAAACCTTGGAAAGTTTTGTCGGGATTGGATGTTGAAAGGGAGCTGTTGTTTTGGTGCATTGCATATGACAGCGAGAGACTGAGTGTGAACGAATGTGGCCTCTGTTGTCTTTTCCTAGTGCTACCTTGCACACACGCAGGTGGAGAGAGGAACCATTTCATGTGTGGCAGGGTGGCGATGGGAATGAATGAAGGCAGCAAGTATGGATATATACATGTGTATATATGTATATGTCTGTGTATGTATATGTATGCATATATTGAAATTATGTATGTATATGTGCGTGTGTTGGTATTTATATAAATACATGTGTATGTGGGTGGGTTGGGCCATTCTTTCATCTGTTTCCTTGCACTACCTTGTTAATGCGGGAGACAGCAACTAAGTATAATAGAAAAAATGAAAAAATATAAATGATATATATATAAAACATTCCTGTGTCATGTGGGGTGGGGTAGTGCTGGAAATGGATGAAGGCAAGCAAGTATGAATATGTACATGTGTAGATATGTATATGTCTGTGTATATGTATGTATATGTGTATATGTTGATATGTATATGTATGTATATGTGTGGGTATGGGCTTTCATGTATATATATATATTTATGTGTATATGAGTGGCTGAGCCATTCTTTTTCCTGGCACTACCTCAATGACACAGGAAACAGCAATTGAATATAATGAATAATGATTGAATAGAATTCCTATCTATTACATCTATCTATTGCTCTTACCATTTTCCCTAAAGGCCAGGCTGGGGCATAGAACTCACCGCAGGAAAATCTAGAGTTACAAAGAATTATTTGAGTGAGTTAAGTGTTGCCAAGTGTTCTGTGTGACAAGGAGAGATTGTATGTTTGTGGACAAAATGCCAGCAGTCCACATGTGGGTAGAGCCAAAAGAAAAGAAACCTATCTGGTTCAAAGGAGTGTAGCTTGATAACCACTGAAGTGCTGGCTCACTACAGAGCCATTACAAACCCTCCCAGTACCCAGGCGGGTAGCACCAGTAATATTTATTCACTGGTCAGTGGCTGCCTACCAACTATGACCTTTTAGTGTCTTGCTTCTCTTCTTTCTAAGCATGTATCATCTTGTCCCTCCATTCCATTGTGCTAATTGTCTCACTTCCCTTCTCTTTTCAGCACACATCATCTTGCCTTTCTCCTCCCCAGAACTATCTCATTCCTTTTCAGTACTCAACTTCTTGCCCCTCCTCCTCCTCCTCCTCCTCCTCCACCTAAGTATTCATTGTGGTGCTCCTCTTCCACCATCATTTTTTCTTCCCAGTACTCACCATCACTGTCTTCCCATATATTCCTTATCTTGCCTTTGTACCTCCCAGGTACCCATCGCCTTGCCAGTATTCAGTATGTCATCAGATAATCATCATCTAGCTCCCTTCCCTCTCCAGTACTCAAAATCTCTTCCCTCCTCCTTCCCATGGCTCTCCATATCACCCCATACAAATACTCATCTTTCCATTCCCTATCAGTAATATTGTACTGATTTTCCTCTCCCCATTACTTAACATTTCACTTCTCTTACTCTCCAGTAATCACCATCTAACACTTTCTCTCATAGCACTTGCAATTTTGACATTACTCCAAGCAGTCTCATCATTCCCCCCATCAGTGCTTAATATCTTCCCTCCACCCCCAGCGGAGTGTGTACAACTGTACAGCTGTACTGCGCTACCATGGTAAACATGTGGTAATCATGCGCCGACCCAGGATTAAACCTCGTGTATTTGTGAGTCACTTGCATCAAAAGCCTTTAGAATTCATTAGAATGCATCCATACATATTTGAATACCCCAGAATAAATCTTTGAGAAAAATATTTAATTTGAGATACATATATATAAATGTTTGTGGAAATTAATTCATTCAGTTGCATGTAAATGCTTTCTTATTTATTTTGGCACTTTTTCTGTTCAAAATATTCATAAAGATATGTCTTGATTAATATAACATATGTGCTCTTATCTAAATACTTTTGCATGCATTAAAATTTACTATCATGCTTGAAAATGAATTTGTACACAACTAAATGCCTAGGTACTCATTTGAAGAGTGAAAAGTCACTTTTGGAATGGCTGTATCATTGGAAGTACCGTCTCATCAAAGAACTTCTCTCTTCTGCATTTTCCTGCTACTGGAAGTAGTGCAGCCTTGGGATGCATGAGCCTTTAGAAAGGTCCTGGTTAATACTGTGACTCTTATAGAAATTGTTTATAGGGCATGTGTGCATAAAAAGAACTAAGTTGTTGGAAGCAGTGAAAAGTTTTTACCAAGGATGTAAGACATGTGTATGAGTAGGAAGAGAGGATAGTGATTGTTTCCCAGTCAGTGTCAGTTTGCGGCAGGGGTGTGTGATGCCCCCGTGGTTTTTTAATTTGTTTATGAATGGGATGGTTAGGGAGGTAAGTACAAGAGTTTTGGAGAGAGGGGTGAGTATGCAGTCAGTTGGAGATGAGAGGGAAGTGAGTTAGTTGTTGTTCGCCAATGATACAGCTATAGTAGCTGATTCATGGAGAAACTATGGAAGTTGGTATCTGAGTCTGGAAAAGTGTGTGGAAGGAGAAAGTTCAGTAAATGACAATAAGAGCAAGGCTATTAGGTTCAGTAGGGTTCAGGGACAAGTAAATTGGGATGTAACTTTGAATGGAAAAAAATTGAAGTGGAGTGTTTTAGATATCTGGGAGTGGACGTAGCAGCGGATGGAACCATGGAAGCGGAAGTGAGTCACAGGCTGGGGAGGGGGCGAAGGTTCTGGGAACGATGAAGGATGTGTGGCAGGAGAGAATGTTATCTCAGAGAGCAAAAATGGGTATGTTTGAAGGAATAGTAGCTCCAACAATGTTATATGGTTGCAAGGCATGGGCTTTAGATAGGGTTGTACAGAGGAGGGGGGGATGTATTGGAAATTAAATCTTTGAGGACAGTATGTGGTGTGAGGTGTTTTGATCGAGTAAGTAATGAAAGGGTAAGAGAGATCTGTGGTAATAAAAAGAGTGTGGTTGAGAGAGAAGAAGAGGGTGTATTGAAATGTTTTAGTCACATGGAGAGAATGAGTGAGGAAAGATTGACAAAGAGGATATATGTGTCAGAGGTTGAGGGAACGAGAGGAGAAGTGGGAGACCAAATTGGAGGTGGAAGGATGGAATGAAAAAGATTTTGAGCAATTGGGGCCTGAACATACAGGAGGGTGAAAGACATGCAAGGAATAGAATGAATTGGAACGATGTGGTATACTGGGATGGACATGCTGTGAGTGGATTGAACCAGGGCATGTTGATCATCTGGAGTAAACCATAGAAAGTTTTATGGGACCTGGATGTGGAAAGGGAGCCATGGTTTTAGTGCATTACACATGATAGCTAGAGTCTGAGAGTGGATGAATGTGGCCTTTGTTGTCTTTTCCTAGCGTTACCTCCCATGCACGTGGGGGGAGGGGGTGCCATTTCATGTGTGGTGGAGTGGTGGCGAGAATGAAAGAAGGCAGCATGTATTTTATTATTATTATTATAATTTGTTGCTGTCTCCCACATTAGCAAAGTAGCGCAAGGAAACAGATTTATACTTACTGCCTTTATTCATTCCCGTCGCCACCCTGCCACACATGAAATGACAACCCCTCCCCCGCATACACGCGAGGTAGCGCTAGGAAAAGGCCACATTTGTTCACACTCAGTCTCTAGCTGTCATGTTATAATGCACTGAAACCACAGCTCCTTTTCCATATCCAGGCCCCACAAAACTTTCCATTATTTACCCCAGACGCTTCACATGCCCTGATTCAATCCGATGACAGCACGTCAACCCTGGTATACCACATCGTTCCAATTCACTTTATTCCTTGCACGCCTTTCACCCTCCTGCATGTTCAGACCCCGATCGCTCAAAATCTTTTTCACTCCATCCTTCCACCTCCAATTTGGTCTCCCACTTCTCCTCGTTCCCTCCACCTCTGACACATATATCCTCTTTCTCAGTCATTCCTCACTCATTCTCTCCTTGTGACCAAACCATTTCAAAACACCCTCTTCTGCTCTCTCAACCACACTCTTTTTATTACCACACATCTCTCTTAACCTTTCATTACTTACTCGATCAAACCACTTCCCACTACATATTGTCCTCAAACATCTCATTTCCAACACATCCACCCTCCTCCGCACAACTCTATCTATAGCCCATGCCTCGCAACCACATAACATTGTTGGTACCACTATTCCTTCAAACATACTCATTTTTGCTTTCCGAGATAATGTTCTCACCTTCCACACATTTTTCAACGCTCCCAGAACTTTCGCCCTCTCCGTACCCTCTGACTCACTTCCGCTTCCATGGATCCATCCGCTGCCAAGTCCACTTCCAGATATCTAAATCTCTTCACTTCCTCCCGTTTTTCTCCATTCAAACTTACCTCCCAATTGACTTGTTCATCAACCCTACTGTACCTGTTAACCTTGCTCTTATTCACATTTACTCTCAGCTTTCTTCTTTCACACACTTTACTTAACTCAGTCACCAGCTTCTGCAGTTTCTCACCCGAATCAGCCACCAGCACTGTATCATCAGCAAATAACAACAAACTCACTTCCCAAGCCCTCTCATCCGCAACAGACAGCATACTTGTCCCTCTCTCCTATGCATGCATTCCACCAATCCTCAGGCACCTCACCATGAGTCATACATACATTAAATATCCTTACCAGCCATTCAACAACCCAGTCACCCCCTTTTTTAATAAATTCCTCTGCAGTAACATCCAAACCCGCTGCCTTGCAGGCTTTCATTTTCCCGCAAAGCTTTTACTAGCTCTTCTCTGTTTACCAAATCATTCTCCCGAACCCTCTCACTTCACACACCACCTCGACCAAAACGCCCTGTATCTGCCTCTCTATCATCAAACACATTCAACAAACCTTCAAAATACTCACTCCATCTCCTTCTCACATCACCACTACTTGTTATTACCTCCCCATTAGCCGCCTTCACCGATGTTCCCATTTGTTCTCTTGTCTTACACACTTTATTTACCTCCTTCCAAAACATCTTTTTATTCTCCTTAAAATTTAATGATTCTCACTCCAACTCTCATTTGCCCTCTTTTTCACCTCTTGCACCTTTCTTTGACCTCCTGCCTCTTTCTTTTGTACATCTCCCACTCATTTGCACTATTACCCTGCAAAACTCATCCAAATGCCTCTCTCTTCTCTTTCACTAATAATCTTACTTCTTTATCCCACCACTCACTACCCTTTCTGATCTCCCCACCTCCCACACTTCTCATGCCACAAGCATCTTTTGCGCAAGCCATCACTGCTTCCCTAAATACATCCCATTCCTCCCCCACTCCCCTTATGTCCTTTGCTTTCACCTTTTTCCGTTCTGCACTCGGTTTCTCGTGGTACTTCCTCACACAAGTCTCCTTCCTGAGCTCACATACTCTCACCACTCTTTTCACCCCAACATTCTCTCTTCTTTTCTGAAAACCTCTACATATCTTCACCTTCACCTTCACAAGATAATGATCAGACATCCCTCCAGTTGCACCTCTCAGCACATTAACATCCAAAAGTCTCTCTTTCACGCACCTATCAATTAACACGTAATCCAATAACGCTTTCTGGCCATCTCTCCTACTTACATACGTATACTTATGTATATCTCTCTTTTTAAACCAGGAATTTCCAATCACCAGTCCTTTTTCAGCACACAAATCTACAAGCTCTTCACCATTTCCATTTACAACATTGAACACCCCATATACACCAATTCTTCCCTCAACTGCCACATTACTCACCTTTGCATTCAAATCACCCATCACTATAACCCAGTCTCGTGCATCAAAACTACTAACACACTCACTCAGCTACTCCTAAAACACTTGCTTCCTCATGATCTCTCTTCTCGTGCCCAGGTGCATAGGCACCAATAATCACCCATCTCTCTCCATCCACTTTCTGTTTTACCCATATCAATCTAGAGTTTACTTTCTTACACTCTATCACATACTCCCACAACTCCTGTTTCAGGAGTAGTGCTACTGCTTTCCTTGCTCTTGTCCTCTCACCAACCCCTTACTTTACTCCCAAAACATTCGCAAACCACTCTTCCCCTTACTCTTGAGCTTCCTTTCACTCAGAGCCAAAACATCCAGGTTCCTTTCCTCAAACATGCTACCTATCTCTCCTTTTTTCTCATCTTGGTTACATCCACACACATTTAGACACCCCAATAATATATTTATATATTTTTTTTTTCCATACTATTCACCATTTCTCACATTAGCGAGGTAGCGTTAAGAACAGAAGACCGGGCCTTTGAGGGAATATCCTCACCTGGCCCCCTTCTCTGTTCCTTCTTTTGGAAAATTGAAAAAAAAACGAGAGGGGAGGTTTTCCAGGCCCCCCCCCCCCCCCCCCCCCCCCCCCGCTCCCTTCCCTTTTAGTCGCCTTCTACGACACTTAGGGAATACGTGGGAAGTATTCTTTCTCCCCTATCCCCAGGGATTATATATATATATATATATATATATATATATATATATATATATATATATATATATATATATATATATATTTTTTTTTTTTTTTGCTTTGTCGCTGTCTCCCGCGTTTGCGAGGTATATATATATATATATATATATATATATATATATATATATATATAGAGGGAAGTGAGTCAGTTGTTGTTTGCTGATGATACAGCGCTGGTGGCTGATTTGGGTGAGAAACTGCAGAAGTTAGTGACTGAGTTTGGTGAAGTGTCTCAAAGAAGATCGTTGAGAGTAAATGTGAATAAGAGCAAGGTTATTAGGTTCATTAGAGTTGAGGGACAAGTTAATTGGGAGGTAAGTTTGAATGGAGAAAAACTGGAGGAAGTGAAGTGTTTTAGATATCTGGGAGTGGATTTAGCAGTGGATGGAACCATAGAAGTGGCAGTGAGTCACAGGGTGGGGGAGGGAGTGAAGGTTCTGGGAGCGTTGAAGAATGTGAGGAAGGCGAGAACGTTATCTCTGAGAACAAAAATGGGTATGTTTGAAGGAATAGTGGTTCCAACAATGTTATATGGTTGCGAGGCATGGGCTATAGATAGGGTTGTGTGGAGGAGGGTGGTGGAGAAGCAGGAGACCAAATTGGAGGTGGAAGGATAGAGTGAAAAAGATTTTGAGTAATCTGAGCCTGAACATACAGGAGAGTGAAAGGCATGCAAGGAATAGAGTGATTTTGGAATGATGTGGTATACTGGGGTCAACAAGCTGTCAATGGATTGAACTAAGGCATGTGAAGCATTTTCACTTTGTCTCATTTATTCCAAAGGTACTCACTACCTCATTTGATGTTCCATTTTGTTTCATAATTTATCTTCTTTTTACTGCATTTTTATTGATTTAGTCTAACACCTGTTTACCGTATAATCACCCACATTACAAAAATGTTTCCTTTCTCCTCAACCCTGTTGACAGTACACATACCTTATTATCTAGCATATTCAATCCTGCTTGTTACACACCTTACTTAGCACAGGACCTGTGTAGTTATCTCCTTTAACCACATAACTTCACATGTCAACCCATTTCATCCCGTTAACCATGATCGTTCCTTATTGCCTATTTATACAGCAGAGTGTGTACAATGCCAAAACAAAGATATTCAACCATGGCCAGTATAACGTGGTTATTCGCCCAGAAATTGACCTGAAGCCTGATGAGGTAAGTGATGTCGGTTTGAATATTTAAGTGAATGGTAGTCACTATTTTTTTTCCCCCTCTCCCTCTTCCTTGCAATAAAAGTTTACAGAAGAGTGATTAGAAATCATATATTGGAACACTTGTCAAGCAAAAACTGTATAAGCAAGACCATCATGGACTTGTACCAGATAAGAGTACAGGAACTTACTCACTAATTCAGTACAATAGCATCCATAAAACTTGTATGCAAGAAATGAGGAGGGATACTGTTTTTAAAACCTTGCCAAAGTACTTCATACAGTGTAAGGTGTAAAGAGAGCATTGTATGTGAGGGAGGATGATGTTTCCAGTTGATAAGATATGGTAAGTGTGATTTATTGATATCTTTCCAGATAATACTTAGTAATTCACAAATGAATAGCATGAATAGCTGATAGTGGTGGTACTAAGTTTGTGAAGAATAGAAAAATATAAAGGGGAATAAAACATGGTTACTATTTAAAATTAGTTCATTATTTCTAAGAGGCAAGTAAACAAACTCAGTTACAGATACAGATGTGTTTCATTGTATATTTTGGGAGATAAGAATACAGAGAGAGAATCCTTAAGTTCATGCTACATTGTTATTTCAGATCTGGTACACAGTGGCTGATGTTGTTAGGGCATGGGATCTCTTAGTTGCCATTGCAAAGAGTGAAAAAGATGAAAACACTCTTGATGAGGACATGCAAGAAGGTAAAGAAAATATTCACAGGCCCATCTCTTTAACTAGGGGGATTAATATGGATCCTTCTGCCCCTCACAAACAACACAATATGGGTATTGAGTCAGACTTAATGAACATGGCAGAGAAAGTCCAACAGAGTCCTTCAAGGAGTAAGGCTTCTACATACAGTGACAAGAGTTATATTAGATGGGAGCGACAACAAAACAGCATCAAAAGATTCAGCCATTATTTAACTGATGTAGTCAATGAAAAAGCTGCTGATAGAACTTCACCTACCCAAAAGTTGAACATAAAGAAACTAGTTTTATGGCTTCTAGGATGTGAAACTTCCATGGGAAGAAAGAATAATGAAAGAGAAAATGAAACAGTTAGGAACCGGAGATATGAAGGGGTTGGAAAATTTATCTTAGCAGAAAGCAGAGAGGAAGCTAGGGAAAGTGAAGAAACTGAAGAACATACTGCTGAGGATGAGAATAAAAGAGAAAGGCAAGAAGAAATTGAAATAAAACAAAATTCAGAACTAAGAGAAGACATGAATGAATCTGAATTGGGTACAACAACTAGAAGATACAACAGAGTGGATGTAGTAGCAGAGCCATTGGTTGTAAACATGAATGAGAACCAGGAAGAGCAAAAAACAATAGAGTGGGATAGCATAGAAGGGAACATACATGTAACTGAGCAAGCTACTTTTCATCATGACTTGGTGGATGTGACCAGACAGATGTTACAGGTGGGTTGGCCCTAGTCTTTTGAGCTATCCTATTATTCACCTTCTAGGCTGTATATATTTCAGGACATAGTCTATCCATACCTGTCTGTTCAAATATAATGTACACATAGCTGTCCGTTCAAATATAGTGTATACATAGCTGTCTGTTCAAGTACAGTTTTAGTCAGGTAATGCAATATAGAATGTAATGAAGATTCTTACATAATGCATGGTGTGAAATACAGTGACATGTTATATGTAATGAAATGTATCTTTTAGCAATTTGTCTTGTACAGTATTATAAGAAAGGCATTTATTGTACTACTCTTACCTGATGTATATTACTAGTAGTGAAGATCCTCTCACCTTGCACACCACCCATATACATATATACCATTTTATATTTTCTTAATATACTTAGTCGCTGTCTCCCACAGTAGTGAGGTAGCACATGGAAACAGACGAAAGAATGGCCCAACCCACCCACATACACATTTATAAACTTAAATGCCCACACACACATATATACATATCTATACATTTCAACGTATACATACACTGACATACACATATATACGCTTGTACATATTCATGCTTGCTGCCTTCATGCATTCCTGTCGCAACCCTGCCACACATAAAATAGCATCCCCCCTCTAGTGAGGTAGCGCTAGGAAAAGATAAAGGCCACATTTGTTTGTACTCAATTTTTAGCTGTCATGTGTAATGCACCGAAACCAGAGCTCCCTTTCCACATCCAGGCCCCACAGAACTTTCCATGGTTTACCCCAGACGTTTCACATGCCCTGGTTCAATCCACTAACAGCATGTTGACCCCGATATATCACGTTGTTCCAATTCAATCTGTTCCTTGCATGCCTTTCACCCTCATGTATGTTCAGGACCCTATCACACAAAATCTTTTTCACTCCATCCTTTCACGTCCAGTTTGGTCTTCTGCTTCTCTTTATTCCCTCTACCTTTGACACATATATCCTCTTTGACAATCTTTCCTCACTCATTCTCTCCATGTGATCAAACCATTTCAACACCCCCTCTTCTGCTTTATCAACCACACTCTTTTTATCACCACACATCTCTCTCACCCTTTTGTTATTACTCGATCAAACCACCGTACACCACATACCCATTTTTGCTCTCCAAGATAATATTCTCGCCTTCCACACATTCTTCATTGCTCCCAGAACCTTTGCCCCCTCCCCCACCCTGTGACTCACTTCCGCTTCTATGGTTCCGTCCGCTACTAAATCCACTCTCAGATATTTAAAACACTTCACATCCTCCAGCCTTTCTCCATTCAAACTTACCTCCCAAGTAACTTGTCCTTCAACCCTACTGAACCTAACAGCCTTGCTCTTTTTCACATTCACTCTCAGCTTCCTTCATCCCACACTTTACCAAACTTAGCCACCAACCTCTGCAGTTTCTTACGCGAATCAGCCACCAGTGCTGTATCATCAGCGAACAACTGATTCGCTTCCCAAGCCCTCTCATCCACAACATATTGCATACTTGCCCCCCTCTCCAAAACTCTTGCATTCACCTCCCTAACCGCCCCATCCATAAACAAATTAAACAACCATGGAGACATCATGCACATATACATATATACGTACATATACATATATGCCCATGTACTTAGAAACTGCAGAAGATGGTGACTGAGTTTGGTAAAGTGTGTGAAAGAAGAAAGTTAAGAGTAAATGTGAATAAGAGCAAGGTTATTAGGTACAGTAGGGTTGAGGGTCGTCAATTGGGAGGTGAGTTTGAATGGAGAAAAACTGGAGGAAGTGAAGTGTTTTAGATATCTGGGAGTGGATCTGGCAGCGGATGGAACCATGGAAGCGGAAGTGGATCATAGGGTGGGGGAGGGGGCGAAAATTCTGGGAGCCTTGAAGAATGTATGGAAGTCGAGAACATTATCTCGGAAAGCAAAAATGGGTATGTTTGAAGGAATAGTGGTTCCAACAATGTTGTATGGTTGCGAGGCGTGGGCTATGGATAGAGTTGTGCGCAGGAGGATGGATGTGCTGGAAATGAGATGTTTGAGGACAATGTGTGGTGTGAGGTGGTTTGATCGAGTAAGTAACGTAAGGGTAAGAGAGATGTGTGGAAATAAAAAGAGCGTGGTTGAGAGAGCAGAAGAGGGTGTTTTGAAATGGTTTGGGCACATGGAGAGAATGAGTGAGGAAAGGTTGACCAAGAGGATATATGTGTCGGAGGTGGAGGGAACGAGGAGAAGAGGGAGACCAAATTGGAGGTGGAAAGATGGAGTGAAAAAGATTTTGTGTGATCGGGGCCTGAACATGCAGGAGGGTGAAAGGAGGGCAAGGAATAGAGTGAATTGGAGCGATGTGGTATACCGGGGTTGACGTGCTGTCAGTGGATTGAATCAAGGCATGTGAAGCGTCTGGGTTAAACCATGGAAAGCTGTGTAGGTATGTATATTTGCGTGTGTGGACGTATGTATATACATGTGTATGGGGGCGGGTTGGGCCATTTCTTTTGTCTGTTTCCTTGCGCTACCTCGCAAACGCGGGAGACAGCGACAAAGCAAAAAAAAAAAAAAAAAAAAAAAAAACATTTATCTTGCTTGCCTTCATCCACTCCCATAGAAGAGAACAAAAAATAGATGAAGAAAAAGTTTTACATAACATGGAAGGGAATCTAAAGTTTTAATTCACATAAAAAGTAGTTGGTAGGCAGTTAATGACCAGGGAGGTGTATTGTGGGTACTACCCACCTGGGTAACGGGAAGGTTAGTGACATGTGCTTAGTGAGCCATTACTTTAGTGGTAGTCTAGTTGCACTCCTCTAACCTAGGTAACTGTCTTTTCTTTCTGCCTTGCTAGTATATGGACTACTGGCATTCTGTCTACAAACATACAATCTCTCCTTGTCATATGTTACGCTTGACAACACTTACCTCATGCAGCTCATTCTTTGCACCTCTAAATTTTCCTGTGTTAAGCACTAGATGCTAGCTCATTTTTGGCAAAATAGTAGGATCAGTACATAGAAGCATTAGGTAGGTACATTTAGATATGATTATGGGGTAGAAACATTAGGTAGAAGCAGTAGGTAGGACCATTAGATAGAAGTAATCATTAAGAACATTAGATAGGAACCTCCGCAAACAATGCACTAAACTTGCCCTTTACCAGTGCGTTGTTAAGGGTGAGACACTAAAGGCTAAGCAGCATTGGAGTTCTTTAGTTATGGAGACTCAGTTGATGTGGCCATCCCTTTAAGGGAGTTCTGGTTGGAACAGGCATTACAGATATAGATTGATAGATGGAAAGCTTAAAATACTATCAGATGTTGATTTTCAAAGATTTTGAAATCTGTATGTGCTAATACTGACATGTTTCACAGCTGGTGGGTGGACAGATGGTGATGACTCTAATAAAAAACTACAAGAACCAGGTGTTCCTTGCCCTTCAGTAAGTAAAACATTTTGCTATCTCATGTAATATTATGTAGAATTGGTATCTTGAACTTTGTGTTGTGCAAAACAATTTTTTATTTTTATGTTAGCTGAGATGGTATGTGCAACTGAATGCCTCAAACATGGCCATCTCATTAAAGTGTTTCTTATACATTTTGCTTAGTAGTGTACTGAGGACATCCGCAGTGTAATTAACTCTCAGTCTTACTTAATACAGTACATATCATTTTGTATATCAAAATCCTCCATAATAATTACCCAACAGAAAAAACTTGTTTCCCCACAGGGAATCACACTACCTCCTCCAGGATCTCTTGAAAGACTTAGACCTCTTGTTAGGGTCATCTCCTAATTTCCTTCTTGGCCTTTGGGTGGATGAGGCCTCCACATGGGCTACTGATCAAAAGGTAAAACTAAGGCTGTCATTGGGTTTCATATCAAGAGGTAAACAAACCAGGGATGCCAAGTTGGCATCTTGATTAGAAAGTAAGTAAACCAAGAGCTGTGAAGTAAACAGTTACACAGACTGCATCTACCATGTATGAACAGACCAGGGTTCATATATGCAAAGTTGAGCACTAAAGCAATAATCCGATAAGTTAAGTTTTGTTGTTGTCCTATTATCAGAAGTTAACTTCCATATTTGTTATTGGACCAGTAAAGTTCCAGTAACTCGATTTATAGTCCGATAATGTCCATTAATTTTTTGTCCAATAGATTTTTACTTTACGTTTTCTTTTTAGGTTCTTCAGTATGATTGTTATTCTTTGTTGTTAATTCTGTTTCTTGTAATAGGAAAGTTTAAATTATAATTGGTTATTTAAATGATATACTTTGTTGTTCATTCTACTTGTCATTTACATGTATATATGATGTCACGTGTTATGCAAATGAAATACATAGCTCAGATATATTGTTTATTTGTTTCATATGTCCAGTGTAATCATGCAGTGATTAATTTTTATCATTTCTGTATTGTGATGAAATTATATGGTTTGAAAATTATATGGTTTGTAAAATAATGCGAGCAAATCTTAAAAACAGATTAATCATTGCCACTCACTCATTGTATGTTAGTAATCGCTCAGCCACCAAACATGCCTTCACTAACTCCCTCCTGGACCCCAGTTCTAACTTCCCCACCCCCCCACCCTTCCCTCTCCTATACTGTTCCTGTAATGAACAGTTACAGTGCAAGGTTACAAGCAGAAGTGTCCAAGGATCTTGTTGGTTGACTGTTGCCAATTATCTGGCAGGGAAAGAACTCTTATTAAGATTCATGAACTTTGTAATTATTATGTATAAGGCTAAATAAGATACTTTATAATGGATGGAGATAGGCTATTCTTTTTTCTCAAAATAGATGGAACCAGGTCTAAAAAGGGACAGATCCTTAAAAGGACAGTCTTAGCAACCCTGTCACTCACTGTGGATTCGGCTGTATCGGCAGTAGCTGGTAATGCTGTTCATCATCATCAACTTGACATTGTTCAGTCCTCTAACTTCTCTCTTACGGTTTGGTCTCTACAAGACTGCAAAGGACTATGGTCCATGGAACACCAAGATAAAGTCCTCAACATTGAGATTGCCTCTGTCTGTAGCTGAGATATTTCAGCCATCTGACAGTCAAGTTGCCACCAGCTAGGACCAGGAGTCTTTCCAAAACCCCTGGCCCTACCTAAAGCACTACTTCAAGCTAAGCTGTCAGGACAAGGACAACAAGAAAGTATTCTATTTTGAGTGCCAAAAATGCCACCTGACCAAGAAAATTGTTAGAGGCATGTTATGTCACTAACCGCTGGCTCAAGTACCAGTGTCAAGCAAAAGGCCAAGAAACTTGGCATTGGGCTGGACACTGATGGGAAGGAGGGCATCACTGACCCTGCTTCATTGGGAGGAGATCTTCACCAACCTTTTCCAGGAGAACAACACGTCCATTCTGTCCTCTGCCACAGTGAAACAGCCTTTCTCTCTTGGGAAGGAATCCTGAAGCCCAAGAGATCAAGACTGTCAGCTTGGCCTAACTTTGAGGAGGTGGTCCAAAGAGCAACTAGCACATAGTGTGAGTGTGGGACTCATGGACCCTAAAAAGACTCACTGTCATAATATGCTTATTATATCATCTTAAGTTGCCAGTAATTAGTAATTACTTCTTTTTTTACATTTTGAGATGACTAATTGCTAATTTTGAGTTTGTATATGAATATTGTACCATATGGTATGCTTAATAGTTTAATAAATGTACTTGAATTTCAGACTTACCTCTCAGTTTCTGCTGTAATGATTATTTGGTAAATAAAAATCAAGTTCATTGTATTGGTTTAGTTACAAGGTTTCAAAACAGTACATCTTGTAATAAACAAAAAATTATTAAGCAAAAAGTTACAAAACTTTTAGAAAATGCTTTTTTTATTCTTGGATTTAGCATGAATAAGCATTTTCTATGGGTTTTGAAGCTTTTTTTCCTTGTCTTTTAATTATTTGTTTATTTATTTTATTTTACTTTGTCACTGTCTCCAGCATTAGTGAGGTAGCACAAGGAAACAGTCGAAAGAATGGCCCAACCCTCCCACATACATATGTATATACATACACGTCCACACACGCACATATACATACCTATACATTTCAACGTATACATATACGTTTTCTAAATTTTTATCAAAAAAGATATCGGATTATCGTTAACTTCCGATAACTAGGTAGTGAAATTATCGGATTATCGATATCAGACTTAAAAATTGGGGTTATTGGACTATCATTATTGAAGACAACTTTTTAGTCATTAGTGCCCAACACTGCATATATGTGTGTTACATAGATGAAAAATGTTAAATAGCCTCATGATAGAACTTGCTATACTTAATTTGTAAGTCAATAAGATTAGCAAATAAAATTTTGCTTTTGTTATGCAAAATTTATTTAAGGTCTGTTTGACACAATTGCAGCACTATTTAACTTTTCTACTTATGTATTCTTTTCTCAGAAATTACATATATGGCAGAAATGAACACTTTAGCTTTCTTTTAATATATTTGTTTTATTAAAACAAAAACTCCATTGTTTTGATACTGTTTGTAAATTGGCGGAAGCAAAATTGTCTGTGCTTCTCATACATCAAAATTAAGGACTGTCATAACACTGAAAGTTAAGGATTTTTCTCCAAGCAGGACCAACACAGCAGATCTACTTGATCACATACTGTATTTATTTTTTCATATCACACTTTAGTGCTTGAAAATGTTACTTGCTTCAGAAAGATGAGTGAAGGGATATCTTATTATTTTATTATTATTTTTTCTGCAGAAGTTGGTGACTTAGTTTGGTAAAGTGTGTGAAAGAAGAAAGCTGAGAGTGAATGTGAATAAGAGCAAGGTTATTAGGTTCATATGAAGAGTATTGTACTCTTTCTCCTTCCCTTGTTAAAGTGGATGTCTTACATAATCAGCCACTGACATCTGCAAAACTAGCTGTCTCTTAATTAGCTCTTGCTTCAAAATGGCAGCTGAAGCTCTTTTTATAATACTGTTTTTTAAGAAAATTTGAACTCTTGAATGAGATTCCTCATGGAAATTTTCCCTTATGTTTGCTCATATCAGCCAGTAACCTCATATGGCTTTACCAGAGTATTTCCAGAGTATCATAGGAACAGAATTCACTTTTTTCATTTCTCTGATGATTGCCTCTTACTGCTGCTGATGATAAGTATATGTTTTTTCTTGTGAGATTCTGTTGCCCCTCAATGAATTAATTATTCACCCACCAGGAAAGGGACCAGTATGTGTTCAATGCACTCAACCAGATTACCCTGTGGGGCCCTACAGGGGAGATCCATGACTATGCCATTAAGCAGTGGGCAGGCTTGATACAAAACTACATTAAGCCTCGTTGGGAACTGTTTGGCCAGACCCTTCTGACAGGTCTTCAGCAAGGCACACCCTTCAATCAAAGCCTCTTTCACTGGAACCTGTTTGAGAATGTTGAGGATCCCTTTACCAAAAACACAAATGCTAGTTATCCTTCAGTGCCACAAGGTGAGGAAGATTTTGATAATCAAAGGTAGTTGGTGGTGCATGTTACTCTGATGGTGGGGTGGTGAATGATATAGGTGGGTGGTTTGTAGCAGGTTGGTGGAAGAGATACTTAATAATGTGTAAGGCTAATTGATGTGTGATGAGAGAGATGCAAGGTTGTTTGCAGAAGGATGGTGGTTGAGAGGCTGAGTGGTGTGTGACAGGCTAACTACTGTGCAGTGGGAGAGATGGTATGTGGTGGGTGAGAGGCTGTTTGGTGAAAGGTGTTGGGGTGGCTATGGGTGAAGGTGATGATGTGCATTAAAGTAGGGGATGGAGGTGTGCAGTACATAGTTGGATAGAAATGGGTGGTTATGTGTGGTAGATATGTCTTGAATAGTAGAGTTTTAGATTGGTGGTGTATGGTGGGTAAGAGGATGCTGATGTTAGTGTTTGTGTAGTGTGATGTGATTACCTGTTTATATGGTAAGAGAAGGGAGTATTACAAGTATTGGGCCCCTTCTAACTTTCTCTACTGTTGTACTTTTTTACATTAATATATGTTTTCTCCATTCACAGTAGCATACTAAATTTATTCCATTTGAACACTATTCTTATACTGTAAAAGAACATCATTTCTAATAGATTATTAGCTTAGTTTCATGTTTTGATCTCTGGTTGTTCTGTCTTTGCAACAGTCAAAGAAGTGTTCACTGTTCCATGTCATCAAACTGGCTGAAAACTTTATTTTATGAGTCACCCCGTACTCTTTTCCATGCATGTAAGATGGAACATTTTTTTATCTGTTTATAGATAAGAGATGTCTATTATTCTTCATTTGCATTCACAGTCCATCTGTCAGCAGTGTCCATATTCACTCCATTTGTAGCACCAGTTGTACATGGGATAATCCATGTATCAGTGGCATATACAATCTATCCATTGATGAAATCCACAGTCTGTCCATCTGTAACATTCACACTCAATCCACCTGTGATTGCTGCAGTCTGTCCCTCTGTGGCATCTACAGTCCAGTTTAAAGTCCATTAAGTCTGTCACATTTACTGTCTACCCATGGGTAGCATCCATAGTCCATTAATCCACGAGATCCTCTATCCATGGCTGTGGCTCTCACATATATTTGTGGAATGTATGGCCAGTCTATGATGGGCGTCCAAAGTCTTATCTTTGGCATCCATAGCTAGTCCTCGAGTAGCATCCACTGTTTTTACATGTTACTGATAGCCAGTCTTCAGTGTCATCCATGACCAGTCCCTCTGTGGCATTGAAGTCCAGTATGGACGTGGCATCTATGATCATTCTGTCTTTTAACGTCCAGTCCATCAGTCTTTGGCTTCCAGTCTATTAGTCTGTGGCATATGTAATCCAATTAGTGGTATCCACAATCCATCAGCCTATGAAATCCAGACAATTAGTTTATGGCACTCTTAATCCCTCCATATTGGGTATCCACAATGCAGTCTCATTTATTTCCATAATCCATCTGTCTGTGGTATCCTATTCTATTTGTTTCACATCTAGTTATGTCACATCCACACTAAGTGGCTCCCAGTCTACTGGATATGACATTCATAGCTTATCTGTCCGTGGTATTCACAGTCCATTTGCCTTTGGATTCAACAGTTCCATAATGGTATTCAGTCCATTCATTTAGGCATTCATAATGCATTCATCTTTGTGAGGTTAGTTGGGGTTCAGTTTGAATGGGGAAAACATCATGGAAGTGATGTGTTTTAGATTCCTAAAAGTGGACATGGCAGCAAATGGAGCCATGATAAGTAGTAGAGGTGAGTCATAGTGTGGGTGAGGGGATAAAGGCTCTGGGAGCATTGAGGAATGTGTGGAAAGAGAAGTCACTATATGGGAGGGAGGAAATGGTTATGTTTGAAGATATAGTAGTGCCAGCAATATTGCATGGATGAAAGGCATGAGTTATAATTGAGAATAATACAGAAGTGGGTGAATGTGTTGGAGATGAAATGTGGTGTGAGGAAGGTTAGGTAATAATAAGGCAAGAGAGAGGCTTAATAAGAATATTATGGTTAAGACAGCTGAAGAGGGTGTGCTGGAATGGTTTGGCCATAAGGAAAGAATGAATGTGGAGAGGTTGACAAACTGGATATACATATATATATATATATATATATATATATATATATATATATATATATATATATATATATATATATATATATATGTCAAAAGTGGAGGAAACAAGAAAAAGGAGACCAAACTGGTGATATAATGACAGGGTGGAAAAGATTTTGAGTGCTTAGGGCCTGAGTGTAGGGGAGGATGAAAGGCATGCATGGGATAGGGTGAACCGGAGTTATGTTGTATATGGGGCGACAGCCTAGCAGTGGATTGAATCAGGGCATAAGAAGCAGCCAGGATAAACCACAGAAAAGGCCTTAGGGCCTTGTTGTGGACAGGGGGCTGTTTCAGTGCATTACACATGAAAGCTAAAGAATGGAGGTGAACAAATGAGGCCTTTTCATTGCCTGTTTCTGGCATCACCTTGCTAATACAGGAAAAAAAAAGTGTGAATGACAAGATTGAAAATTTTGTACAATTCTTGTTGAGCCTGAATGTCTATGTACTGTTCTGATTATAGCACTTCTTACCTATTTAGAAAATTGTGTATATTACATATGCCAAGCCTTGAAATTTTCAAGATAATGCTAAATTTTCATTTCTGATATATTCTACTCAACATAATTTTAAGGTTTATTGCAATTTTCTAGCATATTTGCTTTGTTCTTTTCAACTTGCTTTTCTTATTCCTCTTTAGGAGACTCAATTGAAATTGCGTGTCATCTTTATGAAAAATACAGACCAGTCTTTGGCTTACGGCTCCTACAGACCTTCCAGAGGCAGTATTACCGGACGCTCAAGAGAATTGCTATGAAAAAGAACAAGAGGAAGATGAAGAACATGAACAAAGATCATAAGGTGGTGCCTTAATGGAAGGAGGGATCTGAAAACAGTGGTTAAGTAAAACAAAGTATATTAGTTAATGATTAGTGGTGGTGGATGATTTTTCAAAAGTATTAAATGTTATGTAGGACCTGGTTGTGGATAGGGGGCTCTAGTTTCAGTGCATTATTTTATGAGAGCAAATGAGTTCACTCTTTGTCTATTTCTGTTATTATCTCTCTAATTACCTCACATGTATGAGAGAAAATTTTAAAAACAAAGTTTTCATTACAACAGGTAGCTGAGAATAGGAATATATATACTTCTCTGGTATTTGCACTACAAAAAGTTCTCTTACTCCTTCAATTATACCCTATAACTTTCCTATCTTGTGTAATGTTATTGCCAAACAAGATGTGTAGACATGCCAACACATAACAAAACTTATTAGAGTGCATCAAAACCCTTCATCCAGTGTTTCAAATTGTAAAGTTGATGAAGTGAAATGATACTTTTCTCGTTAGGATGCATGCCATATGATTGGGGAGGAAAAGTGTGAATTTAAGGAATATATAGTGCAAGTAGACAAGGTTTATGCATACAAATACATTCAGTAAATGGGAAGTTAATAACTACTGTGAGTTTTTACCATGAAAGTGAACCATTTGTATGAGTAAGGGGGATAAGTGGTTCTCAGTGAAGATTGGTCTAGTTCAGGGATATCTGATGTCAGCATGGCTGTTTAATGCCCTTATTTGTTGGGTGGTATGGAAGGTAAATGCGATGGTCTTATAGGTACTGGCAGGTCTACAGCATATTGAAGGTTGTGGAACATGAGTGATGAATCAGTTAATGTATGTACATGAAATGGCCGTGATGACAGACTCCAGGTAACTCCAGAAGGTGGTGACTGCAACTGAAGTTGTGTGAAAAGAGAGATTTTTGTGTTAGGTAATGAGTTGCAGCATGGGAGGAGAAGGGGGAGACAGGATACTTCAAGCATAAGTCTGAATGAGGAAGAAATGGAATGCTTTAGAACCTGAGAGTGGACATGCCTGTGAATGGAACCATGAAAGCTGAAATGTGTTATTGGGAGGGAGAGGGGGCTTTTAAGGTCTTGCACATTAGAACATAACGAATAAGAGTTCAGTGCCTATTGGGGGCAAAAATGGCCATGCTTGATGGTATAATAAGGTCAACAGTTATGTATGGATTTAAGTCTTGGACCTTTAACATTAATGATAGGAAAAGGGTGGGCATGTTAGAAATAAAATGCCTGAGGGTGATAAGTGGTGCAAGGTAGGTTGATCGTGTAAGGAATGACACTGTAAGTGAGTACAGTATAAATGAGAGATACAACCTCAGTATGCTGATATGGTTCAGATGTAAGGAAAGAACAAGCTAAGAATTATGAATAATACAATGAAAACTTTTTAAAAGATGTAGGGTTTAGAAGAACCAGATGGCAAAGCATAAAATTAATCGAGAAACTTTTTGAAAAAGATGAAAATCATTTATAAGAACATGAGTGGTGGATGAATTGCATAAATGAAAGAAGACATGATTAATATGGACAGCCTACAGAAATTTAAAAAGTTCTATAAGAGAAGAGAATTGTCTAGTGATGGGGCACCATGAATGTAAAACTCCCTCCTTGTTTAGGACAGTAGGTAGTGAACAATCAGGAGGGTATATTGCCAGTACCTCCTACCTGGGTATTGGGAGGGTTACTGACATCTTCATAGTTAGCCAGCTCTTAAGTGGTTGCCAAGTTGCATTCCATTGACCCAAGGTAGCTGTGTTTTCTTTCTGCCTCACTAACCTGTGGACTACTGGCATCCTTTCTACAAACACACAATCACTCCTTGTCATTTGTAATACTTGACTGTACTTGACACACAGCTTTTTCTTTGTCACTCTAGATTTTCCTGCAGTGAGCACTATGCGCTTGCTCTGCCTTTTGGCAAAATGGTAAGAGCAGTAGGTAGAAATAGTCAGTAGGGACATAGAGGCAGGAGCAATAGGTAGAAGTAGTCTGTAGGGTCATTAGATAGTAGTAGTCATTAGGAACACTAGCTAGGAGCCTCTGCAAACCCTGTGCTAGATTGGCCCTCTGCCAGTGGCCTTTTAAGGTTGAGGCACTAAAGGCTAAGAAGTGGTAGTGGAGTCCACTAATTATGGAGACTATATTACTGTGGGCATCCTATTAAGGGAGTTCCTGAAGGGAACAGGCATCAGAGATATAGATAGATAGATAGATAAATAGTTACTACCTATCTATATATCTGATGCCTCTTCCCTCCAAGAACTCCCTCAAGGTGGGTTGCCATGGCAAGTTTCCCATGCTGCTTCTCTGTCTTTAGTGCCTAAAGAAGAGATAAGTGTTGCCAAGTGTTACGTGTGACAAGGAGAGATTGTATGTTTGCGGAAAGAATTCCAGCAGTCCACAGGAGGTTGAGGTAAAGTGAAAAGACAGCCATCACTAACCCTCCTGTTACCCAGGTAGGTAATAATGGTAATATACTTTCCTGGTTGGTGGGAGCCAATCAACTACTACCTACCATAGTTACTTACATGAGTTAAACATGAGAGTAAAGTGGCTGCTCACTCACTGCATAGTATGTTGGGTGACAACATAAATAAACACTACATGCTGTAACACTTACATTCAACATTACATCAAGCTTGTATATGACCTTAAGAGGATATAAAACATCCTCAGATTTTCTCATACCACTTTGTAGTTTCAGCCTTAGCAAGGTAACACTAGAAATAAACAGATAAATGGCCTCATTTACTGACATTCACTAACCTTCTGTATAGAGTGCTGTGAAATCAGTGACCTCATCCTCTTATATAAGAGGATATAAAACATCCTCAGATTTTCTCATACCACTTTGTAGTTTCAGCCTTAGCAAGGTAACACTAGAAATAAACGGATAAATGGCCTCATTTACTGACATTCACTCACCTTCTGTATAGAGTGCTGTGAAATCAGTGCCCTCATCCACAACCTGACTCCATAGACCTTACTGTGGTTTCCTCTGGCCACTTCATATATCCTGGTTCAGCCCATTGACACTGTCACCCATTGTATACCACATCTCACCAATTCAGTCTATGCCTTGCATGCATCACACCTTCCTGCATGTTCTGGCCTTAAACACTTACAATCCAGTATGAAAATCACAGGATAAAATAATAACTATAATTTGCCAACAAATAAAAATATCGCCTTTGACATCAGGCATGTAGACTGAATGAAGAATAATCAACATAACTGTAATCACTAATATGTATGAGCATTTTAGCAGCTTACTGCAGAATATCAGGCACATCAGAGGATGGATGCATCAATAATGAATGCATGTGTAAGATTTAACGTGCAACAGTTGGTAAAATCAAACTCAAAACAGAGTGAGAGATCAACTTGCCCTATGAGCAGTCAGCTGGCATCTGTATGCAAATATTGAATGTGATGTTACTCACAGGTGACAGCATTCATTGAGGTGTGGCAAGAATGTTGGGAGTTTTCCACTTGTAGTCATATTGAAGATTTTTGTGAATCCATGGAGTAAGTCTGACTGTTGTCTTTAATTAAGATAAATGAGAGCAGATGGGATATCGACAATGCATGATATTTTTTTCAACTGTTTTGTTAGCTTCCCGGCGACATCTATGAATAACATTTTGACATACATCAGCTGGAAATTTAACAGTGTGTGTTAAGGTTTAGACTTAAGATGATGGCACATAACATGTTACTACATAATATTATGATAGTATCATGGCCCAATCAGAATATTTTGTAAATTCATCTCAATACCTGCAAATGAAGTGTCAGAATAATGATGAATTCCTTTGGAATGATAAGTTCCTTGTGGAGATTGTACTCCTTTTTGTCCAAAGACAATGATTTACCCTTGCTGAAGGTGACGGTACACTTGCTGTGTAACCACATTCAAGTGGGAGCAGGAGGCTGGCAATCCTCCCTACCATTACTACTTTCCAAAGGAGAACACAATTCAGCTGCTCCATTTTAACCTATACCCAAAGTAGATGCAGCTGAATAAAGTACGTCATCCACACTTAACATGAAGGATGGCAATAAGTGATCTTGTTCACAAATACCTTTGCTGTGTACAGTTTTCAGTCTAATTTCACATTTATGAACTTTTTCCAAGGAGCATTAAAAAGTAATCAGACTAGGCACCATTTTAAGAAACATTACATGGAAGCTGATCCAGGCAATTTCCAGAAGCATCACAGTATCTTTGGGGACTCAAGGGAAGAAAAAGTAATTTTCTGTTTTTGCTACTTTTTATGAACAGTTTCACTGAATCAGAAGTGCATGGTAAATACTCCATACTTTAAGCAGTTTTGAACACGGGAAAATATAAATATAGTTTTCATGTAATATCATTGGCATTAGACTATTTCCTAGATTTCCCCCGCATACAGGAGAAAATGCAATTGGAAGCTGACAGTTGGTATGAAAAGTTGTATATTTTTTTGAAGCCAGTATTTTTAAATTAAATGACAACATTATGCAGCTGCTGAGTGCATTGTTTTAGGAAAATCATTCAAATGTGATAGCAGGATATACTTTTAATTCTGAATATGGGTACTTAATTACATTTCCACATAAAGATCAAGGATCTTGAAAAGACCTAAAATTGATCTTGAAGTCCGCGCACAGAGAAATAAATTAAATAAAAAAGGGTGGGAAAGGGTGTAAGGGGAGGGAATGGGAGAGCACTAGGATTACCAGCTTCTTTGTATCATGTATACCAAACTTTTCTTTGACTTTGGATACTAGATTGATGCCAGGGCCAATGGAAAGATGATGAAATTTATAATTCTTTGACTTCAGATACTAGATTAATGCCAGGGCCAATGGAAGGATGATGAAATTTATAAAACCTCAAAAAAAAAAAGCAGTATCTAAAGTATATTTCATCAAACTAATAAAACTTTTTGTTTCCTTAGCACAAAACTGCCTTGTAAGGTCTTGCCCTTAATCTGTTCAATATTTTTGAAAAAATGATGGGTATGAAGATACTGATCCAATTACTTGGATTCCAATGACTCCTGCTAGTGAAGAAACACCCACATTTCTTTTGTAGTACTTATGCAGCAAGTTCCATCATCCTCTACTGTGCCAAATGAGTTGCCTGTCCAGCTGTAGATCTGCAAAAATGAAATCATTCATAATTATCCCTGGGGATAGGGGAGAAACAATACTGCCCACGTATTCCCTGTGTGTTGTAAAAGGTGACTCAGATGGGTGGGATTATGTGGCTGGAAATTCTTCCTTCCTGTATTACTTTTCAAGTGAAAGAATAAAGCAAGGAGCCAGGCAAGGATTTTCCCCTAAAAGACTCTGTAATTTCTTCTTGATGCTACCTAGGTCACTCAGGAAATGGCAAATATGCAAAAGAAAAAAATCATAGTTATGTAACAAATGGACCCCTTTTATCAAGCTCCTGCAGTTTCAAAGCAGTGCTTCACATACAAGCAGGGTAAGGTGGATTCCTTTGGCTGAAAAGGTCCTTGGTGATATTAAACTCTTTCCTATCCGCTCCCAATGATACTCTTTGTTGAAGGTAAATTCTATGCTTTGATAACTAGTTGCTTGCAGTATTACTACTTGCTGGTGGAGTCTATTAACTAAACATTTTTTTATACTTGTTTCCTGTGTCAACAAGGTAGTGCCAGAAACAGATGAAGACGAGGTCTAATGGTTTGGACCTAAGGGGAGAATGAGATGTTAAAAAAGAGGATGCAAGCGCCACAAATGAAGGGGAAAAGGAAGAGACCAAACTGTAGATTGAAGGTTATAGTGAAATATATTTTGAAGGCTCAGGGCCTGAATGGGCTGGAAGGTGATTGGCAAACACACGACAGAGTGAACTGAAGAGTTGTGGTATAAAGGAGGCAACATGCTGTCAATGGACTGAACAAGGTCACATGATGCAGTCAGGAGAAACCACACAAAAGGCCTGTGGTGCCCGTGCAATCAGGGGAAACCACACAAAAGGCCCTGTGGTGCCCGTTTGTGGAAAGGGGGCTTTGGTTTGGTAAATTATACATGAGAGCAAGAGAATGGTAGTGAGTGAATGAAGCCTTTTCTCCAGATGTACCTGGTGCTACCTTGCTTATGCAGGATATAGTGAACAAGCATTAAAAAAATATCTATTCTATTATTATTACTCCATTCCCTAATTATTGAGAAAGATTAGTTTCACCAAGCCTCCATACATCACTCACATCCTAGACTCCTACCAAATGGGTTTAATTGAAACCTACTTTTCACATAAATGTACTTGATTATTTATTTTACACATACTGATTCATCAAGTACAACCAGTCTCCAAATAACCCTTTAACTCACCTCCATACACAAAATGCTTCCATGCATTCATTTCCAATCAATTTTCGAGGATCTTCATCCGAAATATCCCTACCTTTAATCAATTCTCTAACCACATCTCTTCATTTCTTGTGGTTTACCTCTTCTCCCTGTACTTTAGATTTTGTTTATTTTATTATAATTTATCTTCTTGACAAACCTATCATCTGCAAGACATTCTCTATTCCCATAAAATCCTAAAAATTATAATCCATGCAACTTTCTATAATTATTTCACATCGTATAACCTTTCCGTAATTCTTCATTCCATCCATCCTCAATCTCAACTATACTACACATATCATCCATTACTCCTGCTCTTATTTTCTACATATATATATATACATATATATGTAAGTTTCACATCCACAGAATCAGCACTGGAACAATGTACTGCAGGAAAGCTTCCAGCACTCAATGATAAAATTTGAGATCATGCACCTAAACTTTACAAGAACAATATCTTGATGCTCACAGGTAGAAAGTGTCTTCCTCTATGGGTTTCCCAATCCAATGACCAAATCCTGCACGAGCAAATGCTGTCACAACTGCTCTTTTGCTTACCTGAAAAATGAAATAAATTTGCTAACATTTATGTATCTACAGATACAAGCAATTTCCACACCAAAAATAGTACTATCAAACTTTTGGACAAAACTGCTTTTCATTATCCAATACATTTCTTAAAACTATACCAGTGAGGCCTTAAAATGCTCACTTACATTTACAGATCACTGGACACACAGTTATCTACCTTATGGTAAATCAAATGAATATCTTTGCCAGCTATAAAATTCTGGATAAAATCATTTCCTGCATAGGTAAATGCAATAATCAGTGCCATGCTACAAGCAATTTTCCTGCAAATTCTTTCCACTATTTTCCTGTCTTCTCGACACTCGTGTAACGTCATAAACTTTTGTTCAGCAAAAGTAAAATCATGAAAAAATGCCAAACTAAATATGGTTTTACTACATATTTCAAATATGTATTGCAAGTTGGTGTGAGTAAAAGTGATAACGGTGAGAATCTAAAGAAAGTAGAGTACTTTAGATATCTAACAGTGGATATGTCAGCAAATGGAAACTTGTGAGGTTATATGAACCAAACAGTGCTTGAGGGGACAAGGGTGGGTATGTATGATGTTACACTAGTTCTGACACTGCTGTATGGGTAAGTCTTGGGCCTTATATTGCAAAAGAATGGAAGGTTGTGAGTGCTGGGAAAAGAATGACAATGTAAGAGAGGTGTTTTAGGCAAGCAGAGTATGACAGGGAGAAATGAAGGATATACTCAAATGGTTTGGACGAGGCATGGGCTATAGATAGAGTTGTGCAGAAGAGGGTGAATGTGCTGGAAATGAGATGTTTGAGGACAATATGTGGTGTGAGGTGGTTTGATCGAGTAAGTAATGAAAGGGTAAGAGAGATGTGTGGTAATAAAAAGAGTGTGGTTGAGAGAGCAGAAGAGGATGTTTTGAAATGGTTTGGGCACATGGAGAGAATGAGTGAGGAAAGATTGACCAAGAGGATATATGTGTCAGAGGTGGAGGGAATGAGAAGTGGGTGACCAAATTGGAGGTGGAAAGATGGAGTGAAAAAGATTTTGAGTGATCAGGGCCTGAACATGCAGGAGGGTGAAAGGCGTGCAAGAAATAGAGTGAATTGGAACGATGTGGTATCCTGGGGTCGACATGCTGTCAATGGATTGAACCAGGGCATGTGAAGCGTCTGGGGTAAACCATGGAAAGTTCTGTGGGGCCTGGATGTGGAAAGGGAGCTGTGGTTTCGGGCATTATTGCATGACAGCTAGAGACTGAGTGTGAACGAATGGGGCCTTTGTTGTCTTTTCCTAGCGCTACCTCGCACACATGAGGGGGGGGGGATGTTATTCCACGTATGGCGAGGTGGCGATGGGAATGAATAAAGGCAGACAGTGTGAATTATGTGCATGTGTATATGTGTATATGTCTGTGTGTGTATATATATGTGTACATTGAGATGTATGGGTATGTATATTTGCGTGTGGGGACGTGTATGTATATACATATGTATGGGGGTGGGTTGGGCCATTTCTTTCGTCTGTTTCCTTGCGCTACCTCGCAAACGCGGGAGACAGCGACAAAGCAAAATATTAATAAAAATAATATATATATATATATATATATATATATATATATATATATATATATATATATATATATATATATATATATATATCTTTCTTTCATACTATTCGCCATTTCCTGCGCTAGCAAGGTAGCGTTAAGAACAGAGGACTGGGCCTTTGAGGTAATATCCTCATCTGGCCCCTTCTCTGTTCCTTCTTTGAGAAAAAAACAAAAAACAAACAAACGAGGGGAGGATTTCCAGCCCCCCGCTCCCTTCCCTTTTAGTCGCCTTCTACGACACGCAGGGAATACGTGGGAAGTATTCTTTCTCCCCTATATATATATATATATATATATATATATATATATATATATATATATATATATATTTTTACATTCGCCAAAACTATTCGCCATTTCCCGCGTTAGCGAGGTAGCATGAAGAACAGAGGACTAGGCCTTTGAGGGAATAATATATATATATATATATATATATATATATATATATATATATATATATATATATATATATATATATATCTTTCTTTTCTTTCATACTATTCGCCATTTCCCTTTTAGTCGCCCTCTACAACACGTGGGGAATACATGGGAAGTATTCTTTCTCCTCTATCCCCAGGGGAAAATAAATATAATTTATACAAATAAAATGAAATAAATTCAATCAATTTAAAGTGGACTTCATTAAAACTTACTTGAAAGTTAGTTGCTTGAGCTTTGATCTCCCCATATGAGAGAGACTTAGTTGCCTTAACATCAATTTCAGTCAAAGTGGGAAGATCATCTAGTAGTTCAATGAACCTAGATAGGAATTGTCTCTTACACAATATGGAGGAGGTTTCTCCCTCTTGCTGACCAGTCATTGCATTTAGGATTTCTAGTTTCTCTCTTTCTGTTCGGATAAAAGTATTCTTAGTAAAGTTGAATGAGAGTAACAGACAATTATTCATCTTTCAAAACTTATCAATTACATGCAAAAGGCGAGAACTTTGTAAAATAATGATAATAATGTTAAAGAAAAACTGACCACAATCCCAATTGGCTGAGATGAGAGGTGCCCTCTGAGGCAGACGCGGTTCAGTGAAATTGACTTTTTCCATTTTGGGCTTCTGTAAATGGAATGGTGGTGGTATGCCCTCGAGAGTTTGCTCCATTCTCCCACAAAGTGCTCTGGAACATACAAATTAATACATAAATAATTACCCACAAAATAATGAATCTGTGAATTAGGTGCATCTGTATTGCTTGCCTGGTAATAAACAGTCCATCAAAGTCGGGTAACAAGATTGTTTTCAGTTCTCATGGGCTGCTGTGGCCAAACTGGATGTCAGATCTGTCAGAGAAGGACTCTTTGTGACCATCCATTAGCATTTTCTATGATTTTAATTTTAGTCCACTCCACTCAGTGCTTTCGGAAAAGAAAATGAGGAATTTCAAACTAATCGGAGACTATTTTGCCCTGTAGCTGCCATAAGAGATGTCAGGTGAGCATGAAATAAACAAACTTTAATATTAAAGACTTTCCATACATAATTTCTGCTCAACTGAATAAGTTTTTTCTCAAAATATGTAAAGTCATAAAAAAACACATTAGAGATTTAAAACTGAAAATGTTCTTATTTTGATCCTCTGTTTCCTGCCATGCATATATTAACTTTTTCTTCCAAGGATATATAATTGTAGTTATTTTAATCTTTCGTGGTAGTTAATGTGTTCCCCCAACTACAGTAGTAAAATGCTTCTGATTTCTCTCTAGTTTCTGAACTTGTTTGCTCATGACCATAAAACACAATATCCCATTTTTTACATACATAGAGAACAATTTCATCACCAGCTTCTAATCTCTCAAAATAATTATATTCTCATTATCATACATTTGAGTAGAAGGTGTTATCTTTTCAATGTGATCATTCAAGTTTCTCATCTACATAGATGTCTTATGTTTTGATATTTGGTCCTCTTCCTATCACTTTCTTTGTAGGGCTTATGTCTATCTATCCCTTTATCTATCTATATCTCTGACACCTGTTCCCACCTGGAACTCCCTTAGGGGAGTGGCCATGGTAACAGTGTTTCCATTACTAGTAAACTCCAGTGCTGCTTCTTAGCCTTCACTGCCTTACCCCTGACAGGCCACTGGCAGAGGGCAACTCCAAGAGATGCTTATATCTAGTGTTACTGAAGTCTTAATAATTTTTCAGACTTATTTGCTTCTAATTTTCTTCATTAAATTCCTTCAGGTTTTCTTCTACCTACTTCAAATTATGTTCAAGCCTTTTGGCACTTGGTTTTGTGATCAACTGACCATATCATTTTACTGACTGCTGACATTTGCAACATCTTCCTATGCTTTCATTTCCTTCTGGCTAAGTTTGCTTTTATTGTAAAGAGAATCAGTGTTAATAAAATTCCTAGGGCACATCTACAAGTACATCATCTACATTAGAGGTTCCTCTGTCTATTACTATCAGTTATTTGGATGCTTTCATTTACTTCTGTGTCAGTGTGTGATATTACTGGAAAAATTACCCAAAGCCAATATCATCACTTGGGGGGGGGGGGGGGGGGGGGGGGGGGGGGGGCAACTAACAGTTCATCATCTACATAAGTTCCTTTATCTACTAATATGAATCTTCTGTTATTCAAAAACTGAACTTTTCTTTTTTCTTTTATACTTGATCGCCATTTTCTGTGTTAGTGAGGTAGCGCCAGGAACAGATGAAGTAAGAAGCTTGCGCTCACATCCACACTCCAGGTGTCATGTTCATATTTTACTCAAATTGTTTCCATTTTACTCAAGTAGAATTTTGTGTTGCCATTGTTTGTTTGTTCCTAACACCACTGTGCTATAGTGGAAGAAATAATTAAGTAAAGAAAAAAGGCCTCACAAGGTTTCCATATTTCATCTCTTATGTTTGAAATTCTTAATCCTACTTTAGTAATTGATTTCACACCTGAATTCTTAATCCTACATTAATAATTGATTTCAGACCTGAAGACTTTTTGTTCTGTCCCTTTTCTTTTCATCCATCTATATTCCTGGTCATGTATGTTCTTATTACTTATACTTTGGTTTTCATTATATGGTTTCCCTCTCTGTTCATATCCCTTTAGTGTCTTTTTCCAACTTTGCATTGATATTGATTCTTATTCTTTCTAATTCTTTCATAAATGTTCACTTCTTGATTCTCAGACCCTTAAACTCTCTTCCGTTATTATCTATCTATCTATATCTCTAACGCCTGTTTCAACTGGAACTCCCTCAAAGGGGTGGCAACGGCAACAAAGTCTCCATAACTAAAGAACTCCAGTGCCACTTCTTAGCCCTTAGTGCTATATTAGGTGCTTAAATTTATATTATTCATTCTTCCTATCTATCTTTCTATCCATATCTCTGATGCCAGTTCCATTCTGGAGCTCCCTCAAGGGGGTGGCCATGGCAACAGAGTCTCCATAAGTAGTGAACTCCAGTGCTGCTTCTTAGCATTTAGTGCCTAACCCTTCACATGCCACTGGCAGAAGGCAAGTCTAGTGCAGTGTTTGCAGAAGCTCCTACCTAATGTTCCTATTGACTACTTCTATCTAATGCCCCTGCCTAATGTTCTTATCTACTACTTCTATCTAATGCTCCTACCTACATATTCACTGCCTACTGCTTCTATCTATTGCTCCTATCATTTTGCCAAAACGTAGGGCTTGCACATATCATTCACCAGAGGAAAATCTAGTTACGAAGAATAAGCTGTGAGTCAAGTGTTATGTGTGACTAAGAGAGATTATGTTTGTGGACAGAATGCCAGTAATCCACGTGTAGGTGAGGCAGAAAGGAAAGAGCAACCTGGGCCACCCCTCACCCTTCTTGATACACCAGCAGGTAGTATTGTTGTTGGCTGTCTAATAACTACTACCCACCTATCCTTCCTATGTTCTCTAAAATTCATATACTAGTAGCAGCAAGAATTTCTGTCTCCACTAAACTTTTTCATTTCTGCCTCACCCACACATGGACTACCAGTATTGTCCACAAACATACAATTTGAAGGATTATATATTGTCACAGTAAATGATGGCAACAAAGGTTCTGAAGTACTCATGCATATTTTGAGGGAATTGTATTTGCATTAAAGCAAAAGCATCTGTCTCTAGTATCTTCAGCATGTATTTATGTAATGACCTATTTACACTGTATAGGAGGGAGTTTAACACTCATGGGGGCCCATCACTTAAACCTTCCTTACTGTCATACAATTCTTTAAACTTCTGTATGCTGTAGTCATTAAGCATGTCTTCATTCCATTTCTTCCATTCAAAAACCACTCTTAAACAATGAAAGTACATTATGCATCCTTTTTGACAAGTTTCTTACATAATTTCATGTTCTCTGACTGTATGATAGAGCAGGAGAGAGTGTGCTGAAATTATCTGAACACACGATGATGATGAGTGATGAGAGGGTAAAAGAAAGGGTACACAAGTTGGAAGTGCAGGAAACAGGGAAATGGGGGAAACTGGGGAGGAGGAGGAAGAAGGTTGAAGTGAAAGAGCCTTTGAGTGATCAAGGCCTGAACATGTAGAAGGGTGTAAGGTATGCAAAGGATACAACATAATGGAGCAATGTGATATACAGGAGGTAACATGCTGTCGAAGGTCAAACCAGGGTATAAGAAGCAGTCTGAGGAAACCATGGATACGTCTGTGAAGCCCTGCTGTGGACTAGGGGGTTCTGGTTCCAAAGCATTATACATGATAGTCAAGTAGTGAATGTGTATGAATGAGACCACTCTCTGTTTGTTCCTAGCAAACAAGTATGGGAAATTTTTTTTTTACTCACCTGTACACATGTGCTTCATTGAACAGTGAGCCTATGATTACTGACTCTAGGTACACTGGTTCCAAGAAGTGGGATAAAAGTGCACCCTGAATACCAACCACATTCCACCGTGCAATTTTATCTGAACAAGACATTGTGCGTAAAGGTTCTCCCTGGATTACTGCATCCCATGTTTGAAGGTGATCGCTACCAGCCTGTAAGTAAAAGCAGCAATTATACACAATATTGAATCAACAATTTCTTTTTACACTTAATGTAATAAGGAAGTGTTAGGAACAAACAACAGCCTCAGTTGCACACATCTATTCTCCAGCTGTTACGAAGTTACTACTAAAACCATCAACACCCAAGCCCAAAAGACTATGGTACCTGTACTCTACAATGTAGCTTGAATACACATGACAAATAGAGAAGGGATGTTTCCTGGCACTACCTTGCTGTTGCAAGGGGTGGCGATGCTGCTTCTTGTGGGGTGGGGTGGGGTGGTGCTAGGGAATGGATGAAGGCAAGTAAGTACGATATACATGTGTATATGTATGTTGATATATATATATATATATATATATATATATATATATATATATATTTTATATATATATATATATATATGCATGTATGTATATATGTGTGCATATGAGTGGATGGGTCTTCCTTCATCTGTGTCCTTGGTACTACCTTGCTAACACGGAAAGTGGCAATCAAGTATAATAATAAAAAATAATAAGTTTGAAGATAGAGAGGCAGATTTAAGGTGTTTTGGTCGGTGGTGTGCAAAGTGAGACGGTCAAGGAGGATGGTTAAGACAGAAGAGGTGGTGAAAGCCTTGCGGAAGATGAAATCCAGCAAGGCAATGGGTTTGAATGGTATTTATTATGAAAGGGGGTGACTGTGTTGTTGACTGGTTGGGAAGGATATTCAATGTATGTATGGATCATACATGTATAGTGCCATTGTACAAAGGCAAAGGAAGTAAAGGTGAGTGTCCAAACTACAAAGGCATAAGTTTGAGTATTCCAGAAAAATTGTATGGGAGGGTATTGATTAAGAGGGTAAAGGCATGTGCAGAGCATCGGAGAGGAGCAGTGTGGTTTCAGAAGTGGCAGATGTTTGCTTTGAAGAATGTGTGTGAGAAATATTCAGAAAAACAGAGGGATTTGTATGTAGCATTTATAGATCTGGAAGAAGGCATATGATAGGGTTGATAGAGATGTTTTGTGGAAGGTCTTAAGAGCATATGGTGTGGGAGGTAAGCTGTTAGAAGCAGTGAAAATTTTTTATCAAGGATGTAAGGCATGTGTAAGAATAGGAGGAAAGGAGAGTGACTAGTTCCCAGTGAAGGATGGTCTGCGGCAGGGGTGTGTGATGTCTCTATGGCTGTTAAATTTGTTTATGGATGGGGTGGTTAGGGAGGTAAATGCAAGAGTTTTGGAGAGAGGGGTTGAGTGTGCAGTCTGTTGGGGATGAGAGGGCCTGGGAAGTGAGTCAGGTGTTGTTCTCCGATGACAGAGCACTGGTGGCTGACTCGAGTGAGAAACTGCAGAAGTTGGTGACTGAGTGAAAAATTATGTGAAAGGAGAAACTAGAGTAAATGTGAATAAGAGTGAGGTTATTAGGTTCAGTAAGGTTGAGGGATAAATTAGTTGGGAACGAGTTTGAATGGAGATAATCTGAAGTGAAGTGACATGTTTTAGGTATCTGGGAGTGGGCTCAGCAGCGAATGGAACCATGAAAGTGGGTGGGGGAGGGAGAAAAGGTTCTGGGAGGGATGAAGAATGTGTGGAAAGAGAGAGAGTGTAATCTCAGACAGCAAAAATGAGGATGTTTGAAGGAATAATACTTCCAATAATATTATATGGTTGTGAGGCATGGGCTATAGATAAGTTTGTACAGAGGAGGATGGATGTGTTGGAAATGAAATGTTTGAGAACAATATGAGAAGTCAGGTGGCATAAGTAATGAAAGGGTAAGAGAGATGTATGGCAATAATTAAGTGTGCTTGAGAAAACAGGGGTGTTGAAATGGTTTGGACATATGGAGAGAATGAGAGAGGAAAGGCTGACAAAGACAATATATGTGCCTGAGGTGAAGGGAACAAAGAGAAGCAGGAGACCAAATTGGAGGTGGAAGGATGGAGTGAAAAAGATCTTGAGCAATTGGGCCTGAACATGCAGGAGGGTGAGAGGCATGCAAGGAACAAGAGTGAATTGGAACGATGTGGTGGTATACCAGGGTTGACATGCTGTCAATGGACTGAACCAGGGTATATGAAATGTCTGGAATAAACTATGGAAAGGTCTGTGGGACCTGGATGTGGATAGGGAGTTGTGGTTTCAGTGCATTACACATGACATCAGGAGATCGAGTGTAAATGAATGTGGCCTTTTATTTTTCTGTTTTCCTGGCACTACCTCACTGACACAGGGGCTGGTCATGCTGTTTCCTTTGGGTGGGGTGATGCCGGGAATGGATGAAGGCAAGCAATTACGAATATGTACATGTGTATATATGTATATTGCTGTGTATGTGTAGTATATTGCTGTGTATGTTTATAGGTATATATATATGTACGTGTATGGGCGTGTATGTTTACATACACTGCGGGAATGCAGCAGTCCACTATCATGATAATAATAATTATAATAATAATAATAATAATAATAATAATAATAATAATAATAATAATAATAAAGGAGGTAAGGGGAGTGGGGGAGGAGTGGGATGCATTTAGAGAAGCAGTGATGGCTTGCGCAAAAGATGCTTGTGGCATGAGAAGCATGGGAGGTGGGCAGATTAGGAAGGGTAGTGAGTGGTGGGATGAAGAAGTAAGATTATTAGTGAAAGAGAAGAGAGAGGCATTTGGACGATTTTTGCAGGGAAATAATGCAAATGAGTGGGAGATATATAAAAGAAAGAGGCAGGAGGTCAAGAGAAAGTGCATGTGCAAGAGGTGAAAAAAGGGCAAATGAGAGTTGGGGTGAGAGAGTATCATTAAATTTTAGGGAGAATAAAAAGATGTTTTGGAAGGAGGTAAATAAAGTGCGTAAGACAAGGGAACAAATGGGAACTTCAGTGAAGGGGGCTAATGGGGAGGTGATAAGTAGTGGTGATGTGAGAAGGAGGTGGAGTGAGTATTTTGAAGGTTTGTTGAATGTGTTTGATGATAGAGTGGCAGATATAGGGTGTTTTGGTCGAGGTGGTGTGCAAAGTGAGAGGGTTAGGAAAAATGATTTGGTAAACAGAGAAGAGGTAGTAAAAGCTTTGCAGAAGATGAAAGCCTGCAAGGCAGTGGGTTTGGATGGCATTGCAGTGAAATTTATAAAAAAAAAGGGGGTGACGGTATTGTTGACTGGTTTGTAAGGTTATTTAATGTATGTATGATTCATGGTGAGGTGCCTGAGGATTGGCGGAATGCTTGCATAGTACCACTGTACAAGGGCAAAGGGGACAAAGGTGAGTGCTCAAATTACAGAGGTATACGTTTGTTGAGTATTCCTGGGAAATTATATAGGAGGGTATTGATTGAGAGGGTGAAGGCATGTACAGAGCATCAGATTGGGGAAGAGCAGTGTGGTTTCAGAAGTACTTCGGTAGAGGATGTGTGGATCAAGTGTTTGCTTTGAGGAATGTATGTGAGAAATACTTAGAAAAGCAAATGGATTTGTATGTAGCATTTATGGATCTAGAGAAGGCATATGATAGAGTTGATAGAGATGCTCTGTGGAAGGTATTAAGAATATATGGTGTGGGAGGCAAGTTGTTAGAAGCAGTGAAAAGTTTTTATCGAGGATGTAAAGCATGTGCACGTATAGGAAGAGAGGAAAGTGATTGGTTCTCAGTGAATGTAGGTTTGCGGCAGGGGTGTGTGATGTCTCCATGGTTGTTTAATTTGTTTATGGATGGGGTTGTTAGGGAGGTGAATGCAAGAGTTTTGGAAAGAGGGGCAAGTTTGAAGTCTGTTGTGGATGAGAGAGCTTGGGAAGTGAGTCAGTTGTTGTTCGGTGATGATACAGCGCTGGTGGCTGATTCATGTGAGAAACTGCAGAAGCTGGTGACTGAGTTCGGTAAAGTGTGTGAAAGAAGAAAGTTAAGAGTAAATGTGAATAAGAGCAAGGTTATTAGGTACAGTGGGGTTGAGGGTCAAGTCAATTGGGAGGTAAGTTTGAATGGAGAAAAACTGGAGGAAGTAAAGTGTTTTAGATATCTGGGAGTGGATCTGGCAGTGGATGGTACCATGGAAGCGGAAGTGAATCATAGGGTGGGGGAGGGGGCGAACATCCTGGGAGCCTTGAAGAATGTGTGGAAGTCAAGAACATTATCTCGGAAAGCAAAAATGGGTATGTTTGAAGGAATAGTGGTTCCAACAATGTTGTATGGTTGCGAGGCCTGGGCTATGGATAGAGTTGTGCGCAGGAGGGTGGATGTGCTGGAAATGAGATGTTTGAGGACAATATGTGGTGTGAGGTGGTTTGATCGAGTAAGTAACGAAAGGGTAAGAGAGTGTGGCTGAGAGAGCAGAAGAGGGTGTTTTGAAATGGTTTGGGCACATGGAGAGAATGAGTGAGGAAAGATTGACCAAGAGGATATATGTGTCGGAGGTGGAGGGAACCAGGAGAAGTGGGAGACCAAATTGGAGGTGGAAAGATGGAGTGAAAAAGATTTTGAGTGATCGGGGCCTGAACATGCAGGAGGGTGAAAGGCGGGCAAGGAATAGAGTGAATTGGATCAATGTGGTATACCAGGGTTGACGTGCTGTCAATGGATTGAACCAGGGCATGTGAAGCGTCTGGGGTAAACCATGGAAAGTTGTGTGGGGCCTGGATGTGGAAAGGGAGCTGTGGTTTCGGGCATTATTGCATGACAGCTAGAGACTGAGTGTGAACGAATGGGGCCTTTGTTGTCTTTTCCTAGCGCTACCTCGCACACATGAGGGGGGAGGGGGTTGTTATTTCACGTGTGGCGAGGTGGCGATGGGAATGAATAAAGGCAGACAGTGTGAATTGTGTGCATGGGTATATATGTATATGTCTGTGTGTGTGTATAAATGTGTACATTGAGATGTATAGGTATGTATATTTGCGTGTGTGGACGTGTATGTATATACAGGTGTATGTGGGTGGGTTGGGCCATTTCTTTCGTCTGTTTCCTTGCGCTACCTCGCAAACGCGGGAGACAGCGACAAAGCAAAATAAATAAAAAAATATAAATAATAATAATAATGATAATAATAATAATACATCTAAAGGATTATCATATAGATAGATGTTGCCTGACTATGTATGCCTGTGGTTACATTGCAAGTGAATCAGGGCGATGTGGTATATAGGAAGCAACGTGCTATCAACATACTGAACCAGTTGGAGAAAACCATGGAAAGGTCTGTGGGGTCTGGTTGTGGATTGGGGGTTATGGTGTTGGTGCACTACACATGAATGCTAAAGAACGGATGGGAGCAAATGAGGCCTTTCTTTGTCTGTTCCTGGCATTACTTCACTAATGTGGGAAATGACAAACAAGTACAAAAGATAGCACTATTACTCTTACCTTAATGGGTATTGTGCCCTCTCCTGGTTCAACTTTTGCTCGAAGCAATCCACGATTTCGTCTCTTGGCATGCTTTTCACCTCCTTCAGTTTCTTCATGTGGAGAAAAGATTCTTGCATCACCACATGGAGCAGTGTTTACATAAAGATGGAATTTGTACTGAGGGCAAACTCTGAAACCATGACCACTTTCTAACTCTTCAAGTATTGTTTCTACTGTAGATCCTGGGAAAAAAAAAAAAGACTGGTCATCTAAATATGAAACTGAAGGCATTAAACTGGGATGTTATATTGAAAACAGCTTACTGTGTGTGTATATATATATATATATTTTTTTTTATACTTTGTCGCTGTCTCCCGCGTTTGCGAGGTAGCGCAAGGAAACAGACGAAAGAAATGGCCCAACCCCCCCCCCATACACATGTACATACACACGTCCACACATGCAAATATACATACCTACACAGCTTTCCATGGTTTACCCCAGACGCTTCACATGCCTTGATTCAATCCACTGACAGCACGTCAACCCCTGTACACCACATGACTCCAATTCACTCTATTCCTTGCCCTCCTTTCACCCTCCTGCATGTTCAGGCCCCGATCACACAAAATCTTTTTCACTCCATCTTTCCACCTCCAATTTGGTCTCCCTCTTCTCCTCGTTCCCTCCACCTCCGACACATATATCCTCTTGGTCAATCTCTCCTCACTCATTCTCTCCATGTGCCCAAACCATTTCAAAACACCCTCCTCTGCTCTCTCAACCACGCTCTTTTTATTTCCACACATCTCTCTTACCCTTACGTTACTTACTCGATCAAACCACCTCACACCACACATTGTCCTCAAACATCTCATTTCCAGCACATCCATCCTCCTGCGCACATCTCTATCCATAGCCCACGCCTCGCAACCATACAACATTGTTGGAACCACTATTCCCTCAAACATACCCATTTTTGCTTTCCGAGATAATGTTCTCGACTTCCACACATTTTTCAAGGCTCCCAAAATTTTCGCCCCCTCCCCCACCCTATGATCCACTTCCGCTTCCATGGTTCCATCCGCTGACAGATCCACTCCCAGATATCTAAAACACTTCACTTCCTCCAGTTTTTCTCCATTCAAACTCACCTCCCAATTGACTTGACCCTCACCCCTACTGTACCTAATATATATATATATATATATATATATATATATATATATATATATATTTTTTTTTTTGCTTTGTCGCTGTCTCCCGCGTTTGGGAGGTAGCGCAAGGAAACAGATGAAAGAAATGGCCCAACCCACCCCCATACACAATGTATACACACACACTTCCACACACGCAAATATACATACCTACACAGCTTTCCATGGTTCACCCCAGACGCTTCACATGCCCTGATTCAATCCACTGACAGCACGTCAACCCCGGTATACCACATCGATCCAATTCACTCTATTCCTTGCCCTCCTTTCACCCTCCTGCATGTTCAGGCCCCGATCACACAAAATCTTTTTCACTCCATCTTTCCACCTCCAATTTGGTCTCCCACTTCTCCTCGTTCCCTCCACCTCCGACACATATATCCTCTTGGTCAATCTTTCCTCATTCATTCTCTCCATGTGCCCAAACCATTTCAAAACACCCTCTTCTGCTTTTTTTTTTCCAAACTATTCGCCATTTCCCGCATCAGCAAGGTAGTGTTAAGAACAGAGGACTGGGCCTCTGAGGGAACATCCTCACCTGGCCCCCTTCTCTGTTCCTTCTTTTGGAAAATTAAAAAAAAAACAAGAGGGGAGGATTTCCAGCCCCCCGCTCCCTCCCCTTTTAGTCGCCTTCTACGACACGCAGGGAATACGTGGGAAGTATTCTTTCTCCCCAATCCCCAGGGATATATATACATATATATTTATTTATTTATTTATTTTGCTTTGTCGCTATCTCCCACGTTTGCGAGGTAGCGCAAGGAAACAGACGAAAGAAATGGCCCAACCCACCCCCATACACATGTATCTACACACACGTCCACACACGCAAATATACATACCTATACATCTCAATGTACACATATATATATACACACAGAGACACATACATATATACCCATGCACACAATTCACAATGTCTGCCTTTATTCATTCCCATCGCCACCTCGCCACACATGGAAAACCATCCCCCTTCCCCCTCATGTGTGCGAGGTAGCGCTAGGAAAAGACAACAAAGGCCTCATTCGTTCACACTCAGTCTCTAGCTGTCATGCAATAATGCCCGAAACCACAGCTCCCTTTCCACATCCAGGCCCCACACAACTTTCCATGGTTTACCCCAGACGCTTCACATGCCCTGGTTCAATCCACTGACAGCACGTCAACCCCGGTATACCACATCGATCCACTTCACTCTATTCCTTGCCCGCCTTTCACCCTCCTGCATGTTCAGGACCCGATCACTCAAAATCTTTTTCACTCCATCTTTCCACCTCCAATTTGGTCTCCCACTTCTCCTCGTTCCCTCCACCTCCGACACATATATCCTCTTGGTCAATCTTTCCTCACTCATTCTCTCCATGTGCCCAAACCATTTCAAAACACCCTCTTCTGCTTTCTCAGCCACACTCTTTTTATTACCACACATCTCTCTTACCCTTACATTACTTACTCGATCAAACCACCTCACACCACATATTGTCCTCAAACATCTCATTTCCAGCACATCCACCCTCCTGCGCACAACTCTATCCATAGCCCACGCCTCGCAGCCATATAACATTGTTGGAACCACTATTCCTTCAAACATACCCATTTTTGCTTTCCGAGATAATGTTCTTGACTTCCAAACATTCTTCAAGGCTCCCAGGATTTTCGCCCCCTCCCCCACCTATGATTCACTTCCGCTTCCATGGTTCCATCCGCTGCCAGATCCACTCCCAGATATCTAAAACTGGAGGAAGTAAAGTGTTTTAGATATATATATTATTTATTTTTTTATTTATTTTATATTTTCATACTATTCACCATTTCCCGCGTCAGCAAGGTAGCGTTAAGAACAGAGGACTGGGTATCTGAGGGAATATCCTCACCTGGCCTCCTTCTCTGTTCCTTCTTTTGGAAAATAAAAAAAAACAAAAAAAAAAAACGAGGGGAGGATTTCCAGCCCCCCGCTCCCTCATATATATATATATATATATATATATATATATATATATATATATATATATATATATGTGTCTGATGACAGAGTGGCAGATATAGGGTGTTTGGGTCGAGGTGGTGTGCAAAGTGAGAGGGTTAGGGAAAATGATTTGGTAAACAGAGAAGAGGTAGTAAAAGCTTTGCGGAAGATGAAAGCCAGCAAGGCAGCAGGTTTGGATGGTATTGCAGTGGAATTTATTAAAAAAGGGGGTGACTGTATTGTTGACTGGTTGGTAAGGTTATTTAATGTATGTATGACTCATGGTGAGGTGCCTGAGGATTGGCGGAATGCGTGCATAGTGCCATTGTACAAAGGCAAAGGGGATAAGAGTGAGTGCTCAAATTACAGAGGTATAAGTTTGTTGAGTATTCCTGGTAAATTATATGGGAGGGTATTGATTGAGAGGGTGAAGGCATGTACAGAGCATCAGATTGGGGAAGAGCAGTGTGGTTTCAGAAGTGGTAGAGGATGTGTGGATCAGGTGTTTGCTTTGAAGAATGTATGTGAGAAATACTTAGAAAAGCAAATGGATTTGTATGTAGCATTTATGGATCTGGAGAAGGCATATGATAGAGTTGATAGAGATGCTCTGTGGAAGGTATTAAGAATATATGGTGTGGGAGGCAAGTTGTTAGAAGCAGTGAAAAGTTTTTATCAAGGATGTAAGGCATGTGTACGTGTAGGAAGAGAGGAAAGTGATTGGTTCTCAGTGAATGTCGGTTTGCGGCAGGGGTGTGTGATGTCTCCATGGTTGTTTAATTTGTTTATGAATGGGGTTGTTAGGGAGGTGAATGCAAGAGTTTTGGAAAGAGGGGCAAGTATGAAGTCTGTTGGGGATGAGAGAGCTTGGGAAGTGAGTCAGTTGTTGTTCGCTGATGATACAGCGCTGGTGGCGGATTCATGTGAGAAACTGCAGAAGTTGGTGACTGAGTTTGGTAAAGTGTGTGAAAGAAGAAAGTTAAGAGTAAATGTGAATAAGAGCAAGGTTATTAGGTACAGTAGGGTTGAGGGTCAAGTCAATTGGGAGGTGAGTTTGAATGGAGAAAAACTGGAGGAAGTGAAGTGTTTTAGATATCTGGGAGTTGATCTGGCAGCGGATGGAACCATGGAAGCGGAAGTGGATCATAGGGTGGGGGAGGGGGCGAAAATTCTGGGAACCTTGAAGAATGTGTGGAAGTCGAGAACATTATCTCGGAAAGCAAAAATGGGTATGTTTGAAGGAATAGTGGTTCCAACAATGTTGTATGGTTGCGAGGCGTGGGCTATGGATAGAGTTTTGCGCAGGAGGATGGATGTGCTGGAAATGAGATGTTTGAGGACAATGTGTGGTGTGAGGTGGTTTGATCGAGTAAGTAACGTAAAGGTAAGAGAGATGTGTGGAAATAAAAAGAGCTTGGTTGAGAGAGCAGAAGAGGGTGTTTTGAAATGGTTTGGGCACATGGAGAGAATGAGTGAGGAAAGATTGACCAAGAGGATATATGTGTCGGAGGTGGAGGGAACGAGGAGAAGAGGGAGACCAAATTGGAGGAGGAAAGATGGGGTGAAAAAGATTTTGTGTGATCGGGGCCTGAACATGCAGGAGGGTGAAAGGAGGGCAAGGAATAGAGTGAATTGGAGCGATGTGATATACCGGGGTTGACGTGCTGTCAGTGGATTGAATCGGGGCATGTGAAGCGTCTGGGGTAAACCATGGAAAGCTGTGTAGGTATGTATATTTGCGTGTGTGGACGTATGTATATACATGTGTATGGGGGTGGGTTGGGCCATTTCTTTCGTCTGTTTCCTTGCGCTACCTCGCAAACGCGGGAGACAGCGACAAAAAAAAAAAAAAAAAAAAAATATATATATATTTTTTTTTTTCATACTATTTGCCATTTCCCGCGATAGCGAGGTAGCGTCAAGAACAGAGGACTGGGCCTTTGAGGGAATACCCTCACCTGGCCCCCTTCTCTGTTCCTTCTTTTGGAAAATTAAAAAAAAAAAAAAAAAAAAAAAAAACGAGAGGGGAGGATTTCCAGCCCCCCGCTCCCTCCCCGTTTAGTCGCCTTCTACGACACGCAGGGAATATGTGGGAAGTATTCTTTCTCCCCTATCCCCAGGGATATTTTTTTTTTTTTTTTTTTTAAAAATATATATATATATATATATATTTTTTTTTTTTTTTCATACGATTCGCCATTTCCCGCATTTGCGAGGTAGCATTAAGAACAGAGGACTGGGCCTTAGAGGGAAAATCCTCACCTGGCCCCCTTCTCTGTTCCTTCTTTTGGAAAATTAAAAAAAAACGAGAGGGGAGGATTTCCAGCCACCCGCTCCCTCCCCTTTTAGTCGTCTTCTACGACACGCAGGGAATACGTGGGAAGTATTCTTTCTCCCCTATCCCCAGGGATAATATATATATATATATATATATATATATATATATATATATATATATATTACCAGATTGTGTTGAAAATGAAATGCCTGAGGATAAGTAGTGCAAGGTAGGGTGACCATGAAAGAATGAGTTTAAGAATAGGATGTGGTAATTAAAGCAGTGACTGAAAGCTGACCAGTGCGTGCTTAAATGGACTATTCACAGAAAAGGGACGAGAAAAAAAGAGGAAGTGGACCTACCTGTCATAAATGGATGGGGCAAGCAGGAGGAAAGGCCATGGAAAAGATGCAAAGACAGAGTGAAATAAGCTTTAGGGTACTCAAGAAAGCACCAGGAAGTCAAATCAAGGGTACAAGAGCTGAAAAAGGAGCCAATGAGAGATGAGGTTAATGAATATCAAAGTACTTCAGACACAATAAGAAAATGTTTTTTGGAAATGAGTAGCAGGAGGAAAACAAATTATATGGGAACAACAATGAGAGAACATTGGAAAATAGTAACAGGCACAGAAAAAAGAAATGAAAAAGAAAAGAAGTATCTAAAGTCTAAAGGACTGGGTGATGGATGTGGTGTGTTTAAGACAAGGTAGCATGTGGAATTTGTGAGCTACAGAAACTGATGCGATGAAAAGGAAGATCATGAAAGCCAATGTGGCAAAGCAACAGGAAGGATGGGACTGCAGTAGAGTTTCTCAAGAAAGGGGAGTGAGTGCTGCTGACTGGTGAGGTTATCCAACATTTGTAAGGCTCAAGGTGAAGTGCCAGTGGACTGACAAAACACATCTACAGTTTCCTTATATAAATATTTGCAAGGGAGACAAAAGTGAATGCTCATATAAAAAATATCATATGCCTTTTTCAGGTCCCAAATTTTTCTCTCAATCTTCAGTTGCTTTCTCTTGTAAACCTCCCTATGGCAAACTCCTTATCAACACCTACCATCTATACACCCATCTTTACTCTTTATCAACAATTTAATTTCTACATCTTACATGTACAAACCTTCCTCACGTGCTCACATACAGCCTTTCATATTTCTCCATTCTTAATGATCTAGAGCATATTATCTCCCACCCCACCCATATTCCTGATCACTGTGACCAATCTCCTAATGTTCTGAACATGCTTTTACCTAAAATCCTTTGTGCTGTAGCTTGTAGCTATACAATTGGTTCCTCTGACCAACCACTCATAAATGTATCTATTTTATTGGCACCTCCTCCTCCATCAGCTTCTTCTAATCGTAAATACTGGCACCTCAACAAAGCTGAATGGAAAACTTACAGAAATTGTTCTCTGACTTTCCTTGGGTTAAATTACTGTCTCTTATCCGGTGATGCCTCTGTCTCTGCCAAATGCACAGCAGAGGTTACTGTTGTGGAGGTCATTAAGGTGGGGATCAGGCTTGGAAAAACTCTCTTTTCTCTGACCTGGGAGACCTGTCTGGATGCTGAAATTTCTTTTAATTTCAAACAGTTGTTCCATATATACAAACAACTGATCTGTCCTTGTATGGAGTCCTTTTCTCACATTTAGGATGGTTTTAGCTCTGCATCCTTACTTGACAGAGTTGAGTCAAAAGAAGTCTGACTTACTTTCCCAAGCTAACTTGCCCTGTGCTGCAATGTTGGTTCACTTTCCCTTTTCTATAGATACTACTTTGGCTTTTGCTCCCAAAAACTGGTTGCTTTTGTCCCCACCATGCAATACTCTGCAAGCTGTTGTGTAGCACAATTACTATGTGCCATTGGCAACTCAAGGGTGGGCCATTTTGACAACTGTTTCATTCCTTACACCCTGAAGCTTTGGAACTCTCTACATCCTCAAGTCTTTCCCAATACCTATGAACTGGTACATCTTTAAAGACAGATTTTTCACTTCATCCAAAATTCATATATAATTTCCTTTGTCTTTTCTTTTCTCTTTCATTAATCTCTCTCTCTACATTTCAATTAAGGCACAGCTTTGATGTGGACTTTTGTCCATGACTGGAATTTTTTTTAAAGCTTCTCTAATCACCTACTACACCACACCCACTTCCTCTGTTTCGTATACCCTCACACTATGTCACTTAGTCTCTTAGTACCTCTATAAACAAGCCTCTTTTCCAAGCTCACTCACTTTTTACCTCTTCTATTCTATAAATAATTTCCTCTTTTCTGAAAACCAATACAAACTTTCACACTTCCACTAAAAAATGTTTACATTTGCATCCAACAAACTCTCTTTCGCATGCCTGTCAATCAGCACATATTCCCATAGTGCCTATCACCCACATATGTTTTGAATGCAACAGTTTTTAAAGAAAACTTCTCAATTAACAATCCTTTTTCTGCACAAACTTGAGAATCTGTTCCTTATTATTATTCACGCTAGGTATACCACACATCCTAATTATACTTTCAACTGCTACATCATCCACTCCTCCTTTCAGAAACTCTAAACCAAGGATTCAATCCATTGCTTTAAAATTGTCAAAACAGTTACGTAACTCCTCCCAGAAAGCACCCCTTTTTCCTTCACTTCTCTTACTACCAGATGCATAAGCACCAAAAATCACCTGCCTCTCATAGTCTACATTCATTCTCATCCACATCTGCCCTGACCTCATTTCTTAAACTCTATAACACAGTTCCATGGCTCTTTTATCAGAAGCACTACATCCTCATCCACATTAACCACAGCTTTTCCCTAATGAAAAATCCCAAACCATTCTATCCCTTCCCTTCCTCCTTTAACTTTGTTTCACTCAGACCCAGAACATGTAGGTTTCTCTTGTCACTTAAGGCAATGATCTATCCCTTCCTATCATGGTTACATCTTCATACATTTAAAGGCCCCAGCTTGAGCTTCAAGAAAAATATTTTGTTTGGCTCTTTACTTATTTTTGGGAAGTGATAATAAGTGGAAGAGAGGGTTTGAGACTTTCCAGATCCCCTCTCCTGCCCGATAATCACCTCTTACAATGCAAAGGAGATACAGAGGAGGTTTTCTTACTTGCTTACTTACTCCAAGAGATAAAAGAAACTTTTGAGTTAAGATAGAAAATCATTTGATTCATTTTGTCAAATATTATGTAATAGATGGAGAGAAAATTCTGTTTATAGACTGAGTTCCAGCAACCCACATGTCTGAGGAAGAAAGGAAAAGCATCAACCTGGGCCAGAACGGTGCATCATGCTGCTGTCCCTACTTCCGTTACTAACTTCCTTGTTGGTGCCTGCCCATCGCTTATTACCTGTAATTCAATACACCACAAAATCAAAATGTTATTCTGGACTTTTTTGATACTATATATGTTACAATGTTTGAAAACCATATAAAACATGTAATACAAACCACTCTTATATGATTCTGCAATCTTTTCGAGCTGTGTGTAGATGAAGTTAAGGACACATCTGCGAGCCAAAATCTCAGCATGGCAGTCGTTTATACACTGGCCTTCAAGACTAAGATGGTCACCAGTGATACATTTTGTGCCTGTTGCTATACTTATCACCTAGAAATCAAACAAAATATCACATATCTGGTATGGACAACATTTCAAAAATTTTGGCAGATAAAGTATTCCTTAAAGTGTACATACAATTCCACAGTATTTTTAACTATAAAAGTTCTACTGAGCCTGACTCTCCTGGTAATTACACTAATGTCAATATCCTTGGGAACAAAGATAGTGGAATTTTTCTTCCATAACTTCTGTGTCAAAGAAGGCAAATTAGGAAAGCCTAAGTGGGGAGTTGAAAACCCTTCCCTCCTGTCTTATTACCTTCTAAAAGTAAGAACATAAGGAGAAGCCTACTTAGGATTACTCCTGGAAGCTCTGTCATCTGTTACTCAAACTACCTTGGATGGGCAAGAAAAGAAAAATATATAAATTATTACTTATGTCTGCTTGGAATAACCTTCCTGCATTCTTTTCACTCTTTTATACTTATTTCCAGGTTACTGGATTCGTTAAGGCCTCATTTGCTCACATCCATTCTCTAGCTGTCATGTATAATGCACTGAAACTACAATCCCCCTATCCACAACCATGCCCCACAAACCTTCCCATGGTTTCCCCTGACAACTTTACATGCCCTGGTTCAACCCACTGACAGCATGCCTGTATGCCAAATCATCCCAATTCACTCTATTCCATGCACACATGACATCCTCCTGCATGTTCAGACTCCTTCCACTTTCATCTTTCAATCCATCCTTCCAGCACCTTAGTTTTCTTCTTATACTTTCTTCATTTCTAACTTTTTATAATAGTTTGTCAATTCCTGTATTAGCACAGTAATGCCAGGAACAGACCAAAAACATCCTTAATTGCTCATATCCACTCTCTAGTTATCAAGGACATTCTCATTTGCTCACATCCAGTCTCTCAATGTCATGTATAATGCACTGAAACTACAATCCCCCTATCCACAACCATGCCCCACAAACCTTCCCATGGTTTCCCCTGACAACTTTACATGCCCTGGTTCAACCCACTGACAGCATGCCTGTATGCCAAATCATCCCAATTCACTCTATTCCATGCACACATGACATCCTCCTGCATGTTCAGACTCCTTCCACTTTCATCTTTCAATCCATCCTTCCAGCACCTTAGTTTTCTTCTTATACTTTCTTCATTTCTAACTTTTTATAATAGTTTGTCAATTCCTGTATTAGCACAGTAATGCCAGGAACAGACAAAAAAAGGCCATATTTACTCATACCCATCCTCTGACTTTCATACGTAATAAACTGAAACCACATCCCCTACCTACAACAGGCCCCACACACCTTTCCATGGCTTCCCCCCAGCCACTTCATAAGCTCTGGTTTAGTCCACAGACAGCATGGCACCTTCTATATAACAAATGACTAATTCATTCTATTCCAGCATGCCTTACACCCTCATGCATATTCAGGCCCCCAAGCACTCAACACCACATTCACTCCATCCTTCCATTTCTAACTAGGTGTTGCCCTTCTCCCTTCTCGTCTCCTACTCTGTCAACTTCTTACTCATTCTCTCCATATGTCTAAACGATTGTAGCATGTCCTCTTCAATTCCCACCACATTCACTCCATCCTTCCATTTCTAACTAGGTGTTGCCCTTCTCCCTTCTCGTCTCCTACTCTGTCAACTTCTTACTCATTCTCTCCATATGTCTAAACGATTGTAGCATGTCCTCTTCAATTCCCACCACATTCACTCCATCCTTCCATTTCTAACTAGGTGTTGCCCTTCTCCCTTCTCGTCTCCTACTCTGTCAACTTCTTACTCATTCTCTCCATATGTCTAAACGATTGTAGCATGTCCTCTTCAATTCCCACCACATTCACTCCATCCTTCCATTTCTAACTAGGTGTTGCCCTTCTCCCTTCTCGTCTCCTACTCTGTCAACTTCTTACTCATTCTCTCCATATGTCTAAACGATTGTAGCATGTCCTCTTCAATTCCCACCACATTCACTCCATCCTTCCATTTCTAACTAGGTGTTGCCCTTCTCCCTTCTCGTCTCCTACTCTGTCAACTTCTTACTCATTCTCTCCATATGTCTAAACGATTGTAGCATGTCCTCTTCAATTCCCACCACATTCACTCCATCCTTCCATTTCTAACTAGGTGTTGCCCTTCTCCCTTCTCGTCTCCTACTCTGTCAACTTCTTACTCATTCTCTCCATATGTCTAAACGATTGTAGCATGTCCTCTTCAATTCCCACCACATTCACTCCATCCTTCCATTTCTAACTAGGTGTTGCCCTTCTCCCTTCTCGTCTCCTACTCTGTCAACTTCTTACTCATTCTCTCCATATGTCTAAACGATTGTAGCATGTCCTCTTCAATTCCCACCACATTCACTCCATCCTTCCATTTCTAACTAGGTGTTGCCCTTCTCCCTTCTCGTCTCCTACTCTGTCAACTTCTTACTCATTCTCTCCATATGTCTAAACGATTGTAGCATGTCCTCTTCAATTCCCACCACATTCACTCCATCCTTCCATTTCTAACTAGGTGTTGCCCTTCTCCCTTCTCGTCTCCTACTCTGTCAACTTCTTACTCATTCTCTCCATATGTCTAAACGATTGTAGCATGTCCTCTTCAATTCCCACCACATTCACTCCATCCTTCCATTTCTAACTAGGTGTTGCCCTTCTCCCTTCTCGTCTCCTACTCTGTCAACTTCTTACTCATTCTCTCCATATGTCTAAACGATTGTAGCATGTCCTCTTCAATTCCCACCACATTCACTCCATCCTTCCATTTCTAACTAGGTGTTGCCCTTCTCCCTTCTCGTCTCCTACTCTGTCAACTTCTTACTCATTCTCTCCATATGTCTAAACGATTGTAGCATGTCCTCTTCAATTCCCACCACATTCACTCCATCCTTCCATTTCTAACTAGGTGTTGCCCTTCTCCCTTCTCGTCTCCTACTCTGTCAACTTCTTACTCATTCTCTCCATATGTCTAAACGATTGTAGCATGTCCTCTTCAATTCCCACCACATTCACTCCATCCTTCCATTTCTAACTAGGTGTTGCCCTTCTCCCTTCTCGTCTCCTACTCTGTCAACTTCTTACTCATTCTCTCCATATGTCTAAACGATTGTAGCATGTCCTCTTCAATTCCCACCACATTCACTCCATCCTTCCATTTCTAACTAGGTGTTGCCCTTCTCCCTTCTCGTCTCCTACTCTGTCAACTTCTTACTCATTCTCTCCATATGTCTAAACGATTGTAGCATGTCCTCTTCAATTCCCACCACATTCACTCCATCCTTCCATTTCTAACTAGGTGTTGCCCTTCTCCCTTCTCGTCTCCTACTCTGTCAACTTCTTACTCATTCTCTCCATATGTCTAAACGATTGTAGCATGTCCTCTTCAATTCCCACCACATTCACTCCATCCTTCCATTTCTAACTAGGTGTTGCCCTTCTCCCTTCTCGTCTCCTACTCTGTCAACTTCTTACTCATTCTCTCCATATGTCTAAACGATTGTAGCATGTCCTCTTCAATTCCCACCACATTCACTCCATCCTTCCATTTCTAACTAGGTGTTGCCCTTCTCCCTTCTCGTCTCCTACTCTGTCAACTTCTTACTCATTCTCTCCATATGTCTAAACGATTGTAGCATGTCCTCTTCAATTCCCACCACATTCACTCCATCCTTCCATTTCTAACTAGGTGTTGCCCTTCTCCCTTCTCGTCTCCTACTCTGTCAACTTCTTACTCATTCTCTCCATATGTCTAAACGATTGTAGCATGTCCTCTTCAATTCCCACCACATTCACTCCATCCTTCCATTTCTAACTAGGTGTTGCCCTTCTCCCTTCTCGTCTCCTACTCTGTCAACTTCTTACTCATTCTCTCCATATGTCTAAACGATTGTAGCATGTCCTCTTCAATTCCCACCACATTCACTCCATCCTTCCATTTCTAACTAGGTGTTGCCCTTCTCCCTTCTCGTCTCCTACTCTGTCAACTTCTTACTCATTCTCTCCATATGTCTAAACGATTGTAGCATGTCCTCTTCAATTCCCACCACATTCACTCCATCCTTCCATTTCTAACTAGGTGTTGCCCTTCTCCCTTCTCGTCTCCTACTCTGTCAACTTCTTACTCATTCTCTCCATATGTCTAAACGATTGTAGCATGTCCTCTTCAATTCCCACCACATTCACTCCATCCTTCCATTTCTAACTAGGTGTTGCCCTTCTCCCTTCTCGTCTCTACTCTGTCAACTTCTTACTCATTCTCTCCATATGTCTAAACGATTGTAGCATGTCCTCTTCAATTCCCACCACATTCACTCCATCCTTCCATTTCTAACTAGGTGTTGCCCTTCTCCCTTCTCGTCTCCTACTCTGTCAACTTCTTACTCATTCTCTCCATATGTCTAAACGATTGTAGCATGTCCTCTTCAATTCCCTCAACCATACTTTTATTACTACAACTCTCAATCAATAATTTCTTAATTGATCAAGCTTCCTCACATCATATCATGTCCCCAAACATTTCATTTCACTGCTGAGACTAAGACTACTGGAATTTCAAACATGCTCATCTTCACCCTCCCATAGAGCAGCCGCTCTTTCCACACATTCCTCAATACTCCCAGGACATTCATCCCCTTCCCTACCCTGACTCACCTCAGCTCCCATGGTTCCAGACCCCATAGGTATCTAAAACACTTCACCTCATCCAAATCTTCTCCACTTAAACTCACATCCCTGTTTCTCTACAGCATAACCTTGCCTATATTCACATTTATTCTCAACTTAGAGTATACAAGACTAAGTGGGCACAAATGAGGCTGCTGTTCACTTTTTTTTTTATATTACCTCTAAAATGGCAAGGGCAATCAGTAATAATAATAAAAGAAAAAAAATACCTGTGCCCTCAAATGTCTGTCCATCTACAGTTACTTGATAGGTGAAGGTCCTTGCATGAGGTTCTCCAGACTGATGCTTAAGTGTGTACTCCAAACCCTTTCTAAATTCATTCAAGATCATGATAGGGTTTCTTGATGCCTGAGGAGTTTCTGAAGGAGTAGATGGAGCCACAGATGTGTCCACAGACGTTCGTGTTTGTTTTGCTGGGGATGCCTCCTGCAAGCCAAAGCAACAATACCTTTTTAAATACATAGCTAACCTGAAAGAGATCAACATATTTGAAGCATATTTATGTTCCGGTATACAATGAGACAAAAGTTAATAGAAAAACTGGAAAGTGAATGCCTATATTGAGACAGTGATACACTATTTCAAAGATGATAGTAAGTTCTTCAAACTGTTTGCTATTTTCCACACACTGAGGTAGAGCCAGGAACAGATGAAGACTGGCATCATTTTCTCAAATTCACACTGTATAGCTGTCAAGCATAATGCCCAGAAATCAAAGCCCATTATCCACAGCCAAGCTCCAAAGACCTTTCTGTCATTTCACTTGACCATTTCACATACCTGGGTTCAGCCCACTGATAGCACATCGCCCCCCTGTAAATAAAATTGCTCCAATTCACTCTATCCCATACTTACCTCGCATCCTACTGCATGTTCAGGCCCCAATCATTCAGATCATCCTTCACTCTATCCATCCATCTCAGCCTCAGTATCCACTTGTTCCATCCAGTACTGTATAGCACTGTTACATCCAGTACTCTTCTCTCTCATCCCCATCCCTATGTTCAAACGTTGCAGCACTCTCAACAATAATCTTCTAAATACCATACCTATTTGTCACCCTGATTTCTTACTTGATCAACCCTCATCACATTACACTATACTCAAGCTTACAATTCCAACAAATCCATCCTCCTCCACAAATTTTTATCTATGGCCCATCCCTTGTATCCAGATTATACCATAAAATATACCCAATTATGCCTTCACAGAGAGAGAGATCTCTCCTTCAACAAACTCCTAACTGCATGCAGGACCTTGGCCTCCTCATCCATGCTAAAGGTTACTTCAGCTCTCATGGTTTCATCCACTGCTAAGTTCTCTTCATTCAAACTGACACACCAACCAATCTCAGACAACAACTTCTTTTGAGCTAGGCAACTTCCTCTGTCTCTGCACACAAGGGACAGACAGACATATAAGCATTTCTACTGTAAAGATTTAAAATGCACATTAAATCAAGCAATGAAAAATTTACTAGATACTGTATACTACTAATGAATGGATGCGAGTCAATTCATATGTTCCTAATGCCACCTTGAAAAAAAAACAAAGAATAAAATAGTGAAGATGTAAATACTCTGCATAAAAAAATAATTCTTTCATAATTCAAATAAGCAATCAACTTCAAATATTTACAAAACCTGATGGGAAAATGGACATACACCCTCATTAGTGAAAATGACAGAGCAATACTTACACTCACAAAACTTGTATCAGATACATCACTGGTAAAGTCCTGCACTGTTGTTTCATTGATACCAAGAGAATCAGCAGCATCTGGAGCTTGAATAAATGTCCTTAAGGCAGCAGCTGCAGCAGAATGTTTAGCTTGCTTTTTACTCTTTCCTGTACCTTGAATCATCTGTCCTTTAAGCTGAAATGAGGGAGAAGAAATTAATGTTTTTTGAAGTCTTGAACTTATGTCAATGCATAACACTGTCCCTTTTGATATAATTTTCTGGTGTATATGAACCTCCCTTAACTATGAAAATAATACTGGAATTAAAATATCTCTTCTAATGACTTGGAACTTCACATTCACAAACGATTTATATGGAGCCATTGCATGAAAAGGGTGCTGTTCTAAAGAACTCGGTGCCAAGCATACTGAGGTGCAACTGTATTGGGATTATTATCATTTCAATGTGTATGTAATGAGTACTTGTGTTTGCTAGCAGCCAATGATTGTTCTCAGAGGTGTGTAGTTTGCAGCTGTTATAGCTGCTTTTGACATGGTTGATGACCAAGAAGGTAATGCAGAGTTTAGGGTGGAGAGGATGAACTGTACATGGAGGATACTATGGGATTGTTTATCCTGTCCAAATCTAATAACAGTTAATATTCTAAGGACAATTAGCTTGTTGCATCCGCATTGCCATTTTCTGTGGTTTAATGGGGTAAAATGTGGGTGTCATATGTGTGATGCACAAAATAGCTGTTTTATTTTGTGGGGTGATTGGCAATTTCTGGTGACAAGAGGGTGCAGGTTGGATTCATGTCAGTCTGCAGTCAAAAAGGTGACTGAAGAATCCTGTGGAGATACACACATTCTGTTCTGGGTGAACCACTGTTTGTCATGTAATGAAATGCTGCATGTTTGTTTGTGATTTTGTGGTGTCATGGTGCTGTGATGTGATTGTGAGGTTGTCTGCAAATAAGAGAACCTTTACCGCAGTGTGCGTTATTATGTTCGCTAAATAGTTCCATCATCTAATTTTTCCCTGCATGCTGAGCTGAGTACTGATTTATACTGTTGGGGTCACTTCCATTCTTTTCTCCCACTTTAAAGGATCTGACCTGATTTTTAATATTTTCCCTTCGCTTATTTATGAAAATATAATAACTATGGGTTCATGTCCATGTTTTATATGGTGCTTTTCATTCACTGCAATCACTTTTATGAGTTTTCATCATTTTCTCATCATGCCCTTTTAATCCATCCATACTCACAAGCCTTTTATTCCTTTTTCATGCTCTTCTATTTGTCTACTACTTTCTGTCTCTTCATATCTCCCATTTTGTAATATTTTTCATTCCGGTTGGTATTGACACAGTGACTACTCATGACATTTTTCTCAAAAGAATATCTTCATGTTTTATGGGTTCTTTTTTATCAAAAAACCTCATTCTGATTGGCTGATAAAGTATGATCAGTACAAGAAAGAGAATGAGTATTTGAGGGAGAAGGGAAGAGAAAGTGAGTTGAATATATTGCATGATTATTAACCAGCAAAGGGGAAAACGGTTAGAAGTATGAGAGAAGATTATTTATTGAGAGAGGGAAGAAAGTAAATGATAGTAGAGAACCCTTGGGAACAACACTATTGATAGGACAGGAAGGGGATGTAACTTACATGACAACTACTACAATAGAATGGCCAGAGAGGAAACTAGGCATTAAATATCAGAGATGCAGAAAACCAAAAGTTTAGAAAGAAGAGACTTATGCCACATTCTATCAAATGCTTTGATGTCATGGGCTACAACAAAAGTCTGATGAAACTCCCTGAGAGACATGGATGAGAAAAGTTACATAGGACAGAAAATCATCAGTATACCATGGTGCATAATACCTTTACCACATGCCAACAAGAACTCAGCCACTTTTCACCAACACATCCACTTGTGCCTTCATGCCTACTTCAACTGGTCAATGCTTCTGTCACCTTCAGTACTGTTCCAAATAGTAAACTTGCATATTACATTTACATTCATCATTGTTTGTGCAATTAGGAGCAATGTGAATGAGGATGCCTCTTGTAAAGTCATGAATGGGTAATAAAAATGGATCTCAGTGGTGAGTTAAGGTTGAAGAACATATTCCTGACTTTTTTTTTTTTTTTTTTTTTTATACTTTGTCGCTGTCTCCCGCGTTTGCGAGGTAGCGCAAGGAAACAGACGAAAGAAATGACCCAACCCCCCCCCATACACATGTACATACACACGTCCACACACGCAAATATACATACCTACACAGCTTTCCATGGTTTACCCCAGACGCTTCACATGCCTTGATTCACTCCACTGACAGCACGTCAACCCCTGTATACCACATCGCTCCAATTCACTCTATTCCTTGCCCTCCTTTCACCCTCCTGCATGTTCAGGCCCCGATCACACAAAATCTTTTTCACTCCATCTTTCCACCTCCAATTTGGTCTCCCTCTTCTCCTCGTTCCCTCCACCTCCGACACATATATCCTCTTGGTCAATCTTTCCTCACTCATTCTCTCCATGTGCCCAAACCATTTCAAAACACCCTCTTCTGCTCTCTCAACCACGCTCTTTTTATTTCCACACATCTCTCTTACCCTTACGTTACTTACTCGATCAAACCACCTCACACCACACATTGTCCTCAAACATCTCATTTCCAGCACATCCATCCTCCTGCGCACAACTCTATCCATAGCCCACGCCTCGCAACCATACAACATTGTTGGAACCACTATTCCTTCAAACATACCCATTTTTGCTTTCCGAGATAATGTTCTCGACTTCCACACATTCTTCAAGGCCCCCAGAATTTTCGCCCCCTCCCCCACCCTATGATCCACTTCCGCTTCCATGGTTCCATCCGCTGACAGATCCACTCCCAGATATCTAAAACACTTCACTTCCTCCAGTTTTTCTCCATTCAAACTCACCTCCCAATTGACTTGACCCTCAACCCTACTGTACCTAATAACCTTGCTCTTATTCACATTTACTCTTAACTTTCTTCTTCCACACTCTTTACCAAACTCAGTCACCAGCTTCTGCAGTTTCTCACCTGAATCAGCCACCAGCGCTGTATCATCAGCGAACAACAACTGACTCACTTCCCAAGCTCTCTCATCCCCAACAGACTTCATACTTGCCCCTCTTTCCAAAACTCTTGCATTTACCTCTCTAACAACCCCATCCATAAACAAATTAAACAACCATGGAGACATCACACACCCCTGCCGCAAACCTACATTCACTGAGAACCAATCACTTTCCTCTCTTCCTACTCGTACACATGCCTTACATCCTCGATAAAAACTTTTCACTGCTTCTAACAACTTTCCTCCCACCCCATATATTCTTAATACCTTCCACAAAGCATCTCTATCAACTCTATCATATGCCTTCTCCAGATCCATAAATGCTACATACAAATCCATTTGCTTTTCTAAGTATTTCTCACATACATTCTTCAAAGCAAACACCTGATCCACACATCCTCTACCACTTCTGAAACCACACTGCTCTTCCCAATCTGATGCTCTGTACATGCCTTCACCCTCTCAATCAATACCCTCCCATATAATTTACCAGGAATACTCAACGAACTTATACCTCAATATTTCTTCTTTTCTTTAAAAAACTCGTATTAATAATGTTCTTGAACAATACTGTATGTTTTTTGATGTTTTATTCATATCTTTAAGAGCAATAAGCTGAATCTCCCCAGTAACATTACTCCCCCTTGTCCAAATGAATACTGTTGTAAAATACGATTCCCTTTTCAGTGATTCCGCTGAGTTGTGTCTTCCAGAAACACATACCCAATATCAAGTGAAGAAAAAGTGTAGATAACTAACACTTTTAACTACATATTGTAATTTTTTGGTCTCAGTGTTGTTAGTGTAAATCCAAACTCCTCCATATAATCTTATTCTATCAAATATACTGAGATAATTATTTGGGATACATACTCAAGTTTCATGAAGATTGCATATGTTGTATTTGTGTATCAGCAATCACTGATGAAAGAGATTTTGTGGGCTCTGCGATTTCCTATGGTGAGCACGAGGTGCTAGCCCTGCCTTTTGGCAAATTGGTAGGAACTGTAGATAAGTGTAGTAGGTAGGAACCTTTAGGCACAAATATTGGGCAGAAACATTAGGTAGGAGCATTAGATAGAAGTAGTCATTATGAACATTTGACAGAAAACTGCAAGCACTGCACTTGACTTGCCCTCTGACAAGTGGCCTGGTAAGGGTGAGGCACTAAGAAGTGGCACTGGAGTTCTTTAGTTATGGAGACTCTGTTACCATGGCCACCCCTTTGAGGGAGTTCCATTTGGAACAGGCATCAAAGACAAAGATGGAAAGCACCCTCCCAGATACTTGAAGGAGGATTAAGTTCAACACCTCATACATTGCACCATTTTACAATCACCTTTATCTGCTTCTGGTTATCTTTTATACCTAAACATATGAATGTTTAATTATTTATATTGCTATTGGTGGCATCATCAGACTCCCCTGTATGTGTGGTTACGCTGCAAGTAAATGGTCAACTTTATCGAAGACGTATAATCATCAATAATTATAATGAGCTCAACCTCAACAAGGCATTCCTTACAGCAAAGGAGTCCACTATCTCCCTGCTACTGATTGTAGTGCAACCTTGAAGCCCCAGGGAGAGTCATAAAAGTGGTTCCTGGAGAAAAACTGTGACCAGTATCTCAACGTTTTCATCTAAAAAAAACTAGTGTAATATGCCTAATATTTCTTATAATGTAAAATCAAGCAGTGTTTCATTAAATCTTGAAGAATATAGAAGTTAGATTAATGCTTACCTCTACTGAAGCAGTGAAGACTGGGTCATGAGATGGCCCTTCCATAGGCAGAATTTTGTACACTAGGTCAGGACACAGCATATTCAGAATGCTGATGGGGTTCTTGGTATGTCCCCCTATCTTCCGCTTTTTAGAGGAAGGCTCTGGTCAAACAAAGTAACATAACATAAACACTTAATCTAATAAGAACAATGTCATCAACAGCTTATTTAATATTAAAAGAAGAAATCCCATAAGCCTAGAAAATGTAAATCTTTGAACATAATACTGACAATGAATACAGTACTGGTTGCATTAACCAGTAAAGACCCTACACACCTTCTCTGTAAACACATCAGAGTCTAAATATAATGTCCATGACACTTCAAATCTGCATATTTCATCTAAACACTTTCCAAGCACAATGCCTAGTTCCTTAACATGTTACCCAATGCATTCCTCAGTATCCATCCATAATCCAACATAAAATATTCAAATGCACTTTCATCATTCTTAACTTTCTCATTCAACCACTTGTAGACCTTTGCTGTACAAGCACAGTTCACAATATGGATAACCTCACCATATTTACACAGATTGCCTAGTCTTGCCCCGAATTAAATTTGAATGCAAGCTTTATATATATCAAAGATGCCTCATGTCACCAGCAACTGTAACTAGCACCGAGAAAATACCTTCAAGTTATAGATACCTATATAGCACAGTGTTTTGCCCCATGGGGAACCTACCATATTTGGAGGGTTTGCCTTTTCCTGCCAACATTTAAACTGAAAGGAATGCTTTATCAGTATGCAGTGTTGTCATATGTCAAAAGCAACCAGGAAATAACGCTTGTGTATCACTTACCCATATAACACAACAGGGGAAGGTCAACTTTGGTGTATGATCCACATCAATTTGTGATTAATCAGTCAATGGGGCACTAATTATGGTGATAATGATTGTGGTGGATGTTGAACTTTTATCACTACAAAAACTTTTCTGTGTATAAGTCATCCACTGGTGGTGGAAGAGAAGAGACAATGATGTAAGAATTGGCAAAAGTCAAGAAACACGTGCTAAGCCAAGCTTGAATGAAGCGCCGAATTCAGATATCTGGAAAGGTGTGTGGGGCCTGGTTGTGGTTAGGGAATTGTGGTTTCAATGTATTGCACATGACACCTAGAGAAATGATGTGAGCAAATGTGGCCTTTCTTCATTTGTTCTGGGCATTACTTCACTAATGCAGGAAACAGATATCAAGTATATATATATCCCCGGGGATAGGGGAGAAAGAATACTTCCCACATATTCCCTGCATGTCATAGAAGGCGACTAAAAGGGGAGGGAGCGGGGGGGGCTTGAAATCCTCCCCACTCATGTTTTTTTTAATTTTTCAAAAGAAAGAACAGAGAAGGGGGCCAGGTGAGGATATTCCCTCAGAGGCTCAGTCCTCTGTTCTTAACGCTACCTTGCTAACGCGGGAAATGGCGAATAGTTTGAAAAAAGAAAAGAAATATATATATATATATATATATATATATATATATATATTTTTATACTAATCGCCATTTCCCGCATTAGCGAGGTAGCGTTAAGAACAGAGGATGAGGACTGGGCCTTTGAGGGAATATCCTCACCTGGCCCCTTTCTCTGTTTCTTCTTTTGGAAAAAAAAAAAAATGAGGGGAGGATTTCCAGCCTCCCGCTCCCTTCCCTTTTAGTCGCCTTCTACGACACGCAGGGAATACGTGGGAAGAATTCTTTCTCCCCTATCCCCAGGGATTCTCAACGTATATATATATATATATATATATATATATATATATATATATATATATATATATATATATATATATATATATATATATATACACACACACAGACATATACATATATATACATGTACATAACGCATACTGTCTGCCTTTATATATATATATATATATATATATATATATATATATATATATATATATATATATATATATATTACATGACAGCGCTGGTGGCTGATTCATGTGAGAAACTGCAGAAGCTGGTGACTGAGTTTGGTAAAGTGTGTGGAAGAAGAAAGTTAAGAGTAAATGTGAATAAGAGCAAGGTTATTAGGTACAGTAGGGGTGAGGGTCAAGTCAATTGGGAGGTGAGTTTGAATGGAGAAAAACTGGAGGAAGTGAAGTGTTTTAGATATCTGGGAGTGGATCTGTCAGCGGATGGAACCATGGAAGCGGAAGTGGATCATAGGGTGGGGGAGGGGCGAAAATTTTGGGAGCCTTGAAAAATGTGTGGAAGTCGAGAACATTATCTCGGAAAGCAAAAATGGGTATGTTTGAAGGAATAGTGGTTCCAACAATGTTGTATGGTTGCGAGGCGTGGGCTATGGATAGAGATGTGCGCAGGAGGATGGATGTGCTGGAAATGAGATGTTTGAGGAAAATGTGTGGTGTGAGGTGGTTTGATCGAGTAAGTAACGTAAGGGTAAGAGAGATGTGTGGAAATAAAAAGCGTGGTTGAGAGAGCAGAAGAGGGTGTTTTGAAATGTTTTGGGCACATGGAGAGAATGAGTGAGGAAAGATTGACCAAGAGGATATATGTGTCGGAGGTGGAGGGAACGAGGAGAAGAGGGAGACCAAATTGGAGGTGGAAAGATGGAGTGAAAAAGATTTTGTGTGATCGGGGCCTGAACATGCAGGAGGGTGAAAGGAGGGCAAGGAATAGAGTGAATTGGAGCGATGTGGTATACAGGGGTTGACGTGCTGTCAGTGGATTGAATCAAGGCATGTGAAGCGTCTGGGGTAAACCATGGAAAGCTGTGTAGGTATGTATATTTGTGTGTGTGGACGTGTGTATGTACATGTGTATGGGGGGGGGGGTTGGGCCATTTCTTTCGTCTGTTTCCTTGCGCTACCTCGCAAACGCGGGAGACAGCGACAAAGTATAAAAAAAAAAAAAAAAAAAAAAAATATATATATATATATATATATATATGGTGAGGTGCCTGAGGATTGGCGGAATGCGTGCATAGTGCCATTGTACAAAGGCAAAGGGGATAAGAGTGAGTGCTCAAATTTCAGAGGTATAAGTTTGTTGAGTATTCCTGGTAAATTATATGGGAGGGTATTGATTGAGAGGGTGAAGGCATGTACAGAGCATCAGATTGGGGAGGAGCAGTGTGATTTCAGAAGTGGTAGAGGATGTGTGGATCAGGTGTTTGCTTTGAAGAATGTATGTGAGAAATACTTAGAAAAGCAAATGGATTTGTATGTAGCATTTACGGATCTGGAGAAGGCATATGATAGAGTTGATAGAGATGCTCTGTGGAAGGTATTAAGAATATATGGAGTGGGAGGCAAGTTGCTAGAAGCAGTGAAAAGTTTTTATCAAGGATGTAAGGCATGTGTACGTGTAGGAAGAGTGGAAAGTGATTGGTTCTCAGTGAATGTAGGTTTGCGGCAGGGGTATGTGATGTCTCCATGGTTGTTTAATTTGTTTATGGATGGGGTTGTTAGGGAGGTGAATGCAAGAGTTTTGGAAAGAGGGGCAAGTATGAAGTCTGTTGTGGATGAGAGAGCTTGGGAAGTGAGTCAGTTGTTGTTCGGTGATGATACAGCGTTGGTGGCTGATTCATGTGAGAAACTGAAGAAGCTGGTGACTGAGTTTGGTAAAGTGTGTGAAAGAAGAAAGTTAAGAGTAAATGTGAATAAGAGCAAGGTTATTAGGTACAGTAGGGTTGAGGGTCAAGTCAATTGGGAGGTAAGTTTGAATGGAGAAAAACTGGAGGAAGTAAAGTGTTTTACATATCTGGGAGTGGTTCTGGCAGCAGATGGAACCATGGAAGCGGAAGTGAATCATAGGGTGGGGGAGGGGGCGAAAATCCTGGCAGCCTTGAAGAATGTTTGGAAGTCGAGAACATTATCTCGGAAAGCAAAAATGGGTATGTTTGAAGGAATAGTGGTTCCAACAATGTTGTATGGTTGCGAGGCCTGGGCTATGGATAGAGTTGTGCGCAGGAGGGTGGATGTGCTGGAAATGAGATGTTTGAGGACAATATGTGGTGTGAGGTGGTTTGATCGAGTAAGTAATGTAAGGGTAAGAGAGATGTGTGGAAATAAAACGAGCATGGTTGAGAGAGCAGAAGAGGGTGTTTTGAAATGGTTTGGGCACATGGAGAGAATGAGTGAGGAAAGATTGACCAAGAGGATATATGTGTCAGAGGTGGAGGGAACGAGGAGAAGTGGGAGACCAAATTGGAGGTGGAAAGATGGAGTGAAAAAGATTTTGAGTGATCGGGGCCTGAACATGCAGGAGGGTGAAAGGCGGGCAAGGAATAGAGTAACTTAGATCGATGTGGTATATCGGGGTCGACGTGCTGTCAATGGATTGAATCAGGGCATGTGAAGCGTCTGGGGTAAACCATGGAAAGTTCTGTGGGGCCTGGATGTGGAAAGGGAGCTGTGGTTTTGGGCATTATTACATGACAGCTGGAGACTGAGTGTGAACAAATGGGGCCTGTGTTGTCTTTTCCTAGCGCTACCTCGCACACATGAGGGGGGAGGGGGATGTTATTCCATGTGTGGCGCGGTGGCGATGGGAATAAATAAAGGCAGACAGTATGAATTATGTACATGTGTATATATGTACATGTCTGTGTGTGTTTATATATGTGTACATTGAGCTATATAGGTATGTATATTTGTGTGTGTGGACGTGTATGTATATACATGTGTATGGGGGTGGGTTGGGCCATTTCTTTTGTCTGTTTCCTTGCGCTACCTCGCAAACGCGGGAGACAGCGACAAAGCAAAATAAAAATAAAAAAATTCTCTGATTTTCTCTTTTCTTTATTTATATTTCATCATATTATACTTAAACCGCTTCCCGTGTCAGTGAGGTAGATCCAGGAAACAGGAAGAATGGCCCATCCACTCATATATATATCTTCTATTAACTGTTAAGAATAAAGCCTTTAGTATGATAATCTGATATACCATGGTCCTGAGATCCACTATATATCCAAACACAATCCTTTCAGGGTTAAAAGAAATTTTAGTTCTTCCTCGCACATAACTTCTTTCAATGTCTACACCCTCTCCTAGCCCCAGCATTTATTCAATCTTGTATTCCCTTTACAAATCCAAATTTGACTCTAAATTCTCAACTAATCTCTCTATCTTTCCAACAATCTCTATATGCAGTCCATCTCTCAGGTAATCATCTCCAGTGCTGGCACTCTAAATTACATTCCAGTAATGCAGATGTAAAAAGTAATAGATGCACCATACTTAACAAAATCTGTATGCCAAACTTAAATAATTTTTCCTTTAAATTCCTTTTCATAACTAATCTTACTTTTTCTTTCAGTTCTCATGTCTCTAATAACTTGACTGCATTCAATAAGCTGTTCTTTCTACTTTCAATTCTTCTCTGCTAACAGCACAATCCAAATATTCAAACTTTTGTTCAACAGCCTATATTTTCTTTTTCCTCCCTTTTCAAAGAAAAACACTTAATCTAACACAGTCATTTTTCCCCAAGTAGTCAACAAGCGACAAGTAAAAGTGTGCCCCTATCATGGTCATGTCAGATGAAAATGTTAATCATTGAAGCAAGCTAAATGAGAACAAAAATTATGACAAGAATTAATAGGAGCTCCTAAGATATTCAGAGACATAACACTTAAAAGGGGAGTTATAAGCGAGAAGCTAAGAAAGAAAACTCCAAAGCATCATCTATTCTAGAAAAGGAAGCACTGTAACTTCTAATCCTTGTGTGATTGTTCTTTATATAGAAACTACAGGTAAAATAGCCAGTTATGAACCAAATGTCCAAGCCTTAGAGGCCTGAACTTGGGCAGCTCACCAAAAGTGGCCATAATAATACCTGCAGAAGAGAGGGATGTAACATCATTGTTGCAGTACAGAGTGGCTGAGAAGAGATAAAAGGGGGTGTAAATAAGCAAAAGGCTGTTGATTTCCATGGGGAAATCATTGTTGCAGTAAAGAATGGTTGCAAAGAGATAAAAGGGGGTGTTAATGAGCAAAAGGCTGTTGATTTCCATGGCTATTGGGTGGAAAAACAGTAATCTTGGATTAGTTGTGCACTACTCCATACTGGGACAAATAAAATCCCTATAAGTTTAGAAATGCTCGCCCCAAAATCCCTGTAAGTTTAGAAATGCTAAGAAGAGAAATGACATAGCAAAGCACTCGCCCCAAAATCCCTGTAAGTTTAGAAATGCTAAGAAGAGAAATGACATAGCAAAGCACTTTTGCAATGCTACTCACCAACATCTGGAAAGCAGACTTTATCTTCATTATGTGAATGAATGGATAACATTATTACGCCCAATACATATATTTCATGCTAGGATAAATTGTAGTCTTTTGATATTAAACAAAGGAATTAACAGTAACTGTGAAATAGGTTGAATCATAGTATTTCAAAACTGGATAGAGGTATTAATTGCACCTCTGCAAAGTTGACTTTCATCAAATTACACCTCTCCCATTCAAAAATGCTGCACAATTCCAACTTAAGTATATTAGGTTTAGTAAAAGGAAGAAAAAAAGAATATCAAGGTGAGGAAAGGAAGGTGAGCGAGTTCAGGAGTGCAGATTGGAACAATGAGAATATGAGTGAACAGTGCTAAAGGATGACAAAGGGTAATTTATGGAAGAAGAATGAGTGGTGTCAATAAAACAGAGCCCAAGACGTACACCTCCCACCTACTGACAGTGTAAAAGGGAGAGTTCATATCACCAAAACTACCATAATGGAAAGACTTGAAAGGAAACTGCAGTATGCATTACAGAACAAGAAAGTGAGGGAAGTTAAGTAAGTAAAGATTAATGCCATACTTGGTCAAAAGTTTAAGAGATGTCAAAGGCCATGCCAAAAGGCTTACCAAAATCCCAAACTCCACATATACATATGACCTTATGAGACTTTGCCATTAGGCAGGACTAGCAAATATCACTCACTGCATATCTTGCTTCATCAACACTACTATTTTTCTCTGTTGCTTTGCACAATGTATATCCATAAATCTTGGCTCATCTGGAATGGTTCTCAACCATGAAAGATTCTTTAAAATGTTTCTGTACTCATCCCCTGCAGATTTCATATTTCAATTTGTAAGGCATTGTACATTCTTTCCATCTTTCTTAACAGGCCCTCGTATTTTTACTTTGTGTTTTCTTGGTATGTTGCAAGGTCTCACTACAAGCTTAAGTACTCTTTCTTTCTATTTCAGGTGCTTTAATAGCAAATATGTATTTTATGTACTCAATTTGCTGCCATTTCTGAATCATGTATCCTTCTCTTCCATTTTAAATGTAGAGTGTAAATTCTTTTAATCTCTCTACTTGTACAGTGTTTCTGAATTCTTTCTAACTTGTTGATTTCTTGTTTTTTGTTATCCATACAATATAACAATATACAAATTAGCTTTTTATGTATGTAGTGAACAACTTCATCGATATTCCATCCCTTATGGTAACTGTTCTCATTTTCACACTATCAACTACCTGACCAGATACTGATAATTAACAATGGGTTATCCATATTCTAGTACTTAATAGATGATAATTCATGTCTTAAAACTCTGTCTTCTTTTCAGCTTTCCTTTATTGATGGCCATTCATAGGATGCAACAATTACCTCTGATATCTTTCCAAGACTTTGTTGTATGAATTTCTCTTCCAACTTCTATTTGATTATCCTCTGCCTATCAGTGTATTATTCCAGGCCATGCATTTTCACTCTGTCCTCTTCTGTGTTTATCATCTTGCTTACTCTGGTGTTATCTGCAAAATTTTTCCAAACTTGTATTCTCTCAGGGTAATTTCAGCCTTTGTACAGCTGCCAAACAAATGTGTATATTTGCAAGATTAATCATCAAATTACAAGCAACAGACATTACAACATTCAGTTTTCATAAATTATCATGGCACCACAAACTACCTTGCTCATCCATGGTCATCTCTGTATCATCAGAAGGAGGGCATTTCAGTGCCACTGCACTTTCTCCAACATCACCATTTCCTGAGGAAGAAAAAACATTTCACAAACTAGGATTCATTGACAAATCATGAAATTCATTGATGGCTTCTTACCTGCAGCATACAAAGGTTATTCACCTAATATATCTCTCCTCCATCACCAGATGTGTGTTACATACCATGTCACTTGCTTGGAATAAGAATACAAGCAAAATCTCTGGTGTTCCAGTTATGGGTTCCACATTCTCTCATAAAGAGAGGATGGGTGGAGATGAACAGTAGAGACATAAGGCAATATGGGATATGTAAAAGGTGGAAGGTTGAAAGAAATAAAAAGGAAAGAGCAGATGGAGCAAAATAATATGGGCAACAATTTAGTACCCTAACATTTCTAGTCTAGTGTTCCGTACTTCAGCAACTTCCATACTTCTGCAAGGATCTGGTGCTTGGTGAAATGGAACTAGTGTCTGCAAAAACACCACTCTTTTACCCAAATGTTGTCATAGCCTTGACATCCACACAATGTCCTAAATGAAGTCAATTTACCCTTAAGCAAAATGGACCCATAAGGAAATGGGTTATATTACATCAGATGATGATATACAAAACTGCCATGAAAGAAATCTTTTATATCATCTGCTACCAAACTGCCATCAGCTGAGACTTCAGTTATGCTGTTGAAATCAAGGCTGATAACTTGTGATAAACTATATTCTTAATTATAAGGCAGATGAAATAATATAAAAAACCAGAACCATATGAATGCTCATGTTGAGCCACAGAAGTTACATCACAGTTTATAATCGACATTTACCTTGCTTTTTCATCTCTACTGCATTTCTTTAACCAGGTGTTTTGCTTACACCATTTACTTTTCCTTATACATCTTTTCTCAAGTACAAATTATGTAAAGTATTCTCTTCAATCAATTTCTTTACAGAAAAATTCAGTCTACCGAAGCAAGAACACAGTTCTTACTGCCATATATGCTCTCTTTAAGTCTGACATTTGTAATCATGCTAAGCAATAGAGTTTCTCTTCAAGATCTGTTAGTTTCTGTGCTTTCCAATCAATGACCCTCTTCAACATTTATTTTTCTTACTGTAAATAGTCATTGTCTGACAAATTTTTCAGAGATACCTTTAGTATGGCTAACAAAGCAACACAAAAAAATATATGTAGCTTCAGTGTCTTGAGATAATCAGCAAATGATATATTTCTCAACATTTGGCACTGGTCTAAAATTTCTGTTCTCAAGGGCAACATATCATTACATTTTGCCTGCTAGTTTTCTTTTAGTATCTTACTTAAAATAATAATTCTTTCTTTTGAAACACATCCAATTTTATAGCTTTATTTCCTTAAAACACACTATATGAGCTGCATATGGAAAACAACTCTCCATATCCTTAATCACAGCCAAATCTAAGGTCATTGATTGAAACAGAGTCTGATAATTCAGCTAGCAGATGAAAAGAGAATGAGTATGTCTCAAAGTCATGATCACAGTACAGATATAATGGTCCAAAAAACAGTGGACTGTCATAAGATTCTCTGTGAATGAAAGAAAAGTTCTTTTACACAACATTCATGACAGCATGCACCCAGATTGAAAGTCCTATCCACACATTCAAAACATTCTTTTTTATGCCATTTAGCTGTTCTTGCAACTATAAAATAATGCAGAGCCTTATTCTTATCATGTATAATTTCCTGAAATTAGGAATGTCATTTAACAAAAAAAATTACTGCCAAAACTTCATCAGCTATATTGCTTCTACGTTGTTGGTAAGTATACTTCTTGGCAGTGTATATTTTGCTCCTGATCAGCCAAACGACACAAAGCATCATCAAATGAGATAAACTGACAAGGTGGCTTGTTCCGAGTCTCTGGCTCAACCTATTCCATAACTCTGGGGTACGTACATAATTACTCTGGAGTTTTTTGCATTACCAAGAATCGAGGACACTGCATCTAATATCACATAACTGCTATGTTAAGGAAGTCTTTGCCAGTCTCTCATCACATAATCTAAGTCACATTTCTAAGGTGTGTAGTAGCAATGCATCTTATAGACTATCTTCACTTGGCTGTGTCATCATAGCTTTCCACATTGACTTTCCCTTGACATATTTAGTACAACAGACATTGTTCTTCAAGTTTACAGTCTTCAAATATACAATAACTGTTTACAATGCTGCCTTTCCAAGGTACTATGATTCATAACTATTGGGAAGTTACTCTGTGCACTTAATCTCTTCTTTTCAACATTGGCTGAATTGTCCAACAGAAAAAATACGCAGTTCTTAACACTAACCAGTAAAGAATATCAGTCTTGTCATCCAAGAGGCTTTCAATAACTGATCAATGGTCAAAGATTTCCACAGAAATGGATGTTTAGGGAAATTGACATCTTTACTTTGCTGAATTTCTGCTTCTCGGTCTTCCAGGCTAGGCCCATTTAATGCCTTATGAATTAGGTTAGAAAATTAGTTAGGGGTGTGGAACTCTACGGAATCCAGTTCCAGATACAGATGCTTTCTAGACATTGGCATCAAAGCAGTAGGTGACAACTGCTGGAAATCAAAAAAGGACACGACGGTAAGAGGGAAAATTCCAATAGTAATTTAGTCTGGTGTTGGATAAGTAGGGGGCTCTGGTTTTGCTGCATTGTCCATAACAGACAGAGGGATGTGAGTAAATGAGGTCATTTCTTTGTCTGTTCCTCCCAATGACAGTAAAAATGGGATAAGGCAAACATTTTCTTTTTTCACACTTGATCGCCGTTTCCCACGTTAGCAAGCTAGCACCAGGAACAGACAATGAAAAAGGCCAAATCCAATCACATCCATTTTCTAGATGTCATGTATAATGCATCTCAACCACACCTCCCTATCGATAACGAGGTCCCATAGAACTTTCCGTGGTTTACCCCAGACAATGCATCACATACTCTGGTTCAGTCCACTGACAGCATATCAATGAAGCAAAAAGAAAAAAAAAGATTAATTTCATAGAGTAGCTATGAAGAGGAAAAACTATGTTTGCATTTGAGTAAACGTAAAACCTTGATATGCAATTCTCATAGTTACCACATGTTCATCTGCAGCAATTTCAAGATGGCTGAAAGTAACCAGGTCTTCCATGAAATTAAGTTCTGATCTAGTAGGAAATGTATCTTGCCTATGTTCCTGGAGCTTTGTCTGCAATTAACCAAATTAATAAACAACTAATGGATACGATCACAGCATAAAAAAGAAAACATTACATACATATTTCAGTAAAAATAAAATTGCGAAACATATAACAATTCTCAATTATATTCAAATAGGTTTATAATTCTGACTATTGATTCCAAGTCGATTAAAACAATAATACATCTTACCAGTCTTGAAGCACTTCCGTGAAAAATGTGGACTACCATACCGGGAATCAGCAAAACTAAAAATTTGTGAGTCTGAAACTGCATTCAACAGTTAACAATTTCAGCATTTCATTAGAAATGACCAGCAGCAAAGAAAAAAAAATCTGGGATCCAGGGTCCCTTTGGCTTGTCTTGGGAGAGAGAAACACCGAAACACATAACTTGGACAGGCACATGCTTGCTGTGGGCTCTATCTCTGAAGCCTGTTCCAAGTGAATCTCCCTTAAATGGGTGGCCACCACAAGTCTCCTTTATTAACTCACCCTAACAGGCCACTAGCAGAGGGCAAGTCTAGTTTAGTGTTTGTAGAAGCTTCTCCCTAAAGTTCCTTATCACTACTTCTAACTAAAGCTCCTACCTACTACTTCCACCTAACGTTTTTACTTAATGATCCTGCCTAATTGCGCCTAACTACTACTTCTTACGACTGTTCCTACCATTTTGCCAAGATGCAGGGTTAGCACAGTGCTCACTGTAAGAAAATCGAGAGTTACGAAGAATGAGTTGTGTGAGTTAAGTGTTGTCAAGTGTTACATATGACTATGAGAGATTGTATGTTTGAGGACAAATTGCCAGTAGTTCACATATTAGTAAGGCAGAAAGAAAAGACAGCTACCTGGTTCAGAGGAATGCACCTTGACAACCACTATAGTGCTGGCTCTTTAAGCAGGTCACTAACCCTCCTCATACCCTAGCCTGTAGTACTGGTACTATAATTCCATGGTAGTTGGCTGCCTACCAACTACTACTTACCTTCAGGGTAACAACAATCAAATATTTGAACAAGAATGCAGTCAATTCACTCTGATGTGAAGCATAAAACAACCCTGTACTTATCCATCCCAACCTTCACAAACGTTTTCCATCTAAATCATAAAAAATCCATTTGAATATATCATTTCAATAAAAATATTCACATGTTCAAAAGACAAAAAATAACTATCCATTCTCTTTCTCATAACCATTAAATGATAGAAAATTAAATCTAAGAAAGGTAATCAAAATGTATATATTTGTGTCGAAAACTTTATATATAATGTACATATATAAACATTACAATCAAACAGAACATCATTATCAAAAAGAACATACATTTGATAAAAACATCACTCAAACAGAACATACATATGATATAAACATCATTATCAAACAGAACATACATATCATAAATATATATTACTATCAAACAGAAAATACATACGACATAAACATCACTATCAAACAATTCATACATATATAAACATCACAATCAGACAATACATTTCAGGTTACATAGAGAAGCTTAAAGTAAATTACTACAAAATACAGTAAAACCTACTGACGTATTTATTCTTATTGTTATCCAATGCTTGTTTAGATTTAAAATTAATATCAATATCCATTGGACACAAACAAAACATCATTGGCAAAAAAAGCATAAATTAAGGCTTCTAATTATAATGTAAAAAACTGATAATGTTTTATATAATCTCTCTAAAAACAAACATATAGCTGCAGTGACAAAATACGAAGAAATACGAAGGGAAGGTACAGTCAAGAAAATACACCCTTAACAGTATGATATACACCAGATATAATACACCTTGCTTTACTGTGTATTTTGGGCAGGTTGATAATTAAAAATTAAAAAGTTATGACATCATTTTGGATTTTTTAACAGCTATCATCAGGTGTCGTAACAGCATACTGCGATAACTCGTGTCTTACTGGTCAAGGAAGCAACTATCTGGCAATCTGAATGTAGTCTTTGTGTCGGATTATAGTTACAACCCCTGGTGAATCTTAATGAATTCTACAGTAGGGCAAAATCATCAAAATGAAGACAGAAAAAACATAAAACTATATAAAAAAAAAAACAAAAAACAAATATATAACATAATTAATTTCCATACTAGGTCTCCTAGAGTATTACATCTTGCCGAACCCACAGCACTGGGTCTCCTACAGTAATACATCTTGCCGAATCTACAGCAATCTTCTCGTTTCATAGTATTTTGATACAAAAATTCTGGTTCATGTTGCTTATACAAAAATTCTACAAGTTTCAAGATAACCCCACATTTCTCTTTTATTCATAGTCCTACATGCCACATTTAAGTATCGGCCACAGCAGAGTTACCTATCCACGTTTACTTCCTAATATAAAACTGAAATTGAAGAGGGTTATGAATATTATGTGCGGTGTAAAATAAATAATACTTTATGATATTTTTCCACCTAGTCTACTTCTGAAGGATCGTCACAGGAATATTACCACAATGACCAATTCGTTAAACGTAACGTGACAATCCACGGCAACCACACAATCTACGACAATCTATAAAATTAATGGCGTCTGCAGATCTTTAGCAACTAAAAATAGCAGCATTCCCACAACGATTTCTGTGCATTCTCTCTCAATTACGTAGTCCTAAACCTTCCCATATCCATAAATTATGGGCATGCATCACTCACCGGCCTGTCCTGTATTACCATGGTCGCCGGCCACTGCAGATTCGCTTCTTCCTCTTATTACTCCTCTACCAACTTTCTGTTCTTTTTTCCCTTCCTGTTTAGCCCACATGGTCTCTCCATTTCCAGCAGGATAAACCTCCATCCTTAAAATTAATAAAAAATTTTCCCAATCGAAATATGACACAAAACGCGGCACAGAGTTAAAGGAACGGCGTGCTTCCACTTGTAAACAAAATGCCGAAGTATTATCACGCTTGCGCTTTAAAATTGCCAGTTAGTTCTTTAATTATTTTGGACGTAGGATTTTTAGTCAATACTTGTCAGTGAAATAAATACATATAGTTGGATTAATAGAGTATTGTTACTCTTATCAACAGAAGGTATATACAGGATCTGACAATCATTGGCTTGGGTAACATTTGGCATATGCTGTGTCCACTGAAACGTCGCACTCAGTCGAAATCTGGCGGGAAGCAGAGTCAGGGCCGCGTGCCATGACCATGTTTCGTCTGCTACGCAGAAATATTAATCCCGCCAAAATATTATGAACTTTCACATAGCTACTTAACTACATTTTATAGGCTAACATTAACATAAATTCAGTGTACACATTTATAAGTTTAAAACCCGTTCAGAAAATCTATATAATGAACGTTTTTACCAGCTAATCTAGTCATAAAAATAAATGATAATGATGAGATCACCAGAATGGTTCAGATTATAAGTAAAATATACTTCAAAAAAGTATACAAAAATTACATTCAGAGTTTTTACCTGTTACTGAGTATGAGTTACAACTATTTCTCCCCAACTCCCTGGAAAAAATGTAACGAGGACAACAAATTTTCGACAGGCCAGATTGGCATAACAATTCAAACAGTACCTAACAACATGTGTACGCACAAACGAAAAGAATATTACGGTAGGTGTATGTATTTGATTAGGAGATAAGTTACAAATCACACTAATCACTGGACACAACAGATCTATTATAATATTAGCGAAAACATTATAAAATCACAGTTGAGTAAGCAATTTCATCGTACTCCACCACATGCTAGTTCTTTTATCTGGTAACATTCCTGTACAATAATTGGATTTTGATTCAAAACCAGGAATGTGCCGATTCTTCGGGGAAGGGGCTGATTGTGTACTGGGAAGAGGTGGAGGAAACTTCCCCCCGCCCTCCAGCGAAATCATCACATTAGTGAACCCACAAATGCTTAGATACGACCAACAAATTTTCCGTCATAAATAAAATTCTGCAGTTTCTTGCCAGAAATTTGTAGTTACAACACCGTAGATAATTCTCTGATTTACAAAGACTGAGAGCCTATCTTCATTTACCATGGTGATTACGTCAGGTTTGGCTCTTCCCAGAATATGAAATCATTCTTGATACCGTCCTAGACACCTGAAACACCCTTTTCAAGTGTTAAAATGTACATTTCAATATAATTAGACTGTTGAAATGTTAAAATTTACACTTCAAAACAGTTAGACTTCTCACACCTAGGTTTTTAAACGGTCTAGTTGTCTTGAAATATATTTCGTAACATTAGGGTATTCAATTATGATATTTTTATCGAGTAGAAAATATTGTTTCTGTGGTATGTAGGTCATGTTTTAATATATTATTGATAAATTAGGATTGTTTAGTCTTTTCTTTATTCTTTTTCGATCATCCATTTCATGTTGGGCTTATGTATATTTTTTTTCAAGAAACATATTGCTTTTAACAGAAATTCATAAAGTATATACTTCATACATATTATCCATTTTTAGGTTATGGTGATGGTTTATGTAATTACAGACACATATGCTTATAAAACCAAAGATGTTCATGCAAGCCCTGGTAATTGTTTTCCTATTTATTTTTCCATACTTGATCGCCGCTTCCTGCATTGACGAGGTAGCACCACGAAACAAAAAAAAGTCCACATCTGTTCACATCCATCCTCAGGCTGTCAAGTGTAATGCACCAAAACCAAAGCTCCCTATTTACATCCAGGCTCCATAGACCATTCCATGGATTACCCTTGACATTTCACATGCCCTGATTCAGTTCACTGGCATCACGTTGACCCCAGTATACTACATCATTCCAATGGACCCTCTCTCTCTCTCTCTCTCTCTCTCTCTCTCTCTCTCTCTCTCTCTCTCTCTCTCTATATATATATATATATATATATATATATATATATATATATTCCTCATACACTCATAGAAAGGTATGAAATATGCAACAGATAGAGAAAATTTGAGGAAAATAAAAAGGTCCATGAGGCCTGGTTGTTGAAGGGGGAGGAGGCTGGTTTCAGTGTATTTATTATACAGGACAGCTAGAGGGTTATCATGAGCAAATGAGGGCATTTCTCAGTCTGTTCCTGTTGCTACCCCTTATGCCAGAAACATCAACAAGCATGAAAAAATACTTAAATATATATTAATGTACAGGTGTTTATGGACTTTGCCTGCTTAAGGTTACACCAGAAGTGAAAAGGCACCTTTGGTAAGACTGTATCTCTGTCAGTTGACGAAACATAGGAAAGTCTCATCAAAGAACCTTTCACTTCTATGGAGTCAATTCCATCCTTGTTACTGAGTGTAGCTCCTCCTTGAAGCTGCAGGAGCCCCTGGATCATTGAGAAATGGGTCCTTCGGTTATAGAATAACAAAAAATACAGCATATAGAATTAAAAAATCTGTCTTTGTTTAAATTCTGTTATGGAGAACTGATAAACTAAAGTATAACATACTGTGTAGCAGCTATTCCAGCTACAGGACTATCAAATCACTTTAAATGATATTTTTCAAGTGACCACACCTTGAGTATGATGCCATCCTGGTCTCCAAAACTACAAAGACAGATGAAGAACTAGAGGAAGTGCAGCACTGACCCAGCTGTGAGATATCTCTTCTGACGTGATTTCATGTTATTTCCATTAAAAGCTTCATGATCCTAAATATTCTAAACCACACAAATGGTTAATGTTTAGAAAAAGTATATTTTCTTAAGAATTTCAGTTCACTTTTGATCTGGTAGGAGAGCAAAAAAAAAAAAAATTGATGTATGGATGGATCTATTTCATTATTAACAATCAAGCCAGAGTTCAGCTTGGAATATGTAAATGCACATACAAGGATGAGCAGCGTAAAATATAAAGCACAAGTAAAAATAAAAACTTGCAAATCGAGAAACAAAATCAACGACATACAGGAAGACCGACAACTACAGTTCAACATTCAGTACTAGCTTAACCAGAATAGAGGGAAAATGATGGAAAGTGATTTCTACATTCTGACAAAGTGCAGTGAATGGACACATACAAAGTAGTCCTAACAATCAACTCAGAACTGGATCTCTGCATTTCCAAACACCTAATTTTCATAGGCTACTATCATAATTCTGAACACCCAATTTTCATAAGCCACTCTCGGGCAAATGAAACAATCAAATCTTTACCTAAACTCTGTCAGCACATAAACAGCTCACAACCCAACCAGGTGCTCTTGAAGTAATAACTGTCTACCTACCAAAGTCATTAGTATGTACTCCAATAGATAATTATGTGCATCATTTGCACTTTAGTCCATAAATCATCTCAAAAACATATATTCTTGCATTACTGTAAACAGCATCCATTCTAATTATACAAAAAAAGCTTTCTAACCTATACCCAGATTGCATCTAAGCAATTCTTCAGACAATAGAAAAAACTACCAAACCTTTATCAAATCCAAGATAATGAACTTTAGGGTCAAACGAGCTTACATCACTTACTGGCAATACATGATTTAATGCCAAATTATTGTTGTACAATGGACATGCTCGCATTCAGATTTTCAGCAAAATAAATTTTTATTCTATTTTTCTAAAAGTAACCACTCACCTTGCTTGGTAGTGAGGTGACGACATAATTTTGAAAAGTGACTGTCCAAAGATGGACCCTACCAAGTTTGGTTCAGAATGGCCCAGTACTTTTGGGGTTGAAATGTGAAAAATCAACTTATAGAAAATTTATACTTTTAGAAACAGCAGCCATCCTGCATGATGGTAGGGGTCAATGTTTCCAATTTTGAAGAGTTCAACCAAACACAATCCCTACAAAGTCTCATTGAAACTAGCCAAATAGCTTCAAAGGAGAAGACTGAAATGCAAAAGGTGAGTAGATGGATGATGCCATAGGATGACAAATGCTAAGTTCACATGGCCCTAGAAAAGGTGAACTAAAGACTCACAAGAGCCATGTACATATGTATTTCAGCAAATAAAAAGGTGAGCTACAGACTCGCCAGAGCCATGTATGTATGTATGTATGTTGGCAAATGATTGGCAAACGAGTTACATGTAACTTAGCTACCTGCAAAAGGCAATTCCTATTACAAAATGTATATGGAAATTATGTACACATATTTTTTTCCACACTTGATAGCCATTTCCTGAGTTAGTGAGGTGCACATTATACATACATACATGAGGAAAGGCCACATCCTCTCACATCCATTCTTGAGCTGTCATGTGTAATGCACCAAAACCATAGCTCCCTATCCATTACCATGCTCAACAAACCTTTTCATGGTTTACCCTGGACACTTCATATGCCCTGATTCAGTCCAGACAATAAGTCAACCTAAGTATACCAAATCGTTCCAGTTCACTCTATCCCATGCATGCCATTCACCCTCCTTCATGCTCAGGCCCCAATCACTCAAAATCTTTTAACTTCATTATCCTATTTCCAATTTGGTCTTCCAATTCTTGTTCCCTCCACTTCTGACACATATTCTCTTTGTCAACCTTTCCCCACTCATTCTCTCCATCACTCCAATCCATTTCAAGAACAAACACACACTCGCATATATATTTTCAAATTTGATAGCCATTTCCTGCATTAGTGATGTTGCCAAGAACAGACAAAAGAAGGCTACATCCAGTCACATCCATTCTTAACTGTCATTTGTAATGCATCAAAACCACAGCTCCATATCCACAATCATGGCCCCTAAGATCTTTCCATGGCTTAACTCATATGCTTCACATGCTCTGGTTTAGCTCACTAACACTGGGTCAACACAAATATACCACATCATTCCAATTTACTCTATCCCATACATGCCTTTCACCTTTTTGCATGTTCAGGGCCTGATCACTCAAAATGTTTTTCTCTTCATCCTTCCATCTGCAATTCTGTTTGCTGATGGAAGGATGGAGAGAAAAAGATTTTGAGTGATCGGGGCCTGAACATGCAAAAGGGTAAAAGACATGCATGGGATATGTCCAAACCATTTCAGCACACCCTCTTCTGCTCTTCCAATCACACTGTTCTTATTACCACACATCTCTCTTACCTTTTCATTACTTACTTGATCAAACCACCTCACACTACACATTGTCCTCAAACATTTAATTTCCAATACATTCATCCCCCTCTGTAGAGCTTTATCCATAGCCCATGGCTTGCATCCATATAATATTGTAGAGTGCTGCTGTTCCTTCAAACATACCCATTTTTCTCTCCCAGATAATGTTCTCTCTTTCCACACATTCTTCAGTGCCTCCAGAACTTTTGCCCCCTCCCACATCCTGTGACCCACTTCCACTTCCATTCCCTGCCATGACCACTCCCAGGTATCTAAAACACTTCACTGCCTCCAATTTTTCTCCATTCAAACTCACACTCCAACTAACCTGTCCTTCAAACTAATAACCTTGCTTTTATTCACATTCACTCTCAACTTTCTCCTTTCACACACTCTTCCAAACTCAGTGACCAACTTATGCAGTTTCTCACTCGTATCTGCCACCCATGCCACAGACCAACCTTCACTTCAGACCATTCAATTCCCCCTTCCTACTCACATCATACTCCCAGTCTTATTACAGCATGTAATTCTGTGTATTTCCCAGTGTTTAAATAACTGTTTTCATGATGGTAAGGGATATTGCTTGGGATAATAGGCATTTAACTTACGTAATCTTAGTATAATTTATTGGTAATATTTTAATATCAGAATCTTTCTTAGATTATCCAGAAATATTCTGGTCTATCAAAGCCTTTAAGATCAGTAAATACTTATGAACATATCTACATCCCCACTTCTGTACTGTTATGACCTTATCCCTACCACTCACCCATTTCTCTGGAGCACTGGGCCATTTGATCAAATTAATATTTAATGCATGAATGACAGCTATAGAATGACTGTGAGCAAGTCCTATTCTTCATCTGTTTCTGGCACTACCTTGCTAATGCAGGAAATAGTGAACAAGTATGAAAGAAAAGAAAGTAAATAAAACTATACTTTAAATCATGCTTTGAATCTCTAAATTAATTATATTAAGTGGCAAGAATGCAATGATCCTAATTTGGTTGAATTTCACAAAGAAATAGTAGCACACCTAAACAATAGTTTTAATTTACTTTTAAGAACATGAGCTAAATCTCTATCTGAAATTTTTTCACCAACTGTACCACACAACAGCAAGCACAAAATTCAGGAGGCAAGATAGCAGGCAGGTTGGTAGAGCAAGACCTAGTAAACTGAATAAGTGTTTCAGAGAATAAAATATCTACTCCAAACTTTTATAGCTTTGGTACTCCCATGGATCACATTTGAGTAAACAGTTATAAGATATTACAATAGGATATCAAATCACCAAATACTGAAGAAGTCCTCCCACTCTGAATACATATATCCCTCTTAAAATTTTTAGGTCTACATACCATCTATAAACAGGTTTCTTTCTTCCTTCTAAAAATCTTACAAATTTGAAGACTATGTGGTGAATATGTACTATACCTTATCAGAAAGTCACTTATTTTATGGATCCAATGGAATAGATGCAAAATAACAATGTCTTTGATATTTCAGAAGGTTATACAGAGTAGCCTATCAAAACTGTACTATGTAAGAGTGGTAACTGTATAACAGTAGGCGGAAGTTACAAGATGGTAAAGCTTAGTATAGTGCATAAAGCTGCAATAAATATAAAATACTTCATCCAGTAAAAGCACACAGTCATATAACTACCAATCATAAAAAGGTACACAAATATTCCTTTTTGATTACTACACACTAATAAATCTGAACTTCATAGGAACACATCTGCCTGTACTTCTTTCAAAACTTCCACAAATGGTTATCAGTAAGTTAATAGTGTCATAACAATGTCAAATCAAAATAATATTTTCAATCTTCAGTGACTTACTTTTGCATAATATACAATGGAGCCTAAAATGCAGGTGATTGCAAATATTTATATAAAAATATAAAAAGTACAAATATATACAAAATACTAGAAATCATATTTAATAAGTATCTCTGTCTATAGTTCAGCCTTCTATATGGAATTGTGCCACTCATCTCCAAAAATATAAACAATAAATAACAAAGATGATGAGTACAGCTACATCAGTTATTATATTCTCAACAAAAAATATCATATACTTCATCAATATGCTTCTATAGGACTTTACAAAAGACCCTGGATGATGAAAACTATTGAAAAACCATGTTTCATAATAATATCATGCAAACTTTTTACACATACAGGGTTGGTGTCTATTAATACCCCAAATCCCTGCTAAACATCCAGGGTTGAAGTCTGATTATATGCTCTGGCTTCTTGAGTCATCCAGAATCTATGCTTGGTAGTACCATCAATAAAAAACAAAAAGGTGACACTCAATAGGAACTGCTTGTTCTGCCAGTCTAAGAACACTGCCTCCTAGCAAAGGTGGATACTAATCTTATTTTGCCACTAGGTGCTTACTTAGATGGCTGATGTGAGTGGAATACAATGCTCAATGTGTGCAGCATGATGGCATATACAAGATAAAATCTCCATGAAACTGACATGGGGCATGGCCTATGGCTTGGGGGAGGAGCGTTACACCCTCATGACATTATTTTTTGCCATATCTAGTATTGAAATTAAAAAGCTACCAATACATTACCATTCTCAACTAATAAAATAGCTTAGGACACCTATGCAGTTCAAATGCCCTTCCTTGGGGTGAAGTTTGGTTTTGCACAATAGAGGCCTTCAAGAGATACAGGAAAATGGTTGATCATAAAAATAATCTTTATGTTAGCTCTCAAATGAATGAAATAATTTTAGAAAGCATTAACAATTGTGCTATCCATTTATGTATTATGATATACAAAGACAGTGTGTACTCATGTTTGAAAAACAAAAAAACATATACTTGGATGCAAATGTTTTGAAACAAAACAAAGATCTTTTTTGAAGTATTTCTACAAGCAGTGCTTCTATCTGTCGTGTCTAAATGAACATCTAATTAAAATCAAATATTTCTGATGAACAACTAGTACATTTTCTTTACATTGAAAATAGGAAAGTACGCCCCTAATCCTTTTTCTTGCACCCTAAGACATTCCATTCCAATATTCACAAGGGGAAAGTAGCCCCTGCATGTCATAAAAGATGATTGAGAGGGGCAGGAACCTAGAAATCCTTGCCTTGTGTGTTACTTTCCAAAAGAAGGAATGGAAGAAAGATCCCAATGAGGAGTTTCTTTCCTCTAAGGCTCAGTCATCTGTTCTGGATGCTACCTTGCTCAGAGAGAAAACGCTGAGCAAATATGAAAGGAAAAGAAAGAAAAGAAAGTTTTAAGATATCAAAAATGTTATAGAACATACTATACTGTATTTTATTACACGATAGGATTATTCCTAGTATTTTCATATAAAATCCAGCTAAATTCACCTTAAAATTTCACAAAAATGCATCCTTTTTTTCATTATTTAGTATGTCACTCTGTATGGCCAGCATGCCGAACCTTCCCCATAATTACCTTAACTATCTTTGTTTCATCCATCCTGGTATTGATGATCCATTTTCAACATCTACATAAACAAGGGACATATCCTAAGTAACTCATATATGGTGAAAATGTTAGGAAAAAAAGAGACAAAGAAATTACATTTTAGAAAGAATTTGGTCAGCCAATGGAAACCCCTTAATTAGTTTCCTTTCACATTTTGATCAAGTTTTACAGCCTGCATAGCAATATATCAAAACAAATGAAAACTCATACTCAGCTATTTTCTTGATATTCTGGATTCTGTTCATATGATTTTAGGCAATTCATAACAGCACAATAACGTTTCTGTTCTGCCACCATGTTTGTTAGTACCCACCACAGATGCTAGGAGCAGCACTATTTTGGTTTCATTACAGGAATCCAATGGGAAAATGGCTGTGTTATTTGTTTTTTTTTCGATGGTAATACCTTGCAACTCTGCCTGATATCAAGAGCCTAGGTATGGTAATAAATTGCAAATCTACAAAACATTCAGGACTGAGCTGTTATGAGTCAGGTAAGTAGTATATTTTCCACCTCAAAGAACATTCTATAATAATCATAAGCAGAGCACCAAAAACATTCTGAGATTCAATGACAAATAAAGACTTGTATTAACTTCCGTAAAAATTGAAACATATACCAAACCCCAACCTGTAAAATAGAAATTGTTTCTGCAACCTGCAATACAATATGAACAAAAGATCAATGCCATTTTTAATTATCATTGCCTTTCAAGTGCTCCTTCAACAAATCAACTAATTCCATTGCCTCAGCTTCTTTTTTCTTCTTTACATAAAATTCTATACACAATTCTTGCAACTGTAATGATGAGTCTTTATTTTGTGAAGACAATTCTGGAGCACTTAAGTTTGCATCTTTTATGATTTCTAAATCAGATAAATTTAACAATGCAACTGAAGCAGGATTCTGTTGGAGGGCTGTGAAAAGGTTAAGGGCCCTCTGTTGGTCATCCATACTGCCATCCGTTTCATCAGAAACAAAAAGTAGATTGCTTGGCACAGATAAAGGTGAAGGCTTCCATGCTTCATCAGCAGACAGTAAAATCAGCTTTGTGTCTGAAGCTAAGGTTTCCCAGTAGTCATCATCCACAACTGTTCCATCTTCCTCTAATACTACTGTTATTGCACATGGATCTGGAAGGCCCAGCTTAGCAGCACCTTTCTCTACAGCCTCATTTAAGCTGCTGGCCACTACTCCATGTCGTCTCTTTCTGTCTTGTGACCACACTCGGACTGGCTTTTTCATTGTATTCTGGAAATAAACATGAATATACAATATATAAATGTGTTCCCATGTTAAAGAAAATGAACTACTATCATTGGAAACCTATTGAGAGAAAATACCAAAGACAGGAAATGCATCTGAGACAAAAAGGCCTTCATTCAGGAAGAAACAGAGAACATGGGAGAGGGACAGTACTGATAGTACCATTCATTAAAGGAAATATGCATACAAGTGTACTTTAGGCATCAGACTGGTAATACAAAACCTGAACAAATACACTTTGAGGTAAAGCTGAAGCTCATGTATCACTGAACAGATGCAAGCTGTTTTCTTACTTTCATTTCTCTCATTCTGAAACACTTAAGATATATGAACAGTACACATTGTCTATCTAAAACCATACGATATAATTCCACTATCAGCTCAATTTCCAGCTGCAGCTAGAACATGTTTGTTGCAAAGCTTATAAAAACTCAGATATTTTTTTCATACATTTTAGTTGGTGCTGAATAGTAGCCGATACATCTTAATATTCTAGTTGAAATATACCAGTCACACCCAGGATTAGTTACCACACTTAACTACTGATGAATCAACAGAAAGATAACAAAACCAGCTGTATCAGTACATAACTTTCCTACAGGTAGCCATTTCATGGGCTCTTGCCAAAGGTCACAAACAGCTAAGGTAAGTTATGTCATTTTTGTAAGAACTTTTTCACTTCTTTTACACTGATCAACTCCACATTTTCTCTGGTATACACAATCTTCACTACCAATGCTTTATATAATACTGTAGAATGAAATATAATTATCCAAATCATGGTCTACAATTCTTACTGTATTCTTTAAATTCTATACTGGCACTAAAACAAAATCACTCAAGATACAAAGGATAGTTTCAATGCAGTAACTAAATGGGTAACAGTTTACCACTTTAGTTTCATTATGTAATACCTTACAGCATCCCTTTCAATTGGAAGATCTCACCACATATCCTGGGTATTTAAAAAATACTTATAAAACTTCTAAACATGAAAAAAAAATATTTTGCTATCCCATTGGATCACAGCTTGTTCTCTGTTAGATGCATGAGTGTCCTTTATGGAATAAGGTTATCTACTATGCCGTGTCTATCTCTAACTTTACAGAAATATCACTTAATGTTTCTCATATCAGATCTGACAATTTCAAAATCAGTTCGCTACAAAGATGACCCAGATTTTGTGATCGTGTTACAACGTTTTAAAGATAATCGTAAGTGCTATGATACTTGTTAACAACATGTTCTTGTAATCGCTATGACATAAGGGTCCATGCATGATAGCATCTTGATGCAGGACCAGCTGTCACTTTGTCCAATTTCGTTTTCAAATTACTAATTAAAATATGGAATGCAGAATTCACCTATTTCTATCATTATCTATAGAGAGCATCATGAAATTTACCTTTGGTCTTGGGATGGTTGTAAAGAATCTAATCAATTATTAGGGTTATTACTTAGGAATAACCTACAAGGTCTCTCCGGTCGGCCTAGGCAGTGAAGTACAGGCAACGCGCGCATGTGGCAGACACTACAAACAACTATGACAGTTTCCCAAGCACTACCTTGAACTGACTTTGCTTACCAGAAATCTGTTTCATCATAATATTACGTCTTAAGATGAAGACTGACTAAAATAAGCACCACACATTAGGTAAATGACGATAAAACAAAGAAGTGCTACCAACTGACTTGCAATATTCTACTTTTTTATTTATCAATTACCCAAAGACCAATTTATATGAGAGTCCTATAGTAATGGCAGATTCCTGCTAGTTCTGTTCTATTCAAAACTCAGAGGACAGTTACTTAATAGGTCTTGGTTACTACTATATTCTCCGAGAATAGGTAGATTGTTCCCGGTTCCTTCTGTATTCCCCGAAAGTGAAAGAATGGTTATGGGTTCTGTATTCTGGCAAATTAAGCATTTAGTCAGTGGTTCCATATTGCCACGTTTCATAGGTTAATCCCTTATCACCTACAATAACACCAAATCGGTAACCGGCCAATAACATTTCCGCATGTGCTATAGAGTTCAAACATATATCTCCACATTTGTGTTGTACTACTAAAAATACTCCCGAATAAATTTTGACCTACTGACCCACTCCAGAATACAAAATTCGATTTTCAAATCAGTAACAGGCTAATAACATTACCAAGTGTACTGTAGAGAGCATCTAGCTCAATCATTGTCATCCACCAGTCGAAATACAATTAATTGTAATTTCACCTACTAATCCACTTCCACCTTAGAAAAGTCAGAACTTGCCTTAGAAATTAGTAACTGACCAATACCATTTTCCACGTGTACTGCAATGGATAAATGAGTGAACTAACGTCTTTTACTAATCAAATTACACTTGAATATAATTTGGCCTACTGCCATAATTGCCCCATAGAATCTATTAACCGGCAAATAATATTTTCCACGTGTACCACAGAGAGCACCTGACTCCACCATTGTCTTATACTATTCAAAATACACCATATATACTTTGACCTTAGATCATAAAGAATACAGAATTCGTCTTTAGTAATAACTGACCAATAACATTTTCCATGTGTACTGTAACGAACATCTGACTCTCAATATTCTCTGTTAGTCAAAGCACAGCCAAGTACGTTCTGACCTACTTACAGGATACACAGTACAAAAAATCCTGTTATGCGTAGGTAAATTAATGAGAAAGCTAACGAAATTCTGGTCTCCAGATCAGCAAGAGTACACTTAGAAAAGTCAACAGAAGTATTAGCACGCAAATGTTACTAGATGGGAACACTAGTGGTTCTTGGAAAATCATGGTCAGTCAAACAAGTAACTACATTTAATAGGAAGCAGTTAAAGCTCAATTGATTGTTTGACTAAATTTGCTACTTTTGCTTATAGAATGATTTTTTGTAGAGTTTTCTAGGCAAACTAGGCAAACTCATAGTAAAAGACCTGAAATCTGCATGTCCATATATTGCAACACTACATTACCAGGTAATTCTGCATGTGATTTTGTCTTTATTCGTTCCCCAAATCTTATCAAAATTCTGATTCGGCTAATCAAGCTAAAGAAGTAAAGGAACGGTAAACCAGTCGAGATTTTAGACAAAGTTGCCCGAATCCAAAGTTGTTGACTCTAGATGGTAATCCGGATTTGAAGCTGGAACGTCTTTATGATGTTGACATTACATACAACTTGGAGATACAGATGTCTTGTAATCAGAAGCAGTCATGTGTAAACTAGAAATATATGCGTAATAAGTAATGAACCAGTTGAACCAGTGCTCTTAGGAAAAATATGAATACGTACGTGAAACAATATTACAACTATGGGTCGGTATTCTAGTGAATCAGACAGTGAGTGGAGGAGACGACGAAGAAGCAGGTAAGCTGGGAATGTGATTTACTTTAATAACGCCTCTTTATTAACTTATTGAATCTCAGAATTATTTTCGAGATTTAATGAGGAGAATGCGTAAGTCGAAGAGTATAATTTGTTCAATTCTATCACATGATGATAATAACAAAGTGGGTACTTTGCCAATGAATCGGCACTAGAGAGAATTGGAATTTTGCCGGTTTCCTTTCCTTGCGTTATCTTCCTGCTGAATCGCTTGATTTCAACTAATGATTTATATGAGGTTTAGGATTATGATATTTGTTGAGGTAGACTAGGGTTGGGGTTAGGTAATGGTGAACGGTTTAACTTCTTAACCCAACCCTTACCCTTCCTATCAAGATGACTGTTACTATTATTGGTGGACAAAAATTGTTCTGACTGAATAGAATTGTTATTTTCATGAATTTACGCATTTGCAATAACATTATGTGAAAAGTTGATCAAGAAAAAGATGTATGAAACTAAATATTAAAGAAAAAGATACAGTTGTTTGGAATCAGATTGTGGAAACATTTTGTGTATGGCAGTGAACTGAATGGAGACTCTGTGCAAAATGAAAAAAAAAGTGATTTGATTGGCATGGAAGTTTTTACCTTATATACTCACTTATAAGTCTACCTCATGTATAGGTCGACCCTTGATTTTTGGCCAAGATATCATTAATCTATATGCCTCATGGTTAGGTCGACCCAAGTTTTTGAGGGTAATGGAACAACATATTTTATGGCATATAAAACTTATTTCAGAAAATCCTCTAAAAAGCACACTCTGCTTCCTATAAACTGAGGATTGCTGAGCCTGAAACACCAAGCGCTGAAGGCAAATTGTTTACCATTTATTATTATGGTACTTTATATGGAAACACAGGTAGTTTCATCAGAAATATTGTATTTTTCCATTCAAATATTTATTCAAGTCAGTTAGGGTAGAATGTTACTGTAATAGTAATCTTTTAGCTGAAAATTATTAGAAAAGCGATTACGATAACATCTTTTGAATAGCAAAAGAAAGCGAGTCGATTGTTTTTGGTAAGATATTATCCTACTTTCCACTTTTGATAAGTATGTCATTTCAGCAAAAATATTACATTTCCGTGAATATATATCAGACACAGTATGAATCGAATATCATTGTAATAAAACAGTATTTTAACCGAAAACTTTTAAGATGATTAACATCACTCGAACATCGGAAGGTTAGGTAGTCTTTTGTTTTTGTCATGTATTTCATCCTATTTTACACTGAAATACATCAATTTTCAGCAAAGCTACTATATATTTCGATATATTCATTGAAGCACAGTTAAGGTAAAATAGCCTTTTGATGTAACAGTTTTTTAACTGAAAACTGTTCGGAAAACATGTACCATTTAGCTGGAATGGCAGAGCCCTAGTTGTGGAAGCGGAGGCCCTGCTTTTGCATTAGTCCTTCGTAAGCAGCCTTTAATGATATGTTGAAATTGTGTTTATACTCTCATTGTCTTACCTCTTCTTTTCCAGAAATATGGCAAGCTTTTATGTAATAAAATGTTACAGCATTTTGTTACTAATTGGTACATATTTTACATTTCCATTGTTTACTGGCATTAGCTGGTAAATATTTTTCACATCTGAAGCTAAAAGTTGCTCCTAGCCCTTCCCGTCATGCACAGATTTCAACCTAATGAAACTATTATCTATGCATAGGTCGATCCCCTATTTTTTTGCCTAAAAAGCTTGGCCTTAAAAATATGAATTATACATGAGTAATTACAGTATTTCACTTTAAGTCACTATATGCCCAATGTATTGAGGATATTCATGAATAGGTTGAGAGGTTTGTGCCCTTAACCTGAGCCATGGAAGTGGGAACAAAGGTGATGATGATAGTAAGCGTACTATTAGTATGGTCTTTGAATTATGGACAACAGGGTTTATAAACAGGTCTCGCAGTAGCAGCAGCACAAGTTCAAGAAGTCGCCATCGTCGTCATAAGAAGTCACGGAGACACAGAAGACACTCTTCTAGTTGTTCCCCTAGTCGCTCCCGGAGTGCATCACTAAGTCGTAGGTCAGTTGAATAGAATTACTTTAGGGTAGAGATCCATAGTGATATTAAATGTGCTGATGGATCTATATATTAAAAATATTTGATCCAGTAAGATGTCAAAGGCAACTGATATAATGGAGTGACTGTTTACAGCAGTCAGTGAAAATTGTATAAATGACCATTTCCACTGTATGGGGAAATAATATGAAATACTCTTTTAACATATGTGGCATGTGATAAGTTGTATTTGCCGTCTCCAGATTATTGTGGGATGGTTTAGATTTGTATGAATTTTCCTCATTACTTTCTGGCAACAGAAAGTGGTTTGTTAGGGTTTTTGTTGTTGTTAGAAGCCCTTTAACACCAGCTTCATAAAATAAGAAATGTATGTAGTTAAGCTAGGAACAGGGGCATTGATGGAGATGGATTAGGACAACCCCACTACCCAAGCAAAGTAAGAGCTAAATCTTTTTTAAAGAGCTAAATCTTGTTTAAGTGTTGACATACACTCATAATGAATGTTCTTGAATTTACAGGCTGTTACCAATAGTGATACAGTTGGGGCCAACTGTAGATGTTTGTACTCACTGAGTTGGTGATTTATTGAAGTCCAGAGTGGACTGACCTAATTAGTACCAATCCTGAGCCTACATTATTAGTAGGCTCTTGAAGTTTTTCACTGTTATTTTAGCATGAATTTAAGTTAGTTAAGGCCATGTATTGTACCTGGGAGCCTAAGTTAGTCAGGGTTAGGGGCATTGAGTAGGGATGCTGAATGGGATATTATATGTTCAGATTAGTGCACTGTATTGCACATGATGATGAAGACATTGCTTTAGTAGCAGGGTCTTAGAAGATAGTGTTCGTGCAGTGATGCTAGAAAGTTTGTGGAAACACCCCTATATCAGATTTTGGCCATGCCCATCAACTTCACTTGCTACCATGGTATAGCTAGATTCATGTTGAATGATGGTTGTAGTGTTGAAGATTTGTGGTAGTATTATTGAATATAGCAGGAGGAGAGATAGCTCATGAAGGAGATGAAGAGATTCAATGAGTGAATTGTTTGGTCCAGAGATGTTTCATACAAAGATGCCAGGGGTTTCATATTGGTTTTGTGTAATGGGTGCATTTTTAGTGTGAGGGTGGAGCTGTAACTAGAGATGATAATCTTTTATAATTATATTAATATGTTAAGGGAAAATCAAGAAGTTCTTACATGGATTGGAGATCCTTATTCACATTAGCGTACTGTACTCAAGAATATGTGAGTGCAAAGTGCTGGGTCTTATGCACTTGATATCCCATATACAAGTGGGAATGGAATTAAGAATGATGGATACATACACAGATAGGCTTACTGTATTGTTGTATTATTGTAATTGAAAAACATTTTTGATGAAAGTATGTTTATATCTTTTATAGGTATTATTTGTTTAATCATTTTGTATCTTAATTTTCAAGATTGGCTGTGTTTTGTGTGTACATCACCAGTTTAGTACCTGCTTTTATGTGCATTAAATATCAACTTTTGAATTTATTGTATATCAATTACCTTTCAACCTTGTATGCTGAATAGGTCCCGTTCTATAAGTCGTGATTGGCATAGGCGCCGTCGCAGCCCTTCCCGTTCCCGGTCAAGATCAAGGGACAGGTCCAGCCGCAAGCATAAAAAGTCAAAGCACAAGCATAGAAGGCGCAGTTCCAGGTAGAATTCACTCCTTTATTGAAAATTTACATGGCCAGTAACAGTACCTAAAACATATTACAAAAGGTCTATGAAGTAATTCAGCGTTAACACAGATAAAGATGCCTTTTTTCTTCAGCTGAGAGAAAGAGGAACATCTTATGGTTATACATTCTCATACTCATGATATCCAAGAATTTTTAATGAGATAAGTAGAGGAAAAGAATTTGCCATAATTGTATGTTTGGATAGATGTGAATTGTTTAGCAGTTTCTGATTATGGTATTTATGTTATCCTCATTTTTAATATTTTGTTGTTGATCTAATTGATGTTTTTTCTCAGTTCTGATTCTGATCGTAGTGAAAAGTATACAAAATCGAGGTCAGCTAGGAGCAGCCAGGATCGTGACCGCAGTAGCAGAGGTTCTACCAGGGATCGTGACAGGAGAGATAGAGAAAAAGATAAAGAAAAAGATAGAGAGAAAGAGAGAGAAAAAGAGAAGGAAAGAGACAAAGAAAAAGAGAGAGCTCTTAGTCCTATATCTGAAGAAACTAAGAGTGCTAAGAAACAAGGTACAGCATTGGAAATTTATTTTTGGTTTTTGTATCCTTTACATGTCTGACAGGAGAGTGAATCATGCAGAATGATACACAATGTTTTGTGCACATATGTGAACTTGACCATGAAATGTGGAAGTAATGATCTTTTAATGAAAGACAGCATAATTTCCATAGAATAGAAAACCAGAATATATAATAGATTGGTCAGTTAATGGTAAGTTACATAGTGCTCACTAAAGATTGGTCAAGTTTATGTGAATGTGCCAATTTTATTACATATTGGCTTGGCTAATGATGAATTAGCATCATCCCTTTCAGGAATTAGCATGTCCAGCTGTAGGCAACAAATGGCTGGCTTTTCAGATTCACTTGATTGACCAATACACTAACATCTCACCATGAAGAAGGAAACATTTTTATTTAGTGAGGAGACTGTTTTTAGTATAGATGTGTAGATAATTCTGTTACCTAGAATCATATCATTCAAGGGAAAATCGAATAGATTTTATAGGCTGAAGCACTCTGCAGTTTTACAAGTGTTTCAGTCTCCTTAAGCTCTAAGTGTTGAAAGCTTCAGAAGTGTTTCAGATTACATTCCCTCGTTCATTAATCTTCAGTTTCAGTGTCACTTGCAAGCATTATGAACAGTTCATTCTTGTACTTTCATAGGTTCTTACTTTGTAAAAGCTTGTCAAGTCTCATAGGAGTAAGTTTGTCATCAATATGGAATAAAACCAAGACCCTTTCATTTACAAAGAGGTCTGGGAGAATTAGGAATAGATTAGTAAACCAGGTTGGAAGACTCTAATGCCATGGCCACCCCCATGAGGGAGGTGTGAACAGGCATCAGAGATATAGATAGATTGGACCAGAGTCCTGGTGGATAATCTCTGAATTTTTTATGTTGAAGACTCCTGTCAAGGACAAAAGTCTACTTCAAGGCTGGGCCTTAATTGAATTATGGAGGTTAATAAAAAGGAAAAAGAATAGATAAGGGAAAGTATTTATGAATTTTGGAAGTATATCATGAATTTTACCTTTATGTACAGAAGGCTTTGTTATAAAAAGTATATACAATAGGTTCTTTAGTAAATTGTAACTTTATGTTATAAATTGTAATGATTAAGAGATGTTCTAGATTAGGCCAGCATCCTATGCATTAGGCTGTACATCTCATAACTAACAGTACTGAAATTCTTTGTATATTTCTTACATTTCAGAAATGTCTGAGTCTGAGAAAATAGCATTTTCACGGACAATAGAGGAAATTTCAGAAGATGGATTTGTTCAGCAGACCTTCAAGTCTAGCCGTGGTGAGAAAGCCCAAAAGAACCAAGCTGAGAACAAAAATGGAGAAGAGTTCAATTTTGGGACACAGGCTGAGTTGTCTGCAAAGGCTGGAAAATTCATCCCTCTTAGTGATGATAGTCTTTTCAGTCCACACGTAAGTTTTTTTCCATACTTGATTGCCACTTTCCACATTGGTGAGGTAGTGCCAGGAACAGATGAAGAAAGGCCACATCTGCTTATATCCATGTCATGTGTAATGCACAGAAACCACAGCTTCCTATTAACAACCAGGCCCCACAGACCTTTCCATGGTTTACCCCCAGATGCTTTACATGGTCTGGTTCAGTCTATTGACAGCATGTTGACCCTGCACAGCACATCATTCCACTTCACTCTAGCCTGTGTGCACCTTTCACTCTCCTGCATGTTGAGGCCCTGTTTGCTCAAAATCTTTTTCACTCCATACTTTTGGGATAGAGGAGAAAATACTTCCCACATATTCCCTGCATGTTTTAGAAGGCAACTAAAAGGAGAGGGAGCAGGGAGCTAGAAATCCTCCCATCCCGTTCTTTGATTTTCCAAAAGAAGGAACAGAGAAGGTGGCCAAGTGAGGATATTCCCTGTAAGGCTCAGTCCTCTGTTCGTAACGCTACCTTGCTAACACGGGAAAGGGCGAATGTGTATGAAAAAAAAAGTTTCTAATATGTTCTCCCTGTTGTCCTTGTTCCATCCACCTCTGACACATAAATCCTCTTTCTTAACCTTTCCTCACTCATTGTCCTCCATATGTCCAAACCATTTCAGCACACCCTCTTCAGCAGTCTCAGCCATGCTCATTTTATCAGGCATCTCTCTCCTTCTTTCATTAATTACTCCATCAAATCACCTTACACCACATATTGTCCTCAAACATTTCATTTCCAGTACATCCATTCTCCTTCATACAACATTATCTATTGCCTATGCCTCACATCTGCATAATGTTGTTGGGACAACTATTCCTTCAAACATATCCATTTTTGCCCTCCTAGATAATGTTCTATCTTTTCACACTTCTTCAGTAATTGGCAACAATAGATTGTCTCAGTACTGAAGTCCTCCTTTAAGCAAAAACAGAAGCAATTAATGATTAGACGTCACTAAGTTAAGAGAATTAACATTTATGTTAAGAGTGAATTTGGTAATGATAATGAAAGAATACTTTACATGTTTGGGGATGCAGTAGTTTATGACATTAAAAATTGTCCAGGAAAGTATCAGGGAGTTTACAGTAAACATTGGATGTGCCATCATTAAGCGAGATGCAATTTACTAAAAGTGACTCAGAAAGGGTAAACTCATGAGGACAAGCACTTAGATTGTGCAGTGAACATGGAGGCCCCCATTTTTATAGCATTATTGTATAATGTCTGATGAATATTTGATTAAAGATTTTCATTTGTTGTTCACCATTTCCATGTTTTTTGCTCTCAGTGGATTGATACTTCATTCCATCTAGTCATACCACTTTCTCCTTTCACATAACTCATTTTCATTACCTGGATTTCTGACCTCTGTGACTAACCCCATGTCCATTTTTCAGCTGTATAGGTCAGGATCAGGAGGACTCTGCTGTCCCCAGATGCTTTTAACATAGTTTAGCGCACTTTCTTTTCTTGTTGTATAGGGCTTTGCAAAATCTGTACTTCACTCTTTTTCCTTTCAAACTCTATTGCTTTTCTTTTAATACAACATGGTTGAATCGGTGATTGAAATCATAAAGCATTATGAGTAACCAAATTTTTGTATTGAATATTCAGTATTCTGTTTTGCACCTCAATGATTAGTTTTGACATGTGTTTTCATGTTTTGTTTATTAAGAAACTCAACCTAATTCTGACAGATGAAAATATCCTTTCAGCTTTTTGGAGATCCTGAGGAGCGAGAAGAGAAATATCTGCGAAGGATTTTTTCACTTCGTCAGAAAGCTTTGCTTGGGGAGCCAATCTGAAGCTTTGGATGGTGTGAAGATAGTGGAGAAAACAACATCTTGAACAGGTAGTGGGACTAAAGTTGAATGTCTGAGAATGTTAACAGTATCTTATCCATAATGTGTCCCTTTTATTATGATAATATTTTCTGTATATGGTTCTGTAAGAATTCAAATTATTCATCTTTATTGTCAGATGGGTTATTCAGAGCTTAGTCTTAAGAGGAAAATTTCATGTATTACTTCAAAGGTTTATTATGTTCATTTCCCTGAATATTTATATGTAGTGAATTTTTTAGAAGTTTTTTTAATTCAATTTTGGATTCATATCCCAGATTTACTTGTGATGTTACAAGTATTGGTCAGTTAACATTCCATTAAACATCATTAAAGCAAGGTTGCTCATGCAGGTTCTCTTTCAGACACCATGATCTAAACTCATCTCAGCACCTTACTTTTAAAGACACACCTCTTTTACATTAACTCTAATCCATCTCTCACTTTTTTCAGCTTACATATTTTAGCAATTTTCCCAACATTCATTGTTTTGATGTGGCTGTATTATGTCTTGATGAATCACTGCCTGAACATTATCTTTCAAGTTACCTCATCCTGCACCAGACTGTACTTCACTTCTCATATATATTTTTTTTATTTTTATTTTTTTATTTTTATTTTGCTTTGTTACTGTCTCCTGTGTCAGCGAGGTAGTGCAAGGAAACAGACGAAAGAATGGCCCAACCCACCCACATACACATGTATATACATACACGTCCACACCCGCAAATATACAAACCTATACATCTCAATGTATACATATATATACCCACACAGACATATACATATATACCCATGTACATAATTCATACTGTCTGTCTTCATTCATTCCCATCGCCATCCCGCCACACATGGAATAACAACACCCTCCCCCCTCATGTGTGCGGCCCAACCCTCCCACATACACATGTATATACATACACATCCACACACGCCTTACATCCTCGATAGAAACTTTTCACTGCTTCTAACAACTTGCCTCTCCCACCATATATTCTTAGTACCTTCCACAGAGCATACCTGTACATCTCCATGTATACATATATATACACGCACAGACATATACATATATACACATGCACATAATTCACTCTGTCTGCCTTTATTTATTCTCATCGGCACCCCGCCACACATGAAAATAACCACCCCCTCCCGCCAAAAGTGCGCGAGGTAGCACTAGGAAAAGACAACAAAGGCCACTTTCGTTCACATTCAGTCTCTAGCTGTCATGTAATAATGCACCGAAACCACAGCTCCCTTCCTACATCCATATATGTATTTTATTTATTTATTTTATGTTTTTTATTATACTTGATTGCCATTTCCCACATCAGCGAGGCAGCGCCAGGATACAGATGAAGAAAGACCCATCCACTCATATACACACATATGTACATACACATGGGAAAGAATATATATGTGTCAGAGGTGGAGGGAACAAGGAGAAGCAGGAGACCAAATTGGGGGTGGAAGGATGGAATGAAAAAGATTTTGAGCGATCGGGGCTTGAACATACAGGAGGGTGAGAGGCGTGCAAGGAATAGAGTGAATTAGAATGACATTGTATACAGAGATTGACGTGTTGTCAGTGGACTGAACCAGGGTATGTGAAATGTCTGAGGTAAACCATGGAAAGGTCTTTGGGGCCTGGATGTGGATAGGGAGCTGTGGTTTCGGTGCATTACACACGACAGCTAGGGACTGAGTGTGAACCAATGTGGCCTTTTTTGTCTGTTTTCCTGTTGCTACCTCACTGAAGCAGGGGATAGTGATGCTGTTTCTTGTGGGACGGAGTAGCACCTGAAATGGATGGAGGCAAGCAAGTATGAATTTATAAATGTTTATATATGTATATGTCCTGTGTATGTATATGTGTATATGTTGATTTTTTTATGTATAAGTGGTGTATGGGCATTTATGCATACATTTATGTGTATATGAGTAGGTGGGCCATTCTTCATCTGTTTCCTGGCACTACCTCACTAATGCAGGAAACAGCAATCAAGTATAATAAATGAAAATTTGAATATATATTTTATTTTATTATGTTTTATACATAATCGCTGTTTCATGTGTCAGAGAGGTAGCGCCAGGAAACAGATGAAAAATGGCCCATCCACTCATATACACGCATATGTACATAAACTCCCTTATATGCACTTATACATATTTATATATGTCAACATATACATACATATACATACACACACATGGACATATACATATATACAAATTTACATATTCATTCTTGCTTGGCTTCATCCATTCCCATTGCTACCCCACCCCACAGGAAACAGCATTGCTACCCCTGCTTCAGCTAGATAGTGCCAGGAAAACAGACAAAAAAAAGGCCACCGTCATTCACACGTAATGTCTAGCTGTCATGTGTAATGCACAGAAACCACAGCTCCCTATCCACATCCAGGCCCCACAGACCTTTCCATAGTTTACCCCAGACACTTCACATGCTTAGTTCAGTCCATTTTTTCATACATATTCGCATTTCCCGTGTTAGTGAAGCTGCGTTAAGAACAGAGGCCTGAGCCTTAGAGGGAATATCCTCACTTGGCCCTCTTCTCTGTTCCTTCTTTTGGAAAATATAAAACAGGAGGGGAGGATTTCCAGCCCCTTGCGCCCTCCCTTTAGTTGCCTTCTACGAGTGGGAAGTATTCTTTATCCCCCATAATAATACTCTTCATACTTGTTTGCTATTTCCCTTGTTAGTGAGGTAGTGCCAGGAACATTGAAGGGCCTCATTTATTCACATGTATTTTCTAGCTGTAACGTGTAATGCAGTGAAATCACAGCCCATAACTACCAGTGGGCCTTACAGACATTTCTGTGGTTTCCCTCAACTGTTTCATATTTTCAGCTTCTGTCCATTAACAGCATGTAACCCCCCTTTATACCACGAAATTCCAATTCACTCTATCCCATGCATGCCATTCACCCTCTTGCATATTTAGGCCCAGCTTACCAAAATCTTTTTCACTCTATTCTTCCATCTCCAATTCGGTCTCCCCTTTCTTGTCCCTTCTGTGTCTGACTCATATATCCACTTTGTGAACCTCTCACTCATTCTCTCCATATGTCACATGCATTTTGTATAATGCTATTAATAATAAATTTAAGGTTAGCATTAAGCTACTTAGGAATGGTTACTTCATAATTCATGAAATGTTTTTTATATTCATGCACCTTTTCATCAGTAAAGAAAACCACATTCTTGCTTGCTAGGCAAAACCCAAAAGATATGAATTGTTTTTTGGAAGTGATGAATGACCATTCAAGGGAACCCCAACTTTTTCCATGACTTCCTTAGAACATAAGCCTATAAAATTTCATGTCTGCATGTGTGTGTTGCATTTTACATATACATGAAACTATTAAAACAGAATGATGCAGTTAGAAAGATGTTAAAAATTAGGAAATTTCACTATTCTTCTCTGAAATGAGAAAATTTTGGTTGTGTAATTATTACCAGGCAGATTGAAAGTTGAGAATGCTTATTAGATGTCAGTCTTTGGACTTATAAAGTCATGCCAAGTGAAAAAATTATATTGACAATATAACACAAGAATTTTATAAAGGATGGATTAGGTTCATAAGAAAAAATGCATATAGAAAATCCTTATAAAAAATTTTATTACATAAAAATCTTACACATTTCAAGATTTGCACTAATACTGCATCACAGGGACCCTGCACGGGTGTACAGGATTTGATTATTCCTAAATTTTGATTAAAATAAAATGTTTATGGGCTTATGGAGTTATAAATTTACCAGTGAAAGCAATATCCATGTTATTCTTATATTAGCTAAGAAGACCAATTTAGCCAAACATTATCTTGCTGAAGTTCTCAACTGGTTTCTCTCACTGATGTCCTCCAGGTATGTTGTTTTGCAGTTACCTGTATAAGATTAAAGTTGCAGTTCTCTGGATCAAATAATGGCCTCATGTTAATGAATGGCATGAGCATCCCTTTTGCATAATTACTGTAGATACCTTTAAATATTAACACTAAAATCTAAGTTAAAGAAGGAAGTGAAAAAGCCTGAATGAGGGCTGTATAATTAAGAAGTAATATCCATTAAAAAAGGTTACCCTTCACATAGCACAGGGTAGGAAAAGACAAGCCACCTGAGAAGATAGACTAAACGTTATGAGAAAGCGAAAAGTTAGTGGCACTGACAGACATGAAAAAGTATATTTAACTATATATGACAATTAGAAATGAAGTCTAATCCAGAGAGATATGGAAAAGTTTACTTGCTTTAGAAATGTGAACAATATGACACACACAAATATTTTGTTTTAAGCAAGAGACCAATTTGGAAAATTTTTACGAACAATTGATTTTGTTCGTGTTTTGTCTATAAAGTGTGATGCCAACAATGAAACATGACAACCCCGCAAGAAAAGGTGCAATTTGTGATGTATTTATAGACACCAAAGTTATTACCCTGATGCAGTGTAACAGCTGCACATTGTACCAAAAAGTTTCCCCAATTTGCAGTGGTATTCATGAATGGCATTGCAAATTCATATCAGCAGGAAATCAATTGGGAATACCTCTAGGGGGCTTCAGATTTTTTACCAGTTGAATGCCAATTATGGTATGATTAAAGCCTGAATGGCATTAAACTAACATCTGGTATGAATGTGGTGTGATTAGTGCATGGTGTTAACTCAAAATTCCTCCTATTTCTTTCAGTCTGCCATTTTTTGTTTTAATTTTCTAACTGTGCACGTATGCTAAGGCAATCCTCATACTCTTTCAACATATTTAAAGTGGTGTAAGGGTGATCGCTTTATTCACATAACAGTTAAACCAAAAGATGTATTTGGTTAGCAAATGTTCAGTTTTGCTGTTGGGTCTTAAACTCTTTCAAGATGAAGAATAGACAGTTATGAAAACATCTGATGAAGGTTCAGCAAGTGCCATCCATCCTAGTTTGTAGGAAGAGATATGCAGTTTGTAGGAAGAGATATGCAGTTCCAACAGTCAGTAACTAGAAAGAATATGGTGAGGTTGAAAGTTTCAGTATTTAGAAGGTACTTTCAACTATCATGGCAGGATAGTGAGAGATTTTATTGCAGGTTGGTTAGTTAATTTTTAGCTTATGAAAGGAACTACTGGTCTTGGATCTTTGAAATATCAGATGTAACAAGATTTACTGGAAGTACCTCATGACAAATTAATATGTGCATCACTAAAATGTAGATTTTCAATTATAAAATGAATTGAGTGAAAACATTTGCTATGTATTACATGACAACTGAATGTGATGTTTGGACAAACAGTAATGATAAGATTTTATATGAAGAGAATAATTGATGAAGTAAAATAGAAAACACCAAGGCAACGTGAAAATGACAAGAGAATGAATTGGTTCATGATGACTTTTGTGTTCGAGATGATGGACAGATTCTACATCAAAAAAGATGAGGCAAAAAACAGGTAGAAAAAGAGTGTGAGGGATGTGGAGTTTCAGTGGAAGAATCAACAGTCATGAATTATAGGGAAAGGTTGATGTATGCTAGACTCATCTTAATAATATGGGATCAGAGAACGAAGATTTAGATTAACAGATACGGAATGTCAGAGAAGATGCTCTCAAATTACATGCTGGATAAGAAAAACTGCTATCAATGTGCTGTCACTGGACTGAAACAGGGTATGTGAGGTGTCTGCAGTAAACTATGGAAAGGTCTATGGTGCCAAGCAATGGCCAGGGAGCTGTAGTTTTGGTGCATTACACATGACAGCTAGAGAATGGATGTAAGTGGATGTGTCGTTTCTTCAAGTGTTCCTGGCACTACTTCGCTAATGTGGGAAATGGCTATCAAATATGGAAAAAATAAAAAGAAATAAGCAGAACTTGTTTCTACAAAAAATATATGCTCTAGCCATGTACTCTGTTCTCAGCATTTTGCTTGATTCCTTAAAAAGGCATGAAAGTGATCAAGAAGATGAATAACATGAATGACCAAATCCAAAGCTTTTATCACTGTATTAGTCCTCCAAGAAAAGGCTTTAATTTTGGAAGATTCTGGGCTGTTTAAAGATATCTTTCTTGAGAAAACTCTCCATTATACTTTGACCAGTTACATAAAGACAAAACAAATGGACAGGAAAAAATCTATTCACACTTCTTCATGAACAACTTAACCAATGAAAAATTATGGCAACATCAATGCTCACACATAGAAACTGTCTTCCTCCATGGGCTTGCATATCCAATGCCCTAAGCCAGCACGGGCAAATGCTGTCACAACTGCTTGCTTGCTTGTCTGAAGAAGAGAAGTTAACTGATATATATTCTGTGATAAGAATTACATGTACTAAATTATTTTGCACATACACATATATCTTTTTAGAAAAGATGTTAAGTACTTTTAAAAGTGTGGTGGATGAATGGAGTAAGCTAAATGATGAAACGGAATACTGACAGTATAGTGTACCAAATTCGAAAAGTTGTGATAAATTTCATGATATGGTGTCCAAGAAGTTTAGAGTTTTCTTCCTCATGCTGTATTCAAAATTAGCACACACAAAAAAGAAACAACCTTATATTCTAGGGAATATCAGTGGATTGCACTTTCACATTACGTAATGGATAAAATCTCTTTGTGAAATAAGTGTAGAGTGGTGCTGTTTGTTTATAACACTCCAAGGGAATGCAGTAGTCCTGAACACTTGTACATTAATAACAGTGAAGGAGAAATCAGTACTGTAATGGAAGTAGCAAGACAATCCTTCCTCAGAGATGGCAAAGTTCTGATAACAGAATTTCAATTACTTAAAAATATACTAGGAAAACTTAAGACCTTCAAGGAGACATAGTCATAGAGACATAAGTTCTCTGTGTTGTATACAAGAGAACTTCCTGTATCAGCACATCACTGGTTTTGGTCCTTTACACATGACAGAGTGGATGCATGGAAATGGGCCAGTGTTTGTCTGTTCCTGGTGCTATTTTTTTAAGGAGGGAAATGGCAAGCTGTATATACTAAAAAAAAATGATACACCCAAAGATTTATACTGGCATAAAAAGTCCAACTCACTTGATAACCAGAGGCCAAAGCTTTGATTTCTCCATATGAAAGGCACTTAGCTGCACCTGGATCCACTTCAGTTAAGGTAGGGAGGCCATCAAGAAGTTCAATAAACCTACAAAGGAGTCTTCTCTTACATAATCTGGAGTAGTTTTCTCCATCCTGTCGGCCAGTTATCGCATTAAGGACTTCCAGGTGGTCACCTTCTGTTTTGGATAGGAATTGTCTGAATAAATGTCATGCAACATGAAAATTATATGAATTATTATCATTAATTGATCATGATTAACAAACAGAAGGGGACAAACTTGACCCGTAAGTAAAAGTATTGCTGACCACAATCCCAGTTGACAGAGATGATGGGTGCTTTTTGTGGCTGACGTGATTCAGTCGAGCTACCTTGATTCATTTTTGGCTGGTTTAGCTTGAATGGTGGTGGCAAAGCCTGAACAGTTTGCTCTATTCTTCCACAAATTGCTCTGAAACATAAAAGGATAATGCAAAACTGATCTGAATATTTAGAAACAAAAACAAGACATTCCTTAGGCATGGCAGCTCCATAACATCCCTTCTTGGATGGTTGTTTGCTGAAATCTTCCATTTCCATGGTGGTAAACAAGCAAGAAATAAAAGTCCTTCATAAGAGGGACAAGTGGAGACAATACCACATTCACTTACAAAGATTGCTATTAAAAAGTAGTAGTGTGGTGGAAAGTGAGGAAGTATTGAGACTTGCATTACAGAAAATTTGGCAAAGTAGCTGTAGTGAATGGGACTACAGTAGAGTTAAGAAATGGGTTACAGAGTTTATGATCAGTCAGTCATGTTATTAACCTTTTGTATGGGCAAAGATGAGGTGCTTTACACAATTGAAAAAATTGCTTACCCAGATCAGAATGTTTGCACCTTCAAGAAGTCTTCAGTTACCATTTTGTCGCCAGACACATGAGACTAACCTGCACTCTCCATCACCTTGAATGGTTCCCACCCAACAAGATAGGAGCTATTCTTGATATCACATATGACATGCATGACATTACACCCCAAACCACAAACATCAACAAAAAAGTAGCAAATGAACTATCTGCCAGCAAATATTAGAACCATCCCAGTTCTTGTATAAGATATTCAGCAAGCTGTTTACATCTTATGTGAGGCTAAAACTAGCATACTTTTCTCATATCTGGTCATTGACCATAACAAGGCACAACGAGCTAATAGAGAAGACTCAGAAGATAGTAAGAAAGATAGTACTGGAATTAGAAGAAAAAAGTTAGATGGAAAGGCTAGAGAAAAGTGAGGGGTGACCTGATGACAACCATTAAGATTTTAAATCAGATTGATGACATAGAATGTGAAAGTTCTTTCAGAAATACAGAGACAGAACAAACAGAGATAATAATATGAAATTAAGCAAGACAGTTAAAGATGTGAAGATCTTTAATAGGGTAAGAGTGGTGGATAAATGGAAAATGAATACAGAAATGGCAAATGCAGAAAGCATATAGAAATGTAAAAATCTGCATGAAACAATGTTCACGTATGAAATTCCCTCCCCATACAATAAAATGAGTAATTTATTAGAAGCAAACATACACTAAATAGAATGTGTGCATGTAAAATTTTAAGTGTCTCATAACTCACCTATACATATGTGAAGCACTGTACAGTGATCCTAATACTATGGATTCAAGATAAACAGGTTCTATGAAGTGTGATAAAAGTGCACCTTGTAATCCACCCACATTCCACCGGGCAATTTTATCTGAACATGACATTGTTCGTAATCGTTCTCCTTGAAGCAGTCCATCCCATGTTTGAATACTATCAGCACCAGCCTAAAAAAATTAAAACATTTGTTATGACTTTGAAAAGAATTTGCGTGCAAATCTCCCTAAATATTAAATTTTATATATATATATTATGGATAATACAAGACAAATATACAGATTTACAAAAAGCAATGGTTTTGTAACGGAACAATGGTAGGCTTTTGTCTGCCATATAAATGCTACCATGGATGAAATGGGTTCGCACGTTCTTTACTGATAATTTCTATGTCTAAAGCTATATCACAATACTATTTGGTTGACATTTACATATTATTGGATTCAATATGCTCTCTATAGAATAATATTAACATATTTCAGAGTATATCTTAGTTTTTCATCTAACTGTAAAATCTAGAATTACAAAATCATGGCAAACTGACAAATGAGTGAATGGTATTGGAGCCATGAAACTACTCAGAAAGAAATATGAATGTCCTCTCACATTTAAATGTTTACTTTCCATATTCATCTACTTTACACTTGTTTTTTCACAGACATTTTCAAATTCCTATAAAATTATTCTAACTCTGCCAATGTATAAATATCCTCTTTCACCTCTTCGTATTTTTATTCATTTATGTTTCTCAACATTCAGTTTTATCTCATACATATATGCCATAATTCTGGTAGTAGCATAGTGGATAATGTCAATTCCTGTATATGTCATTGAGGTAAGGTATATATATATATATATATATATTTTTTTTTTTTTTTTTTTTTTTTTTTATACTTTGTCGCTGTCTCCCGCGTTTGCGAGGTAGCGCAAGGAAACAGACGAAAGAAATGGCCCAACCCCCCCCCCCCCATACACATGTACATACACACGTCCACACACGCAAATATACATACCTACACAGCTTTCCATGGTTTACCCCAGACGCTTCACATGCCTTGCTTCAATCCACTGACAGCACGTCAACCCCTGTATACCACATGACTCCAATTCACTCTATTTCTTGCCCTCCTTTCACCCTCCTGCATGTTCAGGCCCCGATCACACAAAATCTTTTTCACTCCATCTTTCCACCTCCAATGGAAAGAATGAGTGAGGAGAGATTGACCAAGAGGATATATGTGTCGGAGGTGGAGGGAACGAGGAGAAGAGGGAGACCAAATTGGAGGTGGAAAGATATATATATATATATATATATTTTTAGCGGTGATGTGAGAAGGAGATGGAATGAGTATTTTGAAGGTTTGTTGAATGTGTCTGATGACGGAGTGGCAGATGTGGGGTGTTTTGGTCGAGGTGGTGTGCAAAGTGAGAGGGTTAGGGAAAGTGATTTGGTAAACAGAGAAGAGGTGGTGGGGGCTTTGCGGAAGATGAAAGCCGGCAAGGCGGCGGGTTTGGATGGTATTGCAGTGGAATTTATTGAAAAGGGGGGTGACTGTATTGTTGACTGGTTGGTAAGGTTATTTAGTGTATGTGTGACTCATGGTGGGGTGCCTGAGGATTGGCGGAATGCGTGCATGGTGCCATTGTACAAAGGCAAGGGGGATAAGAGTGAGTGCTCAAATTACAGAGGTATAAGTTTGTTGAGTATTCCTGGTAAATTATATGGGAGGGTATTGATTGAGAGGGTGAAGGCATGTACGGAGCATCAGATTGGGGAAGAGCAGTGCGGTTTCAGAAGTGGTAGAGGATGTGTGGATCAGGTGTTTGCTTTGAAGAATGTATGTGAGAAATACTTAGAAGAGCGAATGGATTTGTATGTGGCATTTGTGGATCTGGAGAAGGCATATGATAGAGTTGATAGAGATGCTCTGTGGAAGGTATTAAGAATATATGGTGTGGGAGGCAAGTTGTTAGAAGCAGTGAAAAGTTTTTATCGAGGATGTAAGGCATGTGTACGTGTAGGAAGAGAGGAAAGTGATTGGTTCTCAGTGAATGTAGGTTTGCGGCAGGGGTGTGTGATGTCTCCATGGTTGTTTAATTTGTTTATGGATGGGGTTGTTAGGGAGGTAAATGCAAGAGTCCTGGAAAGAGGGGCAAGTATGAAGTCTGTTGGGGATGAGAGAGCTTGGGAAGTGAGTCAGTTGTTGTTCGCTGATGATACAGCGCTGGTGGCTAATTCATGTGAGAAACTGCAGAAGCTGGTGACTGAGTTTGGTAAAGTGTGTGGAAGAAGAAAGTTAAGAGTAAATGTGAATAAGAGCAAGGTTATTAGGTACAGTAGGGGTGAGGGTCAAGTCAATTGGGAGGTGAGTTTGAATGGAGAAAAACTGGAGGAGGTGAAGTGTTTTAGATATCTGGGAGTGGATCTGTCAGCGGATGGAACCATGGAAGCGGAAGTGGATCATAGGGTGGGGGAGGGGGCGAAAATTTTGGGAGCCTTGAAAAATGTGTGGAAGTCGAGAACATTATCTCGGAAAGCAAAAATGGGTATGTTTGAAGGAATAGTGGTTCCAACAATGTTGTATGGTTGCGAGGCGTGGGCTATGGATAGAGATGTGCGCAGGAGGATGGATGTGCTGGAAATGAGATGTTTGAGGACAATGTGTGGTGTGAGGTGGTTTGAGCGAGTGAGTAACGTGAGGGTAAGAGAGATGTGTGGAGGTAAAAAGAGCGTGGTTGGGAGAGCGGAGGAGGGTGTTTTGAGGTGGTTTGGGCACATGGAGAGAATGAGTGGGGAAAGATTGACCAAGGGGATATATGTGTCGGAGGTGGAGGGAACGAGGAGAAGAGGGAGACCAAATTGGAGGTGGAAAGATGGAGTGAGGGAGATTTTGTGTGATCGGGGCCTGAACATGCAGGAGGGTGAAAGGAGGGCAAGGAATAGAGTGAATTGGAGCGATGTGGTATACAGGGGTTGACGTGCTGTCAGTGGATTGAATCAAGGCATGTGAAGCGTCTGGGGTAAACCATGGAAAGCTGTGTAGGTATGTATATTTGCGTGTGTGGACGTATGTACATGTGTATGGGGGGGGGGGGTTGGGCCATTTCTTTCGTCTGTTTCCTTGCGCTACCTCGCAAACGCGGGAGACAGCGACAAAGTATAAAAAAAAAAAAAAAAAAAAATATTTTTATTTTATTATACTTTGTCGCTGTCTCCCGTGTTAGCGAGGTAGCGCAAGGAAATAGACGAAAGAATTTATATATGTATTCCAAAATACTACCCATCCTGAAACTCTCCTTTTTATTTAAAGAGTACATTGATGAGATAGTACTATAAAGCCAAATAATGAATGGTATGATGCTATGAACTTTTGCTGCTAGAGACAGAAAACTATTGATAAAAATGTTTAATGCATACATAGAAGTAAAACTAAGTAATGAACTTTTGCAGCTAGAGACAGAAAACTATTGATGGAAATGTTTAATGCATACATAGAAGTAAAACTAAGTACTACTCTGCTCTATGAGTGCCAATTAACTAGACTGGAATGAACAAACTAGAGAGAATTCAAAATCACTAAACAAACAAAATCAGTGGACTAGAGATTATGAACTTCAGTACCATGAAAGACTGAAAAACACGTGAATTATATGAGCTAGAAGGATGTAGATATGCAAAGAGAAGGTATGAGAAACAATATCCTGAACCTGAAAGCTACTATGCAAGGCAGATAAAGAATGATCAAATTAGATTTAGTACCCTGAAATATACTATTCATGCACCAGATGAATATTTTTGAAAGCTGTAAGAAAATTGGAATGAGTATTTAATGCCATATTTAAAGAACTATAAACACATGGAGTGACTATAGGAACTTTCAAAAACTAGACTAATGGTTGAAGACAACACCAGTTCAGCCTGGGATGGACAATTATGCAAGGGTTGTAGTTGCCAAAAAAACAGCATAATACAACAATCAAGATACCAAATGAGTAATAGGGTGGCAGCTGAGAGACAAATAATAGTTCTAAAAGCAAGCAGTGCAGTGAGCACTGTATGCTAGCCCTGCCATTGTGGCAAGATCTAGTCATAAGTATAGGTAGGGAGATACTGTAAACCCTCATTAGATAGGTAGGTACAAAGGTACTCCAAACCCCCAACTCCCTTTTTTATGACAGCCTAATAATGCTGCTATATCAGTATCAAAGTTTCTTGAAAATCTGATCCACAACAGCATCAACCATAACATTCAACTATCAACCACATGTCTTGGCCTTAGACCCAATCACTCCACTACCAAACTATACACATACCTCACACAACAAATCCTTTTATGGATTCAACCAGTCACAACCACTCTCCTGCACATTACTGTTAATCAATATGCATTCAACACTGTCCCCTGACACATCCTTACATAAAAGATATTCCACACTACCCTCTCTTATGATATATAAAAGAAAAAAGCCAACCAACTTCATAGGTGGCTGCAGTTGTTTCTCTAGCTTTCACCCACTCTTCCTACATGGCCTCTTGACACATCCCACACGCCACAGTTCAAGCCTTCACAATTATATCGCAAGGCCCTATCACTGTACAAACAACAACAAAACAAGCAGCAGTACATGTGACAAATACTTGCTCCTAACAGAATATCTATATCCCAATAAAAATTCACCATCACTTTCCTGACCTGACAGACATTAATCCAATTTCTGTCCTCCCGTAATTCAATAATCAATAATCACTCCAGAAATCTCCAGCCATTCAAATTACTGTGTCTCACATGACACAGGAGACATTCATTCACAATAAATATCAACACACAGGTTGTAAACATACTAAATGCCCTCGGGACACTTATTCTTTACAACCATTTCATCAGCCCCTGGTTATCTACCTTTTCTAAACCAAAAATAACAAAACTACAAACCACACAAAACAGAGTACTTTCGAACAATCGCTGGCTGTTTAGCAGCAACTAACGTTCAGCAACAGCACAATGAAACAAAATTACTACCTATATAATCCTACCTTAACATGCTTGGCACCCAATTTTTCGCAACAGCAATTGACCCCCATAGTATAACCAAGCCCTTTCATAACCAACCTCTAACCAGAAATAAAAAACTCGCATCTCCAAGACCTACACTTGCTGATTCCCCTACCTTAACAAGCACATTATTAACATATACACACAGTTATGTCTTAAGTCTAAGACAACTGCCCTCCCTTCTTAATAACCCTCCATTTACTTGTTTTCATTAAGGAAAATACTTGGTGCAACACACAGTACAGATAAATCTGTTCCATATTTTATATCTGGTGAGACAAAATACAAAATGTTCAAATTTATCTATTCAAGCAACACTTGTCCTGTACATTTTTTTAATGCATAGCAACAGTACAACACTTTCCAGGAATACACAAATGATCATGCTTACCTTAATGGGAATTGTGCCTTCTCCTGATTCAACTTTTGTTCGAAGCAAACCACGACTCTGTCTGTTTGGATGTCTGTCAGTTCTATCAGCTTCTTCTTCATGTGGAGCAAAGATTCTTGCATCACCACATGGAGCAGTGCTTATGTAAAGATGAAATCTGTATTGAGGGCAGACTCTGAATCCTTTTTGGCCCTTTAACTGTTCAAATATAGTATCTGAGGGTGTGCCTGGAAAAAATTAAACACACAAAAGCATTTAGTTGCTTTCCAAGGAAAGAATGTGAGATAGGGATTTTACAAGGAGAGTGTATGATATTACAATTAGGAGGTTGGTGCGAGAGGAAGACCACCTATGATGTAGGGAGATAAAGTGGAAGAATATTGGAGGGAGAGAAATGGTGGAAGAATGCACGGGATGGTGCATGTGAGAGAGGCATGTATGGACAGGGATAAGTGGAGACTCTTTTCCTGTGGCCACACACTTGATGGGAGTTCCCGAAGGGAATGGGAATCAGGACACAGAATAGGACTGAAGCACTACCTATTCATCCTTTGGAGTAAACATGCTGATATCAAACATGGATTGCTTGGAAGCTCTATATTTTGTTCATTTAAGTTATCATAGAGCATCCTCAATACAAGATATAACCTTTATTACAGACAAATAGCTGAAAGCTTAATATCAAATGTTGGATAAAGTTAGTATTTTGAAGAAGTCTTTCCACAATGTTTTGTCATTCTCTTTTACATGGATGAAGCATGCAAGTTACTGGTAACAAAAATTAGCATCTGAAATTTCAAGTAGACTGGATGGTTGACAAATGAATATTTTTCATGGGATCACACATAAGCTGTCACCAGTACATCACAATATCTTGATACAGCTTACCAAGAGCCACTGTCTGAAGACAATGTACATCAAAGAGAAAAAGATACTGAAGAAAATTAATACAAACCTTTTTTATAAGATACTGCAAATCTTTGCAGCTGTACATAAAGGAAATGAAGAAGGCATCTACGGGCCACAACTTCAGCATGGCAGTCATTTATGCACTGGCCTTGAAGACTTAGATGTTCACCATTGATGCACTTAGTTCCAGTTGCTATGCATATCACCTAAAGAGAGATGAAAGCAAATATTACGATCTTTTCTTTCCCAAGGTAAATGCAATGCAATACTGCTTAACCCTTTTTTGAGCAGTCACAGGCCCATGTCCTGGAGCATTCCTTCTTGAAATAACACTGATCCCTCCGTCTTGAGAGGTGGAAATACAAGGTTCAGAACAATTTTAGCCATGCACATGCCAGGACTCCATTTATGACAGGACTTTTTGTCTGAAACCATATAAATGATGGCAGCTATAAAAACTTGAAATAACTACAAGAGACAGACATACTATCTGTAAAGCACACATTTACTACTCCATCCTCCATCATGAACAACTGCTCCCATATGGGTACCTACTACTAAAACTCAGCCAATATTGTTAACAATAAGAAAGAAATAACAGAGTTGTAAGCTTGAGGAATTTTGCAATAATGTTTATTTCAAGAAAAATATATATGTATTTTTCCAACAGATGCTTCCTTCTCATTCATAGCAATTCTGAGTTTAGTCTTCTGGTATGTCAGGAAAAAATAAGTACTGGCCCTTATTGCTGAGTGTCATGCTTGTGTACCTGGAACACACTATTTATAAAGCAAACCAATATCATTAGAGAACTAATATTATAAGTATGGGTTATATTCCTTGGGGCAAATTTTTTTTCACAATTTCCTCATACAGATGGACTTGAACCAAGCTTTAATTAAATTTTTAAGAGATGATCTCAATGGTATTTCATGAGATATACTAAAAGCATGCTTATTTTACAAAAGTCATCTAAAGAGAACAGACCTTTATATCCTTGAGATCCTTTTCATTAGTCATCACAATCCCTGCAAGGACCTTTCTTTTGGCAAGAGTTGGATTATCTGAAGTTAATTCTGAAAACTTGTCACAAACCAGCCTGTAAGATTTACAATTAGATATGAAATTCGAGCAAGCTTTATATCAGTTAAAGAATAATCTTTTGGTAAAGACTCCATAAAAGTAACAGGGACAAAAGTAAGTATTCAAATTATCAGTCCCAAAGTAATCATAAAATAGTCTACCTATTTATGTATATTTATCATTATTACTCTATCTCTTCTGCCAGTTTCTTGGGGTACATGATTATGTAAAACCTTGAAAACCACTCATATACATCCTAAGCTATTGCTCAGTTGCTTAGAATGAAATGTAAAATTTCACACATGAAAGAGTTCTTTTACTTTTCTATTTTGCATGTTAAGTTGATTCCTCATGTGAAAGCATCTCCATTCACACCACTTCTATACTTCAAATGCATCCATTGTGACTCCCAGTTATTCCTATGGCATTTTCATATGAAATATTCCTTGGACCAATCAGTCCTTTCATGGCATTAATCCATCTCTTCCATGTTCTACTTACCACATCTTTGACTGTATTACTGTACTTTGTACCTTCTTGCCATGTGTTCTGCATGATCATACCAACTGAAAAAGTCTTTCATCCAAGTGTCTTTGTAATAATTTTTATATTTAATTTTTCACAAACTATCCACTTAATTCAAGTCACACACCTCTACTATTCTTATCTTTTAACATATCCTGACCAATATTACCTTGGTTTTTACATCCACTGATCAGAGTAGAGACAAGTACTCCTTCAGGCAAGCTTCTTGTATGCACTAAACTTCAATCTTTTCCATTTACTTGAATTTTCAGTGCAACTTTAATTCAAACCTAACATGTCTTACTCCCCTACATCTTCCATTCATTGCCTATTCCCTTCACGTCTCACTTATCCATACAGACATACATATCTTATTCAAAGCTGCCAAAAGTTCTCCACTTTCATCTGAAGCCACATTCACCTTTAGTGGTGAATACTCACAGAACTGGGTCCCCAATCCTACAGGTATTCAGACAGGGCAGGGATGCCTAAATCCCTAGAGAAGACTAACTACCCTGTTCCCCTATAAACCAGTCATACAGGAAAATCCATAAAATTAGAGAATATACATTTTATCATAAAATTAATCATTCAAATGTAGTAATTTCTGGCTGATTAAGCCAAGTAACATACTTACTTGGCAATATTGTCAGCTAAAGTTTGTGGCATGTGAATATTTGGCATGTCCGAGATAGGCACATGGTGGAGTAAAGTTGATGGTGTGGAAGCAGTGACTCCATATAACTTGCTTAATGCCTGTCGAGCAGCTGCTGCTTTTGCTAACTTCTTACTGTTACCTGTGGACCATTTGATAACCATATTATTGAATCAGTGAATGTGGACTCAAGATTCTTATAAGTATGAAGAGTCAAGCATTCTCTTCAAGTGCTTATATTGCTCAGAGGTCCATACCTATCTATCTATGTACCATCATTAACTCATTCCCAGTTTTCATGGGATAGATCAGACAGGAAAGAGAAGAAAGAAATACTGATTTCAAGTCTTCTAATGGTTGTGGATATACATAGTGCAATGTAGCGCTAATTTAAAATTTACGAAAAAGATAAATGACATATATTACTTAGCAACAATGAATACTTCATCTACATAGCTTGGGTTCTAAATCATGTTTGTCCAGTGCCTGACTTAATACAGAGTTATAATAAATATTTATTCTGTGTCAAGTTATGTTGAAGGTTCCATGGACAAAAGCTCTCATCCAGGCTAGGCCTATGATGAAACATAGAAGGGATAAGGACATTTAGGAGGGACAAGAGCAAAGAAATACTCATCTAAGGGATTTTGTTAAGTGAATAACCTGCCTTCTAAAATGAGGCAGGTCATAGCTATCAGGAAAACATAAGGTAACGAGTTCTAAAATTTAGTTTAGTGAAAGAAAGATATTGTAATGGCCTACCTTTCAGCTGCTTGGGGCTAATGGCCATAGGGTAATCATTGACACAAAGCTTGCCGAGTATTACATGGTTTAGCACAACAGGTACCCATTTCTCATTAACAAAAACTTAGTAATATATAAAGGAGATGGAAAAATGACCAACTCTGCAGGATAGGCCAAGTATTTAAGTTTTAATATCAGATAGGGAGAGCAGCAGGGATTAACTGCTCTTCAACTTGTTTCTGTCAAGCTTAAATCACCCAAGATATGAAAGTAGTATTCAGCCATTCATAATTACCTCAGAAACAATTTCTGTGAAAGAATCCTGGTACTACCCAGGACCTTTCTAAAGATTCTTGCAGCCCAAGGCTGCCCTACTTCCAGTAGCAGGGAAATGTAGACTCCTTTGGAGTGAAGTGAGAAGTTCTTTGACAAGACTGTACTTCCAGTGATATAGCCCAGCCAAAGGTGACTTTTCACATGCAATGTAAGCACAAGCAGGCAGAGTCTGGTAACACCTGAAAGTAGTGTTCAATACTCTTTATCATAGAAAGATGAATCAGTCCTTTGCAATATTAAAGAAAGCCATTAGAGTTGAAGAATCTCTAGCATCTGAAGAAGAATTCATTTCTTATAAATATACTCATCTAATTGTGTGATGTGGATATTCCAAGATAGGTTTGATTACATAGCTATCAAAGGAGATAAAAAGCTGGGTGCAGTTTTGGAACAGGTAAAAGGAAGAATTGAGTTTTAGAGGCATCTATATGCATGCATTGATAGTTACTTCATGCATCATCTTGTCTGTTGGATATATATATTATTTGTATTTGTATTATACTTCGTTGCTGTCTCCCACGTTAGCGAGGTAGCACAAGGAAACAGACGAAAGAATGGCCCAACCCACCCACATACACATGTATATACATACACGTCCTCACATGCACTCATACATACCTATACATCTCAACATATACATGTATATACACACACAGACATATACATATATACACATGTACATAATTCATACTGTCTGCCCTTATTCATTCCCGTCGCCACCCCGCCACACATGAAATGACAACCCCCTCCCCCAACATGTGCGCAAGGTAGTGCTAGGAAAAGACAACAAAGGCCACATTCGTTATATATATATATCTTTCTTTCTTTCATACTATTCGCCATTTCCCGCATTAGCGAGGTAGCGTTAAGAACAGAGGACTGGGCCTTAGAGGGAATATCCTCACCTGGCCCCCTTCTCTGTTCCTATATATATATATATATATATATATATATATATAATATATATATATATATCAGATTGGGGAAGAGCAGTGTGGTTTCAGAAGTAGTAGAGGATGTGTGGATCAGGTGTTTGCTTTGAAGAATGTATGTGAGTAATACTTAGAAAAGCAAATGGATTTGTATGTAGCATTTATGGATCTGGAGAAGGCATATGATAGAGTTGATAGAGATGCTCTGTGGAAGGTATTAAGAATATATGGTGTGGGTGGCAAGTTGTTGGAAGCAGTGAAAAGTTTTTATCGAGGATGTAAGGCATGTGTACGTGTAGGAGGAGAGGAAAGTGATTGGTTCTCAGTGAATGTAGGTTTGCGACAGGGGTGTGTGATGTCTCCATGGTTGTTTAATTTGTTTATGGATGGGGTTGTTAGGGAGGTGAATGCAAGAGTTTTGGAAAGAGGGGCAAGAATGAAGTCTGTTGTGGATGAGAGAGCTTGGGAAGTGAGTCAGTTGTTGTTTGCTGATGATACAGCACTGGTGGCTGATTCATGTGAGAAACTGCAGAAGCTGGTGACTGAGTTTGATAAAGTGTGTGAAAGAAGAAACTTAAGAGTAAATGTAAATAAGAGCAAGGTTATTAGGTACAGTAGGGTTGAGGGTCAAGTCAATTGGGAGGTAAGTTTGAATGGAGAAAAAGTGGAGGAAGTGAAGTGTTTTAGATATCTGGGAGTGGATCTGGCAGCGGATGGAACCATGGAAGCGGAAGTGGATCATAGGGTGGGGGAGGGGGTGAAAATCCTGGGAGCCTTGAAGAATGTGTGGAAGTCGAGAACATTATCTTGGAAAGCAAAAATGGGTATGTTTGAAGGAATAGTGGTTCCAACAATGTTGTATGGTTGCGAGGCATGGGGCTATGGATAGAGTTGTGCACAGGAGGGTGGATGTGCTGGAAATGAGATGTTTGAGGACAATGTGTGGTGTGAGGTGGTTTGATCGAGTAAGTAATGTAAGGGTAAGAGAGATGTGTGGAAATAAAAAGAGCGTGGTTGAGAGAGCAGAAGAGGGTGTTTTGAAATGGTTGGGCACATGGAGAGAATGAGTGAGGAAAGATTGACCAAGAGGATATATGTGTCGGAGGTGGAGGGAATAAGGAGAAGTGGGAGACCAAATCGGAGGTGGAAAGATGGAGTGAAAAAGATTTTGAGTGATCGGGGCCTGAACATGCAGGAAGGTGAAAGGCGGGCAAGGAATAGAGTGAATTGGATCGATGTGGTATACCGGGGTTGACGTGCTGTCAGTGGATGAATCAGGGCATGTGAAGCGTTTGGGGTAAACCATGGAAAGCTGTGTAGTTATGTATATTTGCGTGTATGGACATGTATGTATATACATAATGTATGGGGGTGGGTTGGGCCATTTCTTTCGTCTGTTTCCTTGCGCTACCTCGCAAACGCGGGAGACAGCGGCAAAAAAAAAAAAATATATATATATATATTTTTTTTTCCAAAAGAAGGAACAGAGGGGGCCAGGTGAGGATATTCCAAAAAAGGCCCAGTCCTCTGTTCTTAACGCTACCTCGCTATCGCGGGAAATGGCGAATAGTATGAAAAAAAAAAAATATATATATATATACATCCAACAGTCAAGATGATACATCAAGTAACTATCAATACATGCAAACAGATATATCAATACGTGCACATAGGTTAAAAGACCAGTTGTCACAATGTCAAAACTAAAAATTTTATTCTTCGATACATGTTAAATGAGCCACTTTTTTTTTTTTATGTAGAAGTGAATTTGGGGTCTTATCAAAGATAATTAAAGTTGTATTGATATTTCAGAGAAAAAAAATTTCTCATCTCTGTATTTACCCAAAGATTTCTTGATCCTTCTACAGGAAAGTGTATGTATTAAATTCCATAACTAATTGATCTAAACTTCTACTTCAAAATGTTATAACTGTATCTTACCCGTGCCCTCAAAAATTTGTCCATCCACAGTAACTTGAAATATGAAGGTCTTTGAATGAGGTTCTCCAGATTCTTGCTTCAACATATACTCGACACCCTGCTTTAACTCATTTAAAAGCATAATAGGGTTCTTTGATGTGTGTGAGGGTCCTGAGGGAAGTGATTTTGAAGGAGTAGTAGTAGTAGTAGTGGGAGCCGGGGTGGAGTCCACAGCAGTTGGCATCAGCCTTGTCGGGGTCACCTCCTGTAAGCCATAGCACTGGCACCCTAAGACAGCAAAAGGCCACTCCAAAAGAAGGTTAGGCACCAGGCTTCACACCACCACTTTTGCAACTAACAAATATACAGCCCCCATCAGCATGGGCATGACTGAACTTGGGCACACAGACATCTATGACTACAAAATGGCATTCAATAACTTACAACGAATTGATTAATCATAAACTTAAATGATAAGAAGAGGACATATTCCACAACTGAAAAGTGTGCAAGGTTTCCAAGTGAAGGATATTGACTACTGCCAGTCATACAGCCAAAGATATTCAAAGAAATATTTATTGTAGTAAATCAATACGTTATGTGATTTCCACGAAACAGAATGGCAATATGAACAGAAAGCATTAAGCAATACATAAATGGTATGTTTGATTAAGTTGCAGTGGGCCTTGGGAGGAAGAAAAAACTATTCTCATCAGACTTAGGTGCTTCTTCTTTCTTGACATGTGAAGTTGTGATAATGATGAAATACAGTTTCATGGGCCTATCATTTACCACAGTCATCCTTGGAGGGCAAAGAAGCATCTTACATGCCATGCAAATTGGTATACCTATAAATACACTTCCACTTTTATTAGGCATGAAAACTCCTGTCACTGACTACTCAATTTGGTCCCTGACATCAAACACTCCTGATGGGTTTATAAAATCACAACCACTTCCTAAGTCTGGATAAATGAGTTGAATCGGCTGACAATACAAACTGTTTGTATTATTTTGCACCAATGATATCCTTAAACTAACATGATACACATATTCAATAAGAGTTAATGGGAAATGAGTTATACTGCAACATGAGATAAAAATTTTTGTAAATATCTACCATCATATAAAATTGTATGTTATCTCTTGTGTATATTAGTACTGTATACTCTTTTAATAAACTTCACTCAATGTGACTTTTTGTAATATGGCTGATATAAGTGGAAACCTTACAGGCAGTAAAGACTTGTTTAAGGTATCACAAAATGCTTGTTGCCATAGTGTACAATCATGCTTTACATCTGATGACATTTTGGAAATTGCCTGCAAATGATAATGCTGTGAGCTGAAAGTCACCTTCAGTGAAGCCGTATCATAGTCGGTGGATGGAAAGGAGTATAAAATCAAGGACCTTCCCACTTCAAAGGAAACTACCTTACCCTGCTCCTGTAAAGAGTATACCTAAAGTTGCAGGAGCTCCATAAAAGGTGTACTGAGGATACATTACTGTTTAACTTCCCATGTGATTTTCCAGCCACAAGAAAATGCTCTACCAGAGGAAAGTTTTGCTAACATTCTTTATATATACTTGCAATGGTATTTTGTGGTATACAAATTACTACCTCACAGGTACCAACAGTATGAGTTTATCTGCATTGTCATATCGGCTCTATGTCACAGCCAAAGCTCATACTGCTAATAGGTTACTCTCAGCACAGTACAAGACTTGTCAATGTAATGTTCCAATGCATTTTACGCTTTTACTGTTATCTTTTTAAGAAACTCTACATGCTATCTTTAAGCAAGAACTGTAATATGTGGTCCATTAGACCACCTTTATAGAAGTTGAAATGGTCCATTATTATGAGCAATCAGCTTTAAAATGAATTCAGGAGGGTACTTGGCTTCTCTGGCTGGTAAAGGTATCTTAGTAGTAAGCACTACTAAGTAACAAAGGATAGGAGCTTAAGAGAAGAGAATTCAAGATTATGAAATATTTTTTGTCACTACATCCTCATGATTATTTTTACCAAAGACTGTTCACTTTCCTTAGCTATTTCCATGAAATGTTATCATTACTTTATAACATTTCCAACAATAAGAAAGCATAATCTTGAATCAAACCATTTTCTTATGTTTCAAGGACTTCCTGTCCTATTTATTCTTATTACTCCCCAAACTTTACCTTGTCATCTATGTCTCAATAGTTGCAGCCATCATTCTTTTCAAATTTCAATTGGCACACCAACATGCACTTTTTTTTTTTATAAGTTATAGCTTTTCCAAAAGGATAAAAATTATAAAAATAGCAACAAAAAACTGGATCCTTTCAAGGCTCTTCATGAAAATGTAAGAGGTCAGAAGCATAAACCTTAGTGTGAGAAGAGCAGAAAATGACATAGAGAAACACCTGTAAACTTTGTTAGTCATGGACTTGAAGGGAAATATTTGTAGAGTGTGTTTTAAACATTATGTTGTTGCTTTCAACTACTATTCTTTGTATATAAATCCTTACATTAATCCTGCTGAAAAAAAGTACTTTACCTCATTCTTTGTAAAATGGCTGCCTACTAATCTGTACTAGCTAGCCTTAAATAGCTGCTTTCATAAAGATTGTCAAAGCCTCTGATAATTCTGAGTATCAGGTATAAAATTATCTCTTAACCATCTCTTTTCTAAGCTGAATAAGTTTAGGACACCCAGACAGCTCTCATAGGATTCATTTCTCAATGTGGGATTCATCCTGATAGTTTACCAGTATATCTTTTCTGTTTACTTCTTTTTCAATTAAGGTTATCAAAATTGAAAACAACATTCAAAAAGGGGATGCACATGTGAAATGAATAGAATGAGTGTTAGTTTTCTAGACCTGACTTCGAATGCCCTCTGTATGAAGTCTTAAATTTTTCTTCACTTTTTTTTTCAACCACTTCTATGCACTGCTTACTTTGCTTTTGGTCGCAGAGATTATCTAGCCAAAATATTTTTTGCCATGTACATTATGTAACACAGTTCGTCTTGTAGCTTGTCTTTTCATTCTTTCTGCTGATGGGTAAAACTCTACACTTATTGTCATTCATTTGACACCCATGATTCTACTATATCAGTGTGTTTATGTCAGCATACAGCTTCAGACCTTCAATTTATGTTGCAGCTCTATTTCCCCACTTAATGTCATCTGCAAATTTTGAAACCTTAAAGTACAGCTCATTAGAAATGTCATCACTGTACATCAAAAAGGAAAATGGTACCAAGACTTAATTAATGCATTATCACTTGTTGTGGTTAACAGTTCTGAGGATTGACCACTGATCATACTCCCTCTCTCTATGGATAGCCGTTTAACTTTCTACCCATATTATCGCAATACCATCCATCCACGTAAAACTTTTGTTAATAATCTGCAGTGAAGGACCTTATCAAAAGCTTTTTGAAAATCTAAATAAATGACATCTGCTTTATTTTCATCATCCATCATTATACCATAAAAGAAAACTGGCAATTTGTCAAGCATGAAGAACTATGTTGAAAACTATGCTGCAATGCATCTAATGGTAATCCTATATAAAATTCACAACTTGTCTCAAAATGATGCTTTCCATAAGTTTACAACCATGACAGTTATTTGAAACAAACAAGCCTCTTTTGAATATTGGTCTTACACTAGCATTACTAATGGAATGCTGAATGGACTGGATGATAAAAATGATATAAAAACAACCGTTCAATCACCTTGATGTTTCAGTGCAGTAGTAATCAATACCTAAACATGCAACAGCTTACTCATAAGTTACTCAAGACAAACATATGGCAGATACACAATGTAAAGTATAACTATCAAAATAAATCAAACAGCAACTCAACATGGAATCTTTTGCAACCTGAAAAGCAGCATGCTCTTGCAAAGTATGATCCAGATTCACACTACAAAGACCAGTATCCCACAAGTGAAACATTCCATACAAGACCCTTGCTCATTATGGGAGCATAACTGTATATTTACTTAGTCACACGAGTGATGGGTTGAAGCCTACAAACATGCCAATTAACCACTTTCAATAACAAGTGCAAATGAAATGAAAATCTTGAGTACTTTTATATTCACACAAACATTACTGAAAAGATCATCAAGACATTGTAATAAATCCTGTGATGAACAAGGAGAATTATTAAGTATTACAGCTTGAGAAATATCTATATCATATCTATGTAAATTCAAATCTGAAAGTGAAAGAAATATGAAGAAAACTGACCAAATATATATTGTTAAAGAACCAGTAACTCAAAATCTGATATCACAATCTATTTCATCATACACATTGTCAGAATGACAAAGCAAGACAAAAACATAGATCAATAAACAAAACTTGCAACTGATGAATGAACCACACTTACGCCCGAGGAAGAATCTGTCCCAAAACTGGCTTCTGATACATCACTAGTAAAGTCTTGCACTGCTGATACATTTATGCCAAGGGCTTCAGCTGCATCTGAAGCATTGCGGAACTGAAGAAAAGACCTTAGAGTAGCTTCTGCAGCAGCATGTTTGGCTTGCTTCTTACTACGCCCTGTACCTCTGTAAATCTGGCCATTGAACTGAAAAGATTTCAGCTATTTAAGTCAATTTGCATGTTTACAAATGATTAAATCTATATTCTTTCTCAACTTATCTATTCTGTTTAAATGCATCAGACTTTCTGAGCCATACAATAATAAATGTCTGATTTTACAGCTTCAGACTGAAAAGCAACCAAATGGAAAAAGATAACCTTAATGCATACAGGTTTTCTTTTTTCCATTAGCAGCTTGTTTATTGGGCTTCATTTACAATGAAGCTCACCTAGTGGTCTGGCACACATTTTCAAATCACACAGAACCCTTAAAAAACTACCACAGGATTGTATCTACTATCCATGCATTTTCATACATCACATGAAAAGTAATGCATCTTCACAATGTGAGGATACTTCAAATATGACTTTTAGTACTGCACACTGAGTTTGAATGAATGTTTCACAGCCAGTAACCAGGTTGGTGACAGAGCATCTGATGCATTTTCTATGCTCCTAGGCAAGTATGGAGAGTCTCACCCAATTAAAAAAGGCCCCATACTTCATAAGGTTACAGCTATTGTTACATGTGTATATCACATCACATCACATATCCTGCTCACATCTTCACAATTTTTTTGGCTAATTCTAACTACATCACATTAGATGTCCAATTCTGTTCTCATTGCTCCTATCTTTATTCATATGTGGTTCTAGGAAACCCAAGGTTTCATGTCTATACACTTGAAAAGGGAGAAACCCTCTTTTAATCATGCCACTTTTACACTCTACATTTAAACGTCTTCTCATCCACCTGAACTCTTAGTAGATCTCCAATTCTTCTTCTTCTTTGCATGGCTACTGTAAACTTCAGTGTTCCAATACTACTCTTGTTCAACATCACTCCCATTTATCAAAACATTAAATGTTTCTAATTCTTTTCCATTCCAACTCATAATGTACTGAAAGTGCTCATCTCAAAAGAAAAAAGAATCTTGCCCTTACCTGCATTTACTTCCAACATCCACCTCTTACACACATAACCAAGTGGCCTAATATTCCATCCATCTCCTCATATGGCTTACTGAACAGAACATCATCATAGCACAGCTGGTCACTTCAATTCTGTTCCATAATGATCTCAAAATATCATCTCATTCATAAAAAACTTTGAATACCTTGGAAATACAGCCTTGACACATCTTATTTGATTCATACCATTCACCCACACCAAAACTTACCTATGCACAAGCACTGCTTCAACTAAATAAGTTAACAGCATTTATAAACCTCCCTGACACATCAGTGAGACAGAACCTCTACAGATATAGATACTGTATGCTTTATTTCTCCCTAAAACTTTCTCCATTAACTGACTAAGTGCAAAAGTCTAGTTTGCACACTCTTTTGCCTTTTTAAATCCTCTTTTTTTTTTAGAGTTTTACTAATACTTCTAGCCAGATAAGTCACAGTTCTATTATATACATTGCCTCCTATTGTAAAACTTGTTGGTCATTTCTCACCTATTCTTACTCCCTCTACCTTCATACACTGGAAATATATCAAGCACACAGCCTCTTCTTCAATCTGCTATGCACTTTTTTCTTTAAAAACCTATTCAAGGGCAATCCCATCTCCACTATTCACTTCACTTGCCACTCCATCAACAACAACTTTACCAATTTTAAATGCATTACTGGATCTTACCTTCTAATACCACACTATTCCCATTCCTTGACTCATTTTATCAATACCCATGTGCCTTATAGTACCATCTCCCATTACCTCTTTAATGTACTTTCTCTCCACCTATATCAAACTTCATCTTTTGCCAAAAGCAATCTTCCAGATTTGACTAGTATATCCTTGTTTTTCACCATACCTCCCTATTTACCCTCTTTCAACATATCTTGTTATCCATACATTTTCATTCACCCAATTCTTAAGCACTTCATGCTTTATGGAACAACTCTCTTTTACTCTAATACTCTCTTTCCTCCACTGGTCATTACTTTCTTGATAACTGAACCTTTAGTTAAACTCCCTCTTTCTCATCAATGGACTTCCTTGAATCTTCACTCACCATGTTGTTCCCACTCATTCTACATCCTTTTCTTCATGCCTCATATGTCTGTAGCAGTCCAAGATCTTGCTGATACAACACAGTTTTAAATCTTAAATTACTGTGGTGATAAAGGTTTTGGTAAACAACCCCAAACTACAAAATTCACCATTAATTTTTCCTCCCACAGAAAAAAAAAAAAATTGAAAACGGTCTTTCTTTATGAAATCTGTCTATATCATATTTCACTGAAGAAGCATCCCCCATCCCCAAAGAAAAGCAGTATAGTTCCCTTTATTGCTCTGTGAGAGGCTGCTGAGAGGTTGGAGGAGGCCTAAGTGGCATGGATGCTCCTTATATATGTGAGAAATGAATTATTTCTGGGGATGATTCCATTTGACACACACCTAATCAGAGTACTAAACATATTTTTACCCTATGCATAATTTCACACTTCACACATGCAAATCTATACACTGTTTCTTCACTCGTATTTTTACATATACTTATTACTTACGTATTAGGCAGGATTTTATTTTCATGAATAATGAAAGAAATTCATTAAAATATAAACAATATACAATAGCAGACATGTAAACCAGGCATCATGCCAAGGTGAGGTATGTGCACTCTCTTTCACAGTATATGGGTGATTGTGATTAATGTTTCTTTTTTCCAACTGTGGTGGTAGGCTGCTAGCAACATGTATGGGGAACAGGTGGAAATGGATTTTGAATAATGATGGGGGCCACTAAAACATCAAACAAGTGGAATAGCTTCATAAAATGTCATATGACTAGTAAAGCAGAAATGGTTAATGGCAGGGAAAAGAAATGTTATTCACCTTACCTTTCAAATATAAGAAAATAATGAATAGTGCCAATAAAAGTTGAAATAGACTACATTCACTATGGTAATGGCATAATAAATTTTACAGCTGTATGATGAATGACAGTATGCAACTATACTGGAAAAATGATAGACCATTTTTGGCTGTAAAGAGCTAAAATGGTAAGATGCTCCTTACCTCAACAGATACGGTGAAGACTGGTGCATGAGATGGTCCTTCTGTGCCCATAGTCTTGTAATCAAGGCCAGGGTGCAGCTCATTAAGGGTGCTGATGGGATTCTTTGGCTGAGGTGGTCCTGTCTTTCGCCTCTTAGAGGGTGGTTCTGGTTACATTAGGCGAGTCATATGAAAACCTACTCCACTAAGCAGAGTGAAATGTCAAATGATTCATGATTTAGCTATGATGGGACAGACAAGACTGCCAAATGGAATTAGATCTCTGCACTTGATAACAGGAGTATCTCTGGTTCAATATAAAAGGGAAAACAAGGGACTTTCACTAAGTAATTACAAAATGGGACAGTCATACTGTCTTTTAACTAAAGCAGCAGCTTCCACACTTAAAATGGTGGTGCCTCCCTACCTCAGAAAAAAAAAAACTGTCACACCACTTCAAAGTAAATACTTTTTGCAAATGATGACAGAGAATCTAAACATTTCTTATCTTCAATTACATTTGACTTATATTTTCTGTGTAGGTGTCCTTCACAGTATCTCATAGAATATATCATGATGCAAAATGGATAAGAAACTGTATGCATGAGGATCAAGTAAATGAGAGAACAGAAATGTTTGGAAAGCAGAGTAATACTCTTATCAGGCTATATAATCATAAACTCCTCTGCTTTTTTCTTCATAGGTCTGGGGCTCTCCTGCCAAAAGGCCATCCCGACAGTTTGGAAACTGCTGATGTAAAGGGAAGTCCTATCCTATACACCTTCAACAGACAGCTTTGGTCTATCTCACAGAATCAACTTGTACAATCTAGGTACAGCTCTTCAGTTGTATTCTAGAGTAAGACGTGCAAATTCATTATGAAGGAACAAATCTTACCCAATACAGTTTAACAAAAAAAGAAAGCAATAGATATAGGCAATAGCTTACTAAATAAAGGGGCATGTGCCATTCTACTTATGCAACTGATGATTTGACACACAATCCTTATGCATAAGACTTATAGACAGGAACTGAATGCTTCACCACTCACCACTGTGCTGGTCTCTGTTAATCTTCATATTGCCAATTGTACTGCATTTTTTTTGTGCTACATCTGTGTCTTCATTTTCTTGTCCTGTTGGCACACCTCCTGCTCCATCTGTATGACCATTCTTACATCCATTATCTCCGTTTCCTGAGGAACAAAATAACAAATAAAAATATGAAAGTAATAAAAAAATGAAAATTTACCATAATGTAATTAGAGGACGATAAATAGCCATATCAACTGTGGTACAATGGTCTTTAATTTAAGTGGGAGGAATTTTGAATAATTTGCCACATATTACTACTGACCTCATGTGAAATATATTGGACATCAGCTTCCTCAAGTTTATCTTACCAAATTGTAGTTAACTTTTTGTGCATCGTTAAAGTACTACCCGTGATAGTTCATATTATTTTCAATACATACTTTATGACCCATAATTGGTAAAAATGTGAGTATATAAGTTTCCAATGCAAATCACAAGTAGTTGTATTCAAATAAAGTGTCTGAGAGGGCATCCTGTTTCAGCTTATTGCTAGTGTTAAGGTATTGGTAGTGTGAAGAATACTTCTTCTTTTATGCTTTATGGTATATATAATGATGGTAAAAGTTACTTTTTGGGTTAATGATATTTCTAGCCTCTACACAATTCTCTGGCACTCTGGAGCTTAAACCGTTCCTTTACAGTGTACTCCTAAGGAAACATGTCCATATTTGTAGCTCCCTTTGTAAAAAGTCCAGAATTGCACCATCATCATGGTTTTTAACTAATCTTCTGAAACCGGGATCTGAAGATCGTGAGATTTTCAAAGCACATCGTTGGGTCCGAACTGGAATGAAAATAAATACTCTGTAAAGCTTTTCTAGTCAAATCCTATTTGAAGCCGAGGAAAAATTGAATTCTTGAGATAAAGGTAAATGTTGCAATTTAATTTTAATTAGTGTAATTCCCTTTCAGTTCTTTTCGCCTTTCTTATTCATTTCTTCCCTGAGAAACACTACCTCCAAAAGGTACTTTAAACAACATCAACAGTACGTCCATTTAAACATGTGGCTTTAATTAAATCTCGTGTTTGTTGACAGTGAGCAGGTAGCCATGTGCGCCATCAGCGGGAACTTTAAATTCCAGTTTCGTTAATAATCTGATTTTTGATCTAAAACCATACATCTTCGTTACTTAGCCAATGATTTGTTCATCTTCTAATCCAAAGAAGAACATTTGGAATCTGAATGTATGTGACAGATACAGCCAAAAGTCTATCATTGTATGAAGAACGGGAAAATGTGCGTAAAATATGTGTCTGTATGTGCGCTGGTATACGTGTTTTAACGAGTTGGATCCACTGCAGTGCCGGTGTACCCTGCATGGGCCGGCCGGAACGCCAGTTGTTAGTGAGTGGAGAGTGTGAGTGCTGTTGTGAGTCTCCCTAAACAACAATTACCACCTAGTTATATCGAGTACCGCTAAAAACCGCCCAATATATGTCATAATGAAACTGCATGTATAGAACAGTGGTATCTATATATTAGACCTAAGCAGTGAGTGGGGTTTGTGCTAAAGGAAAAAGAACGAAGCTGTCAAGTGAAACATGACGGCACCAGACAGTGTAGTGTTCCCTACCATCTTTACAAGGCAATAAGAACTCCGGAAGTTTATCATTTCTCCCTGGGTAAGTTTAGATCTATTTCACCTGTTTCTTGCTTGAATTATCTTTCTTTTATAAAGTTGTTTCATTTCATGAAAGCTATCTTTCACTTTACATGATAACCACATATTTTTCGTGCAACACTTCATAGAAAATACATACAGAAAACAATAGATTGCTTATATAAACATGAATCATATTAGTCGACTTACAAATTTTTAGGTGTATTTCACCAACGTTATCGATATCAATTTTGATGGATTTCGGTGGTCTGTATTTTTCACATTTGCTATTAATGATTAGTTATAACAAGATGCGCTGAGTTGGGGAAAGGTAATTTATACCGTCAATCGTGTCCATATCAAATTTGTCCTTTACGTGAACACACGTACAATTGTAAGCTATACAATTGCTCATTAGTTCCGAAACTAAATACGAATTCAGTAAGGATACTAACGATATAAATAATGTTGCTTATAACCAATCAGTAGTATCCGTCGTCCACTCATCCAGTTAGATTAGTATACACACACACTCACACACAGACTCGAGTGAGAAGCTGCAATAGTATCCGCGTTTGGGAAAGTTTGTTAAAGAAGGAAGCTGAGAGTTGATGTGAATATGGGTAGGGCTATAAGGTATAGCAGGGATGAGAGATCGGTTTAAGTGTGAGTTTAAATGAAGAGAACCTAAAGGAAGCGGAGCGAAAATTTTAGATACCTGGGAGTGGCTGTGGCAGCGGATGGAACAATGGGTGTACAACACATGCGAGGGACCTTAAAAGACACATGATGGTCCGTAAGGAGGTTATCTGTTTTGTTCTAAAAAAAAGTGGTAAATAGAAAATAGCAAAGAAGAGGGCACCTTCTCACTCATCTCTCCCTTCTGCTCAAATCCTGGCAAGAAAAAGACAAAAAATAGGTACATTATGGATAGGGAAGAGGGAAGATATTGCCATGAAAATTATATTGTTCAAGTGTGGACTGGAAAAAGTTCCCTACCAGTTTAAAAACATCTTTGCAGCTGGGATCTGAAAGAGAAAAGATATGGTTAGTATTAAACTGCTTTTATTTTTCCTACTGATGATAGATGCCAGTGAGGTATTTGTTTAGCTTTGATTTGAAGGTATTTGTACAAGTCTTCGTGTTTGCTTCATGGTGTGGTGAGTTATTCCACATTTCAGCAACTCAGAATCTGCAGTACCGACTGTGTTGCATGGTTGTGAGTCATGGGCCCCAATATACAGTATTGTGTTGCATGGTTGTGATTCATGGGCCCTAATATACAGTACTGTGTTGCATGGTTGTGATTCATGGGCCCCATATACAGTACTGTGTTGCATGGTTGTGAGTCATGGGCCCCAATATACAGAACTGTGTTGCATGGTTGTGAGCCATGGGCCCCAATATACAAAAATACGAAAGTGGGTAGATGTGCCGGAAATTGAATACTTGCGGGACAATCTTATCTTCTTATACTATTCACCATTTCCCGCGTTAGCGAGGTAGCGTGAAGAACAGAGGACTGAGCCTTTGAGGGGAAATCCTCACTTGGCCCTCTTCTCTGTACCTTTTGGAAAATTAGAAATGAGAGGGGAGGATTTCCAGCCCCCCCGCACCCTCCCCTTTTAGTCGCCTTCTACGACACGCAGGGAATACGTGGGAAGTATTCTTTCTCCCTTATCCCCAGGACAATATGTGGTATAATAAAGTTTGATCGAGTAAGGAATGACAGTATAGGAAAGAAGTGTGGCAGTAAGCTGGATTTGTTTGAGAGAGCTGAAGGGGGTGTGCTGAAATGGTTTATGTATATGCTGAGGATGAGTGAGAGGAGACTGACGAAGATGGTACTCACGTCAGGAGTGGAGGGAACATGTAGGGAAGGGGGAAGCCGAGGAAGAGATGGAGGGAAGGAGTAAAATACACTTTGAATTATCGTGGCTTGGATATGCAGTTGGAGTGGTGTGGTATACAGGGGGCGACATTTTGTCGATGTGGTGAACCAGGGAATGCGAAGCGGTCAGTTGGCCTGCAGAGCCCCGCGTCAGGAGGGTTGAGGGAACATCTGAGCTGAGTCATATGATCTAAATCTTTTCCTACTTTTTCTAGGTTACTCTTCTTCACCGAACTCCCAGAAACCCTCCAACAATTCTTTCCCAAAGTGTTCAACCTCCAAAGACCCAACCCCTCCAGTCAACAGTTAAAAGAAATACTTATACTGTTAACCCCAGACACTTAAATCGGGAGCCAGTTAGCATTAGTGAGAATATATAAGTATATAAAGTAAGATGAAAACGCATAAGTATATAAGTAGCTCACATACAGCTCACATACATAAAGTCCCCTCTTCCTAACCATAACTTACTGAATTGGAAGTGAAAGTCTCCTTATCTGTCTGTCTATCTCTTTACCTCTACCTTTTCCCCACTAATCCATTCTCTCTGCACTAAGTGACACGTTGATGTGGCAAGCAGGAGACGTAAGCAGAGTAGATATTAAAGCTGGAGACACTGTAGCAACGCACAAACCTGGGTACAGCTGGAGTGTTCGTGGGACCCGGTCGCTCCTCTGCACCTCATCCGCACTCACCTTAGGCTATTAGTCCACTCGACACGCCGCCTCGTTTACCAAAGCAAATTTCAAGGTGTGCTATGTACAGTTACGAGCGCTCTGATGTATGAGTGTGTACCACATCGCTGCTCTTATGTGTTTAATTACCTGACTGACTATACATTTTTGTGTACGTTCGCACGTGTATATATGCAGATACTAGTAATAAACACACTCACGAGCGTAAAACAGTACAGTGCAAACAGGTAATTACAGGTAATGATTACACACACGTATAAAAGATAGCTAGCTAGCCAGGAACATTATAACACTTTATTTATAGTCATGATTAGTAAATATTCAAGAACATCCTGGAAATTATATATTGGAGAACCTATATGGTGTGCGTAGAGTAACCGTGCTGGTAACACTACTCTCGGAACGAATCGGTGTTACCATCTGCGAGAGGAGGATTCAACACAAATGTTTGTGATCAGAAACTACTTACATGGGAAATCATATTGGAGGGTACAATACGGTTCTTGGGAGCAGTGAGGAACTGTACGGAAGGCTCTGTGGGGAACGATACGGTCATAGTGAGGAACGGTACGATCCTGGAGAGCAGTGAGGAACGGTACAGACGGTTGTGTGGGGGAACGGTACGGCCTTAGGGAGCAGCGAGGAACGGTACGATCCTGGAGAGCAGTGAGGAACGGTACGGAGGGTTGTGTGGGGTACGGAGGGTTGTGTGGGGTACGGAGGGTTGTGTGGGGTACGGAGGGTTGTGTGGGGTACGGAGGGTTGTGTGGGGAACGGAGGGTTGTGTGGGGAACGGAGGGTTGTGTGGGGTACGGAGGGTTGTGTGGGGTACGGAGGGTTGTGTGGGGAACGGAGGGTTGTGTGGGGAACGGAGGGTTGTGTGGGGTACGGAGGGTTGTGTGGGGTACGGAGGGTTGTGTGGGGTACGGAGGGTTGTGTGGGGAACGGTATGGAGGAAGAAGGATTTGTGAGGAACACTTCGGTCGGCCTCAGTCAGGGATCTTTGAAGAACGGTGCAGGAGGATGTGCGAGGAGCGGTATGGGAGGAACCAGAGGGTATGGGAGGAACCAGAGGAGAAAATAATGAAAATGCATAATATACGTTCCCTTCTCAGTGTGTCAGTCCACCCAGGCCAAAACAGACCAACCCTCTATGTCAACCCGCCCAGCATACCATCGAGTAATGGAGACATAACTTATAATTAGCAGAACCAGAGTGTGTATGAGGCACCAGGCTCGCTCCTCCCGACGATGCCTCACAATATACTCAAGTTTCAGTAGTATGTAGGAGCTGACGCACATCACGCTGGCATTTCAGTGGTGTTCAGTCTCTGACGTCTATAATGCTCTAATTTCAGTGATGTCTAGAGCCTGACGACTGCCATACTCTTATTTAAGTGGTATCCAGGGCCTGATATCCACCATGCTCGTATTCTAAACATGTCCGTTGGAATATGTCCAGTACCTGACGTCCACCGTGCTCTTGTCTCACAGGTGCCCTGATATGCACAACACCCACCCTCTCACAGGGACCCAGGGTCTGATACACCTTTTCATATGAGTACAGAACCTCAGTAAAATGAATCTAAACAAGCGGTTGTGATTTAGTATCCGCTTTGGGAAGACATACGCTTCTTTTCGTAAATTTCTCAAGCAATAGAAAATTGAAAATATCACAGCGATACCTCTGGCTAGAGATCTGTTTATTCTTTAGCTTTCAAAATACGAAGTGAAGCATCACTTGGCCAACAGAAGATCGTTAAAGACCTTCAGAGGTGCAGAAGGAGGCCATAAGGCTTTTGAAATCTAATGGGACGTAATATTGGAGCCTTTGTCCAAGGAATAATTTTTTGTGAAGAAAAATGACGTCACAGACCCTGGCAGAGGTTGATCAGGTGTCTACAGCACGACGGTGCGACCTTTGGGGTATGTTGATTTGACCTTTAACCTGTCCTTTAAGGGTTAGGTCAAATGTCACGCCATCATATCCAAGGGTTGTACCATCATGCACAAGGATCGTATCGCGAGGTTCAAGGATCGTACCGTCGTGCACAAGGATCTTACCGTCGTGCACAAGGATCGTACCGTCGTGCACAAGGATCGTACCGTCGTGCACAAGGATCGTACCGTCGTGTTCAAGGATCGTACCGTTGTGTTCAAGGATCGTACCGTCGTGTTCAAGGATCGTACCGTGTGGCTGAAGAAGACGTAGAACTCTGGAGTTTATAGCAATGACGTGTACAAGTGTATCATGGTGCAGGTCTGGGTGTAATGCTGGGCAAACACAGCGGACCTGTCTAGTGTTGTGGAGGTTTTCGTGTTCTTATTGATACGTTACGTTAAGTGTATGAAGACTGGACAGAAAAATACTTGATATATGATGCTATATTTTACGAGATCAACAGATATATGTTTATTTAACACCCCTGCCACCACTCGCCATTCCTGCCAACACTCACCACCCTTGCTAACATTTACCACCCCTACCAACACTCACCACCCCTGCCAACACTCACCACCCCTGCCAACACTCATCACCCCTGCCAACACTCGCCACCCCTGCCAACACTCACCACCCCTGCCAACACTCACCACCCCTGCCAACACTCGCCTTTCCAGCCAACACTCGCCACCCCTGCCAACACTCACCACCCCTGCCAACACTCATCACTCCTGCCAACACTCGCCTTTCCAGCCAACACTCGCCACCCCTGCCAACACTCATCACCCCTGCCAACACTCGCCACTCCAGCCAACACTCGCCACCCCTGCCAACACTCACCACCCCTGCCAACACTCATCACTCCTGCCAACACTCGCCTTTCCAGCCAACACTCGCCACCCCTGCCAACACTCACCACCCCTGCCAACACTCACCACCACTGCCAACACATAACACGGGGAAAGCTGATCGTAAAATGATAGATCAAGACCCTACTGATAAATGTGGGAAACTTTGAACTCAATTTCAACTTTTATTACGCCAGCGTTTCTAGGCCACAACCGGCAAGAACTTGAGGCATTTTCCAAGAGATTTCCAGTCTATATGAATATTGCCTTCCACCATATGTGACTACGGAAGCTTGCAAATCCCACAAAATATTTTGACAATAGGAAAGTAACTTCACGCAGACGCTACCAGAAACTTTCAACAATCTTAATTGAAGGATTTGCACGTAGTTATGATGGGTAAGTGTTACGGCGAGTCGGCGTCTTATGTAGAGGGAAGGTCTAGGGAGAAGAACGGGAGGGTAGAGTTTGATGTGAGACGGACATTATAGAGACATTATCAGACCCGCACAGCTGCTGTACTGACTACCCAGAGAGAGAGAGAGAGAGAGAGAGAGAGAGAGAGAGAGAGAGAGAGAGAGAGAGACCATCCAGTCAGAAACCATCCATTACCGTTTCACTTATTTCTGTCAGGGTTTCGGATCATCCGCCTTCGAGGCCATAACAAAACGCGTCCGTAAGTCGTAAACTTGCAGTCGTCCGTCTTCTCGCAAGGCAACGATCCAAGTTGTAAACGAAACTTCCTTGTTGGGTCTAACGTGTGAAGTCGGACCAGCGTGGGTTCCTCGCACCAAGGCCAAAGCCACAGAGGACCTAGGCGTGCTGCAGGTGTTCTCCCACTCCTAGTAAGGGGGTAGGAGACGGGACTACGTTGCTGCACCTTTACCTTACGTTACTAGTGTAGACTGAACTGCGGATGCGACGCATGTAGGTCTCTAAGACCTTCAGTTCTTCAGAATGATAGATACGACAAATTGTGAGGAAAACTAGTTTTGGTAACTAGGGCACTTGTATTCTGGGACCGCTTAACCTCCTCCACAATAGCGTCGATGCATAAACCTTTTTACGTAAGGCTGCAGACACCTCTCAAATCTCCCAGTTATAGGCCTAAACTTGATCATCGAGTAAATACTGAGTCCTTCGGTGTGAGAACCAGGGATGTATGTTATGCTTGATACAGAACTGAATTCTGCAGAGTCGAGTCGTGTGTGTTGGAGACTCTCGGCCTGGACCACTTCACTCACCTTTCGAAATCATATCAAAAGAATGCAGGACTGGCAGGACTGGGTAGGTAACGGAAGGCCTGCTACGTCAGAGCTTTGAGGAAAATGAAATGAAGAACAAATGATGTGTTCTCTGCAAGTGGACGAGCCAGCTCCCGTGGACGCTGCAGCAGATACCAGCCAGCTCCCGTGGACGCTGCAGCAGATACCAGCCAGCTCCCGTGGACGCTGCAGCAGATACCAGCCAGCTCCCGTGGACGCTGCAGCAGATACCAGGCAGCTCCCGGGGACGCTGCAGCAGGCTGGGTCGTCAGCCTGATTGATACAAGCACAGGTTAGGAACACCTTCCTGTTGACGGTAACAGCTTCTGAGAGAGAGAGAGAGAGAGAGAGAGAGAGAGAGAGAGAGAGAGAGGGAGAGAGAGAGAGAGAGAGTGCAGGTAAAACGAAAATGGAAAAAAAGGAACTAAGAAGAAAAAGGTAACGAAGATGCAAATTGGAAATATACACTGTAAGACCAAACTGCTGGTGAACACAGCAAGCGAGCGACTGCTGGGTTAACGCTGTAAAGTCGGTCTTGATCCGCTTCTAACCAAATGCCTCAACGGACCACATGAACAAAATAATAGGTGATTTCTTGAAGAATATCAGGAAGAAGTGGCCGGTAGAGATGATGAAATAAGAATGAAAGAAAACACCGAACCAAAAAGGGAGAAACAGAAGCAGAATATTTGTTTATTTTGGATAAGACTTTATGATGGCCTGTATGGGGTAATGAAAGGTGGTGACAAGGAAAGGAAGCAGAAATATAATGGCATGACGCGCACCATTAAGTTACTAGAGCCAGAGATGAATGGAAGAGAGAAGGGAAAGGAAAGAGACAGTGATAAAGGATGAGAAAGAAAACCGAAGAGCAATACCCTGCTCCCCCTCCTGCAGAGAAGGTGACAAAAGATCCCACGACACAAGATGAGGAACCCTGAGTGGTATGTGGACCACCTCGACCACACTGTCCCACTGACGGTAAGGGACGACTTGGACCACAAGACGGGACAGTAATGGACGACCTGGACCACAAAATGTAAGGGTAGAGGACGACCTGGGCCACAAGACGGGACGATAAGGGACGATTTTGACCAGAAGACGGGACGGTAGGGGACGGCCTGTTCCACAAGACGGGAAAGACTTGGCGCAACTAAAGAGGATAGCTTGTGGGCGCCGCTGCCATGAAAATATCAATAAGGCTGAGGCCGGTCTGGACCACCTTAGTGTACAGGAGGTGGGCTGACGGCGGTCTGAGCCAGGCTGACGCGGCAGCTGACGACTGGCTCACACCTGCTGACACACCGCCGGCGGCGGGAGGGGAGGGAGAGGGGCTGCGGGAGGGTGTTGTCAAGGGAAAGGGGTGGAAAGGAGTTACGTGAAGACGTAGGCCATGGTGGCAAGCTAGATAGATTGATAGATAGATAGATAGATAGAGAGAGAGAGAGAGAGAGAGAGAGAGAGAGAGAGAGAGACTTTTCATTGCAGATATACATTTTCTTTCAAGCATTTCAGCAGGACCCCTCTCTCAGGCCTCTTTACTCAGCGCCTCACCCTGCGGCAAATCTGTCTGTTCGCCACGCCAGTCGGTCGGTCATTCCCCTCTCTCTCTCTCTAACCCCCAGCCTGTCCCTCACTCTACCCACCCGCCACCCACACCCTGCCCTTCCCATTGGTATCTTCTTATCATCAACAAACCTCTTGAAGAAAACCCAAACGCTGTTGGACGTGTGGCTTCTACAGCTTGTGCTTGTACATGAACTCGTCCTACATCTGTACAGTGTCTTGATCCAGCAGTTGGTGGTACAGCCTCTTGTGTAGGAACATTTGATAAACTCCACCTCAGCAGCTGAGAGACCCATCTCGTCCACAGTGTTCTCAGCTGTGTGCCGCCGTGGGTTGCACCAGCACTCAGGCTTGGAAAGTTTTTTCCCCTTACCCACCGCAGCCATAAACACATGACGTCCTAAACGTCCTCTTAGTACTGAACATTTTCAGAAGCTTACCCTGAGACGGACCTTAACACTGGGACGACCTCACCCCTGCAGGGAGCTTTAGGGTCGTTGCCCGGCTGAGAGCGTAGTGCCACCACATGACCATATGGAGGAAAGTCTAAGGTCCTTTTTACCCATGTTGTTGGCAACATCATTGTCCAGATGCTGACAATTCCTCTACTTATTGTTGATATTTGTGTATTTTGGGGAAATGGTTTTACGCTGGTGTGACCTGGGTCGGGTTGGAGGTTATTTGGGGATCAAGGTTAGCAGCTGCCAGGGTCATTAAGGTCGTCAACATTAAGTTGTAGCCACAAATACCTTTTTTAGGTGTTCAAGATAATTCTAAGGTAATACACGCTCTTACCTACACAAATACCCTTGCTTTGTGTAATCCTTTCGAAAGAGAACTGCTAATCTCTGGATTCTTCTAAAGTTAGTATATATACATGTATTGCCCCGTCTCTTAACCTTGTATATATACCCTGTATTAACCTTACCCCTGTACATATCCACACCCGCTCACGCCAAGTACCCATTCATCGACCAGACCTGAACGGAAGCAGGAGCAGCAGGCTCTGAGGTGACCACCTCATCCAGCTGGTGAGGCTGGTGGCTCGCAGTGTTCACCTCTGCACTACGGAGGCTCCTCCTCCAGTGGGAGGGGAGCCGCAGCATGCTAGATGTCAATGTGTCAAGGTACCGACGTAACCTTCTCGCGACACTGTATGATAGCCTCACAAATATCCCGAAAATTGTAAAGATAGCAATACGGACAACCAGGGAGCTGGTAAGATAGCAGCAACACAGAGCTTCAGAAAGGAAACAAAAAGATTCTAATTCATTCATGAACACCTGGATACACAATTCCATCCCAAGCCTATGTTGCCGAGGGGTTGGAGGTAGGTACATGCCCTGGTTCTTCACGCGACCTGAGGCCATCACTGGCAGGACGGCGGGAGCTGGAGCACTGGTCGGCCACCACAGCCAGCACGAGGGGATCAGCTGAGGCCTGAGTGTCCGCACGAGCCGTGCTGGGATCAGCAACAGCAATATACGTACAAGCGATCAGCTGCCTGAGACGGCCAGACCTCGCCTGAGGTAAAGGGGATAGGCCGCTGCTGTTGGCGGGACACAGCACACAGGTCACAGCTCTCTGTCCGGCGGATAAAAGAGCCGAAATTGCCTGTCTAGCCACCTATTTTCTGAGGCACATCAGCCTCTCTTGCCAATTCGGGACAAAAAAGGAAAAGCCTCAAAAATAGGCGGAAATATTATTGTGGTTTGTCCACCACTGGTGCTTCGGCCCGTTCGGTCTTGCTGACATGTTGCACTGCCGAAGTTTCCAATACTGTGTGTGTGTGTGTGTGTGTGTGTGTATCCATCTTATCGTCCGTTATGGTCGAATCCCGGTCGTTCAGAGGGTAGTCGTCTCCTTCATCGACAGAGATCATTCACCAGGAGGGTCCGCACGGATCATCCGTCAGTCTCATCCACCACGATGAGCTGGATGATGAGCAGATGATGTACAAGAAGAAGTTCCTCCCACAAGACCCGACCGAGAAGGAGCGAGTGACGTGAGGGTGGAGGCGACACACAGGGCAACAACCAACTGGCACTTTGCTCTGAGTAATAGAGAAGTGTACTTGCAACATGACTGTGGCAGATGTGAGGCAGTGGCCGAGGTGACAGCTCATAGCAAGAAAGAGTTAGATGTTTTGGACGTCACTCTAGAGCCAGCTCACAGTGGAAGATGGGGGGGGGGGGGGTCAACGTACAGGAATCGGACGGGGGCAACACACCCACACTCCGTTTTCTGAGGCAGTTTCTGTAGTTGGTGGAGAGGGTGAAGCTAAAGTTGAAAGAGGAAGGAACCGAACCCATGACTAGAGCACCCCGTCGCCAGGGAGTTGCAAACTAAGTGATAAAGTGGGAAAGTTTCAAGAGTGTTTGGAGGAAGAAATTCTTCACACTCACTAAATTTGGTCTTGTTCCATAAGAACATTGTAGTTGTTAATGTAGTAATGGGTCACAGCAGGAGACACACACTGGAAGCTCTTCACGCAAACCTTATGTATCTCGATAGTTATCATGAACGATTATTTTGATAATCCAATTTGGCCTCTGGCAAGGCTCTGGTGTAAGACAAATGTTTGGAAGGGAACTTGATGTTTTTCGGAAGTAATTTAGTCATGTGGGCACTAGCTGCTGCTGCCAAATGTTCACTTGTTTATCTCTGTAATTTGGTTGTCATGTTAGATTTGTAAGATATTGTAATATTGTTATATGTAGTCATGTGTTAAGCTGGATCTGGTTTTCTGGGTCAGTAACTGGTGTTTTTACAGCACTATACACAGAGTTTACATTGTAGATTTATTCAAATGGTTGAGGAAGGGGAATGAGGAGGAAAGGAAGGAGGAGGGACGAGCGACTGCATGAGGAGGGCGAAGGAAGAGGTGAGGAAGAATGGGGAGGGGGTAAGGGGAGTGCAAGGAAAAGAATGAAGAAAGTGAATAGGAAAATGAGAAGGAGGGTGAAGAGGAGGGCGAGGAGAGCGAGGGTGAAGAGGAGATTAAGAGGAGCAAAGGAAGATGAAGGGAGAGGTGCTAGGGGAGGGTGAGGGAGAGGGCCGTGATGACGAAGGGGACGGGGAGAACGAGCAAGGGGGTTTAAGACGCGTCGCTGTACATCACAAACTGCTGGTGTTACTGACTGACGGGTAAGGTAACACCTGACGCTTGTGACTCGACGTGTGTCTCGTGCGAAGAACAAGTTAGGCGGGAATAAAAGTTTCCTATCAACGATATACCTGACATTTGTTCCCTGGATCACCTCGGCACTACTGATGTTTGTTGTGACGTTCATCATGACGCGAACATTTATCAAGATTTTAGTAATTCTTTGACATCGTAAGAGTTACCGAAGTTGTCCTCATAATCATGAATACCTCAGCCTTTAACAAACAGTTTCATTGATTACACCTGTTTAGCTCGCCAGAGCACATCCATGCCAATTGAATCATCGGGTACGTCAGGAATCAGGCATTTGGTTGTGAGAGACATCTCAAAAATAAGTGACTGGTTCTTGGCAGCGTCGCTAGACGATAGAACGAACACGTTTGGTAGGGCTGTTCCTGATAGGCCCGGTTGTCGTACGCATAAGGTCTAGCATCGTCAGTAATACAGGCAACATTCAGGCCAAGGAAACTTCGTCAGCATAATGTAAACATGGGTTCGCGAGACTGCCATTTGCATAATGTAAGCATGGGGTCCTGGCACCTCCTCTAACACAAGACAAACACAGTCTTCTGGCACGTAGCGATAAAATCATATAAAAAATCACGTTTGGCAGCACTGAATACTTAATGTAAACATACACGCCTGGCAGCACTGCTGGCATAAAGTCGTAATGCTAACACTTTTCAAAGTCCCTCGCAACACTGCTATGGCCTCTTAGTATTGGAACTCACAGCCATTTGTTATTGGTACAGCAGACAATAACAAAGAATAGCAAAAGGATTTGTTTACAAGCCTTCTGCACAGATACATACCAAGGGTAGACAACGGTCCTTTGAGCAGTAAACAGTTGTTTGTAATTTGTCAACAGATCGAAACTTGGGCGAACTTCAGAACTCTCTTTATTAAGACTTGTGTTGATGTTGTGGACTTGTCGCTCGCTGATCATCCACGCACGATCGTCATACAAAATTGGTATTACCTTGAGTGACGTGCACAGTAATGTCGATACGAAATTTTGTTTTCAGAAATATCTTATCCCATTAGTATCATTCATCAGCGCTATCTTTTTCCAGTAGTGAGATACTAAAGATTATCGTATTTCAGCAGTACCATACTCCAGCACTTCTCTTTCTCTAGCGGTGTGTCACACTGGATGTATTTCTACAACAACATCACACTGCTGCAGTCTATTACCCCAGCAGTATCATACTGCACCAACCATTACTACAGCTCACACTGAACACACTGGGGACCAGAGTCATTAACAACAGCTCTCGTACTCAACACTCTGGGGTCTTGATGTATTCCACTTTACCCTCAGGATAACACATTCACATCTTTGCATTCCCTTACCCACCGCAGAATTCCCAACGCTCAGGCACGATCAGAGAATCTCCAACACTTTCCTCCGCTAGCTTCACCCACCCCATGAGTTCCCAATGAATCCAGTCAGTTTTCATGACCTCTCGACATGAGTTCCCAATACTGTCAGTCATTCTGGGTTCTCATGACCTGCCAACATGAGTTCCCAATCGATTCAGTCAGACTGTTCTCATGGCCTCTCAAGACATCCAGTGAGTCAGTGCTGCTGACTCTGTTATTGCCTTGAGGAGTTTAAGGAGTAATCTCATTACTGACGAATATGAAATCGTCTTCATTAATAATTTCCTCAACTTCTGTCAGATCTGATTCAGGATTTCCAGTTTCCTAAGAGATCTTCAATTTCACACGAATTTAACATTCAAAACTCTCACACGTCTCTCATGTATCCTGGCTTCGAAGGAACTTGACTCCATATTTTCTACGGTGGAGAGAAAATGAATTAGCACTACAACACTGACGGGTATGCAGCAGGAGGAGGAGGAGGAGGAGGAGGAGGAGGTCGTTAATGAGCGCCATGCCAGACATCCAGCGAGGGAGACGGAGGTGACGTGTCATGTAACACTTAACTCTTAGGCAGGAACCCGAGGCGTGACCCGCCCGACAGACTGGAGGGAGCGAGGCTCTGGCTGTCAAACCTTCATGGAGGTTTCCAACCTGTGCTGCTCGGAGAGAGAGAGAGAGAGAGAGAGAGAGAGAGAGAGAGAGAGAGAGAGAGAGAGAGAGAGAGATGCAAATTTTCATAGAAGTGGAACTGAAACGTTTATCCATCTCGGGGCAAGACTTTAGAGAGGTCATCACATCAGTAAAATATACTAGGGAGAGTGAGAGAGTGTCAGGTGGAGGAGCGAGCCTGGCTTATAGTAACGTGAGCTGAAGACCGTGGGGAGGAAGGCGAGGCAGTGGGAGATGGAACTGTGACAGTGGGAAAGTGAGCTCGTACTGTGTAGAATAGCAAGGAGGCATCGTGGGCAAGTGAGACGGAACTTTGTGCCAGTGAGCCGGGACGGTGGGTGAGTGAGTTTAGATCTAAGGAGAAGTAAATTGTAACTGAAGGGATATAAGCAGACGTAGCAGAAAACCAAACTGTCGCCGTGGAGAAAAGTGACCTGAATCGTGGGCAAGTGAGCCAAGACGTCAAGAAAACTGAACAGATTGGCGAGGACGTGTGGTATACTGGCTGGATGTTAACAACAGCATTGACCAAAAATTCAGCTGGAAACAGCAAAAGTGAGACAAGACCGCAGTGAAGACTGCTGACATTGTTGATATCTATCTATCTATCTATCTGTCTATCTGTCTACCTATCTGTGTGTGACTCATTTCCCAGTTCTATGGTGCTGGCAATACATTCCCAGAGAAACCGGTAAAGTCAAAAGTGTAGAAATGATAGATGGGACGTGGTGCTTAAGTGTTCATGAAAACATATCCATCAAAAGCATAATGTATAAGACCTGCGAGAGTAGCCAGTGTACACAACGAGTACGATGTTCCCAGAAGCCTTAGATCTCCCCAGGATTATTTACGTACCAGAAACAAATCATTTTATGTATGACAAGGAACATCAACCAGAGCGACATCTCCAATATCTCAAAAGATTACTTCAAACAACCCCTGCCAATACCTTGAACGCTGTCCTTTAGAGGCGGAGCAAGATCCAGGCTTTTTCCAACGTAAAACCTGCCGACCTTTAAAAGTGACAGACGCGGAGGCCGTCCTGGGATAAGTATCAACACTACGGTATTTTCCAGAGTTTTCGTTAAGTTCTCGTGGAAAAGAAAGAAAAGAAATCTTTCGAACTACGAGTCTTCCAGGTTGACGATATGGTGGAGATCTTCTGGAAAAAAAGCTGATTCAAGATTCTTTTTTTCCCCCACAGTAAACTTTTACTGGTTTTATCGCGGTCAGTTTTTTCCCCAGAATGTGACCGTTGTGGCTTCATGCCGACTGACTCCCCTCCACCCTGCCTGATGGTGAGGTACCGGGAGGGGCCACACTCAGCACGGGGCCAGCACCACACACTCAGGACAAGGTGGAAGCCACACACTCAGCAGGGACGAACAGACATCTTTACCAAGGATCTTACGGTGGTTGTGATTTAAGAGAAAAATATTTTGTATAACACAGCTCAGAAATAGAACATTTCCTGCTCAGGTGTTATCTCTTACTCATTACTAACATGGCCAAAGGAAATAAGAAACATGAGTGAAACCAGGAGGTAACAGGGACCTCCATTTTCTAGGTAACTGTTCCCAGGAGCGAGTGAAATTTATGTTCTCCAAATTGAAGAAGGCAAGATGTTCTGGGAGCCGGGAACCTCCCGTGGCTGGCCGTAAAGCCTGGCTTTACTGTATATGAGAGTTTCCTTCGAGAGACTGTCTCAGACCCAGGTTACCCAGAGACAGTGTCTCAGACTGAGCTCTCTAGAGAGACTTTATTAAATCAACCTCTCCCAGAGATTGCTTAGAGCCAGGCTCTTCTAGAGAGACTTTCTCACACCAACATTCTCCAGAGACTCTAGCAAACCAAACAACCCGGAGAGACTTCGGCAAACCAAGCTCCCCTTAGAGACAAGTATCACAAAGGAAAGATATAAACAAGAGATTCACTTCCAGCTGTTATATCCTGAGTGTACGTACGTCTCGTGTCAGTGTTTGTCGATGTTGCCAACACCAAAAGACTTCAGTATAAGCTTAGGTGCTTAACACTACTTATGCCACAGTTATAAAGCCTTTGAAGCTATTTATGAATTTTCGTTTGAAAATCACCATTGACTTGAAACAGTGACAACTTGTGCAAGCTAATGATCTGTACCAACTGAATGTGTAAGCAGATAGAACGCTTACAACTTTGTAGTATTCATCTCAACTACGTCTGCTGCCGTGGGACTGAAGGTGTAAGATTATTTTCGATCCGTCTTCAATGTCGTGCGACTAAACCATGAGGTGTTCCTCTAGCTGTCACCGGTGGTTCTACCTGTAACCCGGGTACCATCATCAGAAATACTCATAGGACGTCCTCCATCATCGGGTCTACTCACAGGACGTGCACCGTCGTCGGGTCTACCCACAGGACGTGCACCATTATCGGGTCTACCCACAGGACGTGCACCATCATCCATTCTCGCCACAGGACGTGCGTCGCGTCTGGCATGAGAGTCTCAGGATTGTGATCAATAATTTCCAACCGTTTTTACATGTGGTACCTGAACACCCGTGGATATATAGCTCCTCACCGCCGTGCCATCCTGCTGGTGGTGAGGAGCAGCGAGGCACTATAGCCCCCTCACTCTGGTCCTTCCTCAACCATTCAGTACTCTCCACACATCTATGTAACCTCCTGCCTCAGCTTCCTTTCCCAAAACTTGGCCAGCTACCTCCCCAGCATCTCTGGCTGGAGAAAAATATTATACAACTCATCCCTGCGAAGGTACAACTTTATCCCAGAGTGAAGCCATTACTTTCATGGGTTTCCATAGGGAAGGGTGTTATGTAGGGTGCGTCTATCTCTGGGGAAGAAGCGTTCGTGCGTGTGTATAGTGTCATCAGAGTTGTTATAGTGATAAGACGATTCTCTTAACCAAAGATTTTTTTTTTATTCTTAAGTCACTCGGAATAGCAGGGTGGTATACCCCCACACGCACGTGCACGTTGAGCAGGAAAGCATAGCCCCACCCGCACGTGCACGGTGCACAGAAAGGTAGCCTCAAACGTACATGCACGTATTCGCGAATTCTTTGGCATCAATTAAAATAATCAACATAAACCATGAACAATTAAGTTTTATATTACCATCACCTGCTACTAATATCTGTCACCTCATGCACATATGCGCCAAGGAATAAATAATCATAATTATCCTTTAATGAACTTTAGCTTGGAAATATTATGTTAATTAGGGGCTGCAGTAATCAGAGCCCAGGAGGCCAACTCTAAATCATCCCTTCCTCACTCCATTAAAGCTGTAAAGGCTGGAGGAAAAAGGGGCCTTTATATGAAAGAAGACGGGTGGTAGAGTTGCAACATTTGACTTGAATATTCTCGGTTGTTTCTGAGAGGCATTAGGCAAATGAGCCTAGAAGGTATTGTGTGACGCTTACCTTCATAGCAGAGATGGTTGGTGGCTTTTATGTGACGCATATATTCCTAGTAGGGATGGTTGGTGGCTATTGTGTGACGCATATATTCCTAGCAGGGATGGTTGGTGGCTTTTGTGTGACGCATATATTCCTAGTAGGGATGGTTGGTGGCTATTGTGTGACGCATATATTCCTAGCAGAGATGGTTGGCGGCTATTGTGTGACGCATATATTCCTAACAGGAATGGCTTGTGGTTATTGTGTGACGCATATATTCCTAGCAAGAATGGCTTGTGGTTATTGTGTGACGCTTACCGTCCTAGCAAGGATGACTTTTTTCAGAGTTTCGTCTACTTCAGTTTCAGCACCAAGCTGGTGAGCTGGTAAACTTCCAAGCTTAGGAAACTCGAGTTTAGTAAACTCAGAAAAGTTTACAAAACTCACGCGTACAGCAAACTGAAAAAGTTGGTAAACTCGAGTTTCTCTACCAGGTACAGGTTAACAGAATGGTTCATGTCTGCCAGGAACCATCTGGGATATGTCTGTGAATAGCCATATGAGATATGTCTGTGAATAGCCATCTGAGATATGTCTGTGAGCAACAATCTGGGACTGTCTGTTAGCAACCACGTGTGACATATATATCAATAATCAGCTGGGTCACATCTGTGGTGTCTGTATTAAGCCATAATATCCCCCAAATCCCACAGTGTGTTGAGGGTGCGCCATTGATCCACTCGTCTGTGAGAGGACGCACCAGGCAGCTGCGGGGGGTACGAGGCAGGAGGAAGAGGCTTGCTATTTATTTACAGTCGATGGCGCAGATCTTCGTGTCCAAATCGTTCTCAACAGAACCATCTACAAGGAAGAGGAGAAGTAATTCACATGCAAAAATGGTATGTTGGAACTGACTATATTGATCACAGTTTTACTTAAAACACAGACGGGAATGTTCCAGATTAGAGCAAGGAAGAGAAAAGAATACAGCCAAACTTCTGCTTCTTCTGTATCGTGTCTTGGAACTTAAGCGAGAGAAATGTTCGACCTTTCCTTCAAGTCTTACCACGTAAGGCGAGGAACGTTAGATCTTTCTTTCACGTCATATGACGTAAGATAAGAAACGTTTGACCTTTCCTTCACGTCTTACAACGTAAGATGAGGGACGTTTGACCTTTCCTCCACGTCTTACAACGTAAGACAAAAAGCTCAAGCAGTGAGGAGGCTCTTCCAAGCAACAAAGGTTTCCAATAGTTTCCACTCGATGGAATTCTGACAACTGTGTTGGGAAGATTCTGACAACCGTTGGAAGGATTATGACAACTATTGGAAAGACAGTGACAACTGTGGGAAAGATCGGGGAAGTAGGAAGTGCTGTCAGCCTCCAGGAAAGTGTGTGGCAGGTGGAGAACCAGACCCCCCTGCCACACTTGGTGTCCTACCACACTACTAGACAACACATCATGCACTACCACCATCACCACCATCACCAGACTCGACGCCACCATACCCTGCACTACTGTACCACAAAACACTATGCTCTGCATTACCGCTCCTCACACCACTACACCACACATCACAACAATCTACACCTACGTACCACACCACCACGCTCTGCCCCATGACACTCAGTAGTCCACACTATGGAAACCAGCGCACCTCCACACTTTACACGACTGTATTCGACACCTCCACAACCTAAACTACGAAACTCGACGTTGCTACTATATTCGACGCTACCAGATTCCCCACCATCAACCATACACCAGGACCCTCTGAATTGTGTGTGATGTTATGTGGTATAAAGTGCAGTGAATTGATTGATCTGCCATTCAACTACTCTGCCAGGCAGCCAGTCCAACAATTCCCTAGGCAGCCAGTCAACAATCTCCTAGGCAACCAGTCAACAGTCTGCTAGGCAGCCAATCTACCAGATACCAGTCCACCAGTCTGCTATATAGCCAGTACACAGGTCCGCCAAGCAACCAGTCAGCCACTCTGTCTGCCAGCCAGTTCACTAACCTATAAGCAGTCAGTCTATCATTCTACCAGGATGCCGGTCAACCAGTTACACTCCTCCAGTTTCTGGCACAGTTCTGCCTGCGGCGGGAGCCACGCTCTCGACCCCAGTCTTCAGATAAGAGCTGAGGGGGTCAGTCAGCTGACCGGCTGATGTGTGTGGGAGTCTGAAAACTCTTATGGTTTATGTCTTTACTAACTGCTCCGTCCATCAGGTTTAATGTACTTTCTTATGGACTTACACAGCCATTATCAGGAGAAGTCTGGGCCTGGGGGAAGGCCATGTTGTCAAGTTCTTGGAAAGAAACTTGTGATTTGGGGAACATTATTGTAAGAACAGATGTTTCAAGTGATGTTATCGTCAGTAAACCTAAAGTTTTAAGAAGAACCTTTGGAAAAACCTGAAGGTTCTGATCAGGTTACCCCTAACTCTTCTTTCTTCCGTGGTGGACTAATTTGTGGCCTTAAACCTTTCCCTGTAACTCAGCTGTCTTAATCCTGGTACAGCATTTGTTGCTCTCCTCTGGACTTCTCTATTATTTCTTTGTGCTACTTTAAGTACAGTGACCTCATATAAAAACTACATATTCTAATTTTGGCCTATTGAAGGATGTGACCAGTTGGTAACAATTTCCTTACCCATGTACTAGTACTCATTTCTGATATTTACCATAACACACTTTGTCACCTTAATCACCCATCTAAGTCCCTCTTACACAGAGAATCCTGCAGCTTATTTCCTGCTTGTCTGTCCCGATCGAGGCCTTCTTCCCCTGTGACCCGTCCTCATTACGGGAGGAATATCTTATACCAAACATCAGACCAACTTTGGAGTTTGTTTAGGTTCCCTTGTAAGGTAATGCAATCCTCTATTTTTTCTACTTCCCTGTATGTGTGTGTGTGTGTGTGTGTGTGTGTGTGAACGCCAGATACCTAGGCTTGATCAGCGGGTGGTCCTCTGTATCACGGCTACAGGAGTGAAAAGCCTGCAAGTGATACAGGAGAAGTCATCATGTCGTAGTGTGAGGGATTGTGAGTGTGTGTGTGCGAGAAATATGACGGTGTACTGGTGTCATATGACCCATGCTGGTGCCAATGAAACCTCTGCCTTCACAACGCCCGTGTCAACATCCTCACTCCTCTGGCAACATAAAACGTCTACCAGCATGAAAACATCCTTGTCAACATTAGAACTTCCCTGCCAACATCACACCACCCCTCCTAACATCACAACACACCCCTCCTAACATCACAACATTACCTGCTGGTAGGACAGTGCTGCTGCAGATGGTATGATACACTGTGGTGGAAGTTTCTCACAAATGAAGGAAACGGCAGACGGGTCCGTCGGCGGCCCCTGTCGTGCCCACCTGTCTTCCTACTCTACTGTGATTATGTATGGCCAACCGGGCTAGGCCTGAAGCACACACACACACACACACACACACACACACACACACACACACACACACACAAGCACACACACACACTAGCGCGCGCGCGCGTGGAGGCTCCGTGTGGCTTCATTCACAACACACTCATTTAGGGTTTGTTGAAAAATTCTCATTAAAAAAACGAGGATGTGAGGTAAGAAGCAGAGGGGCTTAGGAGATAATAATAGAAGGAGAGGGGTAGGAGGGGGGGGAGTGAAGGAGGGGGGGTGGATTAGGGAGGAGGAGGAGGAGGAGGAACTGGGTTTGAGTGAGGGAGGGAGAGTCTGACGAAGAGAAACACGAAAGAGGAGGGAAGGTTGAGTGGAGTTTAGAATATGTGAAGCCTGGAGGAAACACACACACACACACACACACACACACACACACACACACACACACACACACAAACACACACACACACACACACACACACGCCGCTGATGGCCAAGCCAAGGCCTGCATCAGGTCTCTGGTCAGGCCTTTGTTCCTCTGCACTGCAGCCCGGCACCCACCTACAGTATTCTGCTTCCCCGCCACTTCTCCTCCTGCCTGCTCTCCCTATCCTTCCTACCCTGTTCGTTCCTACTCCTGGGTCCTAGTTCCGCCCTGCTTTGCCCTGCTTCCCCCTCTTGCTCTCCCTGCTTCCTTCCTGCTCTTCATCTCGTGCGTTTCTTCATCATCAGCTTCTTGCTTGTCATCAAACATCCTCTTCACCCAAGACAGCCTCCGACGAGGCAAAAGTTCCTCTTCCATCACCCTACAGCACCTCTAGACTCCCTTCCTCTTGTTTTCATTACAAACGTTATTTTGCATTCGTTTCTGTCATTCCACATTTTTACCTTTTCATCCCTTCCCATTTCACACTTTTCCTCATTATCTCTGTCCTTTTCCCTGTGTTCTTATTTACTGATCATTTTCTCACTTCCTCTGATTACCCATCTCCCACGCTGCTGGCTGGCTCCGTCCTCCCTGACAACCACAGTTTTTTAGATGGGTTAACAGATGGTCTTAGACCAATGATACGTCATCAAGATGTCGAGTGCATCAAACATCGCTCCCCAGCATCAGTTCTGTATACTTTGATCTTTTTTTAATTTTGATGATTTCAACTTAGACAAGGGCTTTACGCCCTATACTTGTCTGGATTTTTTTTTCTTTTTTAGCTGAGTCCTTTACTAAGGTCAGTGACAGAGTGAATTTGACCCTAAGTCAGTAGGGACTTTCGCCCAATGCTAATTCATCCAGCACCACACCCACTTAACCCATGCTCACTAGGAAAGCTTGGCCAAGACCCACTTATCATACACCATCCTCTACAGCTGAGTGGGAGTAGTATTCAACCTCAGAAATCTCTCCGTCTTAGATCTAATAAGAATCGCTAATCACGAAGTTTCGGCTCCCTCGTGTGAAGATTGGGGATGATGTAAGTAGAAGACTAATGAACTCACGGATGCAAATCTCATTAAAAAACAAGAAGGTATTTTGAAAAGTTTTATAGATTAGATAGACACCTGAGGCAGGAAACTTCATTAATTCCAGTTTCCAAACTCCCCTCTGTCCCACCCCTCGAGGGGTGGCTCGGGGAGGGGGCACACTCAGGGGGAAATCTTGGGTTGTTAATATCATTATGAACTTTAATCTCTGCGTGGAACTGATGGGAGGGAGTTAGAAGGAAGGAGAGGGAGTGAGGGAGGAGACGGTGGTGGAGATGAAGTCTGTGCTACTGAAGAGGATAAAAGAGGAGGATTCTGGAGTGGGAAGCTTAAGAGCTACTCAGTTATGAGGGAGAGAAGACGCTGCAAGACAGGATGGAAAGGAAGAGGAGAGGCTGATGCAGAAGGAAGAGATGATGATGTAATGAGAAAAGTTCACAAGAGACTGAGAGAATCATGCAGATGGAGGAGAGAATGATGACGAGGTAGGAGGATATGAGCAGTCAAGGCAGAGGATGGGCAGAAGGGGAGACAGTAAAGACCACGAACAGCTGGACATTAGGTTGCAGGGGGTCGAAGGCCAAGGGTCAGGACAAGGAGCAAGGCAAGGCTACGTGACTCAAGAAATGAAAACGAAAGATGAAAAAAGTAATGAATGTTGAGGAGTATGTGAGAAAAGATAAGTCAGAAGAAAGACGGTAAGTAAGATTAGAATCATGAAGGTCAGAGGAACATCAGGCGAGGTCACAAGAAGCTTTAACTCAAAAGGTTCAGAAAAAGAGAATATTCTAAGACGTAAACACTAGTGTGTCGTCTAAAGAGACAGAGAGTAACAGGTAAATAAAGAGAGAGAGAGAGAGAGAGAGAGAGAGAGAGAGAGAGAGAGAGAGAGAGAGAGAGAGAGAGAGAGAGAGAGAGAGAGAGAAGAGTTGCCATTCAGGAGTGAAGTGGTGAGAGAGGCTTCGTTATTGTGCCGTCCAGTAGGGAGTTAAGCCAGTCAGTGGAGGGAGGACTCCGATCATAGGATCTCCCCCGTGTCAGACACCGCACGCCTTACTGTACGACCCCCGACTACCACACTGTATGCTTCACTTTACGATGTCGGCCGTTATTAAAGTTACAGCAGAAGAGGCTATGAGGTTGGGTTTATGACGGTGTAACATGACACCAGACCATGCTGGGATCAGACCAGTGTGCCTGATCACCTCCCATACGAGGGTAGGGCTGTCATTGAGGCTGTGATATAAGGTTAATGGCAGTCCCACATTGTACCATTAAACATAATGGCAAGAACAGTTGATCTAATCATCCCGCATAGACTTGAAACTTTTGTTGAATATAACTGGATACTTTGAGATGTTCATTTCCCAGTAACATGACCCTTCGTGGTGCACGTGAAGAAGTGACGTGCGGGGCGTGCCGGAGACCTGGGCCAGAGACGGATCCACCAACAGGAGGCGCAGGACTCTGAGGGAAAAGTAGTTCCTCTGCTTGCGTCTCACCACCGTCCCTGTCCCTCGCCACACCACGGCGGTACACTGACACACCACGGCGGTACACTGACACACCACAGTGGTACACTGACACACCACAGCGGTACACTGACACATCACAGCGGTACACTGACACACCACAGTGGTACACTGACACACCACAGCGGTACACTGACACACCACAACGGTACACTGACACACCAAAGTGGTACGCCGACACACCACAACTCTCAAGACTGCAATTATAAGCATTCACAGGTGTGCCGGATCCACCACGCCAAGCAGGAGTGAATGAATTTCCTTCAGCTCCACGTGTGTGTGTCATTTCATAGTGCTGTACTTCTGTATCGTCCTTATGTACTTCAGTAACAGCGAGGAATCATTTGCGTGAAGTTAGTCGTGTAAAGTTTTCCGGACTATCAAGAATGTAATCAAACGAAGTCTGAAGTATAAATGTCTGTCGTTGATTGGTCTCTTAGAATGGTGATGCAACCTTCATCAGAGGATAAAATCTATATTTGTATTACGGACATAAGAAATGTATTTTCAGTAATCTAGTACACAACCTGACATCAAGCGTAAGAATCACTTCCCGTGCGTCGTTTCCTGTCGTGACAAAAATTAGTTTCGTAAATGAGAGGGACGCCAGACGACGTCGACCACTCACGCTGGTCGCAACGCTGATAAGGAGAGAGTGAGCAACACCCACAACCAGGGCCTCCCTCCACGGGGAATGAGATGAGGCTCTCATCCCGAGGCTTGCAACATTGTTCCTGTGTTATCGCACTCCTGACCTCATTCCTCTCCGTCTTGTGGAAAAACTGAGAACATTGCACGTATACGCCAAGTCGTATTACATACGTTTAATACAGCACATCCTGCGAAAATGAGAAAATTATTCTTACATCATCGTAGTCCTACATCTGGGTCTTGAAATTCCCCGGGGATGCTCTTGGGCCGTCACCTTCACTCCGTTTTACAGTGACATGAGACGTTTGATCACAGGCGTGGAGGGAGCTGAGTAGGGCGACCAGATGGTTATGTGCCGTCATTAACTCCTAACTTGGAAAGCCCACTTGATCCTTGATTCCATCTCCTGATCCTCCTATCAACCACCACTAGCCATGAGAGAGAGAGAGAGAGAGAGAGAGAGAGAGAGAGAGAGAGAGAGAGAGAGAGAGAGAGAGAGAGAGAGAGAGAGAGAGAGGACCTGACGGAGAATCAGGTCCCGATGTACCGCAGTGAGGCAGAGGTGCGCGCGCGGGGCCAGTGATGTTCTTGGGCAACAGAGTCTTCCTGGAACCCTCATGGTCGAGATATTACTCTTTACATCTCTCGTTTTCCTGTCGGAGGAGCATTCTCCGTCAGGAGGGGTGGGGGGGGGGGGGAGGGATGGAGGCGCTGATAAGATAGGGAGTGAGTGATGACTTCGAGAGGGTCCTGGTGACTGGAAGGATGCTTCGACACCAGGAGGCATGATGGGGAGTCATTGTGGTTATAAATACTTTGGTGGTGTTGTGATGTAGTGCGGTGGAGTGATATGGTAGACTGGTCATGTGGTAGTGTGGTCGTAAGGCTCGATGGAAGTGGTGGTGGGGTTGTTTGGAAGTCTGATAACGAGCGGTCAAGCAGTGTAGGAGCCTATTACTATGGTAGAATGGTAGCTTGAATGGTCTAACAGCGTTGTAGCGTGGCAGAATGGTAGCTCGATGGTCTGAGAGAGTAATAGTGAAGGAGTGTGGTGGAATGGTAGCCCGGTAACATGAATGTGGCGCAGATGTGTAACGCTGAAGGTGGCAGACACCATACTGGTAGGTCTGCAGAGCTACCATCACTGTCCTCACCGCCAGAATCTCACGCTCTTAAGTGGTCAGCAATTTTGGGGCCCAGTAGGATGCAAGAGAGGCATTAGCGGCAATTGTTATTGGACCAACAACTGCCTGTGCCTGAGCGGCCGTCAGTTAGCGTAGCGTGCAGCAGCCCAGGAGGCTATTCGCTCCTCCACGATGATGTTGTGTGGAAAGTTATTTCCTGAACACCTCCCCCTCTCGTACTGAATCATCATCAAAAATCCCTCGTCCCTTTGGTGTGCTCACTATATCACAACGTTTTGTAAGTTAGACCAGGAATTCGCTAAGGACCTAACTGGACTAGAATATCTTAGTTGTTGTTGCATGACCTTCCCCCGCTGCTCATGCGCCAGATGTAGGCAGGACAGTGGGGGTGATGGCGGACGGGGGAACTCGTGTTGTGCTGCCGGATAACGCTCGTGCTACGATGAGGCTGCTAGATCTTGTATTATCTTGTTTACCCGAGGATCCTCGAGGGAATATTAATATTCTGAATCCGTTCATTTTGGCGAGATCCTCGAGCGCCGTGAGAGGCGCCATGATACACTGGTGTGGATTGGGAAGCGTCGTGAAAGAAGATTTGCGGAGGTTAATGCTTGTCTGCCTGCCTGTTATAACCATCAGTGTTACAAACATATCTCAGCAGGTTTTCGTTGCTTGGCCTCGGAGCTTCCGCGATTTCTTGTAGCTGAAGAAGGTGATGAGTGTGTAGAACAAGTGTGGGAAGAACCAGCTGGGATGAACAGGTTAATCATGAGACAGATGTGTATAGCATACACATCAGGAAACACCTGGTCATAGATTCACCAGAACACAGATAAGTGTGGCAAGTGTACTTTGACATAGCCGGGTGTGAACTGTACCAGAGAATATCTGGTGAGGGTAGGTGTAACGATATCTGGGTGGAACAGTTGTACCAGGGAAGTGGGTAATTCGACCAGTCACACTGGGAGAGATGACCTCAGCAAGTGTAGTTGGGAACATTTGGTAGAACAACATGAAGATAAACGGACAGTTGGGAAAGATACATCTAAGAACAAGGAAAAAGGAACTTTAGATAGGAGAACAGAGTGAGGCGAAGCAAGGCAGAGGGGGGAAGTAAGAGAAGAACCCACATATGATCCATAGTTCAAATATTGACTGGAAATCTTGAACCGGCTTGTTCACGGTTCAGATATTGGCTCGATCCCTCACGGCATGAAATCCGATATCCAATTCTGAGTCTGAGAGAGAACACCAAGTGTACACAGCCTGTGCAGGGGTTCTCCTCCCTCCCTGCCCTGAACACGGAATGAGCGGCTTTGGAACTGCTTCATATTGGTGCTGAAGCGGCTTCATATTAATGGCCTTCATAGCTTTAAGAGGATGTTCTCATGTCTTTCTGCAGTTTCTAGAATACCCGTCTCAGGATTATGGCTGTAATGATACGGTGGGGGTAGCCCTAGACCGATGTTACAGGCGATTAGACTGTATTTATGAACTGGCTGGGTCCTCCAGTGAGATAAGGAGCCACTTGTTCGAGTACTCAATAATGATAAACGTTTTGTGGTATTTACGGTATGGCTTCCCGGGGTGGAGAAGAGAGAGAGAGAGAGAGAGAGAGAGAGAGAGAGAGAGAGAGAGAGAGAGAGAGAGAGAGAGAGAGAGAGAGAGAGAGAGTACCGGCCTACCTACCTACAAGAGCCTACAACGAGACATTGCTTGCAGCAGAGCCAGCACGTATCTTGCTAGATTCACAAGACTCTTGTGTTACGCAACCACACCGTCAGAAGGTGTCGACCCTGGTTTGATCCCTCGCTTCTCTAAGCCATTCGTCGACTTTGCTTTAAAATTTTTCAGTGTTAGCTCCACATCAGTTCTCGTTGTTCTGTGCGTTTTTTTTTTTTTTTTTTTTTTTTTACAATCTCTGATATAGTCGCTCAGTGAATTAGCCTCTTTCTTCCAGTAATTAGTCTGTTTCTTCCAGTGTGCGTGGCTTGTAGTTTTTATGCAATTTCTTCGAGGCATTTTACCTGTGGCCATTCATATCTATCTGTGGTCATGTATTATCGGCAAATAGGAATTTTTGTCAGTGTGTGACGATAGATCATGCTCTCCATTTCCTTACTATTACTTGCACTGTCCTGAATTCCTCCCAACTTATAGATTTCATATTGTTTGGCCCGTGACCCCATAACACAACAATGTTCAGTTTTACTGCTCATATATACAGTGAAGATGTTCCTCCTCCTCTTTCTGCCTTCTGTTGTGAGGATTCTTGTCACACCGCTCGTTATGTGGGTCGAAGACGCAATCTTGTCGATACATTGTTTGTATTTCAGGATCTGCTGTATGATGACCCCAGACCTTCCACACTCAGATTACTGTCACTCCCTCCTCCTGCTGGGGCCTTGTAGAGTGTCACCATTACCTGGTCGTGGGTCTGATTCCATCACTTTAGTAACGCTTCTTCCATCTGCAAGACATTCAGGTTTTCTCTCTGTTGCCTCAATGTCTGTGACTTACTTCACTGTCTGGGACTTATTTTAATATATATCATTGCCATAAATGATATTCAGACACAATGAACATCCGAAAGAACATGTTTGTCATAATTTTGTTTGTTGCTTCGTGAACTTTTGTTTCTTAGAAACTCTTTAGTTGCTCTATTCGTAATTTTGCAGTTTATCTTTTTTAAGTGCCTTAGCGAAATAGAAAAAGACTTTGATTTTGAGCAGCAGAAGAATATTTTCAGAAGCTGTACATGGACTCATCGGCCAAAGATTTAAGTTCCTTCTAAAACAAGCGCAAGTGACGCTAATAATGAATATTCAGATGATGACAGAAAAAACGATGGTGACCAGGAAAGACGACAACAGTGACTGTGGAGGATCAACATATGATAGCAGTAGAGTATTATCATGATAACGAATATATCGATATCGACTGAATCAGGAAGGCAGCAGCAGCAGGACGAGGAGGAGGAGGCCAGAGAGAGGAGGACGCATGATGGAGCCCCAGCCTGTCTCTCTGGAGAGGTTGTCTCAGTCAGAAAGTTGGCTCGTTCCCTCAAGTCCCGGTTTACGACACGGCCTCAGCACATACCACCCGGTGGAACACCTCTTAAACCCGTCGCAGTCCGCGTATGATGAGAGAGAGAGAGAGAGAGAGAGAGAGAGAGAGAGAGAGAGAGAGAGAGAGAGAGAGAGAGAGAGAGAGAGTGGGGGGGATTACCATTTTTTGTCAGACTTCCTGTAACACAGCAGCAGTGGTAAACAAGATACGGACCCCAACAGATCATAGCGACTGGTTGACCTGAGTTATTATAAGTCATATCCTCAGAAATTCATCTTCGTAAGTGGCATCGTTCCTTACCACCATCACAACCCATGATTACAACCACAACCCATGCTGTTCCTGACCTCCACCATCACAACCCATGCTGTTCCTGACCTCCACCATCACAACCCATGCTGTTCCTGACCTCCACCATCACAACCTCTGCTGTTCCTGACATCTCCCATCACCAACACAACACGTTTCGTTCTGTCTGCATTTCTACTGAACGTGAACCACATTTTCCTTGACTCAGTGAACGGCCGGCTTCCCGTTCTCTCTCAAACACGGTTGGCTCCGCCGGCACTGTAGCGAGTCATGTCTCGCCCGGCACAAGGCTGGATGTAAAAGTTTGGCAATGACTATAATCTTAATTGTATAGCCAAGTGAAGTGGCCCAGGCATGGCAGGGAGAGGATGGACCAGGGAGAGGGTGGCGAGGATGTACGAGAGAGGGATAGTGGGAGAGGACGAGTGAGAAGGGTGGATACTGCGAAGAGAGAGAGAGAGAGAGAGAGAGAGAGAGAGAGAGAGAGAGAGAGAGAGAGAGAGAGAGAGAGAGAGAGAGAGAGAGAGTTATAAACTTGAGTGTATCGGGCTCCGCAGTTACAGAGGGCCTCCAGTGGCAGGCAGTGTGTACTGGATATTGCTATGTCAACAGTGGAGACAGGGGCACAAGGGGAGGGAGCCTACGGGAACACTGTACAGAGGAAAGTACAGAGAGGAAGTACGAATGGCTTATACAAGCACATAGTACAGAGAGTTTGGAAGGTACAGATGGATTGTAGAAGGTGCACAGAGACAGAACAAGGTGTAAGGACGATACGTTGGTGCATAGAGGGAGCGGATGGGGATAGTGTGGAAGGTAATGGTTGATGGTGTTTGTGTCAGTTGACCTACAGGGAAGCGGGACAGGTGTATGGTGTGTGAACACAGACAGCTTTAGAAGTTTTCTCCGCCTTCGGTCTGGCAGGGTGGGAGGCACGTCTGGCTCACAAATGTTTTAGACACGTTTCTGCGAGATTTAATTTAATTTTCTTAAGGCGAGAAAGCGCTCAAAATTCTGCTGGTGGCGTGTAGGAGTGTGTTGTAGGAGTGTGTTGAAGAAACAAGGTTTACATGTGTGTATCTTTGCTCAACATATGAACCTGAGACGCACATATGTTGGTCATATAGAAATGCATTTCCACCATGGGGTCTCCTCGGTGATCTTGTATGACTTAATTACTTATACAAGTACTTTACTGTACCACTTACATATAAGACTGTAGAAAAGTCTATATCCTTCTAGTGACATCGTTCATCGCGTAATCTTACTTTTGGGAGGCGATGCACGCTGTCTGAGATGAACGACCTACTTATCTAAGATGATATATAGCAGAGGCAGCCACTTATACTTAACTGAGATAATGAAAGACTTCAGAGTTTCTTTTGATACGTGAAGTAGAGAGGAAGGTGCTACCCCTCACGACGACGGGTCATGGCCCTCAAAGATTATGCTCATTAGGTCAAGTGAGGTCAGATTAAGGAGGCTGTGTGGAGGCAGCAGGTGTTGGCAGCCCATGATGGAGGGGTCTGTTGGTGGCGAGGCTTGCTGAAGTTTATGGGACATTACCAGGTTATCTATGTGCCGTCCACGGTTATTTATGGTTCTAGATTCTGGAAATATATACTTTGTTTTGCGGGAATTATTGTTGTCGTGAACTTTAGCACTTTGTATATTTTTTCGAGACATCTAATATGCCTGTAATCTTTTTCAGTTTATACTTTTTTGAGAAGATTATTATGGCTTTGGATCAAAGGACACTATCCTGGTTTTTGAAATGATTAATACATTTGGATTTTACAATCCAATGATGTTTTTGAAATTGTTAATCGAAATGATGATGATATTTACTTGCTTCTAAGTGCCAGAGAACACATTTAAAATGTTGCATCACTTTTATAACCTATTATACAACCTTGTTGCACATTACATTGCTTCTCTTACTTGAGAAGTTGTTATACCACACACTAACATATTAATTGCCTGCTGGAAGTTCTGGTATTACTTAATACCGAAGTATAAGTAAGCTACTGTGACGTAGGATTTTGATTATAATTCATTGATATAAGAATTTTACTGATATTTGTTCTTTGAATGCTATAAATTCTCATTTCTCGAATGGCGCAACATCTGACTTTTTGAGAGAAATTTGAGGCAGGATGAGGCCAACCCACTCAACTTCGTTAGGCTTTAATGTCTATGAATAATGCATATGTTTTTCCGTCTTGTTTGCGTCACCGTCACTGCCCCTCCGCATGACTAACATGTTTCATGAAATTGTCGGCGCAGATTTTCATATATATATATATATATATATATATATATATATATATATATATATATATATATATATATATATATATATATATATATAACACATCTTCCTCACAAATGGTACTCGAGGATAGTTTATTATTATGACAATATAAGGTTTATTGGTAGCTGGATGCTTCTTCATCTTCTTCAATTATTATTATTATTATTATTATTACTACTACCATTATCATTATCGTTACACTTATGTTTACTATTATCATCTTTCTTGTTATACAGGAAGAATCCTCCCGTGTGTACACCTAAGCGACTGGGGACCTAATTGCCTTCGACGTCACCCTAATTGCCTGACTACCATCCGCTCTTTCACCCGCGACATCCTGACCTTCCGCGGCAGCTGGTAATGAAAGGGGGAGATGAACGACCTGCCTGCTGGAGGCCGACGGATCACTGGTGATCCAAGTGGTAGGTCACTCGTTGTTTGTATATTGGTGGATCACTGGGGGAAGCAATTGGTGGATCACTGGGCGAACCAATTGATGGATCACTTGGGGAAGCAAGAAGTGGATCATGAGAACAAGGTGGTGGATCACTAGGGAAACTACATGGTGGATCACAGAGGGAACTGGGCAAGTGGTGGATCACTGGGAGATGGAAGCCATGGATCCTAAAATATCAAGGATTATAATGTAACCATTGCTGGTTACCAGGGAAACCACAAAATCCAAAATTCCACGAGAAAGTTTGATGTCCCAGAGTAAACACAGATAACAAGACAGTCTTCAGATGGCAAAGAATTTATAAAACTATATGATAGAAGTTTGATATCCACGACCTCGTTCCTTGGTCGACTTGTTTGTGATGATGGATATAGTGATATGTCTTCGTCTACATCTAAGTTATACATGGCTAGTGAGTCACTATACTGGAAGGATAGTGATGGAAATTGATAAACTTGGCAACTAAGAAGGTAAGTTTAGTTATAATCTACATCTTGTTTCTTGAGTTTATCACAATTTCTGTTTTGTTTGTATTGTTTGTTAAAGATTCAGATGCTATATAAACAGACGTAGTTCTTATTGAATCAAGGTGATATAGATGATGATCGCCAGCAAACTGTACAGTATCAGATATGTTAAGAGGTTTTCGGTAGAACAAGAACAGAAGAGTGTTCATGATGTCAAGCTGGTGGTGTGTGTCGTGATGTGTGTCCTCTGCTCCACTACCTCCCTCCTGACAGCCTCCTTACATCACTGTGGCCATCAGCGTTCACGCATCTTCTTGTTTCTTATCTATTATCATCTTCCATGTAACTTTGTTTCTTATCTATCGTTCTCTCTCTCTCTCTCTCTCTCTCTCTCTCTCTCTCTCTCTCTCTCTCTCTCTCTCATAACAAAGTTCTGTTATGTTCGTCCCTTGGGAATACTGTTGACGACGCTGTCTGTCGAATATTCAGTCTTTAATTCGTCAGCCCCGTCAGGAGTGGAAGAACCCATGTTTGTTTATGGTCTTCCTAGATGACGTGTGCTAAGTTCCATCTCTGTGGGTGGGTGTAGCCTCACCCCTGAGTCTCGAGGGGTTGGTTGTGGCCCCTCACCTGAGTCTCTGAGTGGGTCTCTCTCCAGTTATACATCACATTTCATAACGAAAGACATTGTTGTTTTCATCTATCAATTTTCATCATCTCGCAGTCTATACTGTTTACTGGAAAACTCTGCTTTCATCTCTGTAGCAGATTTCATAACACTTTTTTCTTCCAGATTTTGAACTGTTTTCATTCACATTTTTCATAAACTTCATTCATCATTTTTCATTAATTTTACTAATTTCCGAGTTTCCGTTTTACCCCTATGTCCAGAATTCCGAATTTTTATACTTTAAATGATCGTCTTTCGTCGAATGACAACATTGGTCTTAAAACGAGTCTGCCTGACCTGCGTGTTTACCACTGAGCCTCACGTCTGCCTGCAGCTCCTGCAGGATATTTGACGTCCCGCATTGTGGACCATCAGTCTCTCAGTGAGTGTAACTTCACGGTTCACTGACTGCTTTTACACTTAGGCCAGACCCTGGAATATTAATGTGCGGACTGGAAGAAACTTTGACATTTCAGATGTATATAAACTTTGACCTAAACTGATAAGCTGAGTGCAGTCTTATAAAAATGCAGGCGACCTTACTGTTCATCGTTTCCATATTAGCTGGAATAAGAAATAACGGTCCACAGTTTACAGCCAAGACATGAAAGTTTTCGTAACTGAATTACACCCGCGGCCGAAGATATTGGCTGAAGATATTGCCAGGAACGAATGTCATGATAAGTCTACATATTGGTAGAAAATGATAGAGAAAGTCACAGACAGGAAGCGTATAGACGACATACAGTTATGACTACCTGAAGATCCGTATCTACAAAAGTGAACTAAATTTAGTTTCGGTGGACCTCTATCAGGAAGAGAAGTACATTTTTTTCATTTTTATAATTTTCGAACGCCACCCCCTCGCTCCGCCCGCACCTGCCATCACCACTACCCCTCCTACCTCTGCTTTCCCCCCTGACGAAAATACATTTACTTCCATGAATATATTTTTTCATCTATGACATATGACATATGTCTGAGGTCCATTCAGAACGAGGCAACAATTCTGAAGGTATACAGCCCAGCCGGCAGGACGTGCTCCACTAGCGGTGGAATTTCCAATCGAGTGATGTGTCTTGTGAGGGCGGGGGTGTCCCTGAGGAGCCGTGAAGTCCCTCACACGCCTGGATCCTCACGGGCTGCAAGTAATGCAGGATGGCACTCCACCATCCCTGAGCTGTTGAACTCCATCCGGGTCCTGAGACACATCACATCCCAAGATGTGAATAATGCTCTGATATCTTTACATTCACCTGAAGGAGGAGACATGATTGCTTGAAGTGCCTCAGGCAGTCCTGTGTGGCGCATGAAGGACTATGAACATCGCCTCAGGTGTATCCTGCAGCAGTCCGTAGGATTGTGACCCTCGCCTGACACACAACATCCACAACTTCGATTCGACCCAGATCGTCTTGACGTTGACCACCGAGTCCTGACTCCTGACTATAACCAAAACATAAACATTCACATCGAGAATCACACACACACACACACACACACACACACACACACACACACACACACAAGTATGTATACACACGAGGAGACAAACATACACCCACCACACACAAGTGTCTGTAATGCAGTGGTTAATATTGCGACCCAGTAATCTAACAGGCCTGGGGTCGAGTCCTGGACAGCGCAGCCGACTCACAGTCAACCTAGCTGTTCATCCTTCCAAATATCCTCACCTCTGGGGCCAGAGTAAGCTGCGGTGTGTATACGCGTGTGAATATACATAAGATTAAGTTAAAGTACAAGGCGAAGAGACGGGCAACACGAGTGTAAAATTCTCTTCCTGTAACACACAAATAGTACACACACACACACACACACACACACACACACACACACACACACACACACACACCTCCATGGAACAACCATTTACACAAATCAAAGATTAAATGAAATATTTTTGTTCTTCCGTCGCGAGGAATTGATAACGGGAAATATTGACTTAATTTGCAAGATTTCGTAAATAACCAACTTGGGATATTATGTTCAGTGGTTTCGTTCGCTTTCTGAAATTTACAGTACAGTTGTTGTTTCTTCCTGAACCAAATACGCCATTTAACATCGAAAACTTATGATATACGAGGGAAATAGTTTCACAACTCACCTAACAGCACCGTACTTTTCTAAACTCACTACACATTTACTGTATTTTCCAAGTGGTGTCTGATATACTTAGAAATTCAAGAACATTCTTATGAGCCGTGGCAGCTTGAGTCTGGCCTCGATGCCTCGTACGTTAAAGAGAATGATTAAGTCGGAGCAACTTTTTGACGGCTCTGAACAACCGGCCGGGTTCACAGGGAAAATATTTAGCCTCACCAAATATCGCAGAGAAATTTTCATAGCCTACCTCGTCCAGTGAACAGGTCAGGCATCTCAGCAAAGACTCGAGGAAAATGGTTTACAGTCTTGCAGGATTTGGAGTGTTTGTTGTCATGCTGGACTCAGGAGGATGTTTTGAGTTCTCACAGACTCAAAGAAAATAGATGTTTACAGTCTCCAGAAAGTGTTTGTAGGTTCGTAAGGCTGAGGTGAATGTTTATAGTTGTGCCAGTCGGTAAATTCTTGCGTGGATGAGGATACTGACCTCAGGAGTGTTCAGTCTTCCTTTCTCAGACACTGAACCTGTTAAGATTTCTGACGGTCTTCTCGGATTCCATTACTGGACTCTGTAAAAGGTTTACAGTCTTGCCGGACTCCGTAAATAGACGGACTGAATATTTTCACAGTCCATTCTGTAACAACTGGACTGTACGTCTTTGAACTGCCTTGTATTACTGTGTAAGTGGATACAGTAAGTGAATACAGTCTTGTCGGACTCTGTAAACGTACACAGCAATGCTGGACTCTGTAACTGGACTTTGTAAATGTATACAGTCTTACTGGACTGCAAAAAAACCGTTCAGGGGGAGGGGTCTGGTCTCTTAAGACCTAGCGTGTCGTGGCCAGAGTCTGGGAGATATATCCCAGCTGCCACCAAGACTTCGGGAAAAATATTTACAGTCATGTTTTTAAGCGAGGAGAGACCTGGTCTCCTACTGAGAGAGAGAGAGAGAGAGAGAGAGAGAGAGAGAGAGAGAGAGAGAGAGAGAGAGAGAGAGAGAGAGAGAGAGAGAGAGAGTTTAAACAGTTATTTTTCTTAAGCAAATATATTTTCCGAAGTGTTCATCATGACATTACATCATCATCAATCATCGTAAAGCGAAGCAGAAATGGTTGTAGGATTTTGATTCCTGAAATTCATGATGTCTTTCAGATTCAAAATATAGATGGAAGTGATCAAATATGTAATATAGGAAAATATTTGCTTTAAGAAGTGAATATGAATGAGTTACTTCGGAACTTGTTTAGATGCAATTGGTGATGATGTTAATTTCAGTGTCATTTGGTTCCGTTCCTTCACGATCCACAGCTTCACTCGCCGATAAACTGATAAACAAACAATGAAACACCATAAAAAAGTTAAATGAACTACTGGATACATAGAACTACAGTGTGACAGTACCACAATCTTCTCTGTCAACACCACTGCTTGTCACGTGACCCTCACGAGAACTGCTCATCACAGTCACTGCAGCCTGGTCACCTGCTGCCCTAATTACCATCATCTCTGGAATTAGGTTAATTAGTAGTACATCATTACATCTTAAGTTACTCACAGCCGTATCTTGATGTACGTTTGAAATGATCGACATAGTTATCAAAGTAATTTTATGTATCATTCTGTATTCTGATTTGCAGAGTGATTGTCAATAATCCGTCAAGTATTTTGTCTTTTTCTAACACAACGACCACAGCTGCATCTCTCGTGAGTCTGCATCATCCTGGCTGGAGGTGTATCAAGACCCGGGCCTCTGTATCACACAAAACGCTCAGACTTTTACAGAACTGAATCAGAGTGTGAGCGATACGGCCACCCAAGACAATTTACTTCTTCAGGTTGGCGAGCGACTCTGTGAAAGATAATGATATCTCAGACAAGATCAATAAGAAGGAGAAAGAAACGACAAAAGCTGAACTAATTAGAAGTTCGTCGGTAAGGGAGGGTAATTAAGATATTTTAGATTAAGCTTGGTTAAGCTGGGTTTAGCTCAAGATTTCTCTGTGTTCCCCGGGAGTGGTGTAGCCGCTGACAGTGCCCATCCTGAGGAGCTGTGGGGAGGCCCTGGCTGGGTAGGCCAGGCCTGGGGCTCCACCATGTTCTCCATATAACAGTCTTCTAACCGGAAAATCAACAGGTTCTTTCGCCTGATGTTGACGTGTGTTGCTCAGGAATTACAGAGACCAGAGACTCTCTGCCGGAGACTGAGATAGAGATTAGACAAGGTTAAGACTCTGTGTTAGGTTAGGTTAGGTAATACGAGAGACTGGACAAAACATTGGTGAAAGAGATAACATCATGTAGAGACTGAGAAATGAGACACGTGTGGGAGACTGCAGACGTCATAAGGAGAGTGAGCGAGACATGAGAGAGACTGCTACTGTAGTGAGAAAGTGAGGAGAGTCTCCTGATTGCACTATGGACAAGGACGTTCCTCCATTTTGCTTGGTTACACAAAACCGATAAACCGCCACCTCACTTAGGTCACTCAGTCTGACCTGCTCCTGAACTTACTTTATTTGATCTTTTCCTAAACTTGGTCACCTGAACCTGACCTATACCTGGTATACTGTAGTTCAGATTGCTACGTTACGAGATGTGACACTTTTGTCAGTAACCATATAACATTTTCTATAAATGATTTAGTGTCCGAATTTAAGGCTGTAACACCTACGTGTATCCCAGCATCATGGCACATTAGGCTTGTAGAACGAGTAGCTATTGGTAGAACCAATGGCAAAGAGCAAAACTACCATTCCACTAAACTAATTAGGGTCGGGTCAATAAGGACTGGTAATTAAGGTAATCGGGTTTAGGTGGAAAGTCAGGCGAGGGCTAGGCTTAGTAGTTCCCACTGTTTCCGTCAGGTGGCGGCTGATGTTGTTCGTCCTGGGGGAAACATTAAGCCGTCTGGCAGAAGGAAGGGTGGGAGGTGCATCAGCCTCGATGCTACTTGTTTATCTATCGACTTTCTAAATACAGGATGAACTTTATCTTTAATCCTCATCCGCCCGTTGTGCGCTGTGAGCTGTGAAGATATTAGGAAAAGTACTTGAGACAAGACAAGTTCTTGAGACTCCCTGCTATAACAGCAGTCACAACAGTAAGTCAACGATGATATAAGTTTGTGAGACGTTCGTGACTGGCTGCTGCCAGGGTTGTAAGAACGTGTAAGATATGAGACCAGTCCGTGAGCCGTTGCTGCCAGTACGAGAAGCGAACGTAAGATGTGACACAAGTTGTAAAGACTTACTGGTAACTTTGCCAGGAAACTTGACAACAGGTCAGACGAGTTTGTGAGAGACGCAACATCCATAAGCCGGAGGATGGATGCATCAGTGTTGCTCGGGAGAGGAGAGGCTCCACCTTGGTGCTCTGGTGAAGTAAGAACCATTGGATTCTTGTAGGATTTTGAAGACATTCAACTAACGTGGAAGATCCAGGTATTTCCTTAGATAACGATCGTCCTTTCAACAACGTTGCTTCGACATAAACATCATTAACAATGATGAGGTTGTGTATGAAGGTGGTTACAACAGCGAATTGTATTTTCTCTCATCTTTTGATCATTATCTTGCTAATATTTCCTCATTATGATATATACGTGATATTTTTTCAAATTTTTATTTCTTTTTATTCATTGTGAAAGAGCTCTTGAATACATTTAAAACAAAAGATGAAAAAGACTCCATTCCAGCCGGAAATGTGTCTGAATTACACTAAAAAGACGAGAGTAACCTAACACATGGGAGGAAAATGGACAGTGGGGCAAGGTGGCCCATGGGGGTGGATGACCCATGGTGAGGGTGGCCCATGTGGAGGATGTGCCTGAGACAGACTTCGCTGGTCGACATTATACCCAGACTGTCGTCTGAATAAAACCTCAGAAATAATTTTGAGGGAAACACATCATCTGCTGGCAAATGTTGAAACTGCAGTCATGTACAATGATAAGGAGGTTTTCAAGAAACTCTCCATAAGGTATATCATACCCAAATATAAGAAAATACTTTCAAATTCGGTCATTCTTTTTAGAGTAAGACAGAGAGTTAATAAAGAAAGTCTAGAGGAGAACAACAAATCCCACCAGGGATTTAGGAGGAGCAGAGGGGGACCATCACAACTTATAAGTTCCGAACCCATGATGACGATGTTAACCATAAACAAGATATTCATATCAGATACAAATATAGAACAACTACAGGACATGACAAGGAATTAAACAACTACAAGACATAAGAAATTAAACGAGACGACAAGAAAACTGCAAAGCAGTACGTTTCTAGAGTAATGGATGAACGAAATAAGCAAAGAAATGATACTGTGAAAGCAACCGGCGTGTGAGAGTTGTAATACTATATGATAAAGAGTTCAAGAGATGTGGCCCTCACGAGTGTAGAACCCTCTCCCCGTACATTACATATGTGTAATTGCACACATTAATACACACACACTAACACACACACACACACACACACACACACACACACACACACACACACGTACATGCATTACACATGCAAAGATCCAAATACAGAAATACACTTCAGTTTTCTGTTGGTCCACCAGATTTATATTACGCGTCTCAGGGGAGCGGCCATGTTTGTCCCGTGCCGCGATGAATCATCGCTGTGAGATATAAGCTTGTGTAAGTCTGATTTCCTCAGAGACAAAGAAAAGAAAGCGATTTTTCATTTCCAATTTCTGTATGATTTTTGGGAGCTAGTGTCTTTAGCCAGCAGGCGAGGCTTAGCGAGGAATATTTCAAAGATGATGTATCGGGACAGTCTCGTATTTCACGGGTACGATCTCATATTGCAGGGATATAGTTTGGTATTGCTTGGATGTGTTCTCGTTTTGCATGGATGTAGGTTCATATTGCACTGGTGTTGTGTCATATTGTATGAGTGTAGTCTCATATTGTATGAGTGTAGTCTCATATTGTATGAGTGTAGTCTCATATTGTATGAGTGTAGTCTCATATTGTATGAGTGTAGTCTCATATTGTATGAGTATAATATCATATTTATAAGTATAGTCTCATATTGAACGAATATAGTCTCTTGCTGTGTGGGTTTAGTGTGGTGTTACACAGTGTTCATAAATCATGATGATATACCACAGACATATAACATCAACTTTAACATTTCATTTGTTCGAAAGTATAAATAATTTTTACCATGCAGTGTAGAAAGGGGAGACTAAGTCATTTGCATTTTATTGCATTATTGTCTAATATTGTTGTAAAATATTCCCGGCGATATAGTTCCATGGAAGAAGCCATTGGAACGTGCTAGTGGAACGCAATAAAAATTTAATGAGAAAAAAAAACTGTTTTTTTTTCCGTAAAACAACTGGGGAGAGATGATTGGACGTACACAATACTAAATTTAGTCTAAAATGCTGAATGAAGTTGCATAAAAGCCTGAAAAGAATTGGAGATATCATACAGGCAGTAACGAGAGAGGGAAGAGGAGGAATATATCAGACAAACGATCAGTTGTTAGTAAACACGGGAACAACTAGACAAATGTGTTTGTTAGCAAACATGGAAAAAGCTAAACAAACTTGTACAAACGAGGAGGCAATGGAACTAGTCACGTGTGCAGCATCAAAACAACAATAGAAGTAGACAAATGTGTGGCAGCAACGAGGCAACAGAATCGAGGATGTCAGGCATCAACAACGTCACAAAAGTAAACAAATTATAGACAAGAGAAAAGAGATGTCTACATGAAAGATAAGAGACGACAGCCAAGAGGGAGGAAGAGAATATGTGTGTGTGAGTGTGACGCGGATGAACGCTTGCCCTGGTTGCCTGGATATATGTGAGTCAATGGTGCATCAGAACCAATGGCCCCTCTCGCTGTCTCACAAACAGACTTGGTAAAATGTTGAAGTTTTCCGTCTCTTGAGAACCCTCTGCCTGAGGGGGCGCACAGTGGAATCCCGAGAGAAATTATGCATCATAGACCAAATATCTGTATCTGGACTTTATCTGTGAGTAAATATACGTCAAATGATGACTCAAGATGTTGCTGGCCGAGGAAGAGGCTGATGTAGTCAGTAGCTTAGGACACTCGGCAGGTTTGGGGGGAAGACCGTTCATCAGTGGGAGGGATTACCATCGTCTGGCTGGACTATCAGACAGACCGGGACTACTCATCCAGTCACACTGAATAAATACACCCTCTTCTTACTCCTGCTACCTTCCCGTCCAGGTATCCAAGCTACTCTGCTGTAAGCAAGAGGATGAAACTGATGCGTGTTGCTTCTTCACTGAGGCGTCCACAGACGGCCGACGCTCTACGGGTCAGTTCGTTTTGTACACACAGCTCGACTTATCTTCCGGATTCTGTGTTACGTAAGCGCTCGACAACAAATGTATCCGAGGTCGAGTCCACAGCTTTAAGAACGTTTTCGGACGGTGTCAGAAGGCTGATGACAGGCTAATAACAATTGGATTTATTGAGGCACGCGAGGTGGGCTGAGGGCCAAGCTCCTGACCTGCTCTTTCTCACCTTCTATGGCTTACCCCCAGCCTATCGTGGCCTCTCACCTCCACCATGGCCTCCACACGTCTAACACATATTCATCACGCCAGCCATAGCCTCTTCGACCTAGCACGCCCTCTCTCTCCAACGTCCACGATAGCCCTCGACCCAGCCACTAGAGAGCCTCAACCCCCCCCCCCCCCCCCCCCACACACACACACACACACACACACCTAAAGTAACGCCATGTTTCAGGTCATTTGGCACATCCTTGGAGGCCGAGTAGGTGATTCCAATGTCTTACCTGACCCGCCAGTGGCCTTGCGCGGTTGTGATGGTTCAGGCGGATGCCTGGCTGGATCATAACGACTGGTAAATGATATCTTCTGCAGGTCTAATGATACGGAAATGTTGCTCCTGAGGACATACCAGTGTTGGAAATGCTCCTCTTAGTGGTATCGTTCAAGAGGAAAACACAGTTAGAACAGTACCCAGGAATGTGTATAGCCTTGGACACAGGGATGATGTGATTGTCTGTCGGTGCTGCCACGGTAAGGACAGTACCATTGTAAGTAGAGTTACATCTGGTAGGTAGATTTTAGTCACTCGTGACCAACCATTGGGACAACCATCATGAATAAGGACAGTGAACAGTGAAAACTGTTTAAACGCCAACAAAACACTTCGGTGTATAATCCAACTGTTAAACTGAGGGATTTGGAGTTAGGTCCCCTTTTATGCAAATGTATTTGTTGACAGAATTTATGGTGTGAGATAGGCGAGGCTGAACGTGGGCTCTGGCTCGTAGTCCCAGCGTCTTTGTGTCTGACTGTTTAGTTTGGTGTGCGAGTCAGTCTATCTTGGCAGGAAGGTCTAAGTGTACATTGCCTTCTTATGGCTTAGCGCCCACCCATTTCCAAGACTACATGTGTGCATGTTTCTCTATCGCTAAGACAACAGATCGCACCACCATGGATAACAAGAAGTCACGTCTGAGTCACATAGAGAAACACGGACACACACACCATGCGTCGCCATGTGGCAGATGATGTATGCTGAGTGTTGGGGCACAAGTGTGCACGTGAACCTGACCCAACTCTATGATATACATGTCTCACACCCAAGTCTATTGTTTCTCCTCTTTTACCATAAATGAATCTCTGTCTGTCTGTCTGTCTGTCTGTCTGTCTGTCTGTCTGTCTCTCTCTTTCTCTTCTCTCTCTCTCTCTCTCTCTCTCTCTCTCTCTCTCTCTCTCTCTCTCTCTCTCTCTCTCTCTCTCTCTCTCTCAGTACCCTAATATTTCACTGGTATTCTGCTTCAACGTGGGAACAAAATAGTTTTGTTTCCTGCTCTCACGAAAGACAAAACCTTAAATTGCTGGAAGCCTGGCTGGAGTTTGGAGGATGGTGGAGGGGACGATGAATGCTGAAATTTCCCTGTGAGCGATGCTTTGTGTTGGGCAGCGTCAGGTGTGAAGCACAGCCGCAGTTATGGTTTATAAATGGATTTTGTTGTGGATGTCAACCGCACGAGACCCGTATATTTCTGCGCATTTCCCTTTTGAGGCGGGAATACCGCAGTGTTGTTCCTGGCGGATGACGTAAACCCTGAGTATTTTCTGCTGAAGGTTTGCTGGGCAGTTTATTCTGGCCTTGTAATGCTAGTGTATTTCTTCCTGGTTTTTACCCTAACATGATAATTAAAAAATTCCTCGGGGTAAAAAAAAAAGATTCATTTTACTCATCTAGGTTAAGTAGGAACAATTAATTTCCATTACCACGTCTGGTTCACATGTTTCATAAATTTTTAATCCAGGGAAAAGAGGAACGATTTTGGTAACTGGTGATTGCGGCACTGCAGGTACAGTAACGCTTGGTGCACTGCAGGTACAGTAACGCTTGGTGCACTGCAGGTACTGTGACGCTTGTCACTTGTCCTGTGGGTCTGCTGCAGTTGGTGTGTGTGTGTGTGTGTGTGTGTGTGTGTGTGTGTGTGTGAAAACTAATCTATGCATGTGGGGAGGATGCTTTACGTTTTAGAGGCTCCCATCTCTTACCCTCACATCTCTGTCATCCAGACATTCAAGTTTTTCAGTACTATTCACATCCACATCTGACCTCAGCTTGCTCCTCCAGTCCACGGCTCCGTTGATGAAAAAATGTTCCCTGATATCCACTCGACGCTTCCCTTGCCTAGTCCCTTGTGGCCTCTCGCTGGGGAATTTCATCTGACTTCTGAGAGCTATTCTACAATGATATTTTCGAGCCTCCGAGGAAGTTACGTAAGCCTTACCCTTCATAGAAACTGTGGGTGTTTATTGCGTCTCTCCTCATCCCGCTCTCTGGCGGTGTGGCTACATTATGGGCTTCCTCGCTATGTCACTCATCTCTTCTGTTCTTGTGTAGGTGAGCAACCCATTCCACTCTTATACTGTATCATTTTTTTCTCATAGTTATCCATTCTATACATTTTCATGTCTTTCTGCCCACACTTCCGTTTGTCTGTCTGTCTGTGTCCTTCTTTCACTCCAAGTGTAATGTGAAGGTAGGTCGGCTTTGATCCCAGCTTAGTGAAGGTAAGGGTATTGTGAAGATGAAACCATTGTGAAGAAGAGAATAGTTAGCACAACATTATCCAAGCGAGTAGGTTCAAGGCCTTCCTAGGGCTGGCATTGAAAATATCTCAACGAACATAAGAGTATTATGAAGATAGGATGCAGCGAAGAGGAAGATGTGGTGCAGATAAAAATGAAATGAAGATAAAGGCGTAGTGAAGATGAAGGTGTATTTAAGGAAGTGGTGTAGTGAACATAAGATTGTGATGAAAACGAGCTTATAGTGACCGGAAGGTTGTAGCGAGGATGAAGGTGCAATGAAGATGAGGATAGGGTGAAGATAATGATGTAATGAAGATGAGAGTGTAGTGAAGATGTAGTGGAGATGTGGTTGTGGTAAAGATGCAGTGTAGTGGGCATAAGGGTGTAGTAGAAAGTGCCTTTTCCACCTGACCTTCAGGATTATCCAAGCTAAGGTTTAAGGCCAGCCCAAGAAGGTAGAGATGGCAAGACCTCATCATTCCCTCCCCTGCCTTATCCCTGTCCTCACAACGTCTTCCACTTGATCATTTCCTAAGGCCCAAAAACCCAGTGACCAAACGACGTTGAGTCAGTCAAATCGTAGCGAGGGAGGCGATCATTCGCTCCCGCTGAGGTTGTGTCTATCACTCCAGTGAAATTTCCTGTTCAAATATTTTGTCCACGCACGCCTCAGATCGTATGTCCATGACTTCATGTAGCATATTTTTTCCCGTTGGCTCACACGCGTCCCGGGAATATATATGCGCGACCCACCCTAGGGACCAGGAGGCTAAACCAGCCAAGCTACGCCATACGCACCCACAACCGTAATGTCAGGAATCGTTGGCTGAAGTTTATATCACCTGTGGTGTGGAGGTTGAAAATGTACCGAATTCCACCAGGTTTGTGATCAGGTGGGATGGTCTACACACATACACACACACACACACACACACACACACACACACACACACACACACACACACACACACATACCTTAAGTTTGTACAAGGTGAAGAGATGGGCAACACGAGTGTAAAATTCTCTTCACGACACACACACACACACACACACACACACACACACACACACACACACACTTTAAGTTTGTACAACACACACACACACACACACACACACACACACACACACACACACACACACACACACACACACACACGTGTATAGCGTACAGGAGTCGTCTTGATGTGGTACATGGACCACACACGTCCCAGGGGGGCGACATCTCCCAACTCTCTTGTCTACTAGCGGCTGAGAGAAGTCCTCCCTTTGTATTCCTTATAGGAAGGTATTGGCACCTTGGGGGACTGGCTTGGCTGATGGTAGCAGTGACTCGCCTCTGGGATACTGACTGGGCTGATGGTGGCAGCCTCGACGCTAGGAGACTGGCTAGGCTGGTGGTAGCACGGCTGGCTCTCACCCCTATCTGGCTGGGGGACCGGCCGGGCAAGTTGTGGAAGACCCTCTTTCCCCTGAGGCACTGGCCTGGCTGGTGGTGGCAGGGCTACGCCCATGAGGGAAGAACGGCTAGGCGGTAGGGCTCCTAAGGATCAGTGGGGAACAATAGAGGCAAAGAACATCTTCAGTCCTCGACTGTAAATTTATGCTGACGATATCCTGCTGCAGCACTGGAGGCAAAATGGAAAGAAACTGTGGGAATGGAATCAAGAGAAGGAAGTTAGGGCGCGAGTGGCAAGAAGAAAATAGTAAGATGGAGTTGGAAGAGTGGGAGTGAGGGGTGTAGAAGGAGGAGGTAACGAGCAGGGGCAGGAAGAGAGAAGAGAGAGTTCTGGCAGGAAGAAGGATCGGCTATGGAGAAGTGTAGGTAGAAAGCAGGGGTGAGGTGTGTTTTGAGACAGAAATTGTGGATGGAAAGGAATGGAGGAAAGAGGTAACGAGAGGGAGAACTATCAGATAACGAGGGAGAGAGTAAGAGAAAATGAGGAGAGATATAAGGAAGTATGAGGTGACGGAAGGAGTAGGAAGAAACATGGTGGTAACAAGCAGGAGGAAAGGACTATAAGCAGGTGGTAGGAAGCAGGAGATAAGAGGATCCAGAGGGAAGAATGAGGATAGAAAGAAGAGATAAGAAGCAGAGGTGAAGATTTCAACAATAAAAAGAAATAAAACATTAGAAATGATAAACGATGCAGCAATGAAACATTAAAGTTTACCAACAAATTAAGGGAGGGATGCAGTTGTCATGGAAACAGAATTGCATCAGATCCAACCCACATCTTTTCTCCAGTCTTCGATCCGAGGCATTCACCTGGTAATGCATGCAGGTCATCAATAGTTACCTATCTAGGAATGCAAAAGAACGCTGGAACAATGAATACAATCATCCGTTGCGGCTTAACGCTGAAATTAGCAAAGCACTTACGTGTTTCTCATAATCACTTAAACCTGTTGTTATATCACCTGCGTACATATATGATATATTCATGTACTTAATTAATTTACTAATACACACTACCGTTACTCTACATTATCATAAACACATTGCTGTAGAGGAAAGATCTAGGGATTGTTGATGTTGAATTTAATCTTATATATATATATATATATATATATATATATATATATATATATATATATATATATATATATATATGTATATATGTATGTATTCCTATGAGTCCACTGGGAAAATGATCCTTTACAATATATATATATATATATATATATATATATATATATATATATATATATATATATATATATATATATATATATATACATATATATATATATATATATATATATATATATATATATATATATATATATATATATATATATACTGTGTGTTTGTGTGTGTGTGTGTGTGTGTGTGTGTGTGTGTGTGCTCGCGCGCGCGCTCACGTGTGTGTTGATGATACTATTACATACATAGTTGTTAAGTGTAAATATTTACGTAAATATCTATACTTGAAATTATTGAGATATTTCTAAAAATATTCGATACCCAGTGATCCTTGAGCTTAGAGCTCCAGTATTTGTCAATTTATCAAATTATTGGCGAATCCATTATATCACCATAATTACGATCACTTAATATGCCTAAAATCTACGGCAAGCAGAACGAATGATATAGATTTTCGAGTCAGTGATTTTAGGTGGGTGCGACAAAAAGCCATAGAAAAAACATTTACTGTAGTTACCCCTATTAGTATTCTTCAGACAGAAAATGGGGCTTTGATTTAGTACGTGCTGCTCCGGATGTATTTTGCTGCGCGCGTTTTCGAAAGCGATAATGGACGCTTTCCTTCTGCCACCGTGACAAGTGAGACGGTAATCAGTGCCTGCTAGGCTCAGGGTCTCAGGCTCAAACGCTGATACATTTGCATAATACTCTCGAGTAATGCAGTGACAAGATATACATACGCACATGCTGCACCTGTATGATTGTCGCATGGGACAAACAGGGAGTAAACTGATATACGTTGTAGATTATATATTTACTGGATAAACAATGATAATATCCTCTCATCGCGCTAGAATGTGGTGTGATTTTTTTTATACATCCACGTAAAAAACACACAGTTACATTCGGGTTGTACGATATCATAACACACTCACATGATAGTTTGGATTATGCACTAACATATATCGCTCTCTCACGACACTTTCACGTGACACGCACGCATGAAACACACGCAGAACGAACAGGACACATAAATGAGAGTGACATAAAACACTGAGAAGGAAGACTTGTGTTGTTAAAGTATCTCTGTACTTCACCTTCGCGACCTGATCATAACAAGACAATTTGTTGTTACAACTTTCTTCATCCCGAAGCTAAACAGTTCACTTTCTCTGAAACGTAACAGAATTTAAACACGAAAATATTTTGGTTGTTGATCTTGGTTCTGACAAGTCTCCGGCGTCGCCTACCAGCATGATAAGTATTTCAGATAATAGGAGAAATATTTACCCACACTGTTAAACCGGACGTAAAAAATGCCGAGCTGACAACTCGTCTCCACACATAGCAATGCTCGATACATAAGGCAAGTCTCATACATAACTGGAGATTAATAGATACGATCCATTATTAAACTCATTTCAGGAGAAAAAATTCCTTACACTGTGAACATTAATTTAGTTGACAAGTTTCACGAAATCCATAAACGAATGAATTATAATGTAGCTTGAGCATGTTGAATGTACACACACACACACACACACACACACACACACACACACACACACACGGAGGAGGTCTCAACCATCAAATTAATTAACTTGGCTGGTGAGCACAAATTATTAATTAGGGTCCGCGTTCCTTGGGCGGGAAGCGCTGGTCGTATTTTGGCGTCTCTTCATCAGAGGCGGGCCCAAGGAGGCGAGATAACGGCTGATGTGGTGGAGTGTGGTAAACACGTAGGGTGATTAGAGATATCATGAGAGACATTTGACAAGAGATATCAAGATACCATATAACATTATGGTCATAAAACGGAATTACTGACACAATTATGAGGATAATTTATGATTAGAGGCGCCAACTTAAAGGTCTATGGTAAGAGATAACAAGTGGTAGAGGTATGATAGCTACTCCCAAGTATTATAACGAACGTCAAGAGATTATGATCTGATAAAGAGATGTGAAATGATAAGGACAAGAAGAAAAAACTAATTACACACACACACACACACACACAGACACACACACACACACACACACACACACACACACTAATGAGCGAGTGGCCTATTGGCAGGATTTTTATATCGCTTTAGTGAACTACTGATCTGTGTAGTGCAAGAAAATGACTTCTGAGATTTGATCAACGCTTTGTCAATACTGAAGACGACAACAGAGAAATGGTTTTCAACACAAGAACTAAACTTGTAGTTCAGGGCTGAAGTTAAAAAAGATGATGATAAAGAAGAGAAGCCAGCACATCAGAGACCAGTGGCACAGCTCAGGGAAATCCTAGTGTTATGAGAACGGGTAAAAACATCAGGATAGAGACAATGGACACGTCCCGCTGCATACTGTAAAAGATAGAGGGATATGTTGTGCTCTTTCCCTGTCTGACTCGTGTCTCTACCTCGCCAGAGATAGATAGATAGATAGAGAGATAGATAGATAGATGGATAGAGAGAGAGAGAGAGAGAGAGAGAGAGAGAGAGAGAGAGAGAGAGAGAGAGAGAGAGAGAGAGAGAGAAGGGGAGGAAGTCCACAGATATTTCTTATACAGAAGTGAGAGGGGACGGGACGTGCAGAGGCAAGTAAAATTGGATCTGATGACAGCAGGAAGGGAAGACAATACGCTCATACAAACTTTGATTTACACAAACCTACATAAACGCACACACACACACACACACACACACACACACACACACACACACACACACATCACACACACACACACACACACACACACACACACACACACACACACACACACACACACATCACATACACACACACACACGCACACACACACACACACACACACACACACACACACACACACATCACACACACACACACACATCACACACACACACACACACACACACACACACACACACACACACACACACACACACACACACACACACACACACATACATACATTGACAACAATTTCATTCTTCTACGACTCTAAGATTTTCCTTCGGTTTAGTTTCATAACGTTGTTTCTGGTCTTTGAATCTTGTAATTTTCGTCTCTAATGATATTTTCGAATTCCAGTAATTATAAAATGTATGAAGAATTATGTTAGATTCGTTTAACGTGATCATTGATTTCGAAACTTGTGTTGATATTCGACTATCAGTTTATCATCAGAAGATTCAAACAGTTTATACGTAATCATTGTTCTCGAGAATTTTCCTGAATCCAAAGGATTCTGTGACATATGTATAAGATAAAGTGATTTCTTTTTATTCATTCTAGACAGAACAGTTTTTGCGGTACTAACTAGTGCTGCTTACAAGGGACAACAGTTAGTGAGGCAATAGACAGTTCTGACAGAACGAGTTGAGCGCTTGTAAATGGTGGTCTTCAAGTGTCTCTTTAATCTTCAGTCTTTTGCAATCTATAATTTCACATATGACAGTCGTAAGGGGTCACATATTGAGGGAATAAGACAGATGAATAGAACAGCAATAGAAATTACAATATTTGTCTTCTATTTCTCTGAATCTTCCTTCAAAACGTAGTCAAAAGTAATTGCAGATACATCCGGCTACTTTAAACATGAGCATGTTGTCTTTCCCTTCTTGTTCCATTTCATAACCTGTTCACATGTGGTTATCAGGGTAAGTCTAAATCCAGATCGCTATCCATTCTTTCGGACACTAATAAATCAATTCTCTTTGAAATCAGGAACGACTTGATCCTGGGTAATTCTTTTCTTCGTTCCATTTAATGATGGTTTGTTAGACACGTCAGGCTACTTCGTATCCAAGAAAAGCCACACGATAGGCTGAGCAGCTCACTAGTGAACAGAGAACTTGGCCCTCTTGCACGAGTTGCTGCAGGTTCTCACACACGATTCCTTAATGACAGAAAGCACTATTGATTGTCACACCTTCAAAGGCCTGTGATTAGGATGATACACTTGAGGCGTGAGGGAGAGGTTTGGCAGAGTGAAGATGTGTGAGAGGCAGGAGGAAAGAAGTGAGAGCCCGAGGGAAAAATAAGTCGGAGGGATAGCACTGTGTGCGGGAAGGAGACGAGGCAAAGGAGCCAACGAAGGTGAGAGGTCTTAAGTCTGGAAGGACGCATCGGGGGCATCTCAAGGGCTGACTGTGTGTGTGTGTGTGTGTGTGTGTGTGTGTGTGTGTGTGTGTGTGTGTGTGTGTGTGTGTGTGTGAGTGAGAGAGAGAGAGAGAGAGAGAGAGAGAGAGAGAGAGAGAGAGAGAGAGAGAGAGAGAGAGAGAGAGAGAGAGAGAGAGAGAGAGATGGGGGAGGGGGAGCAGAGTGTCCTATGATGTATCACGTTTATATCTGGAGAGCACTTCAAATTTCAAGTCCCCTTGTGTGCCGGGTGACGGGCGGGAGCCACTGGGGAAGGGGTGGGTGAGGACGGGGACGAGTGCCTGGTGATGACACATCTGGACGCACCACCTCACATATCTAAAGGAGTACATGATTCCCCTACTTCTGCCTGTAGTGCAACTGCTAAGCTGCAGGAGTCCCATAGCAGGGGTCTTAAGGACACACACACACACACACACACACACACACACACACACACACACACACACACACACACACTCACACACACACACATACATACAGAGATGAATTTGCCAGTCAAATGTTCATCTTTTAGTTTTTGGTAGGGAAAGAGTGGTACGACAAGAGAACCCAGAAATTTACCGACGATTTCGTAGACTTTTAGCGATATAGGAAGCTTCTTCTGAGCCCTGGCTTGGCAAAGCCATCAGATATATTCTGATATTCAGAAGAAAGTTGACTTCCTCGGTGTGAGGTATTCCTCCAGGGTCAACGAGTCTGATAACCTGACATTCTTGGTCATGTGTTGTAGGTGGACTGTCATACACCGTAGCTCTTACAGCATCGTTCCTTGGAGACTGGGATGGGATCGTTGTGGGTTTTTCCCTGCTGCAGGAGGTTTATCTCATGCTCATGAACGTATGAGAACACCCAGGGATGGTTACAGCGACACTGGGCAGCAGTGTGGATCTCTTGAGGAATTATAGGTCCCAGACTGACCCGGTTCTTCCCCAGCGCTGCAGGATTAAAGAAAGAAAAAAGAAATCCAAAATATTGTGCGAATCTGGATTAAAACTCAGCGGGATTCAAATGATGTGGGCAAAGCCGACGCGGGAGTGAGGACATTTAGATTTTTTTGAGCCACATCAGAGAGCAGACGCGGGCACTCGACCTCCTCATGTACACCACACCTTTAAAGGTAAAGGTTACAGATTGTGTAGAGGTGTAGCAGTAACTGTTTAGATAACTAGCATACTTGACTGTATGTTCGTATATCTGTATATACTTTATTTTTGTTTGAAGTGTAACATACGGGGTTTTCTCTTTATGATCATATGTTTAGGTTTCTGGAAATTGTCATATGATTTCCTCACAGTGATCATCATCTTGTCAGTGGACCGCTGAAGATATACATAATAGAAACATGAAAACTCAGGACATCGTAAAGTCTTAATGAATTTTGGTGGAGGAAGAAAATGATGAACCAACTGTCTTTTTTCTCTTTATATAATAATGAAATTCTAATGTGCTTCCTCAGGTGTTCCATTACTCTGTCTTCTTTCTGGCTGTGTCTTGAGACCATTACGAGAAAAAGCCTTAGAAAACTGTGCCCCTGTCTGTGTGTGAGGAAGTTGGCTGGTGTCCCTCCATTCAGAGCCGGGCTGGGGAGGAAATGAGAAGCAAACATGTCAGCAAACAAGGAGCTGTTGCTACTGTGTTGCTACACCAGTGACGCAAACAAGTTGACAAACAAGATGTTGAAGGGGGACACTCCACTCCCACTGTCGTTTGTTTATTTGCGACATCAAGAATATGGGTTATGGTCTCCAACACTGGGATGTACACAGGTCGTTGGTTGTACCCGGTACTGAGCTGCTCAGAGAGCTATTAGTGACCTCTAACACTGATTTGTACGGAGAATTATTGGCGGTCTCCAAAACTGGGTTGTAGATGGTGTCCACCACAGGGTTGTTGGCGGTCTTCGGCACTGGGTTGTTGACGGTCTCAAACACTGGTTTGTTGGCGGTTATCAGCACTGCCTTGTCGGTGGTCTCCAATACTGGATAGTGCGGTGACGTTTTGGTCTCCAGCAGTGGCTTGTGTGGAGATATGGAATTATTTGAAGGAAGCTTGGTGCACCGAAGCTTGGAACACCAAAGCCATCTTTGAGGAAGGAAAACAAGCATATTGGATGAAGGTAGAGAAGAGGATAAAGTAATGTTTTGTGACAATAGACGGCAAAAGAATCTGTCTGGTCACCCTGATCCAATGGCTGTCCTCCCCTCACTGTCTGGCATGACTATCAGAACTCTCCATTTCCTTACGCTTTTCCAACGCTCTGACCCGTGACTCACGACCCAACATACTAACCCACTACACACGAAAAGTACCTGGACACAGCATTAGTTGGAAGCCTAATATGTCATGGAACCTCGCCTTACCACAGCCATGGTACCTCCTCAGACAACTGTGTCACAATAATGGGATGTTTAGTGTCTGAGAATGTGTTTACGTTCCTATATCAGTGATCTGAATCTTATATGATCTTCCTGTCGAAGACGCAGTAAAGGATTACGATTTCTCGAACGATTACGAAAGATTCATGAAATTATTTCATCTTACATTTCTGGAGCATCTCAGACTTGCCTCTCAGCGGGACGCGCGTAGGTTTACCTGTTTTAGCGTCGGGTTCCCTGGGGCTTTATGTTCCAACAGAACGTCGTTCAAGTCAAGCAACGTTTGTAAGCAGGATCTGATTGTCGAGCAGCCCGGCCGGCGCACAGCAACCCTGGCTTTTGTCTCGCCAAGTGGCTTGTTGACACTATAAATGCTGTAGAGGCACAGCCACTCCGGTTATATGTGCCGCCTGTTGAAGCAAGCGGGCCAGCATATACAGCCTTTTTTATCAGACTGTTGCCGAGGGCTTATACCAGGGAGATGTTGGGGAGGAAAAAGGGAGAACCTCACCCTCGGCCTTGAATGAAGAGTTTCAGTCAATATTTTATATAAACCGACGTTGTTACCAAGTTGTGTAACGCCAGCGTCCGGTGTAATATATGTTCATGGAAGAATTACGAATCTAACTGTCGTAAATGTCAATAGATAAAGATATAAAAACTGTGGTGAAAAATACAAATGTTTTAGTAAGTCCTGTTACCAAGCCACGGTCACAAGTTTCAGGTGTGTTGTTATTATTGGTTGTGACATCTGGCAGTAGCATCAGACTTAAAATTATTCTTCACTGTATAAAGCCATACACCTCATCCAGACGTATCCTTACCATACGTTCAAAGTGAACAAGTTTATAGCATTGCCGGAGTATTTCGGCAATAGTTCAGTTTACGTACATACAGAACCGACGCTCTTCACTTCAGCCTCCACTTGGTGTCCGATCCTACAACACACCAGCAAAACCAGGCGTCCTCCCGCCCGCCCGCCCTGGACATCACATTAGTGGAAAGATTTTCACAATACAATGCTTCCTGGCCTAACCTGGCCGAGGGCGTCACTAGCCATTATCAAGGAGGAAGCTCGTCTGTCGCAGATGATCTGCAGTAGCCTCTATCTGCGGCAAAGGATGACATATGGTAACTGTTCCTTCTGACACCTGTATGTATGTGTTGAAGGATAGGATGGCTATCGACTGCTGGGTTATGGCTGAACCAGAACCCTTAATACATATGTCATGATACAGAATGAGATGCATTGTTAGGTGTCGGGTGAGGGACGTGTGGCCACACCTAAATCAGATGGTCGAGAGAGGATTAGCTCCTCTGTTGTAGACTTGGTGCCTACCTGACCTTAGTGAAGCCCATCCGTACGAGGAGGCCACACTCCCTCCAACACCACCAGCCTGGCTCAGGAAGCCACACTCCAACACCATCAGCCTGGCTCAGGAGGCCACAATCCCTCCAACACCACCAGCCTGGCTCAGGAGGCCACAATCCCTCCAACACCATCAGCCTGGCCCAGGAGGCCACAATCCCTCCAACACCACCATCAGCCTGGCCCAGGAGGCCACACTCCCTCCAACACCACCATCAGCCGGTCTCACGTCCCTCCACCACCAATATGCGCACCAAGGCCCCGCCCCGTCCCCCCCCCCTCCCCCCAACGTCCCGCAATATCAGGCGTATAACTAAAAACAAAATCCTTTTATATAAATGGTGTTATGTCCTGCTGCTTTTTGCACTCCGTGTCCTTTGTCGTTATCTAAACCTTTATGGCAAAAATATTTTCAATGGATCTCTCTGCCTTTGTCCTTTACTTCTGCGACAACAGGAAGATTATAGACGTAAAACAGCAAATGTAGTGGTGGTCCCAGGGAAAGAAAACAAGCAAAGTAAGGAACTCGCCCGGACAAAGAGTAGCCGAACACTGGAAGGTTTAAGGGTCGTGAGTTGTTTGTAGATCCCTTTAAGAGGGAACCAGACAATCACTGCTCCTAATAAAGGTCTCTTTGTTTCTTTTTTTTTCTTGTATACCAACTCAAGAACCCTACGGCAACCGAGGGGGGGGGGGGCAGCAAGAGCCGCCTCCATATGCAGGTTCAAAAGGTACATAGGACCCTCCGGTGGGTACGAGAGGAACGTGGAACCTTTCAGCACGTACATGATGAAGGCAGTACGTTCCAGTATCACGTTCCAGTGGAACGTGATACCTTCCGGTTAAGTACAGGAGGAACGTGGAACATTCTGCCGTGTACAAGAGGAACGCGGGACCTTCCGGCAGGTATAGGAAGAACGCTGAACCTTCCGATTGAATGTTTGTGGTTAATCAAGCAGTCTGAGGTAGTTTGGGGTGCTCTGTTGTGTGTGGTTTGTAGTTCCGTTATATTTCCTTTTGACACAGAAGACGACCAGGCACATAAGGCGTAGTTTGAGGTGGAACGCAAGAAAATAATCAATTTATTTGACTTTGATTAAAGAAACTACGTCTTTTAAAGCAAACGTTAATGACTGTTCACCCACGGAATTCGTAAGCAAAGTCTGACATCAGTATGTGGGGTTAGATATATGTACAAGATACCTCCTCCCCCGGCCTTGCAGTGTCTGACATCAACATGTGGGGGTATATGTATGTACAAGATTTCCCCCCCCCCCCCCCCCCCCGGTCGCTGTGTCTGACAATCTCCATGTTCTAATTTTTTCAGTGGTTTTCGAGATATCTGAAAACTTGCACGAAGATATATATGCTTCGAGGAACACCAGAATATCTTACATCATATACGATCAGGTTCCGCGCGTCCATGATTACGGCGGCGTACGATGTATTGGGACAAGACTGGCAGCAGGCACGTCCCGCCTGACCAGCCAGTAACTACACTGCCGGACGTGCGACGAATGTCATCACAGTTACAGCCATACACTTATCAATACCTTGTAATTTCTTAATATAAAGATGATAAAAAGGTAATAAAATTTTACGTAAAAGTCTACTGAGAGAGAGAGAGAGAGAGAGAGAGAGAGAGAGAGAGAGAGAGAGAGAGAGAGAGAGAGAGAGAGAGAGAGAGGAACCTTTGAGTGAGGAATGTTGATCGTACCCATGGCTGAGCAGAGGATGATTACCACCAACCCGGTGTTGTTCAGCCGCCCTGTTTTTCTCTGTGGCTCTCGCTGGCCGGCAAAGGAAGAGAACACATAAATGCTGGTAGTAACAGCGAGACTGAACAACTTACCAGGTGAGACGGAACTGAACTACGACATTCATAGTCAGTGATATGATAACGAATGAGACTGATTCATTTGCCTTTTGTTGTTTGAGTTATATACTTCACGAGGCAAGTCATCTGACCCACGAACTTTAGGGTCAAGAGAGTGCGAGCCTCCGGGCCAATTAAAGTCGATCTGGAAGCCCTGCATCTGAGCGTTGAGGGCTTTGGGTTATGGCATGCATGATGTGCATGACGACCCAAAAGACAGCGACTTATTAGCAGTCATATAGTGATGATGATACTCATGCACTCATTCATTTCACTCAAGGAGATGCTGTTTGAGAAGAACGCGACAACTGCATCTGCAATCCGCCTTACCTTTCCAGGTCCGCTTGCGGTAGTAGCCGCTGAAGGCCAAGTTGGTGGCGCAGTCCGGAGCACAGCTACCGTAGCTTCTAGGGGGCCCGTAGTAATGACTGTGACTCAGGCTGTGGAAGTAGGAAGGCGGAGGTGCCCTCCTGCCGTAGGGCGGTCGCCTGACGGAGGGGAAGTAACCGGTCTCGGTGCCGTGGATCCACCACATCCTGCAGGAGGGTCTGCCAGGGGCGCCGCCTTACACTACGTTCTCTTTAGAGAGTCCTGTTATGATCCGAGCTGGATCTCAGGAATCAGTGTGACTTTAAAAGTGTCCAAGTGGTCTCCCAGAGGTACTTCTGGCCGTAGTCACAACTAGTCTGTCTGTCTTCTAGTCTCTTAGAGAAGTGTCAGTCCAAAGACACGAGCACAAGTGTGACTCAAAATCCATAAAAAAAAATGTTCAGACAACCGTGTTCGGCTCGACCATCCAGATATAATCACTCAGACGACAGATCCCAAGATTTTCTGCGAGTGTTGACGGAGGAGCAAGAGGCGAGTAGCGGTATGGACCGTGAGCGTGACAAGACCTTCCCTAACCGAGGCCTGAGCCGGTACTGAGCGGCTGGAGGCTGGCTGCCTCGCTGCTGCAACACCAACCTTCTCGCCAATTCAACATGCGCCTCTTCTTACCAGGTGTCGCTACTTATCATGTCCTGTATGTGTAATGTTATGCCCACCACATTCCCCCGGTACATTGTGTGCTGCTAGCAATCCTCCCGTCCCTCGTGGACTTTCCCAAGGAGAGCATCCATATCATCCTCCACGTCCAGTGGCATTTCTGTTTTGCCGTGGTCTAAAGCTCTTAGCGTTATCTATCATCTTGGCCAATAAAAAAGGCAAAGATTTCAGGTACGTTTATCTTTTCGAAAATTGAGAATATTTGCTTCTACTTGGGAGGATAGACGGTGAAATCGAGACATTTCAAATGTATATGGGATTATTATCATACGCACGATTTTAGGTAATAGTCAATATTCTAATAATGACAACGTGTGTGTGTGTGTGTGTGTGTGTGTGTGTGTGTGTGTGTGTGTGTGTGTGTGTGGAAACAGTTATCCTGGGTCGTAATGGTTAGGTTAAAGGTCTGTGGTATTATGGGGGTCGTGATGACGGCCTCAACGACGAAGATCAGGTCGTAGTTAGGGTGTAGTGATGATGGCCTCCAGTAAACATGAGAGTGTGGTTTAGAAAAGTGGGATGAAAATAAGACGAGTGTAATGAAGATAATGGTCTTGTAAAGACGAGGGAGTGGTGAAGGATGCAAGCCTTGAACCTAGCTTAGTAAAGGATGTAGTGAAGATGAGGATGTAATGAAGGAAAGTATAGTAAACTAGGATGAGTGCCGGCCTTGAACAAGCTTTGTGGAGATAAGGGAATGTGAAGGCGTTAGTTAAGTGAAGACAGGATTAAGTGAAGATAAGAATGCGATGGATGTAATGGGTTAGCGAGGACTGAGGGGTAGTGATGACGATGGAGTAGTGAAGATAAGAGCATGGTGAAGATAAGGATGTAGCGAAGATGAGAGTGTGGTAAAAACAGTCTTATTGATCCAACCCTCAAAAAAGCCGCCAGAAAGAAACGCGTAAAATGCGTATTTCGTTTGTGTTCGTTCTTACTGTGTGTACGTATGATGTGTTTCTGGAGTGTGTACGTTGAGTGTGTACCTACTACAATGTGTACGTTGATTGTGTACGTTGAGTGTGTCAGTGGTGTGTGTACGTTGTGCGTGTTCTAGGAGGGTGTTCCTGCCTGCGTCCTGGAGCACACTCGACCTCCTCCTTCTGCTTAAGACACAACAAAATATTTCAACACACGCCAGACGTCTCCCTCGTACTTAAGATTCAACACGCTCTCTCACCCTCACGTTGAGGGAAAAAGAATAAAAGAAAGAAAATATGCAAGGCTTAATGAGGCTCTTTTTTTTTCCTCTAAGGTTAGGTCAGGCGGCCACACCTCCCTTAGGGCCAGTAGGTTGGAGGTCGGGGAAAGGTCGACCTGAGCTCACCCAGGGTCCATTGTCAGCTCAGCAAGCAGCCAGCCAGCCAGCCAGCCTCCTCTGGACTCGGGCGCTGTCAAAGAAAATAGAAAGATTTACGACAAAAAATAGACAAGAAGATTTTTCCTCATGAGGATTTCTCTTGCTTTGTTAGTGGCCAGAGGAAGGTAGCCTAATGAAATGTAGTTTAGGGGGAAGGTGTTAGTGAGAAGTCCGTGGAGAGACCATCTCTCGCTTGAGGAAAGTCTTGCCCTTCGGTGGTGGCAGACAATTATCAACTTATTTTTGTGTGTGTGTATCCTCCAAGTAATCTATAAGGCAAAACAAACACTGCATGACTGAACGGAGAGATCAGAGATGCCTTGTGACTGTGAACGATGTGGTCATATATGACTTATGGCTTAGAGCGGGGAGGTCATAGATGCCGTATGACTGTGAATAGAGAAGTCATAATTAAATTGGTTTACTGAATCGTGGGGGAATGGAACGAAAGAGAGAATAAACAGCAGAAGACAAAGAGACTATGGGTATAGATATAAAAGAATAAGATAACAGCACAACGAAAACGTCTTGTGCTACAGAACTATAAGGAAACAAAAACTTGATTAACAATCTAATGCGGAAATGTGAGGAGAATGAACAGGTGGAATCAACAGCGTATCTGGAAGGTAGAGCAACTGATGTGAGATGCCATAGTCTAGAGCTGAGGAAACTTGATATTTCCAGTGAGAAATGAGATTATTCATCCTAAGTTAACCCTTGATGCCCGTAGACCTGAGCTTTAATATTCCTCCAGACGAAGGCGAACCTGAGGAACTTAACTAATACATCAGCCGACGTTGTTCTGAGAAGTATTGCCTTCAGGGGCGCGCGAGGGATTCACCGCTTCCTTATTACTATGCAGCCTCTGACCTGGGAAGGTCATCTGCATATCGTACGAGGGCAGCTCCCGGGAGATGTGCAGGTCGTATGCATGTGATAATAGAATTACTAGACAAAGACGGAAACGTCTGGGGGAATACTGCCCTCTGTTGAGACAGCCATTTTTACTCTCTCTTATGTAATGTGGAAATAAAACCCGGGACGAAAAACAAAGCCTGGCCCAGAGCACGACACAGTTGTAGGAAAATGCCATTTAATGTCAAGTTTGCTCCTAAATTTAAAGAAAATACGATGCAATCTTCCTGAAGGAAATTTCAGAATGGGATAGAGACATTGAGAACGGGATAGAGACCTTGTATTTATCTCCCGTTGTCTCCTCTCGTTTCTGGCGAGACTGGAGGTGATCTTATCAGACAAAACCAGTGCAATCTGGTATTGAATTTTCGATATTACGTTCAACCTTGACTCTGAGGAAGACAACACACTTCAGCCTTCAGGAAGGGATTGTCTGTGTGAACACATGAGGTAACTCAAGATGAGAGCGTCTCCAGCCTCATACTATGAGGTATGAGTGGCTTGTAGCGTCATCAGCCTCATAGTGTGAAGTATGACTGACTTGTAAGGTCATCATCCTCATACTGTGAGACAGGAGTAGCCTGTAGCATCACTGACTACATCCTGTGAGTGGCTTTTAGCGTCATGTATGAGACGTGGGCATAACGTCAAGAATATTCACAACTGATAACAATTGAGAATATCCTCTCCTGTCCACCAGGAGGCTCCACAACTCCCCTATCTTCACAGGGAGGTTCTACCACCCTCTTCTTGTTTTTCGGAAGGCTTTTAGCTGGACTGGACCAACGTCTTTATTATGCCGTGCAACATGGAGGGCCAGATGAACTGGACCACAATGCTTAACCCCGTGGAGGTCCAGGTGGACCGGGCCATAATGCTCAGCACAGTGGAGGACTAGGTGGACTGGTGAAGTGCTGTCATCACTCAGCCAGGAGTAGGCCAGCTCTCCTGACCCTGGAGAATAAGAGGAGATCCCTTGCATGGAGCATTAAAAACACAAAGGAAGATTACAACAAGTCTATGCTTAAAGAAGACGCAAGTAATTCTAAAAGGGAACTTGGCGAGGGTCGGACAGTACTTTATGCCAAACAGTTTACGATATTCTTCCAAAATTTCCTTATTTTTTTCTATAAACTCAACTTTAAGGGGATGTATATAGTTACGATAAGAGTTTTCGTAGTATTTTCGAAGGAGGAGATAAATGCATTGTGCTTCGCCAAGAATATTTCATATATGTAGATATTCACTGTATTTATGCATCCCATGATGTGCAACGGCTCTTGTTTTCTAAGTTTTCTAGTACTTCATCATCTTGAAACTCTTATATATCAATATAAGAAATGATCCATCTAACTCGTCTGGCGAAGGCAGTAGAGTAGTAGTATACCTCAGTCTGTAGTGTCAGTCAGAGGAGAGGCTGAGGATCGTCCTGAGCACCCACGGTACTGCCGTTCGTCATTATTTTCCCGAGTTAAGCACTTCTCCTGAAGCTCCGGGCACTTGTGACACTCCTCACGAGGGTCTGGAGTGAACATAACTAGTTCACCCAGACGCTGGCTCGTGAACTGAAGGAATCAACAAGTAAAAAAAAAACAGATAGATACCACCCACTCTATGACACACACGCACACACACTATGCTTAAAGCAGAAAGAAGAGATGGTAGATAGGTTAAAGGTAGGTTAAAGGATACGTGTATGAATGACGATTGACTGAAAGAGGTAGTACGTGATGGTGTGCTCACAGCCTTCGTCCAGATGATCATGGGTGAGCTGGGAAGAATGTAGGTGGGAAGGACAATGTACTCAGTGAGGACATATCACTAGAGGAGGATAAGAATATAGATAATCTAGAGATTCTGGGTCGTAGCTTGAATAATGATAAGTCAAGGAGTAGGACAATATCCTGTAAGGACGCCCTCACACACATGCATTTATGACAGGAAAGCAGAGAAAGAGAGTTCGAAGACAGTACAGATCAGAAGACAGTGAAGAATTGACTATTTCTCTCTTATGAACAAAGAAACTGATCATAACAAGGAGTGAAAGGAAAGAACGAACGAATGTTGAGAGATAAAGACTCGAGGAAGACACGAACGAGACAACATAGCCATGGAGGGAGGAAGGATGGAAGCAAGGAGGTAGGAAGGTTCAGGGGAAAAGAGGAGGGAAAGTTGGGAGGCAGACATGACGGTAATGAACGAGGCAGACGAGGTGGAGGGAGAATGGAGGAAGAAGGATAAGGGAACGTGTGGGGCCACCATCAGGGGACCGCCTGAGCATCATCAGTGCCAGCCAGCCAGGCCCTTCCTCGCTCCCTTGCCAAGGACGATGGTGGTGGCGGCAGAATGGAAAACGAGAGAATCCACTCATCGTTTTCTTGGTGTTCCTCACACTTCTTAGACGACCTTAGATTTTGAATTTCTCTGGCGTTGTCTCTCCGGGTCTGCAGGTGTGACCTTGCGTCCCTCGGGCATCAGGATATTTCTGAAATACAAATTGTTATCGAGACACTGATGTGTCTGGCTCTCAGGTCTTAATGCTGACACAAGAACTCTCTCTCCGAGTTCGAGGGACTTGGAGCGTGGCCGCCTGGGATCCTCTGATGACTAGCAACAATTACCAGACTGAGCTAAAGTTTGGAGGAAGGTTCTTTTTTCTCTAAAAAAGAAACAGTTTGGACTTATTCCAGGCACCGACTGTTTCCTTAAAGATGTGTCTTGTCTGGAGTCTTCGGGCTTCGTCAGTTCTCATAAAGCCGTCAGTATACAGGTCCTGTACGCGTCGTGGACGTGTCTCATCCATCATTCTTGACCATGTCCTCCTGTCATGTGCCTACCCTACCCCCTGCTCCAGGCCACCACCATGCCCCACCATAACACCTGCTGTAGCCTACCATGCCTCCTCCAACATGCTTGTATGCCATGATTTCCCTGGCTGCCAGCCCAAAATACCACATCAACTGTATACCCACATGGCAACGTTGATGATAGATTAACTTAATACGATTTAGTGAATCCAGTTTGCAAAAAACATTTCCATCAGATTTTGTCTTTGAACCAACAAAGTCTATATAACGTAATTGATCTGTAACGTAAGAATGACACAAAATATCATATATCTGGCTATCTAGCGGTCTGTCAAGAGATAAAGACAATAGATAAATACACTTTATATGTAGATGTACCCCAGCCTACGATATATAGATATGTATATAAACTTGAGTATAAAATATTGATGTGTGTATATGAATGTACGTTCGTGTACATGCATGAACATGCGTATGCATGAAAGAGGAATCTTAATCCCAAAAACTGTAGTGACAAATGTGTCCCCCACCAACACTCCAATAAGAAAATATGGACAATCTGGAAAGCGAAAAGAAAAGTGCAGTGGGAGGGCCGAGGTAACTGGGCGGTGGTCTCTAACAAAAGAACGGATATATTGAGGTTGCTGTGCCGGATGCCGTGGGCTTTCTTGGTGGATGAGAAAGTGGAGGAGGGAGGAGAATGGAAGAAGGCCAGTAATCTGCCGCGGCCAGTAGCGCAGAGTTCGTATTGGAGGAGAGAAGTGTAGGGTAGTGGTCTGTAGTGGAGAGAAGTGGAGGGTAGTGGTCTGAGGTGGAGAGAGGAGGTCTTCGCTTCGTACCACACAAGCTTGGTCTTCACTTGTGCCACTGACGTGCTGGGGTCCGTCCTGGTGCCCACCTCTGGGTCAGGCAACGAGAAGCTTCGCCTTCCGCTGCATGGTTAAAGGGGTTGGATTAAGGGAAGCCACCCACAGGTTTGTCCCGGGAGGCTGGGTCAGGGGTTCAACACAGGTCAGCTCAGGGAGGCTGGGTCAGGGGTTCAACACAGGTCAGCTCAGGGAGGCTGGGTCAGGGGTTCAACACAGGTCAGCTCAGTGAGGCTGGGTCAGGGGTTCAACACAGGTCAGTATCGTGAGGTTTGTTTGCGGGTTCAACACAAAATACAGCTATAGTTCTTTAAGAATTCAGCTGACTGTAAGAATGGGAGTTGTTCTTTGCATCTACGAAAACATAAGGTCAGCAGATCTTACACACACACACACACACACACACACACACACACACACACACACACACATGAAAAGAACTGATATGTTCTTAACTCTAAAAGAAGACAAGAACTGTACCTCGGAACCAGACACATTACCTCCACACATTACGCCACGCCTCAGGCTGTTCTATGATCACCACTCAGCGAGGAACACTTTACTGTTACGTCTTCTAGTGTGGTCAAATTCCACGTAAAAGCCCGCCAACTAAAACTTTGTTCGTGCAATATTATATTTTTCTTCATATGATTCTTATTACTTCGGTCATTTCTAGACATAAATGATACTAGAAGAGAATCAAGAACCGTCGCTAGTAGTCGTGTTCATTTAAAAACCAAAGAAACAAGAAACAATTATCTTAAGTGACACTTTACAACTCCAGTTTCTCATTTGCATCATAAGTCAAGGTAATCTTCTTTCGGTCATTTCTTACTGTAATTTCTTGCTGGGTTGGTGAGCGCGGCACATATGTAAACAAGACGTGGCGAGAGATTTAAATTCAGGGTATTTAAAGGTTGGGAACACATCCTGTGGCTGTCTAACGCTGGCAAAAGTTGAGGAAAGGATAAAACTATTTTCAATGTTTCCTAAAAACATTTCCAGTGTTTTGCTGCCTCATTTTCCTCATACTTTCAACATCGTCGATGTCTTTATTTTCATTTTTCGCTGCTTGAGGTAGTTAGAGCCTCTTAAAACATCTGTAACGGCTGTGAATGGCCGGTGGGAGAGGCCAGACATATACAGTGTGACCATCAACAGTGTGTCACCACTTGTGTGCTAGCAGCGTGTGGCTGGCGGCTATACCGTGCCAGACGTACGTTTATCCGTTCCTCCGTCGGCCGTGGTGGCTAAGATCAAAGCGTCATCCTTCAGCGTTAACTTGTACACTGGTGGTGGAGGGACAGGTCTAACAGCTGCTACTCCCTGTCTAGCATTGTCAACACACACACACACACACACACACACACACAGCCGGAACAGGCACAGAAGAGGATGAAGGGAAACACACAGCTGCAGCAATTTCAGAAACTGATGAAATGGAATGGAAGAGAAATAGAACTGCGAATGTGGGCGTAAGAAAGGCAACAGAACAGGAGAGAGAGAGAGAGAGAGAGAGAGAGAGAGAGAGAGAGAGAGAGAGAGAGAGAGAGAGAGAGAGAGAGAGAGAGAGGTTGGTGATGGAGATAAGGATGCCTTAGGTAATGATGGTACGGTGATATTGCTTGGTGACCCGTGGTGTCAGGTCACAGGAACACCTCCACACAGTAGAGGGAACCACCAGATCTCAGGACCAGTTGTTCACTGACCCGGGGTTCCCCCACAGTGGTGTATCTAGGGTATGGCAGGTAGGGCAGGTGCCTGCCCTGGGCGCCACTCAACAGCTTTGTTTTTTGACCTATGTTACCAGATTGACATTGTGAACGGTTTGGTTTTGTGAGATAAGAAAGAAACTCGCCTACTCTTCAACTATAGTCATATTTGGCTACTAACAGTTGCATTACCGCTTCTACATTACAATTTTGATCAAATAAGTCTTTAACTTTAAGTTTTTAAGAGTTTATATAAATCTAAGTTTGGCCTAACTTTTCAACAGTTTATAATTACACTGTACATATTTCTACATACATCCATGGTATGTACACTTTTAATCAAGCCAGGGGAGCAATTTCAGTGCTTGCCATAAGCACCATTTCCCTTAGATACGCCCCTCTTCCCCCAGGAGACTGTACACTGGCCACACTGTCAACCAAGGACTGTCAGAAGGACTGCAACACTTTACACACTCTCCACGCAGGACTTGAGGATACAGACGCCACAGATTATGTGCTTAAATATATAATCTGAATCTGTTTAGAGTTATGATAAGGAGTGTTGAGAGACGTGTCTTATTGGTTTGTTTACTCATAGCATAATGATGAATATTAATACTTTAGGAAGGCGGCACCAGCAGGCTATGTGAATCCCAGAGAGGCTGAGAAACAGGGAAACATCCAATGAGGTTTAATGTGAGGGTAACTTGAGGGCCTTATCAAGGGTAACATGAGGGCCTTATCAAGGGCACCGTCAGAGACTTATCATTGGTAACATTAGAATCTTGTAAAGGGTAATTTGGGAGCCTTGTTAAAGGTAAGATGAGAGATTTCATATCTTTGATTACACGCCATGGTGGTAGAGGGGAGAGAGCAACACCCCGTGTATCAGATCCCCAGCTGGTGTATGATGCTCTGGAAACTCCTGTATCTGGCTGGACAGCAAGACTTCAGTGGACTGATGTAGTTCAAACCAGATTAAGTTGTCTCACGTCTTCTGTGGCTTTTCCAGACTTCGCGAAACGTTTAGACTCTTCATATAGTATAAGTCTCGTGACGAAGACAGGTGGAGGATCATTTGCAAGGCTATAAAGTACCTCAGGTGAAGACTGGAATCCAGTTCCCTTCAGATGGAGGCTTGGAATCCACTCTCCTTCGGTAGAAGGGTTTGAATCCACTTCCTTCCTGACTGAGGCTGGAAACAAGATTATTCCTTCGTCTGGCTCGCTCATATAAGTTTACACAGGTTCTCTCTCTCCTACTTTCTCCTCACGTGAGATACACAAGATAGTTTCTTAACCCGTGAACTTAACAGAATCATTTCTTGTCCAAGTATCTCAACTGGAGACAAAGTATAGGCAATAAGAAATGCGATTTTAGGTCACAGATAAACTAATGTGAGCAGGAAATTAGATGTAGGTCACCACAGTGCTATGTACAGGGTGTAGTGACCTCTAGAAGCGTAAAGTTCAGCACTCACATGTACGGACGCAGCAGTCCAAGTGCGTATGCGCATAGGTACGCTAGCGGGGGAGGATGGATTGTACTACCAGACAGAAGTGCCCTAATCGGTACGATCTCACTCAGACACACAGAGCCAAGTGAGAGAGGAGGGGCAAAGCGGAGTGAGAGTGGAGAGCTGTGTTGAAACATCGACCGGACTTCGTTGCTGCTGCTGCTGGTGGTTCTGAGGGAAGCTATGGTGGGGGCGCGCCGACCCCCACCCGCACTGCTACCACACACCCCCTAACCCCAACACTCCTGATCTCTCTCTCTCTTTCTCTCTCTCTCTCTCTCTCTCTCTCTCTCTCTCTCTCTCTCTCTCTCTCTCTCTCTCTCTCTCTCTCTCTCTCATTTTCTATTCTGTTCCATCTTTTTCATTTTTCTCACTATACGCGTATTTGTCTTTCTCTCTTCCTTCTCTCCCCTCTTATCCTCCCCCCCTCTCTCTCTCTCTCCCCTTCCTCTCCCCAGTAGCACCATCACCATCATTGTCTTTCTACGTCATCGGCCGTGTGGGCGCCGCCCCGCCTCCCCACAACGCAAAGATATTACTCGACCCCTGAACTTTGAACTTTTTTCGGCCTGTGTTCCATGCGCCTCCTGCTAACCGCATTATATATATATATATATATATATATATATATATATATATATATATATATATATATATATATATATATATATATCCTGTTGGTCTGACCTGGAGGAAACGTGAATGATTCAGTGAGTAGACTCGTTCATTCCCAGGATGGCGTGCAACTTGCATCCCTTCCATTTCTGGAATTGACTCGTACCATTCCTCCATCCCGATACCAGGTGAGTGTTGGCCTACTCACCTATTTGCTAAATGAACAAGTGAAGCTTTGTGGCACTCAAGCCTTCCCTATTCAAAGAACTTGAACCTTCACCTGTGCACCACCTGAACTCTACATAGGTTCTCCCCACCTTAGTATCTCACAGTGAACGCGACCCTCTCTCTACATAAACCTTAATTGCTTTCACCCATTTTCTCTACTCGTCTGTAACGTCATGCAAGGCTGAAGTGGCTCATCCTGTTTCAGACTTGATAAGGCTGAAGTATGTGCAGTCAGCCTGATGCTGAAGCGAGATATCTTACTGTGGACAAAAGTTAACGAGTGTCGTGTCATCATGCCACGACACTTAGTCTGGGCCCTGTCGTGTTGTGACACCACGACATCTGCACAGCCCACCCTCTAGTATGTCGAGGGTAAACAAAACAAGCACCTAAAATACATATCCGGTAAGCCACTCACACGACTCACTAATCCTACTCCAGACATATTTACGTTCTATTTCCTATTTCCCTGTTGTATCTCCGCAGTAGAATCTCCTTATTTTTTTTTCCAAGCAATCAGTTAAGATCCAAAAGTCTAGAAATACAGAAACATATGATGCTCAAAGATTTTGTCTTCGGAAAAAAATGGTTGTGTGATTCAGAGATTTCAACACGTTCAATTATCCCCTATTACTACCCTAGTGGGTTTCGAACCCTCGTTAAGCATATCAGTTTTAAGTTCTCGGAGAAGGTGCGTTCCTCGGAAGGTTGATAAGGTAGAGTCTGTGAGTGAGACAGCGGGTCGGGTGCGTTATGGGAGGGTGACTTACTGTGGTGTCCACTTTATCATCTACTATCATAAAACTGCGTCGAATGGGGCCAGTGGTGTGTTGCTGCTGTCATTCCGTTGTGTTTCTTTGTTTATTGAAGTTATGGTCAGACCTCCAGGGTTGATGACAGCAGCACGAGTCGACAGGGGAAAGAACAGGAAACTAGGCAGAACAAGTGAAGAAGGAGGAGGAGGAGGAGGAAGGGGACTTCGACAGAACAACTGGAGGAGGAAGCGACTCCGTCAAACGTCCCAAGCCTCTGCTAAACCTTCCCTTCCTCATCCCCGCCTGGCAATAACTTCATTATATTCACGTATCACGTTTGAAAGGAATCAGAAGACGCAGAAAATTGGCTCCGGCAGCGGCTGATTGGCAGGTGGTATTGTTAGAGCCAAGTTACTTTAACTTGATGAAAGTGGAAGACGAATACTGTGTCTGGTTGCAGGTAATTGTCGCAACAGTAAGACTTCCTCAGTGATGAAGGAATCGTTATAATCGTTGATATTCATTTGTTGTCATATAGCCATTAGTTATATATTGTGTCGTATACACACTAGTCATATAGTGTCATATAGTCATCCTTCATCTACTTTATATGGTAGAAATTGTCATATGATATTAGGATAAGTTTTCTTTGGGTCCTGATTGTTGGGTCGCGTTTTATTATCCCTCTTCTGCCATACACGATTGATTTTGTCATTATTCCCGTTTCCATTTCTTTTATTTTCGTCTTTTACTTTAGTCTTTCGAAACGTTCTTAAAACTCCTGATGGGAAGAGGTTCTTAAAACTCCTGATGGAAAGAGTTAAAGCGTTTTAATTCTTTTTAAGTATTTCATTAAAGGTGTCTAAGGATCACAAAAGACTTTGATCAACTTACTAGGATGATAAGTATCTTCTATACAGCATAAGTAAACCACTCCAAGACCTGTGCGTGATTTCACTGTTGTAAGGACAGAATATTGGGATTGTATACTAATGACAGTCATGGTATCTGAACCAAAAACGGAGATGCTGGTCGGTGTGTGATAGTTCCTAACATAAGACGGGGATATTGTTACAACTGTCGGCCTGTAGCGACTGACTGGAAGATGAATAATGGAATGTGAGTATATAATCTCATTACAGACAGGGGAGTGGGAACTCGTCTCATCCATTGTCATTCTGACGTCATTGCAAACGAAGGTAATTCGTGGTAGATCATGCAACTTATGCTTCTTGTGTGATGGGGATTGAGGGCGTTAGGAGGAGGGAGAGAGAGAGGAAAAGAAGGGAAGCAGAGAGGGAAACTGAAAGGGAGAGATAGGAAAGAGATAAAAAGAAAGATCTAAGGAGGAAGGGAAAGGGAGGAGAGAAATATGGAGATGGGGTAAGAGTAAAAAGTAATTTACTTTCAAAATACTTTCACATTCTAGTATCGCTCTCGGTCCCCTGGGTTGGAGATGGGCTGTGGTCAGGATGGGAATGAGCCTCAGGACCACTGGGCAGGACCACCTGGTGATGGGTGACCTCCTCTGCTGCGTCTGGCGAAGTACCTGGGCAATACCCCAGTGTCACCCCCAAACCTACCCAGAGTACCCTCTCAGTTGGTATTGGGATGAGGAGGACGCCTGGAACCTGTGACTGGGAGGTCCTCTGGCTCTTCCATCTCTCAGACTAATGGCCTCACAGTCACTCATAATTATCGAAAATATTGTGAACGACAGACAGCATTGCTGCCTGCTTCCACTGTACCCGCAGCACCACCAACTATAAGTGACATATTTTTTTTCCTTCATGTTTCTGCTCTACACAAGTCCTCCATTACCACCTGTCAGGTCTTGTCAAAATCACAACAAAAACATTTAGCCATCCATTGTCGAACGAAAAATGATCGGCCAAATGATTTTTTTCCCATGGCAGCTGAGACAATAGGTGGCGACCATCATGTGAAGAGCAATCAAGATATCACGACAAAAATGACAGAGAAAATTACAATGGCCAACATGGCGGAACGGGCCCCAGGACCTAACCCTCCCAGGGGCAGGGATCCAGGACCTGACCATCCCAGGGGCAGGGATCCAGGACCTGACCCTCCCAGGGGCAGTGACGTGTCCACACTGTGTATATTGACCTTTATTATCGTCATCTAAGGTCACATGTACCAGGAGCACATATATGCCCTACCTAGACTGTTCAAGCACATACATATTCCAGCCTCTCTATGAGTTTTTACCATATATTCGTGTCGGTAAAAATTCTCTCCATTGATGTACCAAGTGAACGATTATTTCTTTGAGTCTGAAGGCAAGCAAGATGTAAACCAAGACTTGTACGTGATCGGTTACGTACCGTCCGTGTCAGTCATGAGGGACGTGGTGCGCGCCGTGCCCCTCCCATCTCACTGTAACCTTCTCATGCAATCCCACTATTCAGACGTCTTAATACCCAAGTTTAATCTGAGATTGGAATGGGTTTTAAGTGATCCCCAAACCAAGAATGCAGTCGAGGAGGCTGGGTAGCCGGCGTTTAATTAAACCTTTGGCCCAAGTCTCCAGGGCTTCCCCTGACACTACGGTGTTCTCATGAAACGTGTAGGTCCTGAGGCACCGGTGGTAATTACATCATCATCATATGTCTGGTGAGGGTCATCGTACTCAGACCTCTGCCTCCACACTGTAGTAGGCCCATCAGTCCTCCTGGTGATATTCTTGTTTGATTCTGCGTCGATCATTTGATCGTTCCTGGATGTGAAGTTGGTTTTCCATGAATATAAAGACCACATTAAAGATGGGAAGGAAGGATGCTGGGAGCTGGCTATGTCTGCCCATACCTTAGGACCATCTTCAGGAAACTGGTATCACCTGGCCTAGGCTGGCCACATCTGCCGCTGATGGTATGCAAAACAAGTGCCTCAGAAATGGTGGACGAGTATAATAAAACAGTATCTAATACCCCGAATATTCCACATACTTTTAGGTATATACAGGGGGAGGACATTACCCCAGGCAATGTGCCCTTTACGTAATGTTAAGGTTTGAACAACTTACGTTATAATACGTCAGCTGGAGAGAGAGAGAGAGAGAGAGAGAGAGAGAGAGAGAGAGAGAGAGAGAGAGAGAGAGAGAGAGAGAGAGAGAGAGAGAGAGAGAGTACGAATATCACTTACGATAATTGAAAAAAAAGTCGTTCCATATTCCCCCACCCGCCGTCCATCAGAGCCGCCGCTCTGCACAACGAGTTTACTTAGGGCGGTTTACATGCATTGGTTTACCAAAGTTAGTTTAAATATATTTGTTTTCTTACGTTGGTTTACCTGGATTACTTTGTCTACTTTGGTTTACCTGGATTGGTTTACCAACGATGGGTTTTCTGGATGTATTTTCTTTTTATCTCTTTGTTTTCAACTCACTTTACACGACTCATTTTTTTGCATGTATGTGTTGGTCTCCCTTCATTACTTTAGCAGGGATGGCGCATGTAATATGGTATCCATGAATATTGTCATAAAGGAATATGTATATGCGTAGGTATACCAGACATGGTATACGTGAGTTTACTTGTTTCATTGGTGTCAGTGGGTTGGTTTACAATGAAGGGTCACACGATCTACTTGTCGAGTGTATATTTTTGATGACTTTTGTCTTAGTATGTTTGAAATCCAAACGAAAGCTTTGTTTAGTTGCGTAATTGTTCGATTGTTTTTGTAAACCTGTAGACGAACTTGTTTACTGGTTTACAGTACGTTGATATATGTCTGATTGATGACGCTGGTTAACGTTTGTGGTTTACATTAAAAACTGGTATGCGATGAAAGGTTCACCTGTGCATGTTCAGGTTTCTATACATAGGTTGGTGTGGTAGGGTTGGTTTACCTGTGTTTGCAGGTCTGGGTTTGCCTGAGTAGGTTTGAGCAGTGAGATAGTTTACATGTAGGTTCTATTTACTTGGTTTGATGTCGTGGGATGGTAAACAGTTTGTGACTTGCTCTACATCGGTTGGTTTATAAGGGTTAGTTTAGTCTACTCTTGTATACTCTAGCTGGTTTGTGTAGGCTGGTATACTTGTTTATGATCTTTAGTGGAATTTACATACGTAAGTTCAATATATGAGATGTTTGTAAGTTGGTTTATCTAGGATGATACACAAACAGGATACAATGAGATTATGTGTTTGTACCCTCAGTCTACACAAGTTTAACGAGCAGATTTGTTGGTATAATTAGCTATACAGCACAGCACACAATGGATGGGTTTACATTTCTAACAGTATCAGTTTACCAACACACGATCATCCCCCAACACACGAAACAATGATGAAAAAGGCAACACGTGCAGTTATGTGTTTTGAAATATACCATTTTTTCTGTCATTTATCAAAAAACTCCAGCCAAACCTCACTGACAAATTGTTTTTTAATCATGTTCTGGTGTCACAGTCTGACGACTCCAATACTACTGTTTTCCACCGTGTTATATTGTGCCGTGTTGGTGTTGCTTTGAGTGGCTCTGGGCGAGTGTAAGGGAATCATAGTTTCAGGGAAGCGTCGATATATTGTGAACCTCCGGTATTACTGCATCACACATAGGGAAGGTCTGTCTACCTTACCGTCCATGTCAGTTCAAAGTCAAATAATGAATTACCTGGCCATGTGTTGTGTGTGGTGTTTGGCCGGAGTCGGCCCACCAGCGCGTTCCCAGACACTTGGCCGATAATGAACATATCGTCGTCTCTGTTAACTTGATATTATTTGACAGTGGCCATCAAGTAACGTGACGTGTAATTATATGAAGACCAGAGCAAGCTTTTGCTGGAGGAAGAAACTCTTGTAGTTATATTTTTACATATACCGTGTATATATATATATATATATATATATATATATATATATATATATATATATATATATATATATATATATATATATATATATTCCATAATTGTCCTTCATTTGCCCTACAAAGACATATATACACATAAAAATAAATCATGAGATGTGGTCCTGCCTGATGGACGTGGCTGGCTTCCTGGGCGATGCGGGAGCCAGACGGAAAGGTGATCTCGGGTCAGAAAGGTAGAGTAAGGTCAGGTTAGGTTTTAGTCATGAAAGGAAGTGGTTTTCGAGGCCAGGTTGTGAATAGATGAAACAGGAAACAAAGTGATTATGAAGGAACTAAAAAAATTATGGTCTGGGAGTTTTAGAAGACTTAGAAAATTTTATATTTCATGTTAGACGATCTGACGATAGATGATAGTGATAGACACTACCAGGTAATGGATGGAAATGCCTCGCTGGCTGCTCACTGCTGGATATTACCTCAAAGTCTAAATGGAGTTTGATATTAGCGAAATTCAAACGCAGAATTACGTTGCAGGAAATCCAGTTTATTATGATTACTTCATTCCCAGTATGATTGGGTTGATCAGGAAGATACAGCGTCCGCACATTACACACACACACACACACACACACACACACACACACACACACACACACACACACACATATCATCATCATCATCATCATCATCATCATCATTAACCCATGTCTGGCGTGTCATAGTGAAGGATGTTGGGTAAGTACAGAGGAAGGTACCTCTAAAATCATCTTCACTACACCCTGGATAAACCTAGATTCACTTTATCCTCGACAAACGCTTCTTCAATATACATCCTCGACATCACTGGCCTTTGATCTGTCCCTTTCTGGTTAGGTCTCACGCAATAGTGAAGTTGGAGATATTAAACCACCAGTAATGTAGCATGAGGTAAACTCCGGTAGTGAAGCAAGAGGAGGTAAACTTCAGTACTAAAGCATGAAGAGGTGAATCCCGGTAGTGAAGCATGAAGAAGTAAACCTTTGTAGTGAGGCAAGAAGAGGTAAACCCCTGTAGTGAGGCAAGAAGAGGTAAACCCCTGTTGTGAGGCAAGAAGAGGTAAACCCCTGTAGTGAGGCAGGAAGAGGTAAACCCAATAATGGAGCAGGAGGCTGCTGGGTCCCTACCGCCAGAGGCATTAGAGGTAAACTTTTTTGAGTGTAAACTTTGCCGGTGTAGTGAGAGAGAGACATAACATTGAATGGCTCTCATGAACATGCAAGTGTTTCCCTAAGTTCCCACCTCCAGCTGAGCGCCACTGGTAAAACCATTCCAGGCTTAATTGCTGGGGCAAAATAACCAAAACAAAACATACGTTAACGCTGAAACCACAAAAAAAAGTTTCTTTTTTTTAAAATAACGTTCAGATCTGGACTTCAATAGTCGTCCACAGTTTTAAACGCCGTAGTCCTTACCATGACTTTACCTCCGTGTGTGTTACGGCCGCTGTGATAATGCAATAAGATGTTTATAACGTGTGGAGGACCCCTGAGAACCCACATTATCCCAGGAGAAGCTGTTAAGTTAGATTCATAACGCGAAAATTACGAGAGGCGTAAGGCATTGTAGATGGTGGCGATTACTGGGTGTTGGGTGGCTGCCATGTTATCCCGCCTGGGGGCGCAGGGGCTGGCCTGCTGGTCGTGGTATTTTTTCTGGTGATTGAGTGGTTGATCGTGGCGCTTGTGCTCGTGTTTTCCTGCTTCCTTGCTTGTAGCGCTTGTCCTTGTGTTTTCCTGGCTGCTTGTAGCGACTATCCTGGTACTCTCCTGGCTGCTTGCAGTGTACATAACAGCTTCCGTGAGCAGATGATGCCTTTATTCCCCTCACGTGTGGCGGTAACTTCCTAGCTGGAAGCGTCATCACGGCTACCGTGCGTACAACATACCGTTTCTCCTCAGTTCATTCCTTGTAGCGAGAACGTTCCTCCCTGGTTAATTCTTGGCTGTAAGAACGTTTTATCCCTAATTAATTGTTTGAAGTGAGAGCGTTTTCTCCCCAATTAATTCTTTACCGCGAGAATGTTTTTATCCTCAGCTGATGCATTGCAGTGGGAACGTTTTCTCTCGCAGCGAGAACGGACAGTTGAACCCAGGAGACAGAAGCTGTCCTCGAGACATCCCACACTCTCCTGTGTTCAGTGTCTCCTCCTGTCCCGATATAGACCGCGTCCAGAGGAAGGTGGCGCTGCAATCAGTTCCTCTTGAAGTGCTACGAGAACACCCGCGCCTCCCTGAGATCCCAGGAAGGTTATCGATCTCATATTTGGCGCAAACTGATGTGTGGATGACGCCGTCCAGATACCAGGATGGACCACTGGTGTCAGACGTGTGTGTGTGTGTGCACGTTCTCACTGAAGGTCGCGGGTCAGGAAAAAAAAAGAGAATCCAAATATAAGTTTAAGCTTCTCAAGTTCCAGGAGCTTTTAAAAGTACTTACAGAATGGCGTCCAGAAGGAATAAAAGAAAGTTACCCCAGCCTCGGGGAAGTTAGAGAAATGTGGAGGAGTTACGGTGAATATTCCTCCACATTATTATATAGATAACACTGAGAGGCTCTTAAAAGGCTGTACAGTCCCAGGGTTACTTGTTCACGTTGAATAATTCATAAGATATTGAGGCGGATTTATGTTATTTGTACCTGCAATAACTGTGCCTCGGGTAACAAAGGAAACAACACAGGCTTTTGAGATCAGAACGTGGAGTTGGTAAATATGATTTTAGTGGACTCTGGTGTGGGAAATTCAGTGGTAGTAGTAAGGGAGTTACCAGCACGGACGGTACCACCTCCAGCAGTAGTAACCTCCTCATTAACCCCTCCTGCTGTAGTGATAATGTCTAAGGCAAGAACAGAATTATACATCAACATAAACGTAAACATGACGACGGTGCGTTCAAGCCCCGAGACCAAAGCCAGACGAAAACTCGTTCACGTTTTTCGAATCCGACAATTCTAAGTCAGGGGAAGAAGCAACTGTCAGGCCAAATATACTAGTTGTAGGGAAGTTCGAATATATAGAGGCACAGTTCAGGGGATATGATACGCAGCTGTCAGCAGACAGATGATAGTAATACAGCCTCGTAGTGGGTGAGTTATCCCTCACGGTGTAGTAACCTGGAGCGGGTCTTGAACCTCTCATCATAAAGCTTCCTGAACAAACACATTTCGAAGCTTCACTGGTTCAGTTTACCCCCGATAGATGATGTTCTAAATGGCGACTCATTAGTTCAGTTTGTGGTAGATTACCGGACTTATCTTAATATTGGAAATGAAATTTCCATTATCATTACATATACAGTAATGGTGGAATATGAACACTCGCTGAAAAAGAAAACAATCAACGTAATAGGACAGTAAATCTGTTGGCAGTTCGAGTATATGATGGACTGAATCTGACACGAAGAAAATCTGACTAATGATCATTTCAACTCAGAGGTGAATGATTACGACCTTTTGATCGATTCTGGGTTTTATTTTGACATCTGATAACATAATCGGGACTGTATTCTGTGAAAACTTTGACTGTGTGGTTGAGAAGGTGTCTTAGTGGATAATGCGGTTTGGAACATTTTTGAACATTTTTCATTGACTTTATTTTATCATCAGAAATATATTTCTTCATTATGTCAATAACGAGATTAGTGGGTCAATAAGGATCATACTCCGGCGACTTCTCCGTTGTTTTCCTCACTACATATTGTGCTGCTGCCATTGTCCTGCAGGTTATTGACCCCCCTGGAGCCGGGGAAGTGGGGGGAGGTGGGGATTGCACTTGCTGGTGGGTGTCACAGTGAAATAGAGCAACCCGCCTTACCCAGGGGTGAGGTGTATGAACCTCTCCGTGGCTACATGATTACATGAACTGCATCATCAATGAACATATCCTGCGAGAAGCAGACACGTGAATATACTGTGTTTATTTAGAGCTTGTCCCAGTGGTGGAGGATCTGGGTCATCCTACCTCAGTGATGGAGGACCCGGGTCATGCTACCTCAGTGGTGGAGGACCTGAGGATGCCTACCTCAGTGGTGGAGGACCTGACGCTTCCTTTCCCAAAGGTAACGGGACCTATGGCTGACTCTCTCTTGGGAACAATGAAGCAATGGAAGCAGCCAAGCAGTAAGGGAACAGATGACGTCACAATGCCTGATGTCACGAGGGAGTGGAATGATGAATGTCACGAGGGAATGGAATGATGAATGTCATGAGGGAGCACATAACACACGAGAACATTTTGGGCCACGGATGAAGCGCGCACCTTTAGTCTCCTGAAATTCGTGGGGGATGATAAATAACATTTACGGTTTTCGTCAGAATTAGCTCCGTGGGAGCATCATATCTTATGGGATTTGGCTGGGAGCCCTCGGAAAACGAACATGGATGGATAGATATGGCGACAAACATGAAAAAGAAAGTGGGATGGAAAGAGGATAAAAGATAGACGCTGGCAAGCGGGACACATGCCGTGTAAACACGGGAATCAGTAAGTGGGAGAACTGTGGGTCGAGTTAGGTCGCGTACGATGGTGGTGTCTGGTTCTAGACCTTCACCAGTGTCAGTGTAGGTTGGTATTGTAAAGTCCTGGGCCCTCAACACTGCCATTATCAGCTGTGACGTCGACAGTGATCACAGCCATTGTGGAGACTCTGGCACACAGCTGTTGGTGGGGCTGAAGACCGTAGCTGAGAAGGTGGAGAACAGCTGAGAGGGATGGAGTTTGAGGTGGATGACAACTCCTGAGTCTTGTGTGGAGATGTGGAATGTGAAAGACAGTAAATGACGAGAGGAAGAATGTGGAAGTTGTCTATACATTCAGAAATGGGAAATAACGATTTTTAGATTCGTATGAGACAAGTATGGCAGGAGGTGGGACCTACGCGTCCAGACGGAGTCAGTGATGCTCACAGTGGGAGGTATTTGCTAGTCCTTGCTTGTACTTGTGGATGGCAGACTGCTGTGTTTGTGGCAGACTGCTGTGTCTGTGGCAGACTGCTGTGTTCGTGGCAGACTGCTGTGTTCATGGCAGGCTGCTGTGTTAAGTTCAAGGTATTTCAGAAATGTTAAGCTGAGATTGTACATGTTGGTGATATTCCCGTGTAAGGACATCCGGCTGCAGGTACGACTGTCATAATGCTCTGCAACAACTGGTCCTGAGGATTACTAAAGCCTAATGTCATACTAACCTGATTTATAGCAAGTTAACTTACTGGCATCCTCCACAGTGGGTGGATCAGCGCTACCAGCCTCCACAGTGGGTGGATCAGTGCTGCAACCCTCCACAGTGGGTGGATCAGCGCTACCAGCCTCCACAGTGGGTGGATCAGTGCTGCAACCCTCCACAGTGGGTGGATCAGTGCTACCAGCCTCCACAGTGGGTGTATCAGTGCTGCAACCCTCCACAGTGGGTGGATCAGCGCTACCAGCCTCCACAGTGGGTGGATCAGTGCTGCAACCCTCCACAGTGGGTGGATCAGCGCTGCAACCCTCCACAGTGGGTGGATCAGTGCTGCAACCCTCCACAGTGGGTGGATCAGCGCTACCAGCCTCCACAGTGGGTGGATCAGCGCTGCAACCCTCCACAGTGGGTGGATCAGTGTTGCCAGCGGCGGCGGCTTGTAGTGGTAGCTCCTCCCAGGCCCCGACCGTCCCCATGGGGAGGCCAGCAAGCCAGCCAGCCACAGTGTAATCTCGTGAACTTGTTTCTCGTCTCAAAAACTCGGAATAGTTCGCCGTGGAGAGAGAGAGAGAGAGAGAGAGAGAGAGAGAGAGAGAGAGAGAGAGAGAGAGAGAGAGAGAGAGAGAGAGAGAGAGTTGGCTACACCACATTCATTTTCCACCAAGAATATTTTCAAACATTTCAAAAGAGTACGAGGTGTGGCCTGCGTCTACCAGGTGGTACTCTGCTGGACATGCTGTTGGTGACGGCACGTCTGTTTAACAGGTAAACGGTGAAGGACCAGCGTGCAGCACCACCGGGGTTTATAACCAGGCGATCACCGCAAAGTTGCTGGGGAAGTTATATATCATGTAAATGTACAAAACATGCGGATGTTTATCATGGTCGTAGGTGCGTTTAAGGTTCGGCTCCAGCATCCATTTTCTACACAGTAATACAGAAATGGAGTCTTTATAGACATCTCTGTTAGATTTCTTCTTGCCAGGGCAAACATTTGACGCTAAGGTCAAAGGCCAAAACCAGCACGGGTGACCACGGACGTAGGTTGAGTGCAGGAGTGTGAGGAAGTGTTTTGTGTTGTGTGGTTATATGTGGGTTATAACACTTGCACCGCACAGCTTGAGGGTCCTGCGCCAGCAGAAACATCGACTCGCCCACATAACTCAGGTTTTACGACCCGAGAAAACTATTAACAGAACACAGCCAAGTTAGAGGTACGTGGCAAGTTGGAGGTGGTGGAGGTGGGGGAACCATGTCTGCAGCACAAACTGGTGGCCACCACCTGTGTAGGAGGCGCCCATGGGTCCCTGTTTTTCCCCTAGGCTGAGGTTCGACATCATCATCACCCACACTGTCTCTCTCTCTCTCATATGATCGTACTGATTACTCCGCTGGATTGGAAATCTTCACATATTCTGTTCTGTCGTTTGTAGAATATTGAAATTCCTCCTTCTCGAAGAAATTGCTTGGTGAAGCTTGGTGATAAGTTTGATCACTGCAAGGTATCAGTTGGCTGCGGCTCATATGTCACTCTTTAAGCTCCTGCTGTATTCCAGATCTGTGGTGACTTTATGATGGTTCCTTCCATACCTGTCACTGACTTGTTGCTACAGTCTTCCTAGTGTACCTCAGGTCACGGGGGGATCCTAAGCTCTGACGTTACCATCCTACCGTAATCGTGCACGACTTAGGAAGGAATCGCTCACTCAAGAGTATGAACAGCATCACTTTGACATCAGTCTGATGTTCTCTGAGGCATCATGCTTTGGCATCCTGCAGGATATTTTTCGACTTTGACAACAATTGTAGAAAAGGATGAAAATAAAGCTTCTCTCCCAGCCCGGATCTGGAGGATGGTCTTAGTGCAGGTCATCCTTGTCCTGTCTCGTCAGCCAGGCAGATCCTCACCTTCAGAACGACAGCTTACTCAGATCTGCTGCATCCTACCACTGGCCGGTCGTGCAGCACCAGGATCTGCTGCATCCTACCACTGGCCGGTCGTGCAGCACCAGGATCTGCCGGTCGTGCAGCACCAGGATCTGCTGCATCCTACCACTGGCCGGTCGTGCAGCACCAGGCACCGACGGCTCTCCTTCGGTGAACTGACTATTGATTCTCTGAGAGCATGCTGACGGTGCTGCTGCTGCTGCTGTGGCCGTGCTACCAGCCGACCCACCTGCGGATGGGGGTGTGGGAGGAGGCTGCTCCAGTTCCCTCCCACGTTAGAAGGTCTCACACCTTAGTGAAGAACGGCGATGCAGTTAGAATGACTTAGGAGTTGTTGAGAAGGAAGTGTTGGTCGGTGATGCGCCCGGGCGAAGCATATCACCATACTGGAAGAGAAGAGTCTCGGTAACTCCTCTGTGTAAAATACAGAGACACTGGAGGAAGTGTGGCAGGTACCGTACGTGGTGGTCATGTGTCGCTTGCAAGTACATCCTGGGATCATCTGCCTCACACACATCACTGACCAGATCCCTGGATTTCGTAACCTGGTTGTCGAGCGTCGCTCTGAGACACAGGTTTTGCCTCTTAAAGTGTCTGCTGATCCTATGTAGGTTTCTCATGAAGAACCATTATAGCTTCCGTTCATTTTTCATCCCTTAAGCTACAGAGGAAACGATCCCTTAGCTTTAAAACCTGTACGTTAAACGTATAACCAACATACATTGTTCCCCTACTGGTGCAGGAAGTAAACAACATGTCGTAAGCCGTGTCGTAAATTCTCTCGAAAAATCAACCGAGTTGAGAGGCGACCAGGTGGGCTGGCTGGTCGGCAGATGGAGTGGAAGAGCCCCACCAAGACTAACCAAGGGCGTGGGTCTGCGGCCCACACGATGCACACTGAGTCGAGCATGACCGTTTGAGAGCATCATAACGCACGTCACCTGTCGAGAACCAACACCCTCACAGTGCTGGTGGGACACACCTCTGAGACTTACCATCAAGATCTTATACTCAGGACAACTGAAGTTGATAAAGTCAATACAGGCAACTGAGGTTAATAAAGCCATAACCAGCAACTGTCATTCTGGGAAGAAGACTTTATTAGTTCTGAATCGGGCTTACTACTCGAGAGTCGAGATGTGTTCCAAGATGCGAGATTGTGAACGTACTTGAAAACATCCTGGAACAATAATTAATGATCCCAATTAGTGGACGGCCGGAAGGCATATTTTGTCCACGCAAAAGTTACATCAAGTAATTATAAGAAAATACTGACTGTAAAGACCAACTTTGTTTACTGGTTGTTACAAAGAGCGGTACACAACCCCCACAGTCTGAGATGACCGTAACTTGAGCAAACTTTGCCGCTCCAGAGGCCGCGGGGTAGCAGCTCCCTGGTAACTTACGTGCTACAATTGCTAGCGTCCGGGAAACCATCCACAAACATCAAGTGATCTCATGACAAGTATGGTTTGCTTCTTGTTCACGTAAACGTCACTCAGTATTTTGCTTCATTTGAAAAGGTTATACACAATTTTGGGGTTTCTGGGGTGTTTCAGTATTTACGACAGTACTCAGTCTTATCATGGTTTCCTCAGTGAGTAAATGGACTCTACTGGTAATGATTCATGTGTCTCATTGTCTTTCTGTCTCTGTGTACTCTTCCTCTTATTCAACTCCTCTTTGTGTTTCTCCTTCCTCTTTCCAGCTCTCATTTTTTTTCTTTAGCCTTTCTTTGCTCTCATCCTCTTTCCTCCTCTCCATTTTTCTCACATTTTATTTTCTCTCTCCTCTCACTGCCTAACTCTCCTACAACACTACCCTTTCAACAAACTCTCCTCTCCTCTTTCCTTTGCTCCTCGCTCCTAATTCATAACAAGCATCTTACGTTGGTTGTGAAATCCAGGGATTAAATCCGGAAACGGATGGGCACTGTGGGATTGAGGCAACAGTCTTTTTAGGTCGACAATCAGCGTGGTGCTGTAGGCTCCCTCCCAGCTATTGTGTGGGCCGAGACCCGACCTCCCTATTGTCTGCGTCCGGTGTTCAACTGGGATAAATTCCGTATGCAAACAATGGGATAATATCTTTTTTTCGTATGAAAAGTGGATACATGTATTCCTCTGTGTCTGTCTATTTCATTACTTGGTAATTCTTTTTCCTATCAGTTAGCAGAAATAGCTATTGAGCTGTATCGCCCTGATCTGTCGAAAGTATACGTATATATATATATATATATATATATACGAACAAAGTGCATATGAACGCGCACCTTCATAGAACATACAAACCTCCAATAGCCAGGATCGAACCCGGGACCCCTGTGCAACAGGCGGGAGCGCTACCGCAAGGCTATGATCACCCCTAATAAAAATGACTATCGAATACTCTATACTCGAATACCCTTCGTCTCACGTTGGTATTCGAGTATATAGTATTCAAATAGTCATTTCTCTGTTAATGGGTGATCATAGACTAGCGGTAGCGCTCCTGCTTGTTGCACAGGGGTTCCGGGTTCGATCCTGGCTGTTGGAAGTTTGTATGATTATATATATATATATATATATATATATATATATATATATATATATATGTATAAGACGCTTCGTGTTTACTATGGTTTTAAAGAAATTTAGTCAACTCTTTCATTTGCTATCTTGTTAGGTTAATCTCGCGTCGGCTCTTCATAATTACCTGTAGTGGGTGTGTGGCAACAAGGCCTGGCAGTGTGGTAGAGGCTGTGTGGTGGTGGCTCCCATATTCTCTATGTTAATAACTATTCTACAACCTCCTCACCTGACAAGTGAAGTCATACATAACCCAAGAGGTCTGGGGTGGATCCGTCTGTGGATGAGGTCGTTTGTCATGATTAAGTTCAGAGTCTTCAGGTTTTTACAGCAGATTGTGGTAAAAAAAAGATGTGAAGTATTCAATGTGAAATATGAACTGACTTGCAAAAGACAAACTTACCTAAAATTTTTCAGGGACCCATTAGAAAAAGCTACGAAAAAAGATACATATAAAAAAGATATGCTCAAGGAAGTGTTGTTGTGTGGTGGTGTATTATACGTGACGCAGGTGACGGCGTCTCACTACACGGGGATTCAGCGAGCCATCGCCAGGCCAGGAGACCCAACAGTGTACATTACTGGCGACAGAATCCTGCAGCAGGTACCTGCCGGGGTCAGTGACATGCTCTCCACGTCCAGGGTCGTGGCATAGCTGAGGATGCGAGGCGTGAGGCTGGAGCGAGTCAGGTTCTGAGGAAGAGAGGGAGTTAAGATACGGGGGAGAGTTAGGGAGGAGGGAGCGAGTAGTAGGTGGTGAGGGAGGAGTGTTGGTGAGGTTTGAGGGGGGAAGGGAGAGAGAGGCAACACGTTGGAGGAGGTGGAGGGTTAGGGACTGAGGCAGGAGAGACCAGGATGTTATGATGATACGTAGTGCATAAGAGACATTGATAGGTTCGTGACTGAGACAGTGAGGGTCGTGTTGTTGTGTGGTACAGGACGAGTCGGGACCCCTCTGGTGGTAAAGCAAGGGCTGTGACCCCTGGTGGCAAAGCACGGGTCGTGACCCCTGGTGGCACAGCAAGATCTGTGTCTTAGTGCAGAAGTTACATTAAACAGTCACTATTACATCACACGCTTGCTCAAACCTCCCTACAAACCACCAGCTTCAGCTCGCACTCCCTCAGACGTCCCCAGAAACCATCAATTTCCCCACTTCTCATCAAACTTCACCGGGCGTCGTCAAGCGTCAAGCCAGGACGGCAATTTCAGCAGAACCCGCTAGGCTTCACCCTCACCCAACGCCCTCGCTTCCTCGCCCAACCAATTGACCAATTTAACCAAACTTCGACACAACTTCCCCAAAGTGCGATTCAGTTTCATGACATTCAGACAACTTGGGCAACGATCATTCCTCTGTAGCTGAGTCCAGTGAATAGCTAACTCTCTAACTCCCCAAAATTCCAATAAGTTATCTTAGTGAACTTAGAATACTCCTCTCACAGCCACTTTGGATGAAATCGTAACTCTGTAGCTACTAATAGATTTGTGGCAGGAACCTGAGCCCCTGCGGTAGATGAAAACATAATGGAACCCCTTACATCTCACTGTAATACTCCTCGCCAGAGAAGAGAACCGTCTCCACCTCACTGGGGTCAACAGAACCTCATCCCAAGCGGAGGGTAACTCGATGAGGTGCATGGCCAAATAAATATCGACCCCTCCGGGAAGGAGGCAAAGATATAACCTTACCTCCCAGGACCAAGGTGGGGAAACGAGATCCCATTTTCCTGAAGCAGGAGAGAGAGAGAGAGAGAGAGAGAGAGAGAGAGAGAGAGAGAGAGAGAGAGAGAGAGAGAGAGAGAGAGAGAGAGCAGTGCATTAGGGACCCATTTCTGTGACCACCAGCTGCAGCGTCCCCGGGGAGTGGGATTTAGGCTCATGGAGTCAGGCATGTCAGGTGGAGGCTGCTGCTGGTGGTCGCTCCCAGTAGATGGTGCTGGACGATGGTCTGTGTGGTGTGAGGTGGATAGTTCTGTGGATAGTGGTGGATGAAGATCTGTGTGGATGGTGGCGTTCTGTAGGTGGTGTGGATGGTGATGTAAGGTAACTCGTGTGAGTAATATTAAGTTGTAGTTCTATAGATTTATGTCTGATGATGATTTGTGTGGTATAGGTAGATGAGTGATCTGTATTGGATACCAGTTTGTACAATTTATATAGGTCGTGGTGGATGCGATTGTGGATGTTCTTGTGTGGTGGTTGGTATTAGATGAATATTGATATTCCTGGTACTGAGAGGTCTTGCTTTCGTGTCTGGGATAAGTTTGGCAAGACCTTTGGGTTCTGGCTGACGAAATCTAACCTAGTATGAAGTGGGGACCCGTTTTTCAAATTGGATTTTTATCTTCCTTCAAGCATCATTATTTTGAGCTTCCACATCAGTATAAGACGAATTTATTTTTCATCCTTTTGATATGTTAAAGTTGATGAAAAAAAGAGTCAAGACTTTAATCATGTGTCATCCTTTTCTGCTGATAATCTAAACATTAACTTTGTAATTGCTCGCCCAATATTGTACAGTGATACTTCCAGAGATGCCGATTTTCTGGCTTCCGTGGTGGGCAATAATAGGTTTCCAAACTGGTGTGCAGGAGCTAAACACTGATAGTGTAGACCTTGAATATGTTTTACCTGATCTAAAAAAATAGTAAATTTACATACATTTGATATTTATCAAACAGGGAAATGAATTTAGGGTGATACCCACAGAGATCAGGAATATTTTTCCAAAATAAGAGAATTAAATTGGTGAAAAAAAGGACTTAAATAATATCATTTGCACTCAGAACTCGTCTTATCTATGCATATTGTTATCTTCTTTGATATGGTAAAAAAAGGGAAAAATCCATCCATAAATAACGGAGAAATTAGGTTGTAAAGAAAGGAAGATGTCGCGATACTGGATTTAAAGTTCTTGCTGGTGGCGCGCTTGGGTTCCCGCCCGACTGTCAACACTGGGGATTTAATTAAAGGACGCGCGTTTAAATGGATGTATTGTTGATACTTTTTAAAGTACCTCTCGAAGGTGCCTGCTTTCCTTTAACTCCCGTTTTTTTTTTTTTTTTATAACGGGAAATAACGTGCAAAACGCAGGAAAGTTATTGTTAGGCGCGTAATAGAATACATTGGCCAGTAAAAGATAAGGTTACAGTAGAAAACGCTGAAAAACAAATGATAATAATGAAAAGAACTAGTGATTAAATGACCATATAGTGATAACAGAGGCACTTGATTTATTTCTTGAATCGTTGAAAGATGTCTGGTTATTTCAAGTGATATCTTCATGAAATTTCAGGTATCTCTTCTCTGGCGCAAGCAGTGGCTAGGATTAGAGATTAAAATGACATGGGTTTGGTTTAGATCTACTAGAATATCTTCTGTGAATTCTTTGATCTTAGTTTACTAGGCATGAAACAAATCTTAGAATAGAGCATATTTACAGATTAACTTTTTTGTCTTGAGAAAGTAAAGCCTGTTCAGAGCCTGCAAGTAACAGTATGTATACCAATACAAAGTGTGGAACAACGAAGAGAACGATGCCACTATACCGTTTTCTCTAATAACCAACGAGGACATTTTCTTTCGTTGAAGGTCTTTTCGCACGGACTCTTATAATTTCTTTACCAACACAATAACATCCAAGAATGAATGTCTTTCTCTTGTCTTAGAAACTCTCTTTATATTCCAGTTCAGGTTATTGTCATCTTTAACAACATACAGGAGGTAAGTGGGTAGTTTACCTCAGGGATTCATAGTACAGCGTTATCTAAACAGCATAGACAACAACCTGACTGTGGGAATCCGCTATTAATCTCGTATTATATTCTTTAACCTCTAACACCAACCACCTGAATGTGTTGAATATATCGATTGATATTCTTTTTTTTATCCATCAACATCTAATTTATTCGATAGTGCTATTATTGCTTAGTTTTTTACACTTAGGAAGATCGCGATGTTTTCCTTTATATCATATTGGACAAGACTTACATGAAGGATATAGAGGGTTCAAGTTGATATATTTTCTATTCTGATTTGTTGGTCAGTTGTTTGATCTTTAGGAGGCCATCAACTGCCAGGGTCATTAAGGCCGTCAACGAATGACTATCATTTGAATAATCATAAACATCTTCAGTTGATCATGACAATAAGACCATACACACACACACACACTCTGCATTAATGGCCTTGACGTGTTTATCGTTTTACCTTGTACTTTTTCTAAAAAATCTCTGTGAATATTTAAGATTACATTTTTGAATGTAGTGCCTCAATTAAGACCAAGAATGGATTAGGTTCCTATAATTATACCTTTCTTTTAATCTGTTAACCTTACACTTGATCATGGTGCTCCTAAGGACGTTGTAATCTATCCCACCCAAGGTATTTAACTCCTAAATCTTATCAACACGAATATTGAAAGTAAATCATTAAAAGCCACCATGAACATTCTAGCAAAACTCATATGGTAAAGAATAAATGCAATCACAGAGGGATCATGTATTGTTGGTGCGTATAGAGGGTATAGGAAGGGCTGGCTCAAGTATTATTGTATGCTTGATCCAGGTGTGTCTATCCACACCTGAGCAACAAGGAATCACGATCGAGATACCTGACCCTTTTTGACCTGACCTCTGGCTATGAATCAGTTTTGGTTGTTATACCAGAAATATATACTTATGGTCTGCTTTTCAGTGTCTTTCTTATTTTAGCGTTGCTATAGATGTAACGGTATGCTTATGAAAATTTACTAGAGTTCCTGTGTGAATATTGACTTTCATAAGAGAAAATTCTGGCGTCGTCACAAGAGAAAATATTAAAAGGCATAACTACTCATATTTTCTTTTAAGCTTTCTATCCAAATTATTTTATTGACATGCATTTATGTTCCAGTATATCACGTGAAATATAGACCTATAGCCAACTTGATAGGTATACCAATATAAATTATCATCATCAGTTAAAAAAATACTTTTTTCAGTACATATTTTTCATCATACGCTGTTAAGTCTGTGCATTATGTATATTTAATTACCCTTCACTCTTAATGTGTAAGTAGAGAGGTTTAAAAGACTTATCCAATACGTATTGTATATCCATATCTGCGTGAAGCCAGTTTTGAATGGAAAGATAAAAGAAGTCACTGCATTTTGAATTTGACAACACAACACACTATCTTATGGGGTTCTGTCGGCCACACCTCCGATAGTCCTCAATTGACGATGGTGATGGTGGGGACGACGTGTGTGTGTGTGTGTGTGTGTGTGTGTGTGACCCCCATTTCTTAAACCTTCTCTGCCTTCATATAACTTTTCATAATCTTTCGGTACATTCCATTCCTCCACCACTCATACTATAAAAGTACTTCTTATCTTTACAAACCAGTGTCTTCATACTTGATTTCATAACACACTTTTCTATGGTTATTGTACCCTTATATTTTTCCGAAGAACTGTTGAATGTTTACGTCATCAGTCTGGTTTACAGAATTAAAGAGTGTGATCAGGTCACCCATCACTCTTCTCTCTTCTATACTGAGTGAATTTAACTGTGTCCCTCCCTTGTATACATACCATCTGTAGAATTTCTTTGTGCTTTTTTATTTACTAAACTTAAGAAGCATTTAATCGTGGCTCAACTGGCGGTTTGTTTAATGTAAACATCTTGCTGAAAATTTCCTTATTTATTTATTAGATTGTTATGCCAATATTTGCTGCTGACAGTTGTTTGATTACTGTATGACTCAGGCGACACGAAGATGTTGGTAAAGGACTTCAGGAAGCCACACTTGTGTTCTCTGTGTATATGGGAGATTTCAGGGAAAGTATTTATGACTTGTTGCACTAAGGAAATCTACTCACTCACTTCTGTGTCTCACATATTCTTTAACACTAAAGAGACATTTTTTTTTACATATACTCTTGATAAGTAACTCGTGTGTGTGTGTGTTTATGTGTGTGTGTGTGTGTGTGTGTGTGTGTGTGTGTGAGAGAGAGAGAGAGAGAGAGAGAGAGAGAGAGAGAGAGAGAGAGAGAGAGAGAGAGAGAGAGTTATATTAAAATATTTCCATGGTAATTCTTCCAACGCTGACTGATGAAACAGCCAACATTCGTGTGTTGCCTTGTGATCGCTCTAGTGATTCAGGGACCTCGGGTTCAAGCATGCTTTCGTAACGTGACATTTTCTTAGTCATGCAGCATTTATTTATTTAACGTGAATAAATCAGTCATTTATTAGCCCATCGCGACGTCATCGTCGGACGGTCCAGATCTGATGTGTGGGACCATTGGTGATTCAGATAGATTTTTGGTCTGGATGCTGAGCGTCAGCCAGCTGGCTTGGCTGGCTTGCTGGCTGGCTGGCTGGAGGGAAGCTTAATAAAGTGGACTTGAGTGAGTGAGTGGCTGACACACACAGCCTGTGCTGCCGCTTGACGCGACGCTGTTGCCAACAGGATCCCATAAGGCGACTACCTCACAACCCCGATCATGTGTGGCACTATCCACACCCTCCCTCATTCACTCACTCCAGCTGAGGAGCAGTTACCAGAGATCATAACTCATAATATTATACTCTTATTCTTAGGTTTGTGAGGAAGTATCTCGCTTGTAGTTGACAATACTGGATACATATATCCCTCACGATGAGTCTCGCGGGAGACAAATATAATTACGTAGTGGGAGAGAGAAACGAGCCATTGCGATTGGTGGAAGATATTGCTTAAGTTCTTCAAGATTATATCATACTAGAATTAAAAGTCCGTACTTTACTTATTATTTAATAAGATGATTTATATAATTGACAGGTCATTTGAATCCTTTTAATGTCAAAGATCAAATGTCAAAACAATTGAAAACTCGAACTACCTCGTTACTGTTGGTGTTTGAGGCATTCTCGGTCTTGACCACATACTGCCTGTGAGTCCCCACGTTATCTGTGAATAATTCAACCGTTTAAGTACACCAAGCGTCGCAATGATAGGTTAATTGAAGGTCACATAACGGGTTGGGTCAGCGGAGGCAGTCATGGAGAGTACTATAGAAACAATAATTTGCTAGATTTTGATGCTGTTTGCTTGGTCATGATGGTAGCGGACGAGATGTGGGCAAAATAATCTTACTTTTCCAGTGCGTAGATCATTAATAAAGGTCACCTTAAATGATTCTAGATGGTAAGAACTTATGCCGGTAATAGGTCATTTCTGACTACGAGTTGGTGAGGAAAAAGCAGCATTTTGATGAGGATGTAAACTAACCAATTCCTCATATCTGATACGCGTTCCAGATGGGAGCTGTAGACACGATATGTTACCGTAACGACCGTACTGTATGTTGCCGGTGGTTCAGTCAAGTGTTGGGCATGAATCAGTTACGGAATCTAACTTATTACAGCAAGTTTCTCACAAACACTGTACCAAACAGTACATAGCGTTTAGAAGTGTGTTTATATGTATCACCTCATTAATGTCCTTCCACACTTGCACTGGACAAAAGACGTTGGTTGGATGATTCTAAACCACAAGGAAAAAAAGCTGAATAAAACACTTGTTTACATGACACATTGTTGAGACGTGTTGAATCATGAAGATCCGGTACAAATTAAAAGCAAAGTCATGGATTGGCTGTCAACATCAAGCGAATTTGAAATCGTTGGTTATCCTCTGCTCTGTACATATCCAATAATTTCTTCACAGATTTTTCTGACACGTGTTAGTAATGTCAAGTTGCAGAAAATAAATGATATAGTAAAACCTTTGATCTCTCTTGAGTACAAGGAACATATATACATACAGTGTGCGTGTGTGTGTGTGTGTGTGTGTGGTCATAGAATTATCTTTCAAAACGCCCCAGGAAAGTTGTAAGCCAGAGGGATGGTTCGTTAGGATGAGATTATGTTTGTTACATATCATTGTTCCCAGCAGGTGAGGCCACCAGGCCACTATCTCATACATGATGTATGCGGTCAGAATGTATGAGGTGTAACATTGATCGTCCACACACGTACGTGTTCAACATTATTAGGGTGGTTGATGTTGCTTGTATTTGATGGCCTTAATGACCCCATGATGGCATTTGATAGGTTACAAGTCCACCAACCAATCATCATGCCTTACGTCTAAAGAATCATGAAAGTCGAATTTATCTGTTTCCGTTAATGGGATTTTCGACTTTCTGTATCTGAAGAACTGCTTGGTATTTCTAGCTTGTCAGGAAAATATAAAATAATTTATTATAACCTTCGTTACCGGGCAAACAATTCCTTAAAATGTGATCGAAAACTTATTTTTTCTTTTGTCATCGTTAAGGACGAGTGGTTAAACTTCCTTCTCCGTGGTGGATCACCAGTGTTAACTGTTGGTCAAGTGATTTGACGTCATAAACTGTCCCATTACCAGCATTTTCTCTTCTTCTTGTGATATTTTCACTTTCTTATCTTTTTTCTTTAATATTTCCACATATATTTTATTACCGTACTTCACACACATATTCTGTGTGGTTTGATGACTAAAAAGTCCCTTGGTACAAAAATAGATTCTTATTGTGCGCATGCGCGCTGGTAGCAGAGCTGTCATCAGAGTTCCCGGGGAAAGTGGGAGTCTTTTAACCATTTTGCCTCAACCGTGACGGTTCGCTCAGACGAGCTCCTCGTGAGTTTATATATATATATATATATATAATGTGCTAGGTATGTTTTAAACGTCCTTACACGATCAGTATTATAGAATATATTATTGTCATATATTAGTTTGTTCCGAGTTGAACTTTTGACATTGTCCGTTGAATATTTTTCGTTGTACACGAGCATTTTGTTGCTGTAGTTTTGGTATTTATTTTCCATAGTGCAGGTAAATCCCTGTATAATACAATGTTCCAGGAGTCGTCGTAGTTTGTCTTGACCAGTTCCTGCCAGGAAGGTAGAATACATTGAAGGATTATTACACAATATTACCACGACCGGTAAACAGCCACCAATGAAATATCAGATTGTCTCCAGTATATTACGTTATTCAGTACTTTCCCGTAGCAATCTACATTATTGCGAAATGTGGATAATTGCATGATAGTAATAGGGGCTGCTTTAGTTGTGGCTCACTGCTCATATGCTAAGATAATGGGGTATTCAGAGGACTGGTCACACTACATCCGTGTACCTTCGTGGGTGACAGCTCTCATGGGTGACAGGCTAATTATTTTACTTGTAATACTTAACGTTATACTAAGGTGGTTTGGAATTCCAGCCTTCCGTGTTGCAGTGGTCCCCAGATGCTGCCACCAAATAGAGGTGGTGTGGCTGTGGCCTCTGTACCAGCCCCACCACTAGCTGGAGGTGTGCACTACCGGACGTCACCTTGCGACTCATGCTTCAGTCGACACCTGAAAGAATTAGATCTTTAGTTTTGGTGTAATGTACATGTGCATATCTTCAATTGATTATTCTTAAGTACTGTGTACTTATATTATAGGCACTATTTTCATTTTGTACTTTTTGGAATGTTTATAAAACTTGCAAGTACCTTTTTGTGGAATGTTTTCTAGGGGTCATGTGCTTTATATAGTACAAATGAGGACGTGTTGATGTACTTTAAAGTTGGTGTTAACAGGAATGTTCAATGTTAAACTAGATCTTGAAGGATTCATGTAAAGGTGTAGTTAGGTCACATATTCCTGATGTATCAATACTCGAGATATGGTATCGGTGATCGTTTGGTATAATCGTCTACCAGTGGTAGACGAAAGTTGATCACTAGCCACCTGCTAATGTGAACTGTATTGTAATGTATTGAATTTAATATATTTCGTGTGTATAATGCCGAAGTTTATTTCATTCCCACTGTTTAAAGTTTATCCAACTGAAACCTGCAGTATCAGATATGCAATATATGACCGTATGTATGCAATTATTGGGTATTTCGTCTTTTTAGTCTATAGATTGGTGTACAAGTACTGCTTCATCCAACATAAGGTGTCTGAATGCTTGACAAATGTCTGGAGGCACAAAAGGTAATTTGTCAATAAGCTGATTCTGGTAGATTGTATAAATTTTGAAACCCATGGTTAAGGAAAATGTAGATTAGTTTCTTTAAACTAAGGTTTTGCAAAGAACCGCCTACAGCATTACAAACTTTGATGAACTATATATAAGTACATGGCAAGTGTGTAAACGTAATCACTGGATACAAGGCAGTGAGCACGTGAATTATTTTCTTTACAATTTGCTGAATATCAACTGTCACATTTGCTGTTTTTCTCCATGAATTGAGGTAAATTTTGGTATTTTGATTATTAAGTGGAATAAGATTGCGTGCGAAGATTTAAATTCTATAAGCAATTTACTAATTACTAAACATATTTTAAACTGCTTCGATGATCAGTTTGGATAACTAACACTGAGCCAGAATCCGTATACAGGATAACTGTTTCCAACTGAGGTATTTGGGAACATGAAAAACTGCCAGGATATCAAACCATTATTATAACAAGAAGTCGTTTATTTCAGTGGATAACATAATGCTCTACAGAAATACAGGGAGAGCTTATGGGTGGCAGGCTACTGGTTAATCAACTCCATTTTTCAGTAAACATTACTGAATATTCACTAGTGTTCTTAAGACGTGTTTAAGAAATGTAATTATAATAGTTATTACGCTTGTTCAAAGGACGGATGATATGGCTAGTATGTAACTGATAAAGGATTTTCATACTACACCATGAACTATTGCAAGGGTAACGAAGTGATGGTTCTGACGTGTTTACTGATCATTGGTCGTAATTAAGAAAACGAACATGTGGACACTGGGCAAAAACTAGCAAGATAATTATTCGTTTCAAGAATATTAGATATCAATTTTTTTTTCCGCACAAATCACAAACGACCAAGTTAAAACATTATTGCAAATAATTTAAAGATCTTCGCCTACAAGCCATAATTCATATATGTCGATGGTTAGCTTGTGCTGTGAATAGTCTGATTAAGTAGTTTGTATCAACACTCAACGGTCGTGTGACGTCAACCACGGCGGTGGAAGCATATGGCGTTGTGGTTTATGCCTGATGACCCTGAGACTCGAGACCCCACGTTCGAAACTCATCACCACTGGTGACGACCGCAAGTACCAACCCACTGAACCATCCGGGAAATCTAGAACTGGCCTAGTGGAACAACGAAGCACCAACGAATGAAACCAGAGGATATACGTGTGTGTGTCATCTGGAAACTGTTCTTTCTATTTTTACGTGGAGGCCATAGACGGTCTATCCTAGGGAGAGAGGGAGGTTGGTTGGTTGGTGGTAATTAAAGCGCTGGAGCATTAGGGTGGTCGGTGGGGGTTTGAGTGCCGGTGGTAAACTGCTACGAGAACGGTCGGTCACACCACAACACAAAGATGTGGAAGCCACACCGGGACTCGTCCGTCATAGTCAAGTAGACAATTCTTATCACAGATAATCTGATGCATCATGTTAACACTAGCGCCAAGTGGACCTGTGTTGATAGACTGATGATGGTAAGGTGTTATGAAGGATCGTGTCTGTGAAGGACAAGAGACTATTAGAAAGACCAAAGTAATTCGTGGATACGACTGTACGACTCTCTGGTATAACGCACGTTCTCAAGGATCGTACTGTTGTATATAAATATTGTACCGTCGTATTCAAGGTTCACACCGTCGTGGTGTTGGAGTCTTGATCAGCCCTCGGACCATCATGATCAAGGGTTATAGAACAGGAAGGAGTAAAGTGGGTGAACCGCTGACCACATGGTGGTGTGACCAACCACATCCTCCCCAACACCCTAGCCTGACGTAATGGCTCCATCCATCCAACACCCACCCCCCTACACAGACATCACATGCAACACACACCCCCAGACATCACATGCAACACACACCCCCTACATAGACATCACATGCAACACACACCCCCAGACATCACATGCAACACACACACACACCGACATCACATGCAACACACACACACACCATCACATGCAACACACGCACACCCCCAGATATCACATGCAACACACACACACACCCGCAGATATCACATGCAACACACACACCCCCTGACCTCATATGCAACACACACCCCCTGACATCACAAATTCACTATATAAAGAAAGGGGATATTCTTGCACATCTACCGAGCAATGATAGCAATAGAAAAAACTCTAGGTATGATTTCATCTATTCGACAACCAAAGGATTTGATGACTATGTCTTTCCATTTATGTTATAAGAATGTGATTAGTCATAACTATTGGTCCTCTTACGTTTATTTCCAAGATAAACAATGTTAATGATAACGTTAATCATAAACGGTAAACAAAGAAACTAATATAACGAGCGTCCGACGCTTGTTACCCAGTTGTGACCCTTGTGGTACCTGTATGCTTTACATTACCTTCGTATATTGTACATACGTTTACACACGAATTTAATCAATACACAACTTGTACTTCAATGAATTGTGATTGTGAAAGTAGAACATAAAAGCTCTCTTGGTTGAAGACGGGAGAGTGACCTATGGACAATGTCTGAGAAATTATCTCATAAATGTACCTAATTATTACTTCGAAGATGTATTCGGATGTTAGCAATTATTTCATTACTAATTCCTGTGAAGTTTACTAGTATGAGGTTAGCAGTCTTGCTATCATTCTGTTCTTCCCTAACCACTGTTCCTTGTCCCACACTTCCTCACTAACGACCCGCCAACCATTTCCCAGTTTCTCCCATGCATTCTAATCTTTTACCTCCAAAGTTAACTGATTCAGGGAATTACCGCTAGATGTATGCGATGAGCGAGGAACCCAACCCAGTGCATGGAGAGGAAATGATTATAACTACCATTGTCCCTTGTTGACGATCGTAGGTGGCTGGTCATTAATCATGATTGCAGATATCTATGATTTTTTGTTTAGTATTCCATTAACTTTACATCTATACCATTCGTTGCTGACATCTATTCCTTACTACTTCCCATGAATATTCACAAACAAAGAAATGTTTTCAATGTTCAAGCGAAAAGCATTAGGTAATAATGTAGTAGTGTTTCCCATGTGATTTCTTTATTACAGAAAACAAAAGTACCAAAATACATGAAAGAAAATAAGAGTCTTAAGACTGGTAACTTACCTATTATTTTGTTTTATTCACTACAATGTACGTAGTGCTTACTGTAGCACAATGTGAAATTGATAAAATTCGTGTGAATTATAAGCAGGTATATCTATACTCATACATACGTATTGATGTACACAAAATTGTAAATTCTTGAGCAAGACTTTTAAAATCATGAAATATCGTACCGCATCCATTTGTGTTACTGGACACATCATCACACAACCATTCCACCAGTGTGCACGTCATGAACCACAGTCTTCAGTTGTTCATAATGGCATTAATACAACACTAAGATCAATATGATTATCAATAATAAAAAATACCAAATATTAGGAAAAACAGCTTTGGGTAACCCATGTCAGTATCCAAGTAACATTGACATTTGAATATATGTGGGTATTTGGAAGAGGCGAGTTGGAATGAACCAGGAAATGTCACTACATCTAACTAAAGGATTTGGAAGCGTATTATCCAAGTTATGAGTAAAAATATTTTGTCTTGCGTCATTTCTGAACATGTGAACCAGTGTGAGACGTGGGAATTATTTGCATACTTAAAGTGGTTTGTAAATTAAAAAAAAAAGAAAAGACGTAGGCCTGTGTTCGGGTGCCTGTTGTTCACATGAGATTGTGTTGTGTTGGTGAAGCAGTAAAGCCGCTTGTCTAGCCTGTCGACCACAGGGTTCGTGGTCCGCCACAAGGCGTATGCTCACCTCCCTCACGCACCGCTGAGTTCCGTTCATCCTCGGTTGTTCTTCTTCCCAGACAGTGACGATGGTCAACCTACTGCCTCACTCCAGACGGCCCGTGACTCGTAGTTTCGGAGGAAAATCCTCCCTAATTAATGTGACGAGTCTTAATGCAAGCCATGGTAATTTTCTTTAACGGTTTGGTGGTTCTCCCCGGCCGGTCGAGCGACGAGCCAGCAGCCCACTGGCTCGTGAATCAGGGGTCGAACCCCTCGCTCTCTGTTTACATCAGAATTTTGGCTCTAGATCTGCATTCTCTCTTTGTGTGGACACGCCCACTAACACACAACGTTTTCACAACATTCTTTCACCTTCGTCGCAAACTTAAAATGTTCAAAACGAGAATATCCGTCATAGGCAAAAGAAGCGTTGAGGCAACCTTTCGCAAGTCCCTCTCCTCTCACAGGTATTCCTAGTTAGTATGAAAAAGTATTATCACTATCAGCTTTACTAACAAGTCGCTGGCATTAATTACACTTGAGCGTGTCTCTGTTGAACGGTAAGCCTCATTAGCAGACCACAAGTGTGTCCGCCACGGCACAGAAGAACGAGTAGGATTAGAACATATTTGTTCGGGTAAACACGACAGGGAGGGAGACTAGGTCGGCGTGGTGATGCATTCAACAGTTGACAGGTGGAAACTAAGTAAATCGGAACGTGCAAGTGTGACAACACGCGCACACACGAGCACCAGACGACGCAGGCAGACAACAAGCAGGAAAGAAAAATAGAAAAATAGAGTCTGCACGAATACAACAGCTAGATGTAGTGATTGTATTTACTCCTGCAGCGGAGCATGACGCCCTGGTGCGGGGGAGGATCATGCCTCGCTACACGTGTATATACAGACCAGGCTGGTTAGTGCACGTCCGGGGACGTGGCCCACACAACGGCCCTCATACACACACACACACACACACACACTGGTGAGTAGCACCATCAGGGCTACTACTCCTATACCCTTGCCACCATCGTTGCCACCACTATTACTACCACCACAAATGTGGATGTTGGTCAAGTGCAGAGAGAGAGAGAGAGAGAGAGAGAGACCCCCTGTGATAGATACATGCAAACAAATGAAAGGAAAAAGCTTTCCTTCACACGTCGTGAATAAATTCGACGGAAAAATATACACAGGAGTTCCAAGCTTTCGACTCTGTTTCCAGTCATTATGAGGGACACAGAGTCAGATGACCAGGTGAACACAAACCAGAGTAACGTGGATATGTTGACCTTAGGAAAACTAGAGTAAAGTGGATATGTTGACCTTAGGAAAACTAGAGTAAAGTGGATATGTTGACCTTAGGAAAACTAGAGTAAAGTGGATATGTTGACCTTAGGAAAACTAGAGTAAAGTGGATATGTTGACCTTAGGAAAACTAGAGTAACGTGGATATGTTGACCTTAGGAAAACTAGAGTAAAGTGGATATGTTGACCTTAGGAAAACTAGAGTAAAGTGGATATGTTGACCTTAGGAAAACTAGAGTAAAGTGGATATGTTGACCTTAGGAAAACTAGAGTAACGTGGATATGTTGACCTTAGGAAAACTAGAGTAAAGTGGATATGTTGACCTTAGGAAAACGTGGATGTGTTGACCGAAGGAACTAATGCTACGTGACCAGGCGAGGTGAGGGTGACCTGTGCCTGACCGTGGGACGAGGTTGTCAGGCCTGGTGCTGCATACCTCGGACTCGATGTAGCCATAGCGACACTTCCTAGTGTGGCGGGTATACTTTACGTTGAAAACTGCATTTGTTTGATAGGCGAGGTGGGTCGTCGTCCTTCTACATTATCAATTTCTACACTAAAGCGAGTCTACATCATGATTACTCACCAGGTGAAACGTTAACTTTCTTATCGAAGAATTTCGTATGGCATCTTCGTATTGAAAAGCGACATTGATATCAAATTTGCATTTATGATACATCCACAATCCTTACTATTTCTAAAGTTCTGGACGGTTAACATGACACTGTGGTGTTAATGGCACTTAACAATGCAATGATTTAAATCGTAAACACAACCATTAACAAAGTCATTTTCCCTGAGACCATCGGTCATAATCATTGCCTCAGTGACTAAAACTTCAGCCACCCACACAGGAGTCATATGATGTCATTTGAAATTTCAAAACCTAAATTCAGACTTACAATAATTGTTTCGTTCATGGCAAGTTCATGAAGAAATAATCCCAAAACCATCATCAAGAGGACGACGACCTTGTTTTTGTTCTTCATATTCTTTTGTTGTCTGAACAGAACGAAACGTAATTACAAATTTTACACCAATCACCTCTCATACTTTTATAAATTTTCCTCTTCGTCTCGACATATTTTTTGACATGTTTATTCAACGTATATGAATATACTTAATACATATGAATAGACAAACGTTTTATTTATATAAACATCTTCAAAATGAATGATGTGATACATTTTTCGTCAAATATCAATGATAGAATAACAATGTAGAGGCCAAGACTCCGGAAGTGGATACCTCCGACAACACAGTGGCTGAAGCAGAACCTTCCTGAGTGTTTCGTCCGTTGTTGAATCTGGATTAATCGTCTGTGATCACTTCCCGGGTCTTCCTTCCTTCCTTCCTTCCTCGTACGATGATGACGATGACCCGGTTCCTGGCTGGGGCGTGGCGGCGGGCGGTGATTAAAGTAGGTGGTCGTCGTGGTGTGGATGTGTCGTCGTGCTCCGACACTTGTGTCTCGCGTCCGTCCGTCTGCTGGTCCGTCTACCGTCGCGTTGCGAACTGTCGCTCAGTCAGCAAGCGACCTTCTCCCTATGTGGTTCCCCCGCTGTCTGTGCTCCAGGTAGCGGGCACCCCTCCCTCGCCTCCATCACTCCCACGTTCTCCACTTCCCCTACCAGTAGAAGGTCTCCTTCGTCAGCGCCTTCTGCGTGTATTGTGAGACGCCGGAACACATTTCTCGTCTCTGTGAAACAGAAAAAAATAGAAGAGTGTAAAGACGGGAAATAGAATGATTTAAACTGCCTCAACGATAGACCTTGTGGCAATGAGTTTGTGGGAAACAGAAAAAATCTCAGTTGGTGTATAAACGAAATCCAGAAATCAGATTTTGTTTGGACAAGAATATTGTTGATATTGCAATAATGAAGACTGACGTAATGGTGTTGCTTCTAGCGTTGACAGGTAGGTTAAAATATAGTGAAACACACATGTACACATTAATCCTTGGAGTTCTAATCACCTTAATACTATAACAAAAATGCTGGTAGTTTTTACTTTTTCTTTCACTCGTTCAGTGTGGACGCAGAGGACGCTTTGAGTGACAGGATGATCGTGATACAGTGTTGGTTTGGTATAGTGTTTGTGTTTATTCAGACGTGAAGTGTGTTGAAAATGTGTGGTGGAGGCAAACACGGCGTGTTGTGGGCCTGCAGGTGTATGTCGTGTTTAAGAAACTGTTTCATATGATATGTTGTACAAGAGTTGCAAGATGACATGTACGCGTTACAGGCAAGTTACAGACGTGGAACACCGTAGATGTATAGTGTTGTAGACGTGTATATTGTAGATGCATCGTAGTGTAGACCTGTAACACTGTAGATGTGTACTGTTGCAGCAATTCTCCATATGTTATAAAGAATATATATGTTGGTACAAAGTGTACTTCTTGTACATGTACTCTGCTGTAGACGTCTGTGTGGAAAAAGATTTGCATTCGATGCAGAGAATTGTAGGTTACTAGGGTAATAGACATGTCATGAAATGTCCCCTGTAGTGATGTAGACGAGGAGAGGTTTGCTGTAAGTGTTGTATCCCAGTTCACAGTACAGTTGTCTGTATCTTTGTATCTGAAGTACAGAGAAGAATTTCAACGTTCGTGTTTCATCCATGGAGGGCAGTTACAGAGGCGAATAATCACTAGAAAGGGGAGTACAGTAATGGACTGTAACCTGTGATAGTTCCACGGTGTAGACAGTGACCCACATATCGCAACCAAAGAGCACATGACACACACACACACACACACACACACACATGACACACACACACACATACACTGTGAGGTGTGAGAGAACTGTAGATGCAGACAGAATACAGACGTTTAAAATGTTAAAAAAAAAATTGTAGAAAAGATTGGGCTCTACGAATGTAAAACTCCCTCCGTACAGTAAGAATAATTAATCACACACACACACACACACATACACACAAGCTGGCAGAAATCAGGTACGAAATACGTCCAGTGTCCCGCCCGCTAATGAGGGATTATCTTATTTCACGGTAGATCAGGTGGGGACCCACTGCCCAACGCTTCGATGATGGTTCCTCACTTGGATTGTTCGTGGGAACTTAAATTCTGGCAAATTCGGAATATATTCTTGTATGGAGAAGATTAATGTTATAGATCATCATTGATTAATGTGATTAAACCCATGACTTATTTTTTCTTCTTCAGTCATTCACTTTTTGTCGATTGTAAAAGTCTTACTTTTTTGTCCCACTTTGATCTCGAAAACTTGCAAGATTATTCAACATTATTTATCCATAGAATGATATTTCAAGAATATATTTTTGAGACAAGGTAATTAAGAGTATACTGGACGTTTGTGCTGGGATTCATTTTGTCTGGTTGCTTCTGGTAATGTCTGGAAAGTATTTGCATGAGGGCGACTTTCCTCTCGTGCTGGGGAAGGCGAAAGCAATATTTATGCCAAGTCAAAATTTATGGGTAAAGTTATAAGATAAATCGGTCGTCCTCAGAGTCATATATAACAAAATGACGAAGACTTAAATCTTGCGATGGCCAGTGAGAAAACCAGCCTGATTGATGTAACTGGTAGTTAGGCAATTAGGAAATGAAGAATACTAGACTAATGGTTTTATGATCAAGGATGGTAATGTTGCCATGGATGAGGATGGAGAAGATCAACCTATTGTTATCGAATGATCGAGTAATGACTGATTAATGTATTGAGGAATAAACCACAAATGTGCTACCGGACTCCGCTTGTTTAAGGTTAAGCTGCAACTGAAGAAGTCGTCTTTGGTGCGCCTGTGTCATCGTCCATGGACGAGACAGTCCAGTGCTAATGAGTAAAAAGTTTGATTATTGTATTGGCAGATTTTGTATGGTATCAGAGAACTACTTTGTAATATAGAATTGTTTATAATCGAATTGTTTTGTGATCATTGTCAACTGCTCACAAATTCAACCTTGTCATTGTAACGCGAGTTTGTGCGTATTACGAACACGTCAGATGATAACTGGAAACAGTTGACGATAAAAACCAGATTATACTTATCATTTACAAAAAGTTCAGCTAGTTAGGTAGTAGCTATGCTAATTAGCTATGCTACGTAGTTATACACGATAACTATGCTAATTGTATTATGAGTTCCGTATTGCAGACTCGAGAAAATGACATCTTTTTGCGTATTCTCTCGAATAACACAGAAAAAAAGTTGTAAAAGTATGTGGATGGAGGAGTCAAGTTGTGTGTGGAGGATGACACTGTTCAACAGAGAGTAACAGACGTGAGACACAGCCTCACAGTTACCTGAACAGTTTCTTAAACGACGGTGACCACAGTAATGATGGATGATGATGTGAAGCATGCAACACAGGTCAACACACGCACGAAAACAAACACAAGGAAACACAAACCATTACAAAAAAAATAAAACAAATTTACAAACAAATATACAGAGGCACGAAAACGTACACACACACACACACACACACACACACACATGCAATAGGATAATTGTCTGTGGCCGACAGTAACAGTTTCCTGTACCACAAACTGGTGCCTCTCTGTATAGATAACCTGTATAGAAAGAAGTTCCAGTTGCCCGGAGTTGGGAAAGAACAAAAAACGTTGACCAACCATTGTCATGGAAATGAATTGCTCCGTCGCTTAGCGGTTAACCCCAGAAATTTCTGGTGAGACGGGGAGGAGGTTGTTCAATGGTTAACGAGGTGGGGGGGGGGGGACATTGAGTGGTCAAAACACAAGACTCCAGTTTAATGTGGTTACAACAAACAAGAACACATGCGTGCAGACAAGATCAGTAGGCACGAAACAAGAACAACAAATTCACACACCAAGTAAACAAACGCACAACACAGGACAATGTACAAGTAAGGATACGCACAAAGCAACGCAAATACAACGTAGACAAACGCACAGATAAGAACAGGTGACGCAAACACGCACGAACGTAATATGCACAAAGACAACATCCATCCCCAGAACGACAATAATACTCACACACGCACAAGAACATTATCCCACACATTATACTGGTACATCCAAAGTGACAACACGAACAAAACTGCAACATACGCACATACTTTGGCCCGCGTCTGGGGCCTTCATCATAAACAGACGACGACAACAACAACAAATTTACATGAACAGTCGTACAAGTGTAACAACACACACACACACACACACACACACGACGCTAATTCACCCACTAACAAATATATAAGAACAACCCATTTACAACAACAACCGGATGGTTCAGACTGTATCTAGACCACGAGGGCGGTGAACCACCTGCTCAAACCCAGAGCTCGAACACGTGTCTCAACCTATTGCTTACACGTGACTCCAGCTGGGATGTGGACAGATTTCTTCAGATGCACGTGCCTCGACTGCTCGAATCAGGTGCTCGAACGTGAATCCAACCGATTCATAAAGTGTGACGTCAACCACCACATCGCTCGTTAACCTCGTGACCTCGTCAAACCATGAACTATCATGAGGCTTCATCATCACAGTCATCTCGGGATGGTTCCTGTTTCTCCTCTACACTATAATGATAATCTTAATATAACGAACATATTGATGATATAACACACGAACCAAATAATGCGTGGAATGATACCAAGAATGTTCACAGTAAGGCAGGAAACTATGATGATGTCGGATGTTTATGAAACTGGATATTGCGTTGTTGTATGATCGCCAGGTAGAGAGAGATGAATTAGAGAAAGTTGCTAAACAAACAATAGCAGGTAGTGAGCACTACGCGTTCGCTCTACCTTCAAGGCAAAATATCTTCGTAGGTAATTGTTGCGTACCTGTTGTGCTGCGTGAGAAATGATCGTATAGCGTGTTGTTATGATGAACGTTTCCAATCGTGTCATGTTGACCAGCGGCGGGTTAACGTTTTCATTGTAAAACGTTGCGGTCAGTGATGTAAAACACTACCTGGAAGGACAGAGGAAACACCACGAGACAACAGAACCAGAGTCACGTTAGTAGAGACTGGTACTGCTTGGTCTACACTTCATGCCATTCATCGACATATAAGGAAAGGATCTCTTCTGTCCACTAGATAACTTTATATTACTTTACGATATCTTCAAGTAAATTGCTCTACTGATATGATTATTTCCAAGTTTAGTTATTGCTCTATTAATTCAGGTGAATATCTTACGGTTCGTACACACAATAGCTATAAGTCTAATACAAGTGTACGAAACCATACCCAAAATTTACTGTCGAGATTAGAGAGAAAACAGCCTTGCTTTGATACGATCCAGACGAAGATAATCATATCAGTTACGTAAGCATATTTGATCAAGACATCAACTGTAAAATCATTTCGGACAAAATACCTTTCTTAATGAATAGTTCAGAATATTAAGGAAATTTCCTAATAGCCAATTCAGTCATCACAAAAGTTCCAGGCGAGACTACCTCGTTCCGTTCAACTTCGTCACCTTGGCGACTCAGGGTTATGCAGTACGCCTAACCTGGACAACACGGTGTGATCCGCCACATCACTTATGATACATCTCAAAAATCAGTCGCACACACGTGCAACCCAGACTCCTCCGTCGTGTGCCCTGAGTTCCTCACAACCTCGCGTCCAGAACGAAGTCCTCAGGATGTTCCAGATGCGATGGTTGTCCCGTGGGTGTCACCTGGAGTCTCCAGCACATCCAGGTGGATCAGCAGACATCTTCCACCCGGGAGATCGTCAGCGTCCGTGGTTTCTAAGCTCCATATCACGACACCATCCACACAGGGAGACACAAGTCCCAACACTGTGTGTCTGTGTGTGTGTGTGTGAAACAAATCTTCCCTCGAAGCTTCACTTCTTCATTTCCGAAGCGCTTCACATTGCCAGTTCTGTACTTGAAGTCGACTACAGGCATCCAGTGACTGTTTTTCCCTAAAGGCGACGTTGGATACAGGATTGGAGGATTATCGTCTCTGTTGTTATAGTTAGTTTCATCGAAATTTTTTTGTCTTAAATTTTTTCATAACCAGCGCTAATCCTTTACACTCAGACGGTATTGTTTATATTCCAAAAAGTTTAGCATTTTTACCCTGCTTATTTTCACGAGCACATTTCACAGGTGAAAGTATTTCATTTAATGTCTGTAAGTGGATTGAAACTACACGTGTGTATACCAGAGGAAAAATAGAGTTTTGCATTTTGTGGTTAGAGAAAAACATTTAGTTGACCTGACTCAAGACCTGGTACAACATGGATGTATTTTCAGTGTGATTGTGACCTGTGTCATCATCATAACATTGTGACCTGTGTCATCATCATAACGTTGTGACCTGTGTCATCATCATAACATTGTGACCTGTGTCATCATCATAACATTGAAGATGAATGATTGTTGACCACTGACCTGCCATTGCTCTTCCTCCGCAAGATTATGTATTTCTAAGACGATCTATTTATGAATTGATTGTATATCTATACTTATGTACATGTAGTTCATATATAAATGAGTGTATAGTTACATCTTTTAAAGCAGTCTTTGCATGACATAGCTAAATTGAGATATTCTTGGTCGATATTGAGATGCGTAAGCAGTTATGGTTTGCGTCGTCTGAGGTAAAATCTAAAGTCTTCATGAAATGGTATCTCTGACAGTGTGTGTGTCAAGTGTGTCAGCGCGACGCTTCCCTCTTGCTTGGGCGCAATCGTCTGGTTATGACTCAAGACACAAGCAACGAGAAGTTCCTCTCTTATTGTCACTATTACAAAACCTCCCCCCCCCCCCCCCCACACACACACACACACACCCTTATGTACAGACGCATGCATAGGTGTGCTGGTGTCATGTTTTGAATGATTAGCCGAGATTGCCTGGCTGGTTGCGTGGTTATCTAAGCGACTGACACGGTAAATAAGGTCGTTTAACGTCAACATACAACCATGAATATATAAAAGATTAATCTGTAACATCTTTAAATGTTTCAAGATTATCCTAAGACTATACACGATCTCGATGCATGTATGGCATGACTGAAGGATTGACAGGTCAACACAGACTTGCCACACGCAACACTGAACAAGGCTCATGACGTGGGAGTGACCTGTTTTTATCTTCACGATCGCAAGACGCATCACACGTATCTATTCCCAGACCCATCTACTTACAGCCCGTTTTAAAAACCTGAGAGCGGTAGATCTCTCCGAGTGGTAGATCTCTCCGAGTGGTAGATCTCTCTTATTAGATTGTCTGAGGAGGACTTTCTCTCATGCATGAGTTAGCTGTGTTTCCCATCGTCCATAGCTTGACAGTGGGGCGTACATGAGGGGGAGTAAGTGAGCTAGTTGCTGGAGGATCCACCAACTCGGGTCTGTGGCCACACGGCCGCCCCCTCACACCTACTGTGTTAACCTCCAGGAAAGGAAATATTGACACAGGGTTTCCCTCGGAAAGAGCGTTAAGAGCGATGATTTGAGGCGTATATTTAGGATGTGATATTCAGAGTCGTTGTATCTAAGTCTAATAGATACACCGGCTTCATGTTGTGACTAAAAAGGTTAAGATGTCCGTCAGGGTAGGTTAAGTAAAGGCTATAGAAGACAACGGTAAACTATTTAAAACTGTTTTGGTTGTACTGAGATGTGTGCGAGTAACTGGTTGAATGTCTATCTCTTGTGGCATATTTATATACCCCAGGCACACACGTGTGTGTGTGTGTGTGTGTGTGTGTGTGTGTGTGTGGCGCACATACGAGTAAAGACATAGTACATATATGCAAGGTTAAGAGTTGGGGCAACACGTGTAAAACTTTTTCCCCGTCATACACACACACACACACACACACACACACACACACACACGCCAAGATGTGAAATTCCCGTAACACCAGTCAACACGTCCGCCCAGCCTCCAGCAGATGCCGCCCGACATCGAAGTTGATCATTGTGAACATCGAACTCCACCACCGGAGACCTGGGTGATCGTAATCCCCTTGTGATCATGTGTCATCACAAGTGTTGCCTTGTCATCGCTTGGCTTCACTGTCAACCCGCCAGCAGTGATTATCCAACAGTGACGAGGCATCACCCACGTTCTACTGCTACTGAACCATCTGGTGAACTCACTGCAAAACTGGATTTTTTTTTTCAGCCATGTATTTCACAGCTCAAATTGACCCAACGTTCTGCATCGGAACACACATTTGTCCTGATGTAAATAGTGGATCGTTTTACTACCGCTCACACATGCAACCCTTGGTGGTGTGAGGCGAACTGAAATGGTCACATTTTGTCTTGGTGAAGATTAATGACCTCAACAACTCTTCATTGTAAACTCCAGTATTACCTCTGGCCAGGAAGCATTCCAAGTTATCATTTAAACACGGGATTTTTGACGTATGTGATAAACGTTGGATGGAGAGAGAGAGAGAGAGAGAGAGAGAGAGAGAGAGAGAGAGAGAGAGAGAGAGGTGATTCTGATATACTCTAGGTCTCGTACGGCATTGCACATTCTTAGGTTAAACGTTGTGATCAAGTCATCTCTTACTCTTCTGTCTCCCACGGTGGACAAATGCTGCAGTGTTAAGAAAATGGTTTGTGTTCCCCTTTGGTCGTTTAGTGGGGGGGGGGGGGGGGGGCACCAGGGGTATCACAGCGACGTGGCCTGTTAAAAGGGAGATTATCCATGGCTTTGGAAATCAACGGCGTCTTTCCCAACGGGGAGAAAGTTCGTCTGTTGTGTACAGAACGGATAACGGTAGTCAGGTTTTACTTACTGAGGTTTTCAAAAGTGAAGAAGTTCATACTAAGTTGATAGAAAAAAATAAACAAAAAAAAGGTGGTGTGAAAGTTTTCTATCTCGGGAAAGGATGTGGGACCAACACCTGACACTTCATGAAACTGGGATGAGCATGGGCGACCGGCACACAAACTAGTATGTAAATAGCTACTGTAGGAGGCGCAGACGACTCGTCCTGAGGAGGGCGCTGAAGCAATGGGTCGCTCACTCGCCAGCCACCTGTCGCAGCCAGCCAGCCAGACAGACAGACAGTCACACGGTTCCTTAGCTAAGGAGCGACACTTCCCGGCGAGTGTAATACTGATCACGAAATGACGGAGTCTCAAGAGTTCGCTGAGGGTCTTGTCATGACGCGTCCAAAGTTCCGTTGTTCCTTCTCTCTCTCTCTCTCTCTCTCTCTCTCTCTCTCTCTCTCTCTCTCTCTACCGAAATTACATTAAATTATACACGTGGGATTTGAGGGAAGCGAGGCCTTCCGTCTTGGTCCCTGAGAATTGTGATTATAATGCCACGTAGTCACATTAGGCAGACGGTGCGACCCGCGGTGTGAGGTGAGGGAGTCATGTGGTGTGTGTGTGTGTGTGGGGAGGAGGAGTGGTAGCAGCTGCAGGAGGAGGAGAGGGGAAGCCAGGCCAGGCGCTGACTGTCGGTAGGAGGACGCCACACACAAGATACGTAACGGAGAAAATGATTATATTCTCCACCATAACAACCCGTCCATGTCCCCGGGCAACAACAGTTGTTGTCATGTTGCTCTACCTCTGGCCAGAGGCGGTCGACCGTTGGTCATTTGACGATACAGTGGCTGGAGGAAGCCTTGATGACGGGAGGGATCTCGTCTGAGTCGTTGATCGTAAACGTCACGACGAACTTATGAAAGGAACTGTGGGAGAAGATAACGTTACGGAGGAAGTCATTATGGAAAACTGTTATGGACGCGAGACATTTGACCGAGTTTGAGATAGAAATACAAACTGCCGACGTTGAGTATCTGCTTATACTGTTGTACCTGCCAGAGAGATAGATAGATAGATAGATAGAGAGAGAGAGAGAGAGAGAGAGAGAGAGAGAGAACAATAAACAACACAGGTGCCATTAATTCCACCTCCAACACGATCCTGGTTTTCGTTCGATGAATTTTACCGCCGATGTTTTTAATGGACGTCGCGCTGAAATGTGATCTTTTTTGAAAAAATAGCAACAACGAGTGCAATTTTTCTCCTGGTTTCGTACGGCAGGTACGATAGCGTGGACGAAAAAAAGATGCAAAAGTGAATGAAACTAAATTTGCTTTTTTAAGTTAAAAGTACAATATATTTTTGTCCACAGCTGAAACCTGAACATCTCATTTTTTCGAGCAGAGAATGGGAAATGGTCAAACCTAAAGGAAAAACACCTAAAACAATGATATTGTGATATGTCGGTGTGTGTGTGTGTGTGTGTGTGTGTGTGTGTCTATGTAGGTACAAGTAGATATGATTTAATGAATAAATACAATAGTTGTGACATTAAATGATGTAGCATCACAGTCATCCTACAACACCAGTAGCGATAGTTGAAGTAGCAGTAACAGCGGTCAGTAGCCCACTCATCTGAAGACCAGCAACAGTAACAACGGTAAACAGTCAACAACAACAACAGAGGAAACAACAGCTGATGTAGAAACGGTATTTAGCCGACGTCTGATGGAGGCTTCAAGCCTCGTCAGCTGGCTGTCACCTGATACGAGCAGCTGCAGTATGGAAGGCCGTAAATATTAGAATATTTGACCTTTTATTTCCCTATACCGCATGTAAATCGCCCGTTGGTCCATGATTGTGGTGATGGCTCTAGACCTTCAAAACATAATATAGAGGAAAACGAGCGAAATACTTGCTCTGTCTGTACTTCCGATGCTCAGATGTTATTGAACCGTTGACCTGATAGAGAGATAGACAGACGCAAAGACACATAGACAGACGGGGACGTAGGAAAAAAAAGATAGTGATTGATTTTGAGACTCTAGGTGGGAGCGTTACATTAGGAGTAATTACTTGATTTATGATATCAGAAGTAGTAGTAAAGATAGTAGTAATAGTAGAGGTGATGATGGTAGTGTGTGCGTGTGTGTAGTGGTAATAATATAGTAGTATTAGCAGCAATAACAGTGTCTTTGACAGTAACCCAGATGATATCAGTGAAGATATTTAATTTTGTCGTCCTCATTGATTGTCTTTTCTTCTTCAGTCTTCGTGATGGTAGAGGGAGAGGAGGTGAACCAGACGTTGGTAGATAGCTGGGAGAACTTCCCTACCACACAGCCGGAGATCGACCACGACGCTGGCACTGACCTGGGGTCACAGCTGAGACAGCAAAAGCTGAAGATCAATCGGACTCCATCAGACGAAGATGATATGATCATCCGAAAGCCAGAGAACATCCAGGGATCAAAAGGTGCTCAAAGACCCCTGGTCGATCCAGGATCAAAGGTCACACAGGGGTCAGAGGTCGAGAAGGGAGCCCAGGAAGAGACGGAGAAGACAAGATCACCTGGAGGCGTCGTCGACGAAGAGTTCTTCAGTAGCATCGAGGGACTGAGCACCAGCATCAAGGTCTTCCTCATCCGGTAAGGCCGTTCTTCGCCCCTCTGGCATGTGTTTAGTCTGATCTCAGTAATCGTACGACACTAACATCACTAGTGTTCACACACTTCGATTTATTTCAAGCTTTTTCATATATTAGATTCCTCATTTAGTACAGAGCACAATGCTTTACATTCCAAAGAAACTGCGAATCATATCTTAATGTAGTTCGCAATTTCCCGTAAAAATAACTTGGCTTCTCTGGTGCAGAATCATCCAGTCTTCTGAGACACTTGGCTATGTTTTCATCTTCTAGGACTGGAGAAGTACTTCCAGTAACGGTAGTGTTGTTCTTCATCAAGGTAACAAGTGTCAGTCACTAGTCTGTCCATTCCATCTCTGACATGGTTATGCAATATCTAGCTACACTATACAAACGAATGGTGATCTTATTATTGATAGATTTCATCGACCATTTCACTAGATATCAGTTTTGCTGCTTCCACCTACCACTTAGTGCTACTGCTACCACTGCTGTAACTGCTCCCAACCTACATCCGTCTAACTGTACCAAAGCTGTGCATCCCCAGTTCCTGTAATTTTTGAACCCGATGGTTTGCATGAATTCTCTATTTTCCTGTATTGTTCAGGGGTTCCGGTGCTCTGACGAACTTCATATTGCAATCAAGCGCTCGTTTGTCTACTGAGAGCTTCCTGGAATATGCTCTTTGCCTCTTTTAAATAACCCTGTTGACTGCAGTTTAGGTTCAGGAAATCACCGTCCGGCTGCGATGGCTATTGTCTCGGTATCTCACATTACTGTTTGCAACGATCACATATTTAATAGAAATATTACTAGATCTTTTAACAGGCAGTTGTACTGATGATAACTATTATTGTAGCACTAATGACAGTAGTTACGTAGTTATCTACTTTAGGAAAATGTGACAGTCCTTGACTATCGGGGTGGATATATATATATATATATATATATATATATATATATATATATATATATATATATATATATATATATACTTTTCTTCTTTCATGTGTATTTACTTCACTGTTCACGGAAAGTCTTGCCTATCCAACGAGGATAAGTCGTTGCTCAGTCATGTATTACATATAAATTCTGAAATTTCGTGTTACAAAGACAAACTGATTAGGTGACACCTATCGGGGAAATATGGAAACATGTACTGTTTATGACACTAAAATTTGGTCAGTACAAGAGGTTATCTGCTAGGGGACAGTAGTAGCATCCTGACATCTTAATCATATTCGTGATAGAAAGAAGATAATAAAGCAGAAACCACTTCTTCACCCACCACTCCCTCCGGCTCAACAGCCACCAAGTATAAAGGTGAACAGGAACAGATTTGGCAAGTGGTGCTCACCCACGCCACACATTGTCCCACACAAGTGTGCAACACCTCGGCATCATTATATCTAATAATTTTGTTTGCCTTCAGGGAGCACAATAGAGCAACCAGAGACTCGTCCAAACACAAATGAAAATCTTTCCGAGTGTCCAGCGTTGCAATGGTTTGGTCTCATAAATCGTGCATTATTCTTTCATTGTATCTAGATTGGTTTCATTTGTCCCGTCAACACGCGCTCCTGCTGACTAATTAACCCGTGTCCTTGACTTTTGACCTTTGAACCTCAGAAACGTAGTTTGGATACAATATGTCAACGACACTGGATTATAGATAAGAGCTTTTGACATTATGTGTGGAGTACAGATACGAACAGACCGACGGACGGGAGATAAAAAGTGCATCAAACGGTTTGTGACCTGAGGAAGTAGACAGACGTTATCATACATGCAAATACTTCACCTGCTCTCGTACTTGTCCTATTGAGTATCTATGACAATATCATCACCAGGAGCTGTTAATGACTACATTGCACAAGATTATAATCCATTATTTCATGTAATCTTTCTTCTATCTTACCAACGTACAGGAAAGATCTGTCGAAGGCCGGGTTGCTGGACGGTGCCCGAACCATCGTGGTGAACTTCCCTCAGTCCGACCTGTTCGGGAGCCTGATTGGCCTGAGTGGCGAGACCTGGGCCAACCCTCTTGCCTCCATCCTCTTCTTCGGGTGGCCCCTCCTCCTGCTGCTGCTCTACGTTGCCCTCATCGTCGTCTACCCCAACAGGAGGAGCGACAACATTTTCGAGAAGTGGGTTATTACAATTTCCTTGCCATAATTTTTCTTTAATAACGTCTACTTTTTTCATAAGTTTTCAGTGGGTTTCTTCCCTTTAGAAAGAGATTTTGCCCCATTAGGGAGTGGCGGATCCTTGTACTACACGTCAGGATATTGGCTTTATTTCCTTGTATGTTTTAGTATTTATCATCTCCGTCCGTCCTACTGCTCTCCGTCCTCGTGCTGTGTCGCATTACAAATCGCGGAACATCCACACCAGGTCCTGAAATGACCACATCAGGAGCTAGACTGGACCACACCAGATCCTGGAGTGGAAGCAGCAACTGTCCCGTGTCATCACGCGCACTGTGTGTCCTACTAACCATGAGACAGACGAAGCAGCATCCTATACAGGAGTTTCCCTCTCCTCTTGTTAGAAGCCCTGGTTGGTTGAAGGCCAGCGCACATCACAGACGTTTGGTCGACGGGGACTGAAAGGCAAAAGTGTCCATCCCGAACGTGAGGACCCATCACACGCCAACAAACACTGATCAATAAGGAATGCAATTCATCATCTTTGAACTTTCATGTTCTCAGGAAATTTGCATATCTAGCCATTCCTGCTCATGGTAACACAGTCATATATTCAGGCAGTTATGACAAATAGTTGGCGAGCGGGTTCGTCACATGAAATTTCTTCGGAATTCGTTTTTTTTCTTTAAGTTGTTTTCATGATCTGCTTTTGATGGTTTCTCATGTCCTCTTCATGACAACCAGATACGAAGGATGTTTTCGAGAGTGTGTCTAACGTTCCAAGCAGATGAGCTCCTGTTATTCCTCGTTTTTTAATGATTTATATATTCTTCTTTTACGTTCATCAATACCCTCATCTCGGACCCGCATATTGAACTCTTAAAACAATAAATCTGAATATAGCGTTGTACGTACATACACGTATGCAAATATGAATTGTGATTGCTTGATTCAATATTTGCTCAGCTTACCTCATCACTCGGAAATATACCGAGACTATAACAAACTCTGTTCAGTATTATTCCACGCAAGAAGTTCATGACACAAGGCCTATAATCCGCATGAAAGATTAACTAATCATTATTTATTTGAATGTTTTAAAATTCCTTCGTTCCCAGTGAGGGAGACTGTGCGCACAGACATGTGTGTAAAGACTGTGCTCACAAGGATGAGTTTAAGAACTTACATGAGGACTACACTTGGCGAGAGATGTTATGAGGTCGTTTATGAGGCAGATATATTGGATCAACGACACTATAACCTGAGGAGCAGCGTCTCGTCTGATATGGATGAGCGTCACAAATATACCAGAAAGACACGTGACGTTGAACATCATTATTCTACATCCTGTTCCTTGTACGTGGAGTCAGGCAGAGACATGAGCTGCCATGAAATAATTCATGTGTATGTGATCTTGAAACTCACTCTAGACTATTTCCCGTTCGAATAGAAAATGGACAACAAAGATTTGCAAATATGTCAGCGTCAGAGATGCAGAAGATGGATTATTTTTTCCCCCTTGAAGTCTAGAAATACTCGAGTTAGACAAGGCCGCTGAGGTGTGTGAAATTCTTGTTAGAATTTGGAGCGAGAGCGAGAGAGAGAGCGAGCACGAATGTGTGCAAAAAATTCAGACACTGAGGAAGAAACTTGACGATTGTGACTGTTTAGAGGCAGTTAAGGAAGAGACGGTGTTCTGTATGGGTCAGTCATGAGACAGGTAAGAGGAGACGGACTGTCTATGTCCAGAGACTGGGAGGTTAAGGTGAGGTTTGTGCCCGACAAGCAGCAGAATGCAAAGACCTTCTATGTACGACCGTCTCAAGCAGACAGGGGACTGTACCTAGGTGGCACAGTGCTTCTATGGCTGGAGGATCAAGTGGGGATAACAGACATTATGATTTTGGTTCTACAGGTAGACAGCAACAGCTGTGGAAACCATTATATACCATCAGAGACAACAAGGGAGACCGACCGACCTCGACCAGGAGGCAAATTACATTTACTGGGAACGTGTTGTGGTAAGACCTGCTCCCACCGCGCGGGGTCATCGCTGCCTTACAACACTTAGGTTCACATTAGTGCAGAACTGTTTCCTAAGGACGTCTCGGGTCATTCCACAACTCCTATAGACGCTGAAGAAATATGACGAGCAGAAATTTTTGAAACCGCGTGAGTACTAACACATACAGGACGGTGCAGACTGGCAAGAATAGAGAGGAATTATTTTAAAAGGCGTTGAATGAGTAAAGTTAATTTACTCAATAAAGGATAAAGAAACCATATAAAGGAGACGACTTTTAAACAGGTGACTCCAGAGATAGGCAAAGGTTATAAGTAATGCAAGAAACAAGAACAACATGACAAGAAATCCGGAGGCTTGATTTCCTACCGAACAGGGACCTGTGTGGACCTGGACCAGAAACAGAAAAGATATTGTGTGAAAATGTGTGTTTGTCTGTTGTAAGAAAACGAAAGAAAAGGACAGAACAAGCGATAGAGGCGAGACCCTTACGAAAACAGAGAGAGAGAGAGAGAGAGAGAGAGAGAGAGAGAGAGAGAGAGAGAGAGAGAGAGAGAGAGAGAGAGAGAGAGAACATTCACCCTTGGGAGATAACCATCAACAGATCACGAACCCTTCACCAGCTGGCATAAAATACCTGATCCCCTCTAACCCGCTGCTGGGAATCCCTTCAAAGTAACGTTAAAACATCTTCCATCCCCCTGATGTTGACAGGCACGACGCACTCCATAACATCAAAACAATCGGGAGAGGGAGGGTGAGGCAGCACTGAAGTCTCTATTTCAGAATCTAGCGTCATTCTGTCGACGTTCTCAGAATGCCTCTAGACGCTACCTGTTCATAGCTTTACCCACTGCAAAAATGTCATGAAATTGTTGTCTTGTTTGTGGTTCTTGTGATATGTGTAGAGTACACGGTACTGGGGTCGACTGGTGATCTCTCCTATGCGACTCGATTCTAGTCTTCTCCTTACAGAAATATTGGTCAAACGTTTGTCGTAGACATTTCCAGCTTCATCGCATTTAATCAAGTTTGTTTTCCTAAACCTATTTCATTTGTTTTTTCTGCTTCTCTTTGGTCTCTAACGCATAGTGTCCTCTCCTGCCATTCCACTACAGCAGTCGTTGATCGAGCGGCTCATCCCGTCCTATCCTACCAACAGTGGCGTTCCTCAGGCTTCTGCCTTACCTCTCACTCTATTTCTTCCCTCGATGAATGATCCTCCTCATTTTACTATTCTCCCTACTTACTCTTATGCTCATGATTCTACTCGACGTACTTCAACTCTCTTTCCCTCTCCTCCTCTTTATCCTAATACTCGTTATCTTAACTCGTGTTGAATATATTTCCTATCTCTATTTTGACCTGTGCAGCATCTCAGAATGGGGAAGCAGTAACCTAGCTAGAGCTAAAATGCAAATTTTCCTTTCATCTAAGAGACATTTCCCCAAAGAATAGGCTAGCCCGTAGCTCTTGCCGCAGGAATATCTAAAGTTACGAAGAACGAGTCGTGTGAGTGACGTGTCGTCGAATGTTATATGTGAGGGAGAGATTGTAGGTCTGTTTGTTGAATGAAAACCAGCATTCAAAGTGTAGGCGAGGCAGAACGAAAAGAGACAGCTATCCGGGCCGAGGGAGTGACACTTGACAGCCACTGAGAGAGAGAGAGAGAGAGAGAGAGAGAGAGAGAGAGAGAGAGAGAGAGAGAGAGAGAGAGAGAGAGAGCACTTATTTACGAGTATTTACAAGACAAACTTCCAAATCTGGACTCATACTGTATACTGTTTTTGAGAGACTCCTCCCTGAACACCCTGCCTGGACCCAGCTGCTGGAGGATTCCTGGAATGTTGATCCTAAATAAGCCAAGAGTTATCACTCGGGAGGTACTGGAGCCATGGAACTCCCCACACTGTCATGGAGCCTTGAGCTACGTACACTGGATGTCTGCAGGAGGAAGTGTTTCCGATATACTCGCCGTACGGATGTTTATGTTTCCTATGCTGATGTTGGGTTGTCTGAGAAGTTGATTATTTTCAGGTAGAAAATATGATTATTGAGGAATTATACACCACGTTTCATGATTCCCAGTGCATTCTCACTTATTCTTAGCCTGTGATTATATCAGGGAAAGCTTTGTTACAGATATATTCATAGATTCTCTATGCTTTAATGATGTATACCACGATGTGTCTTTTATGGTGTTTCAGTATTTGTAACTGCTGCCTTATGTGGGTACTTACATAATCATACATTTGCTTCAACACAACTTAAGTCGTCAGTGTGCGGCGAGGAGAATTTCAAGTCACGATGGTTTACTTTTTTCTGTTTCTGCCCAGACACTTGTCTTCCATGGTGGAGTCTTGGTCGCACATGATGTACGTGGCTGAAGACAACTTCCTGAATTTCATGGAGGACATGACTGACCCTGATGGCTCGAGTCATGACGACCACCAGGCGGGCGACGACATCCCCTACGCTACACACACCTACGACTACTCAGACCCATACAACCGTCAGGCCGTTTTCTACAGTCCCACTGCCTACTACGACGAGTACGGTGAGCACGTCGACGCCGAGTATGTCGACGGAGGATACGATGGAGAGGTGCAGGTCGACGACTGGGGCAGCCCGAAACCCGAGTCGATCTTCGTTGACCCGAGCACCGACTTCAAGAACCCCGTAGTGTCCTTCAGTTCCCAGGGTCCTGAGCCCTTGAGAGAGGAGTACGACGGCGACATACTACGTCTGACGAATGACTTCAACATCCAGAACGAGATTTCCCAAAAGGATCAACAGAACTTCCTCAGCGTGGTGTTAGGCACACAGTATCAACATGGAAGGCCCTCAGGTTCCCTCGTCGATCAGGACGTCGTAAGAGGCTCTGTCGCAGCGGATTTCTCGCATCATCCGGAGCCCCCGAGGCGCTACCGTCCTTCATCGCCTTCTACAGGAAGTTTCGAGAACACCCGAGCTGACGAAGATGTAGATCCTCGCTTCAGAAATGAGACCACAAACTCGTCTCGATTCCGTCCTTCAGCACTCCTGGAAGAGACCTCTGCAGGAGAAGATGACTGGATAGCTGGTCCTCGACCCTCGAGAGAGAACGTTAGCTCAAGTAGGACTTCACAGGTGAAGCGACAATCCAAGATCACGTTTCCAGGACAGAGTGACCCCCGGGCGACGTCAAACAGAGACAAGACCAACGAGACGAAGGAGGCAGTGCAGGAGGAGGGTGAGGAAGGTCCATCATCATCCAGTAGTATTTCCTGAAGAACAGAACTTTGGTGAGGATCCAGCGCCTGGAATACATCATGGCTTCGTCACAGGGTGGGTGAGACGGGCCAGGACACGGTGGGTCAATTATGATAAAAGTCATGATACAATGGTGTCAGGCTACTGGTGTATATAAGATGGTCTTGCGTCACAACAGACTGTAAGCCACTAACCCACTGAGATAAGTGGTCAGTGGGATAAGTAGCCCACTGAGGTAAATACTCAGTGTCATGAAGAGCATTAATGGTTCAACACCATGAAAGGAAGGCCACCTACAGACACCACTGTTGCAAGTGTCTACGGATATGATCAAACGAGATATCTGGTAGGAAAAAGATTCATCCTTCTCTTCCCTTCATAGACTAAGAGACATCATGTCAGTCATTTTCCCCAATTTCCTGCGTCACAAACTTGAGAGATCTTTCCAACTTTACTTAATAGTTTCATAAGTTCTCTGACCGTCATATCGTTTGTACCTTTTTCCATTCTACAACTTCAGTCTACAGGTTCACGTCTTTCTTGGTAAAGGTGGGTAATATTAGTGTGATTCAGACACAAGCATCTGTCCTACTATGTAATGGGGACGATTCTGACCAGGTCACAGGAACCTTCCCCTCTGTCACCTGGTATCACCAGCTTCCCTCACGGTTTATTTCACTTGGTTAGTCCTGAATTCCGAAGTTATATTGATTATAACCTATTCTTACAGCCAGTAACCCATACCTTCCGTCAACTCCAGCATCCCTAAACTCATATCCTCAGCCATTTATAGCCTCGACTCGCATCTACTATCTCACGTCTTCGCCGAATTCCAGCATCTGTCTGTGTTCTGTGACTAATGCATTCTAGCAGACAGACGAGCTTACTAGTTCTTGGCTAAATGGATATAAACCCAGTTTCACACGATATATATATATCTATTTATTTATTAATTCATTTGTTTGTATAAATCCCTGTCCCATTGTAAACTAATAGCAATTTAGATTAAAATGTGTTCATTGTGTTTATTCTTTCATTCGAAAATTCATCCAATTTATGTGTTGATGTTTAAGATGTATTTTGTGATCGTCTCTACACTTCAGTCTACACCCACCACAGGAGGATGCTCACTGCTCACTGACACAGGCTGGGTCAGGAACTGCTACTTTCTCGATAGGCCAAGAACGTGATAGATTTCAACCATTCCCTTCGTCTGAATATTTCCCTCACATACGTCCTTCCTCAGGCAGCTCCTCCAGCTTGCCCTCCTGACATGAGAGAGAGAGAGGGGGAGAGTGGGGGAGGGGGAGGGTGTGGGGGGATGATGACGAAGAGGACCTGATCTTCACACATCGTGTCGTCCTCACAAGCTACAGTAGTGGGAACTACATCTCGGCTGCTTGTTAACGTCTCAAATCTGGTGAGTTTTGTTCGTTTTTGTTGTAGCCACAAAGTTTTGTGATGTCACTTCTGGAGACCTTAGTATTTCATCTTATTGAAGAGATCTTGTAGTATATCTTATAATAATTCTACTCGGTAAAAACTCCGAGTTTCTTCTCATCATTTCCGTCTAGGGTAGAGGCACTGGTCATAGGCAGAAGGAGAGAGGGAAAAAATCTTTGAACTTATTTCGAAAACTAACTTTATAACGAGCTCTATAGTCCTCTCAGAACACTGTCAAAACAGTCCTCCAAAAAACTTTCCTCCCAGACACTCGTCTGTCAACTACACTTCAGGCTGATAACAAACTCCTAATTAAGCTTCCTCCCCTAACACTTGTACCTTATACAACGTCTATCACAGCTGAACAGAACAGAGTAGTCCCCTCTTTCCCCGTTTTCTAAGTGGCTTTCTCCAGTGCCACCTGGCGGGAGCCCCTTCGAAGTCGACTTGTTCCCTTTAAGTCCCCAGCCTGACCTCCTCCTGTACTTCAAAGGGCTTACTGATGTCCCCAAGCTGATCTTGGATGATCCCTCAAAGTCACTATGATGTCCTCCTCTATAGCTATCTGTCTTTATCTGTTTAACAATCTAGCTTATATGTTGTTTACATCTGGATTTTCATGAATTCACCAACTCCTGACCGATGTCAGTAATGTGTCAGCCCCCACAACACTCCCAGGCCAATGTGTCAGCTCCCACAACACTCCCAGGCCAATGTGTCAGCTCCCACAACACATCTGTTCCTCCAGTGTGGGTAGAATGGTTGCACGTGATTCTTGTCTTACTGTTGAAGGAGATGATTTAAGAATGTCATCCTGTGTTGCCATGGGAACCACTGCCCACCTCAGGCGACAGCCATTCCCAGACCTTCTGAAGTTTCTTAATACTTCCTCAAGGAGGAAGTTTTCATGTGACATTTTCTTTGTCGGCGAGATATAAATGATTCATCATTTCCTTGTAGTTTGTAGTATGGTAACCCATGATAATGTACAATTATGTGGACATAGGAATATTGATTATTATTCACGATTACCATACATTAATAAAGTTCAAAATTTCGTTATATTACGTAAGTTATAAGAAAATTCGTATAGAATTCATCACAAGTGATCTGTGGAACATATAAGAGTACTTAGATTATATAGATAGATCATCTTGTAACATTCTTGGCTAACTTACACCAATAATGACCACGTGGTTAGCAGTTCTACATATAATCTGGCCAATACGAAGGGTCATCACAACGATACTAGTAACAACATACGTTAAAATGTTTACAAAAATACCCACAACCCAGTTGGTTATACATCGTCTTCCCATTCCAAACACAGAACAAAACAAGTAAACAAAAAGACCTTTTAAACCTCATAGTGTATTCCAGGTTTAGAGTAAATTCCAAGGATGAGAATGAATTCCAGGGGTAAGAATGTATTCCAGTGGTGGAAGTGTGTTCCAGGGATGAACATTCATTCCACACGAGAAAATAAATTCCAGTATTAGGGATATATTTCAGGGATGAGATTTATTCTAAGGGTGGGAATGTATTCCCGGGATGAGAATATAAGGACAGGAATGTATTATAGGAGGTCTATTCCAGAGGTGGAAATGCACTTCGGGGATGGGAATGTGTTCCAAGGATGAAAATCTGTCCAGGGATAGGAATGTATTCCAGGGATAGGAATGTATTCCAGGGATCATAATGTATTCCTGGATGGGAATCTATTCAACGGCTGAGAATGTTTTCAAGAGCTGGGAATGTATTCCAGGGATGAGAACGTATTCCTGGAATGGCAGACGAAGAGGAACCAGTAAATTCTCTGATAAATTAGGACGAACACGAAGCCACTGAGGTCGGCTCCTGTAAACACAGGCGAGCGAGAGCAGTATGGGCAGTGTTGGACGACCTGGAACGTCCAGCAATCCTCTGATAGTGATGCTCCTGGAGCACATACTGATGCTCCAGGAGACCCGGTATTACCCTCCCACTCTCACCAATGCTCCGACAGATTCGGAAATAACCTACGGCAGCCAACAGTGCTCCGAGATGTACATGTAATGCTTCGTTGTACTTATGGTACACAGAACAGCATTCAAGTTAGCTACATACCACCACACCAGTACCTCTCTGGGACCTCCAGCGATCATGCTCCAGTATCCTCTTAACGCTCCGCAAACCAACCAGCAGTGCTCCATATCCCTCAGTCATGCTAAAGAGCATATATCATGATGCTTCATCATATCCGTCTAATGACAGACAAACTGTTGTTCCAAAAGATACTATTCTCCAGAAAGATAATATGCTCTAAACGATATTATGCTTCAAAAGCTTTAATGTAATGCTCATTTACTTAATCATAATTTCATCCAGCATAATCTGTCAACATTCTTATTTCCTACAGTCAGTGCTCCCTGATATGCACACGTCCACACTCCAGCACTGTATACCAGTCCAACCAGTATTGTCCCCGTAAACCCAGTCAAGGTCCTGACCCCCAGTACGCTCGCCTCTGCTTCGCCGGGTCTTCCGTTCGAGACCCCATCAGAGCAACACAGTCGACTCGAAGCCCCATAACAATTAAGAGTGAAGCATTTCCTGGCGAACAGCGAGAGGCGGTGCGAGAGGGTACCTTCCTCTCATTGTGAGGCAATCAACGACCACGGGGACTGGAAGCCATATTGCCTTGTCATGAGGATTGCACCTTCATTTATGAGGTTATTTACTGATGTGTCTTAGGGAACGTATGTAATTGCCTATTCGTAATGTACGTAAGGGGAAGGATGCTTACACTCGCGGAGCCCAGTTCTTGATATTTCTCAATTATTGTACAACGTGTTGCACTTCTGTATGCTCTCCACGCACACGTTCGATGTCTCATGATTTAGTTTATATCATTCATCCACTACTCTTACACTGAAGTACTTCTTGACATCCTTCCCAACATGTTCCATCCATGATTCCATACATTGGCCTCTGGTTGTTCAATTCTTGTATCATTTGAGGAAGTGTTCACTGTCTACATCATCGAACTAACTTACAAACATAAACATTCTGATCAAGACACTCCTCACTTCTCTCTCTTCTATGGCAATACTTTATCCTTTCCCTGTAAATCAACTCTTAATTCCAGTATATTCTTTGTTACCCTCTTCTGGACCTTCTCTATTAGTTCTACTTTATGTGGGGCGACTTGCGAAACATAATGCTTTTGGTCTAATGTAAGACGTGAACAGCTATTTCCTTATCCACATAGATGTATGACCTTCTGATTTTTGTCCACAGACGCCGTGTCTCCTCTCCTCTTCCTGTCATCTGGATTTCTGGCGGCAAATGATGGACGATTTCTACTCCCAGGTTTGTCACTCACAGATTCCTGAAGGTTGTTTTCTTGTTGACTTTCATCAACTATGTGTTAGAGCAGCTCTGGAGATTAGCCAGGTCTTCTTGTGAGACGGTAGTCTTCCTCCCCCTGCACGTTCCTCATGAGCTTGTGTGTGTGGGTGTGTGGTGTGTGTGTGTGTGGGTGTGTGTGAGTGAGGGTATTAAGTAATGACGTTTGAGAGAACCATAAACGATTTAATCGTGTTTCTTGCTTTCTTCTTTTTGTTTATATATCAGTGTTTTTACTCTTCTTCTTTCTCTCTATATCTGTTTTCTTCTTTGTTTTTATCACCTGTTACCTTAATATTCTTCTTCTCAAAAGTTTCATTTGTACAACGAGACAAAACATACAACATCCGTTGAGAATATGTAATTCGTCCTCAACATTTTCAGAAAACATCTAGACCCGACCTCTAGTTATTGAGACCACGTCAATAAGATTACAGACGAGTGATCACCTGCACGACCCACAGCCTCCTGATTCCATTGAAGTAACTTGCTCCTCCTCAGCTTCCCACTAAGAACATCCAGTTAGTCTGGAGACAAGAGTGGCATATCTATCTCCGTACATCACTAAACTCCTCAACATCATTAGTGATAACTGCCCTCGTCTATTTCAGGATACCTTGGCTGTGTCTGGCCCTCTCCTCTCATGCACGTTTCTCACGGCATCATTCTTCTTCCCCTCACCCACCTTACATCACCTTGTATCCACTTCATAAAACAGTATCAACATCTTCCTATCAACATGTCACACATCATTTCTAACGCAAATACAACACATATATACCTTTCTTTACGCAATCCGCGTCTTTCCATTCATCTCGTAAATTCACATTGTACACTTGCTCGTCCCCATCACTATGTAGACATTATATCATTCACTAACAGGATATTCCAATGACCTCCCTTCTCTGTCTCCCTACTACATATATAAATCTCCTTGTAACAACCCCTCTTAATAACCTGTACTAATAATCCGGCGTGGGTTGTATGTTACCAAGAGAAAGTGTGTGTGTGTGTGTGTGTGTGTGTGTGGAGTCGAGGTGTTCACCAACTTGGCCAGTGATGGAGGGTCAAGACTTGCTATATGTGGCGTTGGGTTGGTCCCGGGAATTTATGGGTGAATTGGTGGCTTGTGGGAACGGTGTGGAGAGAGAGGAGAGAGAGAGAGAGAGAGAGAGAGAGAGAGAGAGAGAGAGAGAGAGAGAGAGAGAGGTGGGAGGGGAGGAGGGTACTGAAGGATAGATTTATTTTTGAGTGAGACAAGATACAGCCTAAGAGCTCTCGATCATGCACTGGCAACTAGGACCCCCTCGATCATGCAGCTGTAGCTAGGAATGCTCCTCCATCTCATTCAGTGGGTCAGAACTCACCGTGAGAGGTCTCCTCCTCCCTCCTCTCCAGTAGAGGAGAAAGCACCACACTTCATCCACTTTGCTGATATTGTCAGCGTCTGGGAGGAGTTGTCGCCACATTTCACGCTGGATGGGGTGGATCAAGAAGCCACAGCCGCCCGCAGGAAAGAAGGAGGAAGATATTTTACTGACAAAATTGTAATTGAAACGCCGTCGGCGAGACGATATCAGACGGGTATCGATAGGTCTTCTCCTGTGGGAGGTCCTAGACGACGTGAGTGTGTTCTTAGACGTATTTTGCAATACGGACCTATTCTTCCTCTGGTGTACGCCGAGGTGTGCGTACACACGCATCCTTCGAAAGCGTCAAGAGGAGGTTTTCACTATGATTCTTTAGGTTGATATCCGTATAGGATGCGTATTTACTGCTCCTCCAGCACGACCAGAAACAGAATGTTTCTCCTATTTTTGTCGTTCATTTGCAAGTGCGTGGAGACTGACCCTCCAGCTCTGTTTTCTATGGTCCTGGATTATCACTAATATCATTGTGTCATACACATGACGAAGGTGATCACGCATGACCCTCCGGTGGATGGTAACCCTTGCTGGCTGGATGGTGTCGTTATCAGTGATGTAGTACACAAGTGTCTGATTCATCACTTTCCTGCGTGATCTGATCGCTTCTTACTCCTCGTTCCTCTCCATCTTACTCGTTCAAATTAAGTCTCTATCTTATCTAAACTGCGGACATTATGAGACGTCTGTGAAATTCAGAGGAACTGAAATGCTTCAGCATGATTGAACTATGATGGAGGAGGACATCGCTGTCTCCTGACTGCAGTAAGATTAACATTATTATTATCCTTGTTTCTTCTGGTTCTTTACCTCTGGCAGACGAAGGCATATTGGCCGCTAGTCTGACCATGTGTTCTGGTCTGTCTTTCCTCTCCCTTCGCTGAGCGTTATCTTCCCACACGGCAGAATTTATGTAGGAGGGCTGCAGACCCCACCACAGCCATGATGTTTGCGTTTGTTCATCCTTTGTGTCTTGAGGCTTACAGACGGGACAAGTATTTACATTGCCCCTTCAAACAAGTCATCATGAAGGTGTGAGGGGCTCAGGGTATGAGACAAGCCGAGCCAGGAAGCACAGACAGACGGCAAAAGTTTGTCAAAAATGACCATCGATCAATTTCGAGGAAAACATCTTCCCTTGTGTGAAGTGTATACACTTTCTATTTGTCAGATGTCTGTTTCACAAATACTACACAGACATATTTTCCACATACGGACATGAATATATGATATCCAACTTTCATATATGCTTGCAGGATAATACGACTCTATACTTCTGTGTTCCACAGAGCTGTCGTCCCCTGTTCTGCACAGGACCCTGGTGGCACAGACGCCCAGCAAAACATTTAACCTCCGGTGAATCTTCCTCTAAAATACCTATTGAGGACAACCACCAATACTCCTTTTATTTCTCCCTCCCATTCACTGATGCGTCGCCTGTCGTAGGAGGAACAGGCCAGGTGCCAGCAGCCGCTCTTCTGTGCCTTCTACAGGACCCCCACACCCGGCCCCTCAGGCACACTCTGCTGGCCCTGTCCTCGACGTCTTATTTGTTCGGGCAAAGTTTGTAAGGATCTTGGGAGGATCTCGCCGGCATGAACTAGATGTGATGGTCGGAAATGAAGATCGGCCTGGGATTCCCTGACAAACTTGGGTGACTTTAGGGGGTACTGGGTCCTCGCCACCACAAGGGGGAGGAGGAGGAGGAGGTATGGTAGTTCCTCCAGGTTAATTTACCACTGAGGCAGTTAACCTTTAGGCTTCCTTGTTACTGGGTCTTGCGTCGGCTCTAACACGTTACTTGGAGAATTGTTAAATCGAGTAGCTTTGAGGGACACACTTGCCGTTTTCTATCTACCCTCGCAATCCCATACATTTGTGTGTAAACAAACGCTGACACCAGAGAGCAGGTGAAAGCGTCAGTGTGAGACCAAGTTCTCTTGAGAAATGTACATGGAAAACAAAACAACGAAAAGAAAAATAGTTTGACACTGATGTTTTTACGTAATCCATAAAATCAAAGTTTATTTTTACAGAAATTGATGGAGTTATGTATGTTGATATAAAAGAGAGACGTGTGTACTCTTCAATTTATCCAATTTCAATCAAACTTTAATTTTTCCAACTTTAAACTTCGTATTTCCGGTTACATGTAAACACAAGAAACTTGCGGGAGATCCACAAAAAGCCACAGTCACAACCAGTGACGCACCTTATTCCATTTTCGCCAGAATTTAGAGAAATACCCCACCTGACGGGGAGAGATTCCTGGCGAATTATCCCCAGAATCCTGGTAATTCCTGGTGTCATTCCCATTCCCATTCCCACAGCCAACACCCCCCCCCCCCCTCCACCCACCCCACGGAGCACGGATCACTCAAGGGGAAAATCCCTAGCAAAAATTCCCTGGGTCATGTCTGAAGAAAAATGGAGAATTATTTACTCTAAACTGCTGGCGGTTTTGTAGGTGGGTCATGGCTGATGTATTACCAACAGTCACGTACTATTGTAAGGAGCGAGTAGCATGCAGCGTAAGATGTGGGTAACGTGAGGTAAAGATAAGCTTTTATAAGTTTTGGTATACACCAGTGGTGTCTTTTAGCAAATCCACTTCATTTACACACACACACGCCACCGATCAAGTAGGTCAGGAGGGTGCCCTGAACCCTCGCTCCCCTTGTCTGTCATGAAGTAGCTAGGATCAACATCATCTCCGACACTGCTCTTACTTACACTTGTCTCTTTCCCTTTAGATTTCTGCAATATTCGTGGTCTCATATGTAGCTACTCGTCTACAGGACACAAACTCGACCATTCTTTGCTTGTTCTTTCTCACTTTGAGACCTGTTGCCTTGGCTGCCTCCCCTCTGCACCATCAAACCTGGAGACTGAGGCAGCTCTGATCCCTGCTCTCCCATATCGTCTCTGATCTCTCTAAAGACGACACATTTCTCTCTTCCTGGAGGCATGTCGGTGCAGCCCATCCTTAAGATAAAAGCCCGTTCGAACCCCTTTTAACTATTGCTCTGTTTCTCTCACTTTTGCAATCTCAAAAGTCTTTGAAACTCTCCTCATCTCTCGCTTAAACACTCGAATCCCATTCTCTCCTTTCGGACTACCAATGCGGCTTTCGCAGTACTAAGTCTGTTCGTGACATGCTCTCCTGTGTGACTTGCCTCTTGTCCTCGTCTCTCAGGAATTCTAGTGAGCCTTCCTCCGCAGCGCTGTATGATCCCAGAACATTTGGAAGCGTGTGGCATAGATTTCTGTATTCTTTACTTTCCTCCATTATATCCTGGAAAGCTCACATAATCGTCACACAATCATTTTCTCAAAGGTTTGGATGGAATGGCATAAGGGCACTTACTTCATATCAACAGGGATTTTGTTCAAGTATCAAGTCCTTCTCGCATATCTCTAGGTTGGCTCTTCCTGCACCTACCATTAAGCCTATGTGGAGTCAAATACCTTTATTATTATTCATTCCCCAAGCGTCACTTCACCTTTCTTCAACCAACACCATTTCTCTCTGCCACTGTGTTGCTTCTCTCTCCAAGTTCCACAGGCATTCGTTCGGCCACTGCTCTCGTGAGCTGTTGTCTGATTGAGTCCCTGTGACCAAGGAATGGACGCGAGCCACGCATTAGGCTGCTGCTTCCCCTAGTTTCTGTGTGGAGATCGGTCGCACGAAGACTGACCGTTATAATATCAGGTCTTTCCTCGAACAGCAAAGGTGTGGAATCCTCTTCCTTCTTTCGAGTTTCCTTCTTCCTATAACCTCTTGACCTTTCAGTCACGACTTGCACCACCTGGCCAGATCTCATTAATCTTTTCACTCTTCCTCGTAAACTATTTTCCGTTCGCCAGAGATAGCCATGACCTGGGTGTGTTTTGTCTGTGCTATGTCGATCGCTATAGAAAAAAAAAGGGGGGAAAGATGGACAGGCGTCTGTGTTTCATGATAGACGACAGGGTACCGAAACACCATTTGACTTTAGACAGAAGGATTAAACAGACGTATGGTGGACTTGTGGCGAGTTTTCTAAGGATTCAGTATAATTCAATCCTCTTAGTATGAAGACATCCTCCCTGAAGACTAAAGTCGTGTCATGACGCTACAACAACACTAACGTGCACTGCTGACCTTCAAGTTGTCAACATTGACTCGTACCTACGAAGAAAAGGCCTAACCCATTACACTGGAGGGACGCTCCACTGAACATGCGAATCAGTCATCCTCAAAAGTAAAAACAAAGTGTTTCCTTAAACACAAAACTATCCGGCGTCGTACTCAAGGAGTTAAAGAGGCTTCACTAAACTTAATTTCACGGCTGTAGGCACAGTCAGGAAAATATTAAAAAGTTTTTTACTTTGCTGCGAAAATGCAGACTCGCTGCATATGAAGTAAGGTATTTTGGGTCAGCCTTTGACCTTTAAGATGGGCGTCGATATCTGCAGCTTGTGCTGCCAGACGTGATGTGCTCTATAGTGGGTGATGTGCTCTATAGTGGGTGATGTGCTCTATAGTGGGTGATGTGTTTCCCAGTAGGGTTAAGCCCTACCTAGTATTCTAACGTTAAGCAGGTTATGAGCCAATAATGTCGGATATCTGGTTGTGTTACGAGAGAGAGAGAGAGAGAGAGAGAGAGAGAGAGAGAGAGAGAGAGAGAGAGAGAGAGAGAGAGATATTCACCAGTGTTGTCCTGTATCTTAACCTTGTATCATGCACCATGCCTTAAGCTCATGTAAACAAACGTACTACACCCCAGCTTACGCCAGCTACCCATTTATCTTCTTAGCTTCAGCTGGGAAGATGAGCAACTGGGTTCACTAAGTCGGCTGGCTGCTCTGTGTGGGAATGGTTAAGTATTTCGATGGGATAATTGATGCGCTGTGGAGACTCGTGTGTGTGTGTGTGTGTGTGTGTGTGTGTGTGTGTGTGTGTGTGTATCTTCTGATGTAGTCAGGATAAAGGCTGCAGGTCAGCTACTCTGGCCAGGCTGGGTTATTGCTTCCACTGTATAAAAATCTATCTGGTTATAACAAGGTTTTTTACCACTAAATGTCGACCTTTTCGTGATAATGGAGGAAGGAAACTATTATAATGACTGGGAGGAAGTTTATAAAAGTTGACCGAATATCAAATTGAATGTAATTAAGCAGTTCGAAAGTTGGCCAATTATCGAAGAGATGAAAATTAGGGTTGGCGAAACAGGCGTAATGGTAATAGCCGAACAGGCAGGGATGGGAGCCATTAGGCGAGGGAAATTTAGGGAATTCTTGAGTCTTAGGGAACCTGCCTACCATAGCCATGCAGACGAACGTAGAAGGCAGACAGGTCGGGAGTTGATGATGGAATAGATTGATGGAGAACTGTGGTTGGTGGTGATGTTATGGGCAGGGAAGGATCAGCTCTCGTTAACACTTAACATTCCCTAAGGTCTGTCTGCCTTTAGGGGAAACTAAACTACGAAGTGGTAAATGTTCCAGACCTGATAACTAAATTATTCTTTGGCAAAAATAGAGCAGACAATGTCTACCTGATAGAGAATATCAGATAAGGTCAAGTTCATACCAGCGAGATAAACACAGATTAGATAACTAACATCAAACTGAGGGTAACTTAGATAATCGCGACTTCAATCGTAACAGCAGATATTATCATTGACAAGACACCATAATGCAGTTCGCTGGAGCCGAGATCATAACAAATGCGTAGTGAAGCAATATGGAAGTTCTCCTTGTAACACTGTAATTCAAAAGTCCAAACTCAGTCGAAGGGTTTGAAATATTTACCCGTAGTTCAAGAAATGTTTAAAATTGGATGACATGAACTTGTATCCCCGTCCTTATTCTTCCCAGTTTTAAGGTCCATGTGTAACAAACACGTAAAGAAAATGAGAAGGATTTAGACTGAGATAGGCTACGTAAACTCCAGCTTACAAACGCCATTTAACCAGGCAGCAGGAAAGAGAGAGAGAAAAAAAAGTGAAAGTCGATTTAAAGAGCTGGACTCTATAAACGAATCCCAGGCACGGAAATGGGTACCTCATGAGAGAGTAAAACATTCTAGATTTATCTCTCTCACTATCAGGATCACAGTGATTTGCAGCCCATCAGGAGGGCGTAATGAGCAGCGAGCCCGTCACACACTAATCAAAGTCGCGACGCAATGGGAGAAAGACCCGGGTGCCATCCTATTTAGATGCTTCGCTTAGCGTCGAGCTTTTATGGTGCATCGCTGATCAAGAAAGAATAGACGACTGAGAAAAAAATATTCTGATGTTGTTATCAACGTAAATCATTCTGGTTGTGGCGAGTATGATCAGATGTTTTGTTATGGCGGTGTAGACATCAGATAATCCCCGAGATATTACACAAGGAGAGTGACAGAAATTGTGGGAAATTACAGAACTATTGTTCACTGGAAAGCATTCTTATCAATAGAGAAACAGATGTCTCTTTGTTATGCGTTTTCTATAACATTCTTTACACCGGCTTTCTTTAGATTTCTGAAAATGAGTTACATCACATCGTAAGTGTACTCCAGTGATTTGGAGATTACGTGACTGACTGTGAACAAAGAGAAAAGATAAATAGTCAATGGTAAAGAGTTAGACGTAACAAGTGGTGTGCCCTAGGGGTCAGTCTTGGAACCGGCTCTCTTTGTCATGTGTATTATTGATTCTGATAATGGGCTGCACTGTGATATCGAAATCGGTAGACGTTGTTATGTTGGGAAATGAATCTACCACAGAAACATAACGTCTGCAGCTTCGTACTGACATGGACAATGTGATGAACTACGCTCATAGGTGGCAGATGAATTGTGATATGTGCAAAGTTTTACATGAAGGTAGCAAACATGAGACGCAAGTTACAGTAGGAATGTTCTTGATCAAACGTATATAAATGAAAAATAAGTTTTGTTTGTGATCATCTCTGGTGACCTAAAGGCAAGTAAGCAGAGCAAAGAAGCAGTAAAAATGGCAAACAATTTTTCACACTCATTCCAATTCATTAATGTGTCTCCATCTTGACTGCAGCGTTCATTTATGGTCTCCCTACTTGATAAAAGACAGACAAAACGGAGAGAGTACAGAGGCGAGCTACCCAGGTGATCCCGGACTGAGAAGCTAATCTATGAGAGCCAACTAAACGACTGAGATTAATCTAGCTTAGAAAAGAGAAAGTTAAAAGGTAATCTACAGTTACTCAAAATTATCAAAGGCTTCGATAGTCTCGACGTAACAAGGTACTTAATGATGGACTCGTCTGATTTTCACTGGCAGTAAAGGATACAAACTCGTGGGCAAACGTTTTACCTCGGATAAAGTTAAATACTTTTTCTTCGTCCATGTTATTAAGGTAAGAAATGCCCCCCCCCCCCTCGCTCTCCTTTTAAATGGCCGTTCATAAATGGAAGTGAGTAAATGACCTCGATTTTTCGTTTATCAATTTTTAGTTTTCTAATACCCAATCTACTTCTCCTTTGGACTGGGTAATTACCTTCGATGGGTCGTAATCGGTGAAATTGCCCTTATTTTTTGTTTTTGCTCTAAACAAGAGCGCCTTGATGGAGGCGACGGAAATTTTTATCTTTTCTTTATGTTTCAGAAATGATGTGAGGCCTCCGTCCCCACCACAGGATGGGCTCCTGTTATAAATGCTGAGATGTAAAAGAGCACGACGGTACGACCCTTGGTGCACGACGGTACGACCCTTGGTGCACGACGGTACGACCCTTGGTGCACGACGGAACGACCTTTGGTGCACGGTGGTCAGACACACGAGCACGACGGTACGACCCTTCGTTATAATGACCTAGCTCATATTCTCACTCTTCAGAATCAGGTCAAAAGCCAAGCTATCAGAACTCGAAGGTAGAGACATCTTAATTGGGGGTCGTACCAGTGCTCAAGGGTCTTACCGTCGTGCTCAAGGATCGTACCGTCGTGTTCAAGGGTCGTGCTGTCGTGTTCAAGGGTCGTGCTGTCGTGTTCAAGGGTCGTACCGTCGTGTTCAAGGGTCGTACCGTCGTGTTCAAGGGTCGTACTATTTACTCCGGGTTAATATTTCATTGTTATAGTAACGTCGTTTTTAATTCACAATATGTTTCAGTGGATCAACTGATAACAGACGCCACACATGATAACAAGGCTGATACGTTATCTAGCGAACAGTTTACGTGACCTCGTATCCTGGGGCCCTTAAGAGCGACGATAAATCTGACGTGACTGTAATGTCAGCAAAAAAAAAAAAAAAAGATGGAGGAAAATATTTGTCATTCTCTCTCTCTCTCTCTCTCTCTCTCTCTCTCTCTCTCTCTCTCTCTCTCTCTCTCTCTCTCTCTCTCTCTCTCTCTCTATATATATATATATATATATATATATATATATAATGTCATATAGTGTTAAACGATAGAGACACATACGAGTTTACTTTACTTTTAAAAGCTGTGACAGTAACTGGGACCTAATGCTATACAGCCAACTCCTACATCCCCGAAAGAGAGAGATTTTAGAAATATAGAACTTAAGGGATCTATATTACGCTCGCGATGATATTCTTGTAACAAAGATATACATGTATATATCAAGATATATATACGTATATATGAAGAGCTTCGAACTAGTTGTTCAAGTGTTTAATGAAGTATAAATATTAGATCAACACACATAGATAGTGTTGCATATACCGACTAAAGTGAAGCTCAAAATCTCATGTGTCAATATTTTTTGAAAAATAGACGAGTGTTTATCATAAACATAAATTACAGGGGGTACATAGATTCATGAATATATATATATATATATATATATATATATATATATATATATATATATATATATATATATATATATATATATATATATATATATATATATATATATTTAATATACAAAGTCAGTGGTATATTTGATATTGCAGTTTTTTTTGCTGCAATATATTGCCAACAGAATATTTGTAGATAAGTATAAACACACACACACACACACACACACACACACACACACACACACACACACACACACACAGGGCTGACGAGCGCTGGACCACACCACATCCTGCAGTGCGAGACTAATGCAGGGGCGAGACAGGGCATTCCACCACACCACCACAACCACATAGAACTAATCCGAACTCTAATCCAAGAAATTTGGTCTGTGTCTACTGACAAAGATCTGGCCGCTTGGCTAATTCCTCCTGGAGTTCTTAATTCGTTGAGTAGATCCCATCGCTACCCGGAGATATCTTTTATAATCCACATGAATTTAAGGAATTTTAAAGGAATTCTGTGAGAGGGTTAAAGGTCAAACAAGTCTAAAACACGTACTGTGAGCTGTTGTCGCTGACAGACTCACACGTCCCTTTTGGAGGAGGTCAGAGGTGGGTCGAGGTCGCAGGGATGAAACACCGAGAAAATAGGTCAATTGGCTCAGCGAGGAAATCAAAGTGAGGAGGAGTGGAATTAAATCAGTGGCGACTCCCAGTGTGTCTGGGTCTTGATGGATGACGGCTCTGTGAGAGGAGGTCTGGCCACCAGCTTTGGAAACCATTTTGATTTATTCTGTTCCTAAACGTTTATTCTGAGAAGAAAAGGGATTCCGTCCAAATATTGCGAGGCGTTTGTGTTAAAATCTTATTTTCGAAGAACCGAAAAAGGCACTGAACATTCATATGCAACCAACGCATTGAACACGTAAGGTGGAGAGTTTACTGAATCTCGTTTTTTATGTTGACTGGCCTGTGTGTTGTGGGGAGTTTGCCAGACTAGCCTGTGTGTTGTGGGGAGTTTGCCAGACTAGCCTGTGTTGTGGGGAGTTTGCCAGACTGTGACCATATTCACTGTATCTAGATCAACCGACACTCTCACTAACTTCAACTGTTGTCTGTTGTTTTCACGTCTCAGTTCATGCACTCACATCTTGGGCAAGACTCGATGTCAACATTCTTTAACTTTCATCTAATGAAAGTGTTTTTACCGCATTTACCTTAACATTTCATACAGAGAAAATAAATCACATATGAATACACACACATACTATATATATATATATATATATATATATATATATATATATATATATATATATATATATATATATATATAGTCAGCAATTAAGTCTGAATCCTTAATAAGTGTCCAACTTAGATCTTTATAAACTCGGAACCTTTTCCAGACCTGTACACACACATGGACCGTAAATCTCCAAAATTACATCATGGAACTTATACATTGTCTTTATCCAATTTGTAGCCGAGTGTAAAATATCTCTCCCTCTCTCTCTCTCTCTCTCTCTCTCTCTCTCTCTCTCTCTCTCTCTCTCTCTCTCTCTCTCTCTCTCTCTTCTCTCTCTCTCTCTCTCTCTCTCTCTCTCTCTCTTTGTACCTACAAGAGGGTTGGGAGCTAGCTTATTCTATCTTCATTCTATATGAGAAACGTATATTCATATAATTCATCAAACTATGTTCCTTTTTCTTTTCAGATATCATCATTACATGTGGCATAGACATTGCCGTAGTCCACATCGATATTTCTCTCATGTTTTCATCCATGACACGCTGGGGAACGTATATATTCAGCAGTGAATTCCCAAGATTTCTTGGAGTGATATTTTATCCGTTTCTTTAAAGATTCGTGAAAATGATCATGACAGAAAAAAAATTTGAAAGCAGTGTAGCGAAAGTTCCTTCATTTTACATTTCCATGTCTTGCGTAACATGGCCAGAATTCCCTCTCCCAGAATCTTGAAGCTTTCTAAACGCTGGACATGAGGAGACATTTGAGATTTTCACGAATAGAATCACTTCAAAAATGTCATGTTAGAAATAATTCATAGCGACCGGGTCAACCAATCCAACGTAGATTCAACGTATGGATGTTTTTGACCAACTTACGTCATATTATGAGAGAGAATTCATACAAAGGCTTGGTTATAGCTCGGTGATATTATGTTAATAATTCTTTCCAAGTATCGTAAAAACCTTAATGAATAGATGAATTCATGATGAAGACCTCGTATAAAAGATGATACACCTTTTATGTTCACAGTCTTATCGTGCGCGAAGTCGCTGTCGGCCTGGGAGACACTTTCTAATACCATTTAGCCTTTAAGCATGGCTGTGCGACGGTACGACCCTCGAGGTACGACCACGTTGGCGTAAGTACGGGCCTTAAGTACGAACGTACGACCCTCGGGTATAATGGCCTGGCCCCTGACTTGACCTTTCAAAAGGATCAGGTCATAGGCCAGGCCATCATACCCAGGCACCATACCATCATACCCAGGCATCATACCATCATACCCAGGTATCATACCATCATGATCAAGGAGTTATAAAGCAGTGATCACTGTATATCCTGTACTGGGTTTCCAGGATGTTATCTTCCTGGCTTCTTGGCGAAGATACCTCGTTTGTTTTTCGCTGCCATTTGATATATCGTTGTGAAGGTCAGGATCTTTTACTACCGACGGATTCTATGAAGAACAGTCCTTGTTTTCCTGAGCCACAGCCACAAGCTGATACCTCTCAGTATTTGTCTCTGTCTCTCGTCTCTCTCTGGTCTCTCTCCCTGCCTTAACAACATCTCTCCCTGCGCTTCCTGTGTCTATTTACACAGACCCCTTCACTATCATCGCCCTGTGTTCCCCTCCCCACTAAATCTCCTGACTATCTTCCGTAAAAGGATTCTTTTCCTCTGTCTCTTTCAAATCTGTCTCTTTCTCTATCCCTCACCTTCTCTTCTTTATTTCCTCCTCTACTTTTACTTGCTCGTTATGTCTCCCTTTCTCTCTCTCTTCTGCTACTGCTGGCTCTCCCCAGCATGTGGGCGTGAGAGGGAAAAGTGCCTGTAAAGCTCTTAATGAGAACTTGAAGCTGCGTTATGGAAATCTATATCTTTTATATCCGTATGAAGTTCTTAACTACTGCTGCTGCTGCTGCTGAGGTGTTGGAGGAGGAAGGGAGAGGCGTTGGGAGAGGAGTTGGAGGGAGGAGAGGCCTTGGAGGAGGGAGGGAAGCAAGCTCAGAGGAAGACACAAAGTGGTGAGGCAGAGTGGGAGTTGTGGACACTCACTGGGTGGAAGATGAGATGGTGGATGCTGGGCTCAGGTCCCGGTTGTAACGTAAGGGAACAAGTCGCATTGTCGGTATGATGGAGTGATGGAGATGACGAATGAGCTGGATGGATGGCTGGATGGAAGGCTGGATGGATCATTAAAGGAATATTGTTTCTGTAAGGAAGCTGTTGGTGTGGGGAATGAGATGGAATGACACAATGACTGAGTTTACTTATTGTATGATAATGGTGGACTGAATGGGATGGAGTGAAAGACTATTGTGGTGTTTGTGTGTGTGTGTGTGTGTGTGTGTGTGTGTGTGTGTGTGTGTGTGTTACGGTGATAGGGTAGTGGAGTACAGTGTTTGAGGGAGTGATGGAAAGTACGAATAGGTAAGAGAATCACTCAGTGGTGGAGTGTTGGAGTTCAGGAATGGATAGAGTGGAGGAATCCTGGAGTGTTGGTGAACTTCAGTGGAGCTGTAGTGGAAGGTTGGATGTATTGGCCCTCATGACGGGGAACTGATCCTAAACTGACATCTAAGCTTGCGCTACTTGCCCTCCCCCGCACTACTGGTTCTTTTTCTTTTTTCTGCAGATATTGCTTCGGTATCTGTGTCCGGGAACTGGCTGCTTGTGTGCCCCTTCCTCAGTATTCGGCAAGCCGCACTACCATATGATTATAGCTGGTGAGTGGGAACGTCAGGGTGGGAAGTTGTGATGCCTGGGTCTCTCCCACCACCGCCAAGCTTTAGAACTATTTACCTTCCCTTGTCTTTCCCAGCAGCTACAACTTGACCCTCCGATGATAATTTTTCCTCTTCCATCTTCACTTCTTTATCTTGTTATCTCTTTTCCATATTTCATATGAAGTTCGTTGTCGTAAAAGACTTTTGTCCATGACCGGAGCTTACAAAAACGGCAACAAAAAGCAACAGCGATAACAACGACTACGTAATGATAATAATCCAATGATGATAATGATAACAATAATAATGATAATGATAAATTCTTTCGTACACGGTGGGGTGCCCTGGCAGGAGCCTGGGGAACTAAGAGGGTCACAAATAAGCGAGTCAGAGGACCAGGACCAAAGGAAACGCTGACACATTCAGTAACGCTGAGAAGTATATATGGCACTCCACGCCGGGGGAAAAAGACTGGAGGGATTGAAGAGATCAAGGAGCATTTGGAAGGTGGATTTAAGCAGATAAAGGGGGTATTGACGAGTATTGGGGAGCATTTATTTGTATTAGGAGGGAAGTAATGAGCAGGTAGGACCCAAGATGGGTGTACCCAAATGCTGTAAGGAGTCACAAGGGGATTTAAGGGATTTAAGAAGAATTAGATACTGAACAATAGGAAAAAACACTCCCCATGGTATAGTGATGGTACAGTGACGTGGAGGAACCTGGAGCATAGAAGATTATGGGAGCAGCTCCCAGTCATTTACGAGGGTTGAGAGTACTATGGAACACCACAGTAACACTGACAGTTGCTGTAATGTGACGAGGAACCTCTCAAAGCACCAAGGACCACTACAAGAACATTAACGAGTCCTTCAAACTGTTAGGGAAGAATTGGAAACATAAAGAGTACTAAAGGAACATTGACGAGAGCTTGAAACTATCAAGGAACAATTTGAAGTCTCAGAGGATCGACACAGGTATGTTGATGAATGCCTCACGCTATCAGGGAACACTACAGGGAACCGAGGAGCAGTAATATGTACTGAATGTCAGTAGGGACAATTGAGTAAGATGTACATATGAACATTGAAAAACAAATCTATCCATAGAGAAACCAATTGTGTCACCTACTTCCCTTGTTATCAAATCAAAAACTTATCTTCTGAGGTGGGTGCAGGTTTGAAGTGGATGCAGGTTCTGAGGTGGGTGCAGGTTTTGAGGTGGGTGCAGGCTCGTTTACTCTGTATGGATCTGGATTTAATACATATGTGGTGTTGCCACACGTAGCACATCCAAAGTACCCCAAAATTCATATCTCTTTTGACATAAAATCCAGTTATCAAAATTACTGAGCACACGCTGTGGAAAGTCATTTTCGGGTAAAAGATAACAAAGTTTCTGTCAAGTAATATACTTAAGCGTGCAAACAAGCAAGCAATCAAAAGGCTCCCGAATATCCAGCAACAAAGACAATAGCATAACTATATACAAAATGAATATATTGCATTTGCTTCGTCCGAGCTGAGCAAACAAAACACAGTGTTCCAACCTCCCGCCAGACACACACTCCACTAGAGCGGTCACTCCTCTCCAGCCCTACCGCTAGCCAGGCACTGGACATCCTACAGTTATTCGCTGTAAAAGTGCCGCCTCTCCCCCGCCCCACAAGTCTCATATCATCTGACCAGTCTTTGATCAGCACAGGTGTCTTAGGACCTCATACAGAGCCGATGGACCCGTTCGTCCGTGCCAGACAATCAGCTTATCAACCCTCCCTACATGTAACCGCTGGGGACATCACAGGCAGACGATGTCGCGGGACACCCGAGGACCTCATCTGCAGGAGAACTGAGGATAAAGACTGGGTACCGGTGTTCTACTGACGTTGGCAGACCACTTGATTGCCAGAAGGACTAGAATAAACTAGTCACTTAAACTAGTTACTTAAACTTGTTACCTAGTTCCTTAAAGGGATGATTATCATCTTTACGATCATACAGAAAGTCCCAGTCAGCACCTGACACCAGGCCAAACTACACTCACCAGTTCATCCTCTCACAGACACAGAGTCCCGACAAACGAAGCGATTCCTCCTGGAAGTGGAAGCAAGAGACTCTGGCGAAGGCGTACGACAATATCAAAGTAATAATGCGTAGAACGGCCACCAAGGTAAACACACAGCCTGCGACACGACTCACTATTAATCCAGCGGCGCTTCCTCCGTCAGCCACACAGGACGCGGGAGGCACCAGCAAACACTCAGACCACAAAGACGAGGCGCATGGAGGCGTTAAGTCGCCTCGAATTGCGAGGTGTTCCATATCCTCTTCGTGTAAATAGTTGGTGAATCTAGCCGAGCTTTGCTGAGGGTTGGAGCCCACCACAGGAGGAAGGGATGGGAGACTGAGCTAGGACTTGGCTGGGCTGGAAAAGGAAGAGAAATTGAAAAGGAGAAGAGGTAAAAGAGGTCCCTCACCCAAGGTTGGGGGATTTGGCTGTGGAGGGAATTTTAGAGGCTGGAGCTTGGAGAAGAGGAGGAGGAGGAGGAAGAGAAGGAGGAGGAGGATGTATATTGAAACCAAACTTTGGGTAGTCATAGGGAAAGGACACTTTGGTCTGACTATATCGGGAAGTGATGCAAGTACATGGAACACGTTATTCCACAGGGGAGCGAGAGACTAATGCGAGAGCGTAGCCAGGGTACGTCCAGATAACGTACATAACTTTGTGTCATGCATTTGGGTCGTGATGAATCTGGGTAAGTTTATGAGGGTAGAGCATATCGCATTACGGTAGGGAATACGGAAGGGGATTGGATAGATGTAGGAAGGATGACGATATATAGAGAGAGAGGATCAGAGGTCAGGACGAGTTGGTAACTGTGTGGACAACGACCTGGTTAAGATGACGAGCACCACCTGGCGTCATCTGGCTGAACCTATGAGAGGCGAGGTCTGTCATGTGAAGTTATCTCTGGAGTGATTCAAGTTCTGTTATCAGAGATGTATACAATACTAACCAAGTTTGTTTTCATGTAATCCACAAGCATCAGCATATCAAACGAAGATAGGACCTGATAATATATATATATATATATATATATATATATATATATATATATACACACACACTTTATCCTAATAAATGATTTCGCTTTGATTTTCGCTTATTCTCTAATGCATCATTCTAGCCTCATTCGTTACAAGCTCTTGAATATTAGTCAGTTCATTGGGTAGTCTGATACGTTTCCCTTTGTTCATATGCTATAGATATCTTCCCTGTGGTCATATATCTTTCTATATCATGGCACATGTTCTGTATACATCTGGTCCTCAACATCATCTCCCCCTTCTCTCTGTCTCTCTTCATTACGTTGTATTTCCCATTTGTATTAATATTATACATAGACCATTGCGCTCATATGATTCATTCCTGTTCTTTATTCATCCCTTTTTTACCTATCTATCGATCTGCCCTTATCTTATACCCTGTTCATGTGCTCATCCATCTATCTCTCTATATATTCATTTATTAATATCCTTGTTAATCTCTGCTCCTTTATTCTTAACAATACAATTGTTCCCGTTACATTCTCCTTAACTTCTATACATTCTGTTGCTTTAACATGTATCATCTGTTACCTTACTCTCGTCCAAGTTGTACTCTCTCAATCCTCTATTTCTTCCCTTGTGAAAACACAACTTTTTATTAATTCAGTTATTGATTCCTTCTTCGTTCTTTCTTCTTCCTTCTTTTTTCCCCCATCACACGTCCGAGTCCCCCATGACCAGTGGTCCCCAGCGGGTCCCCACATGCTTGGGTATTTCGTCTCGCCATCCAGGGTTGGTCGCCCAAAGTCATGATACTTGCATGGTACGCTCATAATCATAATGTAATTTCCCGAGTGTATTAAATGTCATAACTCTTAATTTCCCGATTTTATCAGAGTTATTAATCAGGTCCCTTTAGATAACTACTTAATTACCTTAGCACAATAACTTTTTCCATGCGATTAATTACTTGGTAATGAGACATAACTGTGTCCCATTATTACTACCATTACTTCCATGATCTATGTTTTCTAGTTTTTATGATCAATCTCCTCCCCATTTCTCTGGTCAGTCCCCCATTCGGCTGTATGAGGGGTAACTTCATACCCATTTTTTGATTATTTCATCCTTCAAGATTAATTTCCAAACTTCTTGTACTGATCACCAGTCCGATCAATCCTTCAAAATCAGTCCCCCATCTAACACGACCAGTGTCCCATCTAAAATAATCATTGTCCCATCCGAACGGATCAGTGTCCCGCACATCACGATCAGTGTCCCATCCAACTATATCAGTTTCCCATTCCATCCAAGACTTTTGCTTTTGGCTCCGTAGTTCTAAGACGAGAGGTAAACATTTTGAAGTCATTTCCTGGAATATCGAAATCATCTCTCGATTCCCTTCAAAGTCATTTCTTGGAACTTCGTCGTTAACTCCTGGACCTCCGAGGTCATCTTCGAAACTCTTCGATGTCATGTGACACTTCGAAGTCAATTCTTGGCACTGTTGACGTCATATCCTGGTACTTCGAACATTATATCTCCTGACACTCTGAAGTCATCTCGTGGTTCGGGGTTGAGGTCAGGGACTCTCACTGCCCCTCTCTGTGAGAGCAATATCCGACCTTCTCATATCCTGCAGCGATGGAAGGATCCTGTTATGGCCAACACTCGGCCGATCTTGGTAATGTCTCTGTGTCAGAGCAAGTTGCATGTGCAGAAAAGAACATCACAAAACGTCTCATGCAACACTAGAATGACACTTCATACGGTGGGTGTGTCAGTAGATGTGTGGGTAATGCAAGGTACGTGTTCCTGCAGACCTGGAAAGGATATGGAGAGAAGACAACATCCAGGAGATCTTAGCGACGTAGACGATCGGAAGGAAAGATCGACTGCTTGAGGACAGTGTTTTTCAAAACATCGCTGAATACCGGCAGCAGTGGTTTTACTAATAGGTTGAAAACCTTTCCTGGAGCAGAAAGATAAGACGCACAAGATATCGGTTAATCTTCAGGTCATAAGCATCAGTAAAGTGAAAAATCAACGCTCATGTAAAGGGAAGTCTTTTTCGATGGTTGTGTGAAATATTCATTTTTCTTACAAACCTGTTTTATCATTCCTTTATTCGATTAGCAATGATAAAGGTTATTAGAAAAGTCTTTCAAGATAATATAGATTTATATTACATGCTGTTAAAAGTTTCCCGAATTCCCAGGAAATGTACTGGAAATGGCACTTGTATTCTCTCACTGGTTAGCTATGCTGAGGAGCAGAAATAGAAAGATGTCTGTTCACTGGTCCACGATTGATTCGGTTAACATGAGTGTTAGGAGCCACTTTGCTGGATCCCTTCAGCTGAAACGACCTGCTGCTTCCCCCCAAAAAAGAGGAAACTTGGTGATGCGCTTTGGCTCATACGAACAAAAGGAAGGAGAGAAGGTAACGGGAAAACTCAGAATTTTCCTAACGATAGCATCTCGTCTCACAAGGTTCAAGGGCTCTGGAGAGCTTGTTTTACCTTGGCTTTATCCTGGACGAGGTTACGGTCATTGGCCCGTGCAGGGAGTGTTGCTGTTGCACAGCTCAGTAGGATGACAAAGCCGAGTTGTTTTGGACCCATCAAGGTGGCTGCCTCACTGCTGACGCTTTTGACAGCCGGCCTGGCTGCCAGACGGCAAAGAATGTTGCCAGCGGCAATTTGTCTGATGCCACCATCCATCTTCTTTAAAACGAAGACGGAAGCACTAACAAAAAGGGCCCTGATGGCTGGAGGAATCTTGCAGGAGCGAGGTAAGGAGTGCTATGTTCACTTGAGAGGTTTTGAGTGTGACCACGTCCCGTGTGGGGTTAACCATCTGGTATGTGTGTGTCGGGATCCCACGCTTGCGAAGCCTCCTTCTAACCCAAGTAGGAAGGATAACACCGCTTTATAAACCTGTGGATCACTGGTTGCCTAGTGGAATGTGTGGGTGGGAATAAAATGGATCTTATGTGTCCGGACACTAAGACGATTGTGCCGTGCGACCTTGAGGTATATCCAGTGACGCCCCGTGTGGTCACGTGATCCCAGAAGACATGACCCTGGCACAGACCTAACCACAGGTACTCCTGTGTTGTGAGACGTGCAACTTGTGATAACACTCTGGTGATAAGGAAGACGATAAGGGCAGTGACGTACCCACGCTGGCCACGTACGTCAGGTGACGTCACGACATAAACATATCCATAGATTTTATTTTTCTATGGACGGTCGATCTGTGATGTATAGCTCAGCTTCTATGGCATCTAGATAAATGTGGAGGACAAAAGTACGGAGGGTAAAAGGATTTAGAGTAAAAGTAATGAGGGAAAAGTACAGAAGGTTAAGATATTGAAGGTAAGGGCATTAAGATGGGGAAGTATGGAGGGAAAAATAGGGAAGGAATTATGGAGTGAAAAGAATGGAGGAGAAAAATATGGAGAGGAAAATTATGGGTAAAGTGGATCTTGGGTGAAGTTTCCTGCATAGTGGATCATCTTCCACCCAAGGTGAGGATCATTGCCAATGTAGAGATTATCTTGTGGAAAAGTACGGAAATAACATCTTGTGGAACAGCTACTTAACTTTTCATAAATATACAAAAGATATAGAAAACGCGTTGTTGAACAACCATCCTACTTCTATAGCACTATAGCACTATGGTCCTGGACGCTGGAAAGATGATGGAGTATAATGGGAAGTGGAACTAAGCAAGGACAATGGCACTATGGGAGCGACTGGCCACACAACATTAATTCCTCTTTATCGTAGACCTAGCGCAACCGTGGAGCTGTGTGTGTGTGTGTGTGTGTGTGTGGTCAATGTAAGGATATCCCCTAACACTACTGTTAAAAACCAAATCGTTCGTTTATGAATTGCAAATCGTTCCACCACCATGTTGTTCAGGATAGTACATCTCAACTTCCACATTTCCCAATAGATATGATAAACACAGACAAACCGATGTATAGACACACACACACACACACACACACACACACACACACAAGCAACAACAACAACAATTGAACCTCATATCCGAGCCAACACTGGCGACAACTCGACACAGTTTCGAATACAATGGCGAACCACATGTCTCTTTGATGGTATACCAGAGTTTACACCACGTTATGTGCGCTATAATGCAAACCGCTGCTTCCGGGTGAGTTTACACCACATTATCTACCGTGTCTGTGAGACGACACATGAAGTTCTCGCAATGTTGAGACAATGGAAAGGAATGATATTCGCGACAATGCAATGACACCAGAGCAAATAAATCTGGTTTATTGTGTGTGTGTGTGTGTGTGTGTGAGAGAGAGAGAGAGAGAGAGAGAGAGAGAGAGAGAGAGAGAGAGAGAGAGAGAGAGAGAGAGAGAGAGAGAGAGTCTACAAGGAAGGAAAGCCACATATACAGAATGAGTTAGTGAGAGTGAAGACGAAGGTGACAAGGGAGACAGGAAAGTGAGAATAAGAAGGCAATGATGGTCTTCATTGGGGATAAGACCATTGGTCTCTGCAGACGTCAGTGTGGCCTGTATGAAGACAGGATCTAGCATGGTGAGGACTGAACGCCGTTTTCTATACATGCACATACCTTTCGAGGTTGTTAACGGACACTTATACTATTGTTTACACACTTGCGACACACACGCCCTCTCTCACAGTGTGACCTGGTAAGGTTGTGTTTACTGACGGTTATAATAACTCGTCCACACGTGGCCGGAGAGAGGTTGTACCGTGGTGATGGTACTGCTCTCTCCCAGGACGACCTCCAGGGTCAGGTCAGAGTCCAGGTCATCATGCCCAAAGGACAGTTAGCACCACGCTCAAGGATCGTACCGTCGTGCTCAAGAACCATACAGTCGCGCTCAACGACCGCGCCGTCGTCGTGTTCAAAGTTGTTAGAAGAAGAAGCTCCCCCCCCCCTCCCCCCTCGAGGGGGGAGAGAGTGGGTACCTGCTGACGCGCTAAGTGGCCATCATCATCATCATCATCATCATTAGACACCTTTAACATCATTATGTCCCGGGCTGCAGGCGTCTCTATCACGCCGGTTGTACGGCTGGGGAGCGGCCGCCCAGCTCGTAACACATAGATGGTGATGGAGCGAGTGCACGAGGCCGGCCTGGCTCACACAGGATCTGGAGTGACACGTCTGCTGACGGAACAGTGACCCTACCTCGGATATGGGAAGACATGGAAGGGTACAGGATGGTATGGGAGGAAATGGGAGGGTATGAGGAAACGTGGGAATGCTGGGGGGATGGGTTGGGGGAAGATGTTGTTGTCACCACACATTGTTATAGAGAAGGGATAGGGATGGGGATGGGGAGGAGAGTTCTATTTCTAATTTCCATAATTCTATTCCTAAAAGGATATTTTCCCTCGAGGATCAGCATGTGTTGCGCTACCAACACGTTGAAAATAACAACCCCACACCGAAATAAACGCTAGCTCATCTCGCATCAGATTTCACCAACTGATCCGGAATTTTATAACAACGAAAATATGAGTGGTCATGTTCCCTATAACCCCAGTGACCTGGCGGGTCAGTGTGCAGGTCACGTTCCCTATAACCCCAGTGACCTGGCGGGTCAGTGTGCAGGTCATGTTCCCTATAACCCCAGTGACCTGGCGGGTCAGTGTGCAGGTCATGTTCCCTATAACCCCAGTGACCTGGCGGGTCAGTGTGCAGGTCATGTTCCCTATAACCCCAGTGACCTGGCGGGTCAGTGTGCAGGTAGAGAGAATATTATCAAAATAAAGACCAACAGAGGAGGATGTTTACTGATATCTGTGTTTGTCATATGCAAACTAACGAACGGTTGTATGAGTTACTTCTCCTCGCCGTGGATCCTACATGACTCGTTAGCAAAGTATTCATTAATGCTATTGTTTCTGGTATATTATTCATCATGATAATCAGGTCCAGGTATACACCACCTATACGGGTTACGTTACTAATGTAAAACAAATGAATCTGGTGTCATTTACGTAAATAGGAAGGTAATGTTCCTGCACTTGCTGATAAATTGTACCGGAGTTTCTATTGTTATTTGCTATTATATCCTCCGTTTGATATCACACTTTAGTATTATGATCCGTGAATGCTCTGTAAACGCATGTAAGACTAACCAAACACATACATATGTAGCAGCAAGACTGTATAAACCGGGCATAAATGTATAGACCAGCAGATTTGTAAAGACAGACAGACAGACAAGTACAAACATACATGAATACAGAGAGAGAGAGAGAGAGAGAGAGAGAGAGAGAGAGAGAGAGAGAGAGAGAGAGAGAGAGAGAGAGGTGACACATAGCTGTCTCTAATCACCGTACATCTGTAGAAACGTTTTGGATGACGTTGACTGTTAACCTGCCATCACTCGTGACTATCACCAGGTGTGTGTCTGGCGAGGTGCTGGTGGTCATGGTGCAACAGGAGAGTACCAGCGGATCGTTCAGTGGTGGTTAGGTGATTCGAGCGACCAGATTCTCCACAAGGAGAACCAATATACAAATCTCATGTTGTGATTAGTTCACCAGTTTACAATACAGGTGTTGTATTTGGGACCTACAACACAGCAGCTCCTGAACAGGGTGTCGTGCCCTGCTTGTGGTTTGCGTCTCTCTCTCTCTCTCTCTCTCTCTCTCTCTCTCTCTCTCTCTCTCTCTCTCTCTCTCTCTCTCTCTCTCTCTCATTTTTCCTCTTTTCCTTATAGCGTTATTCTTTACCCTTCTTTTCCTCTGTCCCCTGTCATCATCTCTCTTATCATACATGGTTTTCTGTTCTCCTATCCTTTTCTTCCCGTTTTTCTAGCCATTAACACTTTTCCTCCCATTCCATCTTTTCTTCCCCTCCCCTCACCATCCGCGTCTTCCCATCTTTACTTCCCCCTTCCTCCGTTGGCTCACTCACCCCTGTGTCTCACCATTCCCGCAGTCACTTCCTTGCCAGTGATTGGCTCTCTTCACTCCCATCTAATGTGTTTTTCTTCCTTGATTTAGAACAGGATTTGATGCTAATAGGTGGCGACTGGGACCCTGTAATCCTATGATGCCGGGGAGATTAGACGGTCCCTCCGTGATTGGTAAAGGGTGGAGGGAGAGTCTGTAGTGATTGGGGAGGACGGCAAGGAAATTTAGAGTGATTCGGGTTGAAGACAAGGTGACCTGGGTTGATTGGGAATGGAAATGAGGTTGGTTGGTATGATTAGGGGTGATTGTAAGATGACCTGGGGTGATTGGTTAGCGAGCAAACGGAGACTGAATGATTGTGATTCATCTGGAAGGGGCAAAAGATCAAAGTGGTTGGAAAGGAAAGCAAAACTGACTAGATTGGCTGCTGGGAAGAGACAAGTAAAATTGGAATAACCTGGAAAATGATTGAAGTACTAACATTAGAATACACACAGTAAGACTGGAGTGATTAGGAAGAGAGACCAGAATCCTGGAGAAATTGGTTGTGAAAAATCACCAAGGATGGAGATCTAAATTCATCATTGAATGTCGAACCAAGTCTGGTAGCTTTACTATCTTTCTTTTTTCTTTGCTTAAAGCTGAACTCCATTAGACATTCCCATTAATAATTTCTCACATATTACGTCTTATTCTGCCTCTCTGCCTTCATAGTTAATCACGGAGCCTCATAACACGTAAATGGAGCGAAACTCATAAAAATGAGGATTGAATTTTAAGTAAGGCTGCAGTAAGGGGAGTGCTTCCTTCATACACGAGGAACATTAAGTTGCCTTTCTTGTTTAACTTCATCAAAAATAATCAACTCAGCTCCTAAGTGCACTGATAAAGGCACTGGGTATGATTTACAACGATTCACAACCTTATTATTCTTCAAGATGGAAGGTCTGAAAACTATTACACAAATGGATACCTTCCTTTTTTGAAGCATTTATTTTAACTCTTAACAACTACAAGGAAGATGCAGAGCTTAGCAGCCAGGCCCATAGATGTTCTGGAAATTTAAAGGATAAGAAAGTTGGGTTTTAAAGGCATTAAGAATATGTGTCCGACTGGGAAATCCTTTTACAACCTGAGTTTACAGAAGCAGTTGTGACGAGACGTAAGTAGTGTGAGGGGAAGACTGAAAAGATTTGAGAGAAGCAGAGGAATGCTGTGTTGAGTCGTCAGTGTGTGTGAGTTATTTGTTCATCTGTTGAACAAAGGTATCTATTGAACAAGAGGATGAGGAGTGCATGAGACAAGACGGAGCACTAAGGGACACTGCAGTTGACAGGAAGAGAGAAAGGAAGTTTGGCCCATCAACAGCTGACTGGTGAGGGAGGAAGATCCACATGAGAGTGTTGAGTAAGACGGCAGAGCCACAAGAGGCGAGTCTGGAGATCAGGCCTTGATGCCACATCCTGTCAAAAGCTTGTGATGTGTCGAGGATTACAAGACACACTTCCCAAGTCTCTTAGAGAGGATGACCACATGACCTTGGGGTCTTAGGGCGATCTGTTCCTTTATTGGTTTTCCTGGTGTGTGTGTGTGTGTGTGTGTGTGTGGGTGAAGGCTGTTCTCCAGTGGCCACTGCAGCTACAGTAGGCTACTCCCTAGTGGCCACTGCAGTTACAGTTAGAAGTTCTTCGAAGAGAATATACTCCAATGATACAACCTCGCCAAAGATGAGCGAGTCTTCGACATGTTATAAATGGTTTGTATTCTACCGAGTGTAACAAAAAAAATCATTTTTCACGACCGAACTTTGTATCAGCATGTTATAGTTTCCGGTTATCAAATCCAGTCTTTAGTGAATTCAAATATTCGATAAACTAAATTCTTAGTTGTGATAAAATAAATTCTCTTACTGTCACAACTTTGGATTTGCTTCGTTAGAAACTTTGTGTGGGATTCACTGAACCACAGAACATTCAGGAGAAAAATACAAAAAGAAAGTTTGAGATTTCCTGTGAAATAGATGGGATATATTTCTCAACTGCTGCTTACAACGTCTGTCTATACTGAGTAATGAAGGATTGTGACGATGTGTGCAATCATTAATGAAGGATGGAAGATAATTGCCATTATTAATGAAGGATTGTGACGATGTGTGCAATCATTAATGAAGGATGGAAGATAATTGCCATTATTAATGAAGGATTGTGACGACGCCGCTTGCTATCATTCTTGTAGCCTCCAGCTGGTCTTACTGACAAGGTACCTCATGAACAAACAGTTCATTAAGAAACTGAAGAAGACAATTTGCAGAGTTCTCATGATAGTGGCAACACGCAAATAACATGACGAATAAACAATCTAGCAGGAATTTGATAACAATCAGTAAAGAGTAAGACAACAAAGAGTGTTTGATAAAGAATGACAAAGGAATTCACATACTCTCAGACCACAGGGTCGTGCCCAGGCTGGTCGTGGTCGCGGGAGACATCAGTGACTCACAGGTTGGTGTGGTAAGAGTGAAGTTAAACATTTGTTTCAAAGAAAAAAAACTTGCAAACTTTTAATGTAACTAAGGAGGCGCAAATAATGTGTCATGGACTTGAAACAATATATCTATCAATTATATTCTTACACGTATCTATGATATTGCTTTCAACCATTGCGAATGGTAAATCTCATCAGATGCTAACGACCATGTTGAAGAAACAGTTCTCATTCGAGGTAAAACGTTTACCTACGAGTCTGTATCCATTACTACTAGTGAGAATCAGACAAAGCAAGTCTTGATTAAGAATCTGTCTGGATCGAAGTCTTTGGCAATACATGTTTTTCTCCTTAACCTCCTCTTTCTTAAGCTAAATAGGTAAAAGTTGTTTAGTTCACTTCTCTATGAATTGTTTCTTATTCCTGGATACCATCTTGACAGCTCGACGCTGTACCTTCTCTATTTCTTCCCCCAAATAACGAGACCCAAACTGAGCACGGTATTCAAGATGGGACGAACTTATGAACGGTGAAGTGTGAGGAGGATTTCTATTGACTTACATGCACAGTCGTACCTACGAATCCAAGAATTTTGTTCGCCTTTTTCACCTCTTGTGTACCATGTGTGCTTGGCTTTAGGTCACCTGGGAATACTACATAAGTCTTTCCCCTCAATTATCTTTATAGTTCAACAGAATTGATATTGTAGCTTTCATAACCGTGGAATCATTACTGTCGTACCAAGAGAATAAGAAATGTTGTAACAACGTCGTAAATCATCATAAGATACACAGATAGACACACCCTCTAGGTCAGTTCCCGAGCCAGTGATCAAAATACCGTTTTATGACTAAATAGCAACTTTAATTATTGAGGTTTTTGGCCACATGTAAACAAACAATTGTATGTCCTCGAATATAGTTGTTTTGCGATACCGTAACGTGGATTGTAATTTTGTGTGTATAAACATACATTTCTTATCTGCTTACTTTTCACGTATCTTATGTTGTGAAGATAAAGCTGTGTCCTTCTAGACTGAGGATTCCTTGGGCGTTAACAGCACACTAACCTTGATCGACATCTCAAACAACCATCAGGGAGTCTGATATTGTTCTGGATTCACCTCTACGATATTCCTGTTTTCGTAGAGAAGGGAAAATATAGGGTTCTGCTTAGTAAACTTCTAAGAATGAGAATTATTATGTCTTGGAAGTCACTCGTTGGTAACTGGTGAGGTTTAGAGGACCCGGCGCATGCGCAGAACGACGCCAGACCACGTGTACCGCGCGAGAAGTTAACTAGTCTATTGCCAGCTGTCGTCCGAGTCGGATGTTCGTGGCTCAGGTCGCCACACTACCGCGCCGTTACCCTCCTGCTGCCACCCCCGCGCGTTGTTCTTGTATCAGGTCCTCGCTCTCCCTCCCTTCCTCCCTCCCTTCCTCACTGTGAAGGACAGTTATTGATCTTTAGGACTGTGTGAGGATATACTCGTCTGTCTGTCTGTCTGGTGCCACCACGGGATCCTTCGTCGTGGACTAACATTCAGGTCGAAGTCGAGCACCTCCCGAGCTGGACACACCTGGCGACTTCAACGAAGAAATGATGAGAAAAAATTCGACCACATCATTTATTCAGTGGGTGAAATCCTGTTGTTCTGACACTTTATTTTCTTTTTAGCTTGTCATGAGTTACGCAGACATATATATATATATATATATATATATATATATATATATATATATATATATATATAATCATACGTTGTTTGTGAGATATTTACGTAACGCTCAAGTGAAAAATGTTAGGACAATTAGTTCCTGTTGTCAAACGTAATAAAAATGAAAATTAGTGACAGGGAAATTGAAAACATAAATGAACTACGAGTTAACGAGTGTGCGATGCAAACACATCATGACAACATCCAACACTTTAAGTGGCGAATAAAGTTTATTTTTCTTCTCGATGTCAGTTTGTTTTTTTTCGGTTTGAGTTTCTATGTTGAAAAGTAAATTCGCATTATTATCTTTTTTTTTTGAAATGCTTAGAATTGAACCTCCTACTATGACCTGACAAGGGACGACCTTGTTCCTCAGGTCGGAGGTCAATACAGGTTAAAGTTATCGAAAGATGGTAGTTTTTCGTGACACGTCCTTATCCGTTGGCAATGCGAGTTCTGAACGGGTCATAAGGTCAGATGAATTGATCCTTGTTGACCCTTGGTACTTTTCATTACTTAATTCTTCCTGATAAATCAAAAGTCCTTGAGAAGTTACAGCTATCGACAGGTCATAGGTCACGATAAGGTCAACAGTTTTGAACAGGTCATTATTTTCAGTAGGTTCGGATCTCGACAGGTCATATATCTCTCGACAGGTAAAAGAATTGACAGGTCAAATAACAGTTCTGGGCAGATGTGAATTTCCAGTAGGTCATCATTTTACAGGTCACAGTTTCGATCGACCTGTAACAGGTCAAAGTCCATGAATAGCTTCAAGTTTCGTATTCCGTTAAGCACGACAGTAGAACTTGCGTATGATGGCCTGACTTATGACCTGAGGGTTAAGGGTCAAATCAGAGGTCAGGTCATCATAACTAGAGTTCGTACTGTCATGCTTAAAACGGTCATCGTGTCGTGTTTAAGAACGGTACCATCTTGCTCAAGGTTCGTACCGTCGTGCTCAAGGTTCGTACCGTCGTGCTCAAGGTTCATACCATCTTGCTCAAGGTTCGTACCGTCGTGCTCAAGGTTCGTACCATCTTGCTCAAGGTTCGTACCGTCGTGCTCAAGGTTCGTACCATCTTGCTCAAGGTTCGTACCGTCGTGCTCAAGGTTCATACCATCTTGCTCAAGGTTCGTACCATCTTGCTCAAGGTTCATACCATCTTGCTCAAGGTTCGTACCATCTTGCTCAAGGTTCGTACCGTCGTGCTCAAGGTTCATACCATCTTGCTCAAGGTTCGTACCATCTTGCTCAAGGTTCATACCATCTTGCTCAAGGTTCGTACCATCTTGCTCAAGGTTCGTACCGTCGTGCTCAAGGTTCATACCATCTTGCTCAAGGTTCCTACCATCTTGCTCAAGGTTCGTACCGTCATACTCAAGGATCGTACCGTCATACTCAAGTATCGTACCGTTGTGCTCAAGGATCGTACCGTCATACTCAAGGTTCGTACCGTTGTGCTCAAGGATCGTACCGTCATACTCAATGATCGTATCGTCATACTCAAGGATCGTACCGTCGTGCTCAAGGATCGTACCGTCATACTCAAGGATCGTACCGTCATAAGTAAGGATCGTACCGTCATACTCAAGGATCGTACCGTCATAAGTAAGGATCGTACCGTCATAAGCAAGGATCGTACCGTCATACTCAAGGATCGTACCGTCATAAGCAAGGATCGTACCGTCATACTCAAGGATCGTACCGTCATAAGCAAGGATCGTACCGTCATACTCAAGGATCGTACCGTCATAAGTAAGGATCGTACCGTCATAAGCAAGGATCGTACCGTCATAAGCAAGGATCGTACCGTCATACTCAAGGATCGTACCGTCATAAGCAAGGATCGTACCGTCATATTCCTAAAATGCATGTAAACGAACAGTAAGTACGCCTGAATGATTACCAGGAATGTTTTCCGTGCATGATGGGCGGTGAGTGAGCCGTTCACTGTGTTGGTGAAGTAACAGGAATAAATGAACCCAGATAACTACTGGACGTCATGTGACGGGGGCAGTGTGACGGGTGATGGGATCTCGCGTTACGGTGCTTCTGTGACGGTAGATGTGTGATGGTGGTCGTGTTACATGTGGAATCTTCCCCTACATAAAGGTTACAAGTGCACATATGTAATGAAAATCATATGTGGTTCGATCACATGTATAGGAATAACATGTTTATGTTTGTGAACACAGAAGAATGACAAGGATGAAAGATGTTGAAGCAACATGTGTTTCTCTTCTTTATGATACAAGAGATATTTATTTATATACGCAGAAGACTGTATGATGTGTATATATATATATATATATATATATATATATATATATATATATATATATATATATATATATATAAGGAGCTAAAGTCAAAGATAGGATTAACTCACGGTCTCAAAGGTATTCGGATGTATCTGGATAAATTCAGTTATTATCCTGATGGCGATTTAATCATCGTTTAAGAAAGATAACATTTTCGAATTCGTACAGTTCATGTCAAACATGGCTGAAGGTAATGAGTTGCATCATGTCACGTCTCAGATGTAGTGATCATATCACCATGATGATGGTAGACTGATTTCCTGAATACACTTGAATACCCTAAGGACAGTGTATTAATCCTACTTACATCCTCATCTGAAGTATGACAAACAATCTGCCATGCGATTTAATTCCCTGAAGAGCTTAGTTAGTCAGTGTTATCGTAAATGAAAATCAAACTCATGTAAAACGGAATATTTCCTAAGTCGCATACGATTAATTCGCCGAATAAAAGTGATATTCAGTGTTTGATATGTAAAGGATCAAGAGCTCTTGAAGATAACTAATAACCCATTATCCCAATGAGAGTCTTCTAGTCCAGCTGTTGTATACAAGGAAGAAAAGTTTACGATTTGCTCAGCAGAACTTATGTAGACCATTTACCCCCTAGTGAGTGACGAAGGGAAATGGAGATGATAGGGAGGAGAGGTAAGGGTAAAGGGAGGCCTACGTATAGTGGGGAAAAGAGGGAAAGGAGACATTCCTAGGTCGGACTTCCTCTCGTAGGCGTCCACGTTAATGTAGTTAGCGAGAGCAAATTGACGTTAATTGACGTCTTAAAGATCACACTTCCACGCCAAGCCAGGTTGTTGACAGTGTCGAGCGCCTCCTCACGACGAACGAGTGAGTGAGTGAGTGTGTGAGTGGTGAGGCTGGGAACTATGGTTGACGAGAGGCCCCGGGGGAGTTCGTATGGTCTCTGTCAATATGAGAGGCAAGAGGGGAGGAGAACTGTAGACACTGACCGTAAAAAGTGCCATAGCCATTTAGCACAACTAGCATGGAATACGGTGGCGCGTCATTGATCTCGTGTGGCGAGGACGTGGGGCTGGAGAGATCACGATGAGGGGATGTTGTTTGCTGACCTGTTAAAGAAAAGAGGAGTCTGATGATACAGTCGAGGTTCCTCAACCCCTACATGATGCTACAGCAACAGATGTGGTGATCTATATTTCCCTCTGAGTCCTTCCATTATATCTGTCTGTTGGTCTGTTTAAACTCTTTTTCTTGTCTTTATTCTTTGTCTTTGATCTGTCGGGATTTGTACTATATCTGTGTACAGTGGAATTCCTCTATCAAAATTTTCTATGCCACATATATCTTTGCCTCCCATCCTCTTTATCGCCATCTTCACACCGTCTTTATCACCATCTTCACATCGTCTTTATCACCATCTTCACATCATATCTTCCCTCGTTCTCGACCTCCAGGGTGACGTCAACCTTACCCTCTTACAAACATCAGTGGTGCCAACACCTCCCCCTATTATAGTCAGCCGTGAGGTCTGTGAGGGGCGACCTTCCTCAGGAATAAGTGAACTTTATGTGTCTGTTGGGAGCGAGCGAGCGAGAGAGAGAGAGAGAGAGAGAGAGAGAGAGAGAGAGAGAGAGAGAGAGAGAGAGAGAGAGGTGGGGATCTTCTTCGATGCTCCCCCCCCCCCCCCACCCGTTCACTTGGCTCACTTCCCTCTTAAGTGTAAGTAATGAGTTCCGAAAGGCGTGAGTTCGAGTTATGGCCTGATCCAAACCTTGACTTGGAACCGAAACGAAAAGTTTTTTCCCTAAAGGAAGTTGCAACAACCAGGAGAAGTTATATGGCGGGAGGAAGCTCGCGAAAATAGGAATGATTAAAAAAATAATAGGGATATGGATAGTTGGGAACAATGAGGGGCTTATATAATTTGAATCTGGTATTAATTGGTGGCTACCGCTGGTTATTATACTCGATCAAAGAGGATGGAATGGTTATTACCCTCTACTTTCAAGTAATTGCACATTAGGTCAGAATATCCCTTCTATACGTCTCAATTACGCTTGGTAATCCTCTACTCTCGTTCATCTATAACCTAGTCACTTACATAGAGAAAACACTTTTATAGGATTTTAAGAAATGTGTGATATATATATATATATATATATATATATATATATATATATATATATATATATATATATATATATATATATATACACATATATATATATACACACACACACATATATATATATATATATATATATATATATATATATATATATATATATATATATATATATATATATATATATATATGCTTTATAGTCACGTACTGAAGGAAAGCATGTGATTGCTTCAGATAACAATTTACTGGATCCCTCATGAAAATGTTTTCCACAACACTATGTTCCAAGTGTTTGTTATAACTTCCCGTTGAACTCTACCTTCGTGATCATCTATTAGTTGTTCTGATGTTCGTTATAATGTTTGGTTGATAGCTTCAGTCTGCAGTGTGTCCACAATTTATTCATTCGGGTACCAGTAGTTGCCGCCAGAGGTCTCGTTCACTACAGCCATCTATTCATGAACTGTCGTACGTCGTCTGACGTGTGTCCTGACGTGTCGTGTTTGCTCTTTATTTACAATATGTGGAGGCTATTCTCCTCACCTCCCTCCCTCCCTCCCTCCCCATTCATTTATTGCCTGGGAGTGCTGGCGTTGAGGAGTTTATTTGGACAGTAGGACTTATCTCCCACGTTCTACAACGTGGGTGTAGTTCAGGACGCCCAAGGGAGCCAACCCAACCCCATCCCTCTTGCCTCGGCAGGAATGGTTACTTCCCCGGTCATGCATTAGTGGCGACAACTTTAGAACAGCGTGTAATTATGGCCTCCTCCAACTTTGGCAACAGAGGTTTAAGGGAGGGTCGGTCCCCTGCTGAGACGTATGTTGATCTTCCTTCCGGAGTTCGAATAAGACTCCTGGAGACCAGTGGTCGAAAACAAAAGGAATCTTATAGAGGATCTGAACCTGTCTGATCATAGACGGTGAGGCACAGCTGCTAGGGTGTCTTGGTGATGATCCATAAACCGACTGGAGGAAGGAGTAGGGTAAACCTTATCTTTACAAGTGATACGGCCACTATCATCAGATAAGGAGTGAAGGATGCAACCTTACTGGACACAACATCGTAGAGATGATCGAAACTGACGATGTTGTTGATAAGATTTGGATCAAAAGCAAGAATACCAGGCAATGAACACCAATAGAATACGATCACGACTGGTGTGTTCTTGTATGCTTCAGTGTGTGTGTGTGTGTGTGTGTGTGTGTGTGTGTGTGTGTGTGTGGGTGTGTGTTTATACGGGAAAAATACATACCATTTTCTTTTTAAATCGTGAGGTACAAGATTTCGTTTTCTCTATACCATGGAGACTTCCAGCTTAAAACAAACCCGCAGTGGATGGCCATATATCATGAAGAGAAGGGATGCCAGCATTACTTAATCCGCACAGATGACTGGCGTTGCATCGTGGTATGAGCAAATCTTCCTCGTTTCCTTACGAGATGGAAGCGCCTCGTGTCCTGGATTCCAGTAATCCGCTGGTTGTCCAGACGTAAGCGAGGGCTGGACCCAGGACAGATTTAAAGCGCCATAAACAAGATTACCCGCGAAGGCCAAGGAAAAATGTTTCTGCTTTCTGTCGTGCTATGGTTAAATCTCAAACTGTTGCTCAGGCCGATGTATGTTCACTCCCCCGGGGAGGTGATATTGTGAGAGAGAGAGAGAGAGAGAGAGAGAGAGAGAGAGAGAGAGAGAGAGAGAGAGAGAGAGAGAGAGAGAGAATAATGATAAGTAAAAGAATGGGTAATGTAAGGAAGGTAAGAAATGGAGAAATAATGGGACTTTTTGCAACACAGATTAATCAGTCAGATTTAATTAGGTAATTCAATAATCACATGAAAAATATAACTTTTCTTTCATTCAAAATCATATTTTTCTCTGTCTACATCCTATGTCATTTTTTGCGATACAAATTATATGTAAAAGGAAAAAAAAGGAAATCAAAAGTCGAAAGGAAAAATCGTGAGAGAGAGAGAGAGAGAGAGAGAGAGAGAGAGAGAGAGAGAGAGAGAGAGAGAGAGAGAGATGTTAAACGTGCACCTTTGTTCAGATCATGGAAGGGTAGTGTTACAGAGCAGACAGTTACAGAACTGTGAACTCTCTCCCTTAATATAATCAGCGAAGGTGAGGAGGCAAAGGGATTATCTTAATTCCGAGCCATGAAAGTGACGATACAAGTTCCCCTGTAGCCCCCGTACGCACCTTCCTCCGTAATGTAACACAGAGGCAAGTTCAGCTGCACAGCAGGGAGAACCATGTGTGTTGTCTTGACGCGAATGAGTCACTGAAGGTCTGAGTAACTAATTAATTATGAACGCTTGGGTAGGCAATGGTAAAGAAGACGCTCTCACGTTGAAACTGGTAGTTGACTTCAGGAACACGACGATATACGACCCTCGACCACGACGGGAAGTGTTTAGAGCACGACAGTGCGGCCTTTGGGTATGATGGCGTGACCTTTGGCTCGACCTCTTACAAAGGTTAGGTCAAAGGCAGGTCGTTATACTCAAGATTAGTACCGTCGTTCTCGAGGGTCGTACCATCGTGCTAATCGCTCTTACTGTCACACTCAATCAGTCTCTCCTCTTCACTCCTCATTCCGAGCACTTCAAGAAAATGATTGATATCCAACCAATATAACTTGGTACTATACTTATCTAATGCTACCATGGGGTAGTATTACCATAACCAGTATATGAAGTGATTCAATACTATTGTTCTTAAAAGCTACCATGAATAGCGTGGTACCACTATGGTTTCAGAATACCATGACGCGGTTTAATCTTCCTCCAGCCAGTGTCCCCTGCTCTACTATCCTGTCTCTACCACATATAAGGTTATGGGAGCAGATAACCACGTCATGGACCATCAGCTCTTCTGTTATCTGTCCATCCCACGTACTGTCTTGTCGCATATAACCTCGTCATCAACTATCAGGTCTCCTGTTACCTGTCTCCTTCTCACGTATTCCATATATCTTTTCCTCCTCTTCCTTCCATCTCCTCCTCTGCCATTCCCTTCATCGTCTTGCCCTTGAGCAATTGGTTCATTAGTTACCGTGACGAAGGAGAACAGGCAGACGACATTCCGTCTTAAGTGAGTGGTTCACGTGGCAGTGTTCACATAGAGTACACAGAGACGACACGTTCGATGTCCGAGGTGAGTGACCTGACTAACTACCTGGGGGAGGTGGAGTGTGTGTGTCCCCCTTGGGTAGGAGGCTGGGAATGTGGGGGAGAAACTCATCTCCCCAAATGGATGGGCCGGTGGGGGAGGAAGCCTTGCTATAACACCCACCAATGTACCTGTGTTTCGGTCTTGTTTCTCGTCCCCCAGCACTTAACGTGGTGGTTCCCGTCTTCTTCCTCGTCTTTCATCAAACAAAGCCTCTCTACCTGACTCAGGCAAGACAGAAATAAACTTTTCTTACGTCTTGTATTTCCTAGTAAACTGGATATTGTTTAGTCTCTCAGTTTCAGTTCCACTGTCTCTCTACATCGACTTCGGAGTAATTATCAGCTATTCTCTCCTCGAAGCCATTCCATCGATCGATCCTGGAAGCAACAGAGGCAAAAAACAGTTCTGTTTTCCAGGACACACATTAATGTCTGAGTTGATTCGTATCCGAATTTATCTATTCATTTATTCGTTTTATGGGAACTGCGACCGCGTCAGACTAGTTATATGTTTATCAAATCATCTAAAAAAACTCTCTTCTATATCTTCCTTTGGCAGAAGCGTAGTGGCATCATGTCTTAACCGAACATAATATTGATGTTTACATTCTTTCTTCCACCCAAACCTTCCGTTGATATTCCCAGGTGATCTGAGGACATGATGAGCAGTATACACAGTGAGGGTGTATGTATGTGGTCGTCATATTCTCCTCAGCACCTGAAGATGTGATGGGTTTTCAGGTTGATGGCTGCACCTTGACGTTGATGGTCATAAATTGACTGTAGCGGTTGATTGGATTGATGCCTTGAGCCCAAACCACCAAACAACCATCTTAGAACAATCGTTTGATGTTTACACGTGATATGATACATTTTTCGGATCTGTTGTATCAAAAATCAAATGTTTTAGTTGATTTGGATCAGTAGAAATCCTTGGCAACTGTTCTAGTTCCATTTCCATAGGCGAAATTCTGTACAGTTCAGCATTGAGAAAAAAGACGTTTTTTTCACTAACTGTGAAGATAACTCAAGAAATAACTGCCGATATCAGGAAGTGTCGAGACCATTCCGATTTCCGGAGATTCTGGTTATTGACGTTATCATTTCCCAGGGTTTCTCTTCCTCCACCTGGAACTCTTTGTTTTCTTGGATTTAATTTCCATCGAAATCGTCTCCCCAGAAGCAGTGTTACCCTGAGATACAATCTTCCTGAGAAATAGCCTCCATTAATGATAACTGAATAAAGAAGTAAATAAGACATCTATGGCGCAAAGTTGCTGAGAATGATATTCAAATATGAAATTGCTCTGAAAAATGACCTTCGTCATTGGTAAATGACCTTAATATGTCAGTCTGCAGTACGCGTATTGCTTACTATGAAATAGAGAATTTCTGTCATGTATTCTTATGGGTAAAAAATCATTTTCCCCAGACCATTTTCTCTTGTCGGGTATTTAATCCCTTCCTGCACGCAATCCCATCAGAATATTTTCCTCCCCAAATATAATCTTCGTGAGTTTATTCTTTATCAGTTTCACTGGGAATAAACTTTTGTAATACATGTGATTCACGGAAAAAAAAGAATTATCTGGAACTACATATTTTTCAAAATAATGACCGGATATGTGTCTCGCTCATGTTGCTTGTTTCTGCTTCATATAAATGCCCAACGAGCAAATTACCTCGTTCGGCCTTGTTCATCGTTATACCTTAGCAATGGGAACAGGAGCGGAACTGGAAATTCATATTTCATCAGAATTACCTAAGCTGGCGAGGATGAATGACTTGGTGCGATGGAAATACATTTTTTTTTTTCATCTTCTTTTTTGAGAAAACTCGTGACCTGCGCGAAGCATATTAAGATAAATGAACGGATGGATTCCAGGGTTATTATTTATTACAAAGAACTGTATCGCTCGGGGAGAGAGAGAGAGAGAGAGAGAGAGAGAGAGAGAGAGAGAGAGAGAGAGAGAGAGAGAGAGAGAGAGAGAGATTCGAAACAAGTAAATACTATGTCCTTGTGCACGATGGTATGATCCCTCAAGGGTCGTACCGTCGTGCTCAGGGGCCGTACCGTCGTGTTCAAGGGTCGTACCGTCGTGCTCAGGGGCCGTACCGTCGTGTTCAAGGGTCGTACCGTCGTGCTCAGGAGCCGTACCGTCGTGTTCAAGGGTCGTACCGTCGTGCTCAGGAGCCGTACCGTCGTGTTCAAGGATCGTACCGTCGTGCTCAGGGGCCGTACCGTCGTGTTCAAGGGTCGTACCGTCGTGCTCAGGGCCGTACCGTCGTGTTCAAGGGTCGTACCGTCGTGCTCAGGGGCCGTACCGTCGTGCTCAGAATATAGTCCCAGATTAAGGAGGCATTACTGACTGTGTTCTGTCACTAAAGGTGTTTTCAGAAATGGCACTTTATTATTCCATGATCCGTTTTGCTTTTCTCTCTGCTCTCGGGGCAGTATAGTTCTACACCGCTTGTTTTTATAACTAGGATTTACATTTACAATGGAGTTTAATTCTTTTTTTTTTCTACGACGATGGAGGTTAGATCTTTGTTTGAAGTGCTTTGGTCATGGTGTTTGTGCACACGTGCTAGACAAACAGATTACACTGAAGCTTATAGAAGAAATACGTACGTGGTGTGTAAGCCACCAAAGCAACTGAATATTAATGGAATCCTGGGTTAAATTTGTCGTAGTTAACATTTATGATTGGAAAGATATATACATATTGTCCATCTCTGTTGAGAGTTGCATCTCTTATATGTTGGTGGATACCGATAACTGAAGACATGTTGGAGATTATGTTTCACCATTGTACCAGTTGTGACAGGTTATGGTCGACATGAAAATAGTAAAAATATAAAAACATGATAACCATATAAAGTAACAATGCTTTGTCAGTGTCCAAAAATTGTAGAGCAATTGAATCATCGGATTAACGATACATGAAATTTTGAAATACGATTGCTAATCTTTACATCAGTCAAGGTAATTGCCAATGTGGGATTTTGTGTTATTAAATATACTCATTACTCTGAGTGTCAAAACATCTGGGATTATATTGCAATTAAATTAAATATAATTGCACTCCAACGACTGATCTTCCCACGAAAGATAACGAAAACAGAGAAAAACAACCTTCAGTACACACAGTAATCTCTGGCTTTATGAACTCTGAAGTTTTATTTATGGTTCAGATGAAGTCGATCATGATCTTATCACAAAAGCTAACTATTAATTTCCCGTTGGGTAATTAAAGCAATGATCTCAATTGCCATCACGGATATAACATGGTGGCCAGGGAGGGTATGTGATGGGTACTCTGGTATACCAACACACATGGTAAACATCTTGCCTCTGGTATAGAAGATAATATACTCATCTAAATAGTAATGGGATTCGACCTCCGTCTTTCGCAGCAACTTGCAGGTTGTCTGCGAGTTTGGTGGTGGTGGTGCTTCTGATTTCTTATAAAAACGCTGATGTGGCGCTGCTGGGTGTGGTGTGTGGCGCTGTTGGGTGTGGTGTGTGGCGCTGCTGGGTGTGGTGTGTGGCGCTGCTGGGTGTGTGGCGCTGCTGGGTGTGGTGTGTGGCGCTGCTGGGTGTGTGGCGCTGCTGGGTGTGGTGTGTGGCGCTGCTGGGTGTGGTGTGTGACGCTGCTGGGTGTGGTGTGTGGCGCTGTTGGGTGTGGTGTGTGGCGCTGCTGGGTGTGGTGTGTGGCGCTGCTGGGTTTGGTATGTGGTGTGTGCGCTGCTGGGTTTGGTATGTGGTGTGTGGCGCTGCTGGGTGTGGTGTGTGGCGCTGCTGGGTTTGGTATGTGGTGTGTGACGCTGCTGGGTAGGAGGACAAGAAGTTGAAGGTTATTTCAAAGTAATTTTGGTCTACGTAATCAAACGCAACCCGTTGATCTCATCTTTTTTTAAGAATGAAATATTTTTCTTTATTCAACAATGAAAATTCACAAATGAAAAACAATAGAAATGCTATACGTATTGCCTTCGCATTAATTATAATGTTGAATAAATTATGGTAAATCATCAGTAGTAACGAGGGTGTTATTATTATGTACCAATAACAGAAGCCACTGTTCCTGATGTGCTTGTAGAACATACACACACACACACACACACACACACACACACACACACAACACACACACACACACACAAACTCACTGTATGAACAATCCTAGGTGTCAAAATGTCTTCATAATATAAGAATTTTTGCACATTTCTCTCTTCCTTTCCCTGTATGGACAAGGCAATGCAGACAGTCTCAAACACTTCATACTATAGACGTTACTGAGCTTTACATATCATTTTCATTACAGGTGATTTAGCTTTATCAGTTTACTCCTCCTATCTCGTCATTACGAAAGCTAAGGCCAGGGCTTGTCCGTCCTGTCACAGACGACCAATCATAATTCACTTTTATAGAGACAAAATCGACAAGCCAATCATTAATAACTTTCACAGGGAAAATCTTTTATGGACCATATATATATATATATATATATATATATATATATATATATATATATATATATATATATATATATATAAAGCTACATCATCAATTCTCTCCATGCAGGTGTCAAGTTTGAAACACTTTTCCTGTTTGAAGCAACTGTGCTTTTATGAAATAACAGGTGGAAATATATCAGGCTTGTGTACCAGTGACGAGTGGGTTTAGGAACATATATACACACTTTCCCAACTGACGACGCATCGCTACGTCGTGTTATATACCTCTGTAAACAGGAGCTTACAGTATATATGTATATATAATCTTGATGGATACAGTGCTTAGAGAAAGTTTATTCTTGAATTACAGTTTGTGTTTAGACAATGAAAGAAAAAAACCGTCATTTTGCAGCTATTTAATGTCATATAATCTATTCACTTAACAGTTTTATGCACCTCGTTAATATCACATCTTTTTACAGCCATTGTTTTATAAGATTTTCGCAGATCATGTTTTCTGTGATTATTTTGCACATGTTCACTAGATGTGAGGCACAGTGCTGCACGGCAGGTGTTGCCAACACCCAGCACAGGGCAGGTGTTGCCAACACCCAACACAGGGCAGGTGTTGCCCCGGCAGAGTACCTCACAAGGCTTGGTCGCCCTCCTGAGGTACTTAAACACAGCAAAAACATTTTAGAATATATTTACGAGGGATTTATGGAAAATTTTTGATTTGATATCATCAGAACCAGCTGTATTAATGATGAACCTTAATGCACTTCCATTACACGTGTTGCATTATAATGTACTTAGAGGCACACGGTAAAGTATGTACTTTCTGACAGTAAAGTATGTACTTTTCGTCGGTAAAGTATGTAGTTTCTGACAGTAAAGTATGTACTCTCTGATGGTAAATCATCGCCTGACTTATCGTACGTTAGTTTGTGCCTTAGGTCAAGCATCTCCCAGACTTCATTATGTCCGTCAAGTTAACCAAGACTCGGTCATCTTGAACACAAAATCTTCCCCGGATTATCCAGTCTGTTTCTCAGACTGTGTGTATGGCCCTTGCTGGCTGGCCAATGGATGGCGTCTATACCAGCTGAATGGTCATTCAAAGGAGGCCAATGAGCAACCGCTCGTTTACAGCAGTACTGATGATGGTAGCATCTGTTCATGCCCTCCACGCCACACCCTTCATGTCATCCACTCATCCTCTTCCAACACCTCGATGGTCATTCCACTCTCTCCTTCCTGTCTCGACCCCACGACATCAGTTCGAAACTTAAACATCCTTAACCCTCTGGAGCACGACGATACGACCCTCGAGCACGACGATACGACCCTCGAACACGACAATACGACCCTTGAGAGTGAGGGAACGACTCCTGAGGACGCCAGTATGACTTCTGAGTACAGTGGCGATCCATAGATTGTTTTCCCTACTCCTGGCTGGAAGGAAGCCGAAGTCAAGGATTAGGAAAGGCCAAGCAAACGAACAGATATGGTTGTGCTGTTGTTAATGTACATGATTTATATACATGTTATAACCCTGAAAACATAGCTTATCAAGGCAATGTTTTGATTCATATATCATAACTCTGCTTATGTATTTGGTATGAGAGACTTTACCATCATCGTTAACGATTGCCAAACTACTGAACCATCGTATGTCCGCTCGCTTGGCCTCTTCGTGAACCATGGCTTCGGCTTCCTCCAGCGAAGCGGAGTTATAGAAACTATGGATTGTGACAATACCTATCTGACCTGACCTTCCTCGTGAGCTCTTGTCTCGCGTGGTCGATGATCCTTTCCAGTGTGTATGTGTGTGTGTGTGTGTGTGACGCAGATGCCACCGATTGCGATGCCTCTCGTATGTGTGCCCCTGACGTAGGCCAGTGACTTTGACGCCTCTCGTATTCGTGGCCGACGCACTGCCACCGTCTGCTACTACGTCTGCCAGATGTGTGGCGGGAGGCAGGCAGACCAGCGCTGGTGGTGGACGTGGTGGTGGTAGTTCTCTCGGCCTGATTTAATATTGGAAAATTTATGGAGGCCATAAAATCACGTCTGACTTTACAGAAGAGGAAGACGAGGTAAAAATAAGTTCACAACAGTCGACCGGCAAAACTGATTCGGTGGTGATGGGTCGGGTGGATGAGAGTGTCCCCTCACCATCATCACAACTGGCTCACGTATGGTCGGGTGAACTACAAGACAATGATGAGGAGAGAGAGAGAGAGAGAGAGAGAGAGAGAGAGAGAGAGAGAGAGAGAGAGAGAGAGAGAGAGAGAGAGGAGAGATTATCATCTTTATATATTTGATCAAATGCTAAGACCTGGGTCATTCCAAGATCACAATGTGGGGGGTCATTATTACCACATTTCTATACTGGGGAAATAGTTGACGAAAACCTTCGTCCAGAAGTTGAGGCCAGTGTTGAGCACCGAACTGTTGTTGTCATGGTTAATCACTGCTGTGATCTGACGCTGATTGGATGAACGTATAGATCTGTAGATACTCGAGGATAAGCACAACGAAGATGATTGATACACTGTAGATATGGTAGACATAGGATGTATAACATAACGAACTTGTATACATAAACTGGTCGGTCTGTAGGTGTTACCGGACTCAGGGAGGGAGAGGTTACCTTCGGCGTAAATGAACACAGTGTGATGGAAGTCCTTCTCGCTCTGAAAGAGTCCCTCGTTTCCCAGTTCCTGGGTGGAGTGCAGGCTTCAATATGCAGGAGCCACATGATAGAAGGTCTTAGGCCTGTATAATGATAATGATGATAATGATAAATGGAAGTGACCATGTAAACCAACACAAGTAAATTTATAACCATAGACTCTGGCGTTTCCATGATATCACTAGACTTCATGAAAACCTAGGAAGTATATTCCACAGGTTTAATACACGTCTCTAATCATACTTAAAAAGGCATAATACATTGTGATGTACCAGTCCTTAATCATGCTTACGTTCCTGTTATTCATCAAGAGAAAATTCATTATGATGGCCCTAGAGAGGAGAACAGAAGCTCTGATCGCAACACAACGATCTTGATATTGGTAATTTCGTCACATCCTCCTCGGGTAATGGCATATTCTCAGCCCGCGCGGGTATCGAACCCGGGGCGTTCAAAAGGCAGTATCGCCTTGAACGACCGCAGTTTGCCCACAACACTTAAAGCCAACTAACTCTCATGACGGCGTTGAGCCCGACAACATCATCATGGTTGCCATCATCATTAGCATACAGGCCAGAGTGGAGATCTATCCAAGTACCTACTGCACCCGCGTCCACCACCTGTCTCCTCCCTCCCTGCCTCCCTCTTTATCTCCCTCTCTCTCTCGCTCTCTATCTCGTGGAGTGGATCGCGGGGCCTCCGAGCCACGAGTTCTATGGCTACCTGTCTTTTTGCAGTTTTGAGAACCATAGTTTCCTTCTCTCTCTCTCTCTCTCTCTCTCTCTCTCTCTCTCTCTCTCTCTCTCTCTCTCTCTCTCTCTCTCTCTCTCTTTACAAGGTTTGATACGGTCGTGAAACGCGTTACCTCGGCCTCAAATAGATCTCAAGGTTGTGGTGTATAAGCGAGTTCGCAGATCCTTTTCAGGACAGAGGACCTTATGAGTGATTCTGTGTGCCGAGGTGGAGTGCTGAAGTCCTTGTTTTACTGGCAGATCTGTACCTGAATGAAGAGAGTTTCCTTGTGGGTTGAAGGCTGAAGAGGGAATACGATTCTTTTAAGTAGAGTATATGGCACTTGGCTTGGTATTATCTTTAAATATGTTTGCAGGTGCGTGGATAGTTAATGACACTTATACAGGATCTTATAAAGATATATAAAAGATATACGTATATACACATATACATACGCGCACACACACAAGAGCGCACATATAGGCAACAAAATATTATGATCGACAGAGCCATCAACCTTAATTTAAGGAGAGGTCTCGTTCCATGGCTTCCAGGTTTTCCCAACAGACCGTCGCGTTGTCGCGCTGAACGCATCCAGTCCCTCACCTGTAGCGTCCCAAGGGTCACGACTGAAACTTAGGACAATCATACACGTCCTAGGATAGAGACTAGGCTCGATTTTAGGGGTTATAACCCCACAGCGCCCTGAAGAGGCCTATGTACTTCACCATTATGAATGACGCCATTATTGATGTACCTCCAACCCGATAGAAATACGTCTTCCAGGACGCCCTTACCAGCCTCCAGAACTGGACCTTCAGTACTCTGGACGATAAACTGGAAGGATCACACCATTATCAGATACGTCAGCTCTCGTCTGTACATTCTTCGTTGGTATGAGCATAAGCAACTGATGTTAAAGACCGACTAAATAACTTTCAATCCTTCTAGCGTCACCTTTGCCTCCCCCACCTGGCCTTCCTCCTCCTCAACCACCACAGAACAAGGCTGACTGGATCAGGTGCGAGGAAAGACATACATGATCCTCCTGGGTCACTCTTATACTGCCTGATGATTACCTGACACCTCACTGGTCGCTGCCCTCTCCATCCAACCATCAACTGAAATGTTGGTTTGGAATAATAAAACTGCATCACCCAAGCCACCGTTAGCTCCTGCCACTAAGATCCCTCGTCCCCGATTTTCAAACCATAACCACAACAAACCCACCCAACCAAGTACAGATATCTACAAGCATAAAACACACACACACACACACACACACACACACACACACACACACACACACACACACACACACACGTCCACGCTCATACACTAATACATAAGCAATAACATAAAGCGGATGGCACAGTGCACAACAAACAAAGCAACATATGAACGCACAAATTGAAATGCCAAATGGGCAAAGCTTCTGTTTCCTGTATCATTCTGGGGTAAAGAAAGGAAACATCATGAACACTGTCAGCTGTCCACCTCACGCCTGTGGCACAGAACACGAGGTGAGCTTGATCTACCATGAGAATGTTCTGTTCTGTCATGGAACTCTCATGTGATGTTGTCCACCACATCTGTGTCGCAGGTTGGGTGATTTTTTTCCTTTTTCTTTGTACGTATTTTCTCTGTTTCATTTTCTGCCTCCCTGTCTTTCTCTCCATCTGTATTTCTGTCTCTCTTTTTTCTTCAGTTTCTCTTTATCTTTTTGTCTAGCTGGGTGTGTGTGTGCGTGCGTGTGTGTGTGTGTGTCTGTGTGTGTGTGTGTGTGTGTGTGTGTGTGTGTGTGTGTGTGTGTGTGTGTGAACTATATTATCCAGGTCAAGGGTTGTTATAGCATCACCTCATAGTAAACAGTGTGATGAATTCCCTGGAGTATGATTGTACGACCTTTCGGTATGATGTAACCTTTGACCTGACCTGTGAGGGTATCATACCGTCGTGCTCAAGGCCTGTACCGTCGTGACACTGGGCCACACTGTCATCCTCAGCGGACCACGTGGGTCTCTGTCCCTCCTACAGAAACCATAACACCGAACCCAGTCAACCCGTCCACCACAATCCCTCCCTCCCCCACCCGTCCCAGCCACCTGCAGACCAACCCACCACACATAAGCCATGAAATATATTGTCTCTCTACCACACACACACACACACACACACACACACACACACACACACAGCTCTGGAAGACACATTAGTGTTGCTATTTCATGGTTTACGGCAGAGGGGGCGGGTCCGACCAACCCTGCAGTGGTCATAGTTGTTAAGGTGTTCAGTTGTCCAGATGATTCCCCAGGTGTTCCTCACTTTAGAAAGTATCATTATTATTATTATCATTATCACCAGTTATTGGGTGTCAGTATTTTCATTATTTTCTTCTTTATTTTTACCATTGTCTTTACAATGCTTGATATCGTCTTTGTGAATTTTCCATTCTATGATTATTTTGGTTGAGTCAAATATGGAGAGTCAAAATCATTGAAAATATTATGAACTTGACGAATTACAGTTGTCAGGTGATTAGCAGTTAATTAGCTCAACCATCAGTATTCACTGATCCTGTGGCTAACTTTGCCTCAGCAAGAATTCATCTCTTCCTTTCCTTTTAGCAAAACAATTTTCAGGAAAATTCTGATTTCAGAAAATTGTGGCATCTTTCGTTACGGTGTCTCTCCCTGGAGTCTTCTGAAAATTACTTTTAACGATCGATTTTAAACTTGAATTCAAGACAAACTCAAACCCAACGAGTGTTGATGCCAGCAACCATCTCTGACTCCTCCATCAATTGTCTAAGAGTGGAATCCCACAAAGCCATATTACAGACCTCCGTGTATGTGTGGGTTTATCAATATTATTCATCGATGATTTAAATCCACATTGCGTGGAAGAAGTTCTCCTTGTACTTCCATTTTTCTCCTTGGTTGATTCATATAATGATGGATTTTGTGTTAAGATGGCGGCTTTGGTTATGTCATAATGGGGAGAAAGGTTTATCTGCCCAAGAGGACGAGATAAATGAAAACAAAATTGTTTTCCCAACATGTGGGAAAAATCCTGAGGATTTTTTCCCAGTCAGATACAAAGCTTGTCAACGAGGGGAAAACATCCAGCTTAATACACCGTCATTCAGGTCAGCTCAAGCTTGTGCTAACTTGATTAAGCTTGTTGTAACTGAAGGAATGGAAGCATTAACAGAAGTTGGGTATAATTAAGAAGTATAGTCAAGGTGTTGGAAGTTTAATGAAGGAAAATATCGAATACTTAAACAAAGTAAAAAATATTGAAATGAGGAAAAATGGCGTAAAAAAGATATTAGGAGGAAAATTCGATCAAAATTTAATGAAAATTAGGAAATATTGAGGAAAAGTTCTGGTGAGTCTGTATGTGTGGTCGTATGGTGTGGTAGAGAGGGAGTGGAAACCCATACTGATGATGGAAGGGGATGGAGTGTCCGTAGCATGTTAGGGGCACTCCATCTCTCTTGTACCGGTGGCACTACCTCCCCCACTCACATTAGCACCAGTGGCACTCCCTCACTCTCTACCTCCATCACCCAACACTCGAAATCCATCCCAACAGTTTCCACACTAGGCCCAGAGCAACCTTAATACCCAGCCAGATAAGAGAGTGTGGAACGAATGCGTGAATTTCAGGCTTTAGTAATTTCGTTTTTCGCCTGGTGGTCGCTCGCCAGTGTTTCGTGCAATTCGTAGAGGCAAGTTAATGGGTAATTTAGAGGAAATAACACGGCGGCAAGGATGGATGGAGAGAAAAACAGATTTACCACTTATACTGCAATTAGCAATGGGGGAAAAATGTTGATGGTTGAGAAGGGCTTGGAAACTGGAGCAGGGAAGGGTTGTGATAATAGGCGTTGTAAGGAAGGGTTGTGATAATAGGGGTGGTTGGGAAGGGTTGTGATAATAAGGGTGGTAGAGATTGGTTATGATAATATGCTGGTAAGAAAAGGTTGTGATGATAGGGGTGGTAGGGTAGGGTTGTGATGATAGGAGTGGTAGGGAAGGGTTATTACAATAACGATGGTAAGGTAGAGTTGTAATAACAAGAGTGGTAAGGAAAGGCTTCGATGATCGATAACAGGAAAGTTTAGTGTTGGGGTTTTGATAAAATGGAGGATATGGAATCATTGTGTAATGGTTGTGAAGGTAGCATTGTGAAGGTTGTGAAAGAGGAAGGTTGTGACAGAGGGCAGACAAAGGGAGACAGAGGATGCATTATAGCGAGGCCGAGGACGTTCTCATGAGATGGCAGTCCATAAAACCACTTCAGGCGGGGCTGTGAGTCTCTTGGTAAAGATTGTCTCACGCATTTTGTAATGCATTCGTAATCCCATTAAGATTTCTGTCAACTCATGATATATATATATATATATATATATATATATATATATATATATATATATATATATATATATATATATATATATATATATATATATAATCTATATATATATATATGTGTGTGTGTGTGTAATAAGTAGATCTATAACTACATTTAATGTAATTAGATAGTTGTTTATTTGATCAAGGTTATGTAATTTATGATGCTTATGCAACATGATCGTATACGATTTTAAACCCCGTAGCTCACAGACGTGTGGATACCGTCATCATTAATACCCCTGTGTCCGTCCGTCCGTCCGTCCGGGTTCCTGTGGTGCTAACCTACGTGTGATGATGTATTACTACGATCATCAGATTCATACAATAAATTTGTCTTATGTTGGCTAGCAGTAAACCGTCTCGTTAAGTGAGGTGTCTGACCCTACCCAGTTACGGTGTTACGCAGGCGTCACACACGCCCCTTGTATGATGACGCACATCCGCTTTCAATTAATGATGACGTACACAGTCATCATTCGTGTAGTGAAGTGCCATAAAGCTACACCCTCGCACTCACGACTGGTCAAGGTGGAGACGCAGCATCTGACATTTTATCCCACATGACAGAGCCGCCCTCTGGTGTGTCGGTACACACAGGAGATCTTCCTCACATCCGGGCCAGCCTCTTGTGTCACAACACCACAGACGACATTCTGAACCACATGATGCTACGTTGATGTTAGGACATCCTGGGAGGAGGAATCCTTTAACTACAGGACATCCAGGGGACATCCTGGACCACAGTGTCTCCCTGTACGAACAGACCAGACCGGAGGGACACCCTGGACCACAGTGTCTCCCTGTACGAACAGACCAGACCGGAGGGACACCCTGGACCACAGTGTCTCCCTGTACGAACAGACCAGACCGGAGGGACATCCTGGACCACAGTGTCTCCCTGTACGAACAGACCAGACCGGAGGGACATCCTGGACCACAGTGTCTCCCTGTACGAACAGACCAGACCGGAGGGACATCCTGGACCACAGTGTCTCCCTGTACGAACAGACCAGACCGGAGGGACATCCTGGACCACAGTGTCTCCCTGTACGAGCAGACCAGACCGGCGGGACATCCTGGACCACAGACGGAGCCGGACATGCCCGGCAACAGTTCTGCATAGATTAATATTGCATATTTATCGTGCCAGCCGCTCCGACCAGCCAGCCCAGATATATATACTTCGAATACATTACGATGAGGAAGAACCCTCATAACAAATTCTGTGGAAGAGTCTGTCTTCAGTCACTAACAACCCGAATAAAACACAATCAATATCTTGAAAATTATCACAACCCAAGTTGCACAAATATTCTCATACACTTTATGACCTGCTTGATGATGTACAACAGGATTTCTCTGTTGTTATCAGGGAAGGTTTGTAGATACCACGTAACAATATTGACATCTCTTACACGTTCTGATCCGGACGGCAGGAAGTAGGTCACTTTCGTTCGTGACGTCATACCAAAGGCTGAAAATCCGTGAGGCCATAATGACCCACGAGGTACATGTTGATAACATGTTTCACTAGCTTTGTTATCTCGGATAATCACAATATTGTGTTGCCATAGATTCAAATTGGTAGTTAGTTTGACCTGAATGTGTTCAGCAAGACTCTCTTGACCATAGGGTGATGAATTGATGTGTTGTACATTATTGTACAGAACCAAGTGAAACACACACACACACACACACACACACACACACACGCATAGACTTACAAACAAAGCAGTTCGTTATATTCCTAAAAGTTATTTCATACATGCATTCTGAATATACAATACCAACTACAATACAGCTTGATGTATTGTTTGATTTTGCTGAAGAATATGTCTGTTTCTTCCCACTCTCAGTTGTTGAATTATGGCTATTTGCTCGAGCGATTTCCATTTGAGTAGGAAGTTAGTCTCCCAGTAAGCTGCCCTGCATGAGAAATTATTTTGCATATAGATTACTAAATGAGACTTTTGGAAATATGACAGTCTGATGACGATTTGTGACTGTGACCATAACTTACCACATTACAATTTGTGGATAGCATTTGAGAGGAAATTTATTGTGAGGTGTGACTTAGTGTGACAAATGGACTGTCTGGTAGATCTGGAAAAAGGTGAACATTGCTTGTTAAGTTTCTAAAGACAGATACACAAGAATAGTGGTCACTGTGTTACTTGGAGGTAAACAAGAAGTAATGATCGTCTGTCAAATCTTTGTATGGTTTTGACGTGACAAGTGGAGTGCCACTGGGATCATTTCTAGGACCAAGTGTCTTTCTGATTCGCATGTACATGTATTCAAGATTTGTACTTATGAACTACATCTGTGTAGGATAAGTATGTTTGAAAAGATATGTAGAAAGTAACAACAGGTTAGGGACATACAACAAGTGATAGTAGAGGGAGTGCGGGTTGATTTCTATTCACTGTTTGTTTAGTACCGGAAGACAGTTCAGTATGCGTTGCTTGTTGTGTTGACACACAGGTAACAGTATTGATTTAGACAGAGTTCTTGATGTGTGGTGCGCTGTCGCTGGTCATCCTTGCTTGTCATTTTGACCAAAAGTTTTGTCATTTTGCGAATTTTTCCTCATTCCTATCTCAAACTGATAACGGGTAAGTATTCATATGATCTAAGGATTATCAATATTGCCTACCCGCTCACTCTCGCCGTCTAGGTCACATGAAGAACCGTCATAACAAACCTCAGATGTGATATCTCCTGCATCAAAGAGGTGGCAGCCATATTTGTTTTGAAAATGAGCCCCAGGTGTGACGCCAGGAAGTGAGGCTTCGGTATAGCCCGAATATATGTCGACCGAACGTGATTAGATCTAGATTTATTTATGCTCACTGAAGTAATGAATGTTTGAAGTCTTCATGTACAACCTAATCCATACTCGATCAGGATTCAATTCCTTCTGAGAGTTATTTCAAGTTTATCTCATTTAAATAATAGATTATAAAAACGTGTAGACGATAAAAGAGACATTAAGAAGCCAGTGAGAGAGAGAGAGAGAGAGAGAGAGAGAGAGAGAGAGAGAGAGAGAGAGAGAGAGAGAGAGAGAGAGAGGTAATCAAGACGGAATCTTAAAACGTAAAATCTCTTCCTCTTCAAAGGCCAGGGTCGAGCCTAAGCGAGGTTGCACCATCTCTCAGGCCGCCTGATGTTCTGAAGTTAATTAGTATTTTGCATATTCTACCTGAGAACTTACGCACTACCGCCCACCTACTCAGCAGTTCAGATTTGCTATGTATTTACTACACTACTAAGACGCGTTGTCTCTTGGACGCGACGGTATGGCCCATGAGCACGACGGTACGACCTTCGGGCACGACGGTACGACCTTCAGACACGACGGTACGACCTTTGACTTCGGTTGCCTGGCGTTTAACTTTACCGTTAACGGGCAGCATCAAAGACTGGCCCATTATACCCCATGGTCGTACTGTCGTGCTCAGGGTCGTACTGTCGTGCTCATGGTCGTACTGTCGTGCTCAGGGTCGTACTGTCGTGCTCAGGGTCGTACTGTCGTGCTCAGGGTCGTACTGTCGTGCTCAGGGTCGTACTGTTGTGCTCAGGGTCGTACTGTCGTGCTCAGGGTCGTACTGTCGTGCTCAGGGTCGTACTGTCGTGCTCAGGGTCGTACTGTCGTGCTCAGGGTCGTACTGTCGTGCTCAGGGTCGTACTGTCGTGCTCAGGGTCGTACTGTCGTGTTCAGGGTCGTACTGTTGTGCTCAGGGTCGTACTGTCGTGCTCAGGGTCGTACTGTCGTGCTCAGGGTCGTACTGTTGTGCTCAGGGTCGTACTGTCGTGCTCAGGGTCGTACTGTCGTGCTCAGGGTCGTACTGTCGTGCTCAGGGTCATACTGTCGTGCTCATGGTCGTACTGTCGTGCTCATGGTCGTACTGTCGTGCTCAAGGTCGTACTGTCGTGCTCTCAAGGTCAAATTATACTAAAATATGTTAAATGAAGTAAAGTACAGGCAATCCAGACATTTATTCTTTTCCGTTGAGAAGCTAAAGTCCATTTATCACGTTTTCGAACACTATAGTGTATAGGATTCCAGTATAGGTACATACTACATGCCTACCTTGGATTCCCATTTATATCCCTATGAGAGCAAGGAAAATCCCCTCCCATAAGGAGATGATCCTGAACCACAGATGGAGGACATATGATGATACACGATCAATAAAACTGTAGGAAAATAGATTAACCTGGTGGAAAGAGGTTACAATTTTACGATGAAGTAAAATATGCGTAAAAATCCCACGGGTTTATACGCATATTCAAACAAAAAATTTATGAAAAATAGAAAACCAACTTCGTAATTGTTTATCAAACTCGCAGGTTTTTCAGTGCAGGGTCGAGGCTGGTCATGATCCTCTGATGATTTCACTGCCACACATAACAGAACACCGAGGATAACTGATGTATGTTAACTGATAAAGAAAACAATATCTAATAGATAACTGAATATGTTAAGTGCTCAAGATAACAGGACTTCAGACGGATAACTGACTGCATTATCGTGTTCCAGCATTCTTCATGTCTCATTAGCAAAGAATAAGATAAAGAAGTACTTGGATAAGTGTACATACTCCAGTACATTCTAAAAGACTTGTGGCGAATGATGGAGGTATGAATACATTACTGGAATGAATATCAGAATATTCGCACATCGAGTGGTGCATAATCACCAATCATTATGATCTTGTGAATTTACTGCTCAATCATATTGCCAAATTGATTAATTTCTTTGATATTTATTTTCGTGAAACCAGAAAGGCATTTTTCCGTCAGTTTTTACCTGAGATCAGACGAATAACCCTTGTGCTATTTCTACGCTGAAAAAAGATGTTCATACGATTTCCAGGAGAAGGACGAGCCACTGTAACATAGGCGCCAACAGCAAACAGGAACAGTATCCTGGATCAGCGAGTAAAGTGTCCAAATTCTCGAGGGGGCAAACGACGTGAACGGAACGAACTGCCTCATTATCATCGACGTTAATGTTTCCATGTTAGCTACAGCGACGAGAAGACATTGAACTAAACGATGGAAATTGTTGACTAATGGAGAGAAAATAAGTCAAAACACCTTAGTTAAACTAATGGTATTACAACGATCACAAGACGTTGATGTAGCCGGCAATCCAAACTGATAAGGTAGCTTTACTGATCTTTATGAAACAGTCAACAGTTTTATGAGACAGTCAGCACAAGGGAGTATTGACAGATCGAGAGCTAAGTTGACCCGTCTCTGTTGACAGATAGGTTATGTATGATTACTGGAGGCGAGGGTCCAGGACCCAGCTCATGTTCAGACCTTGTTAGCCGTCGCTCCAGTTCCTGCCTCACGACGTATTTCCAGAGTATTGTTTTGGCAAATACACAGCCAAGCCTCGACACTGTTGTCCTGCCTTGCGTGGGTGTGGCACAGAACCTTTATGTATAAACATTGAGTCCGTCTGATTGTATGTATTACAGGAGAGGTTGTGATAAGTCGGGCGTGATGGAAAGACGTATATTGAGTTAGTCTGAAGCTCTACGTAAAGTCAGGCTTAAACAGACTCTTAGATTGTTTTCACCTCTGCGTCGTACCTACATAGAGGCTATTTGTAGCGTTCGTCTCAAACCAAAAACACGTAAAGTCACGCAGCTGCACGATGAAGTCAATCTGGAAACAGCTGTGTGTCCGAGGACGTCTGCTGCTGCTGCTGCTGCTGCTGCTGGACCTCTCACAGGTGAAGTTGACCTTACCAGATGTAGTGAGTCTTGCCGTCACTTGCTCGGGACTGAGTCTCTGTCTCCCGGCCGCCCACCCTCGCTCCTGATGGTCACTCCACACTATTTATTTCCAGGCAATTTGTATGCTGAAACGTGTCTGGGGAGCCAGACGTGTAATATGGTAAGTCACTCTGCCACGGTCTGGGGCTACTAGTTTGTTGGTGGTGCTGCTGGTGCTGTTAGGTCGAGCTGGTGGTAGTGGTGGTGGTCAGAGAGAGAGAGAGAGAGAGAGAGAGAGAGAGAGAGAGAGAGAGAGAGAGAGAGAGAGATCACATGCCCAAATAATCTTCACCCCCATAGTCATTTCAGACTAACACTATAAACATCATAATTGTGGCAGTGATTGCCAGTGATCCGACCTGTGAGGTAATTGAGTAAGCTCCGTGTGAGCGAACATAACTGCCCAAATTTTTAATAACTGTATTCAATCAGTCGTGAATCAGTTGTCAACACAGGCTGGTATTCGTTGTCCCCTTGCTGCTAGGGATGGGTGACGAGGGGGGAGTTCTGGGGACCATTTAATGGATAGCAAGGTATTTTTCGACGGACTGACAATATGAAATTCGAGAGAGAGGAGATATAGCAAATCAGATAACCGGTAGGAAGGGATGGGAAAAGATGAAGAGAACAGGATAGGATGGATTGATAACTGGGAGAGAATAGAGGAAAGGGATGAAGGGAAGAAGATAAAGAAGGAATAATAACAGTAGTGCAGAAAAATGTATAAGAACCTCAATACATTCGTTCGATGCTCGCTTCCAGAAGTGGTGTGCGATATTCTGAGATCCATTATATTGATGAAAGGCCTAATGGGTGACAGACGACGGAAATATAATGGTAGATTGCTGTGGTGTACAGTGATCATTAGAAACATTGGAGAGCATCTGTAAGAATAATATGAAAGATTCGTGTTTTATAATCATTAGATGTTCAGGGGAACGGATTCTCACTTACGGAAAACTATACAAACGTTTCTCTCCGACACAATACTGATGTCATATTCCGTGGCTACGTCTAGGTGAGATCATAGAGATGAAGACCAAATCAAATGCGAATGAATTCGGATTCTAGAGATGACGAGAATTATAGTCTTGTCTTGCCTTTAGAACTTTAAGAAATGTATAGAAATGCAACACTTGCTATTATCATATGTTCCTTTGAATTTCAACCTAAAACTGAGTTAAGAAATTCGTAAACTATGAATAAGTTGTACTTACTAATGCATAGATAATCAGAACGAAATAGTGCTTTGAATCTGGTTGGAACCAATTGTAATGTATGCAATGTTGAATTACAGAGAGACTGCAAGAAATGACAAGTCTTGTATAGGTAGATTATAAGCCTCAGTTATAAGACATCGTAGGGCACACTTTGAACATAACTGGAGTGTTTTATTATGTCACATTACGAGCTGAATTGGTAAGACTTATAAGTGTACATTTCAAGCCTAATTTTTAAGTCTTATGAGGATATATTACGAGTCTAATTGATAGGTCTTATAAGAGTATATTTCGAGTCTGACATATAAGTTTTAGAAAGGTACAGATTGAACTTAATTAGTAAGTTAGGAGCCTAATTGCTCTCATATATGGACACATTACGAACCTCATTAGTAAGCCTTATAAACGTGCAGTAAAAACGTATCTGGTAAGCTTTATAGGGGAAGATTAGAAAGTTGATATCAGAATGCTGGATAGAAGCATATAACCGTAGGATGAAGATACAGGCTACACATGTATCATGAATAATGTAATATCCTGTTTCGTAGGAGATAATGCAGTGAGGTTTTTATATTGAGTAAGGCTTTTAAGAATATTACAACTAAGTTAGTTTTTCCCCGAGGAGTTGTTAGTGTAAGTGTGAAAACATATCTGGATCGTCACTTGCAAATCACACTTGGATGAGATAGCATTGCATGCAATATCTTCGCTCATTTGGATATATATATATATATATATATATATATATATATATATATATATATATATATATATATATATATATATATATATATGTATATATATATATATATATATATATATATATATATATATATATATATATATATATATATATATATATACACACTTCAAAAAAAATCGGAGGATTTGTTCACGAAGAACACTTGTTCACCAGGCGTAGGATTCATCCACATATTTCCGGTAAAAAAAGCATTATACCAACAATGTAATTTTATCATCTGTCTGTCAGTCTGTCTGTACAGCAAGCTAGCCAGCTATTTTGCCGGCTCTGGTGATGTGAACTCCGGCCGACTGTGGATAGCAGCGCCATCTACCTCTGATCGCGTCGCTACTACTCTGCCATGAATTTCAATACGCGTGTTTCACTCGTAATAAAATGAATGGATGAATGTGGCGCTTGCATTAGAATGTATTACTGTCTGGGTCCACGGCTCCCATGTTCAAGCGTCGTGTTTTATGTCCTGGACTCCGGCTGAATCTGGTTTTTAAGCGAAAACCAGTTCTTTTATGTGTTTGTGGGGGGAGGTAAGGGGTGAATTCCTAGAGCGGGATTTGTTCGAATTTTGTTTTTTGGGTAAGCTGGACTGCTGAGAGAGAGAGAGAGAGAGAGAGAGAGAGAGAGAGAGAGAGAGAGAGAGAGAGAGAGAGAGAGAGTATGTTAGGATAATGAAATGGATGCGTGTTGAGCTGGCGACACCTTGATTCGTTAGTCTGGGGGAAATTTTCAAGTGATTTTCATTTTGGAAATCTCTACGAGAGAGAGAGAGAGAGAGAGAGAGAGAGAGAGAGAGAGAGAGAGAGAGAGAGAGAGAGAGAGATTCCCCTTTGAAAAATCTCTCAGAAATGAATGCGAGAGAGTCTCGTTGGAGGTATTTACGTACTACTGAATCATTGTCCAAATGAAAACCAGAAAAAAGAAGAATTTAACTAAAACCTGAGTTAGCTTTATGGATACTGAGGCAGAGAGTTGCGTTTACGACCAGTGGTGTGTTAACTGTTGCTTTGGTGACGTTTATAGTTACGATCTCTCAAGGTTTTGGAAGGAACTTCTGTATAACGTCAGAGCTTATGTGATGATGAGGGTGGCTATAAAGTCATTAACCTTCTTTCACTGGAGGAACTACATAGCCACATCTTTCTCACTGTTCTTACAGGTACCTCATTAGGTATGCAAATGACCAGATATAGGTTATTTTCCTCTCGATAGACAGTCACTTGATCTCGTGGCTTTATGGGTAATGTTTTTATTTTCAACATGAGTTCACCAGGTGTATAGTACACTGGAGCTGGAGCTGGACGCCACCGTGGTATACACTGCAGCACTGGTGATGGTGCTTGGTCCAGGTGAACAACCTTACGCGGGAGTTTGAATACTAAATGACGTGTAAAGTGAACTTTCCTTCGTAGTGACCCGGTTCACTTTATTGGTATTCATAAACAACTCACTAATGATATGTTCTGGTGCTATATTGTCCTACTTCCATCTATATTGGTGGGTGGGGGGGAGCCTTCTGCTTTACTGTCCAGTTTCCATCTATATTGATGGGTGAGGAGGGAGTCTTCCGTTTTACTGTCGTGTCTCCATCTGTAGTGGTGGGCAGGGGGGGAGCCTTCTGCTTTATTGAACGGATTCCATCCGTAGAGCTGCGTGGGGAGGAGCTTTACTACTCTATCCTTCTGGCTAATAGAAATAACGAAGTAAATACTAGAAATGTTTTCAGCAAAATCTTCAACACAAGTATTGAAATATACGACAAGAGAGAGAAAATATTCACAAGAACACCCATGGAGTCGAGTGGGTTGAATGTAATCGACCAACTCCAACCCCAACATGAATATTGAGTTGAATTAATTGTTATGGGACTTGTTAACGAGAGGGTGGGGGTGATGGAGGGGACCTGGTGGATGATGGTGGAGAGTAGTACCTGGTGGATGATGGTGGAGAGTAGTACCTGGTGGATGGTGGTGGAGAGTAGTACCTGGTGGATGGTGGTGGAGCGGAGTACCACCTGGTGGATGGTGTTCGTCTTCAAAACAAGGACAGATTCTGTGAATCAGGAAACATAAAACCATTTATCAAACAGATGTCCAGCATACGACAAATGGTGTTATGTAAAGAGAGACGTTTCCACCAGAAACCCATAGAACCGCCCATGAAACTGATGATATATGATTGTCAATTAACTGAGAACACTGTACGGTGGAACCAGGGGCTATATATGGGCCTGTCATACGTGTAGTTAGAGTGAATTTGCGAACAGACTAACGACATGGAAGGTAGAGAGGAAGACGAGGAAGATGAAAACAATAAACGAGAAATACAAGAAAGTAAAAGTGGTGATGACAAGGGAAAAAGAGACAACCTAAGATAAACAAGGAAAAGTGAAAATGGTATGATAGAGCAACACTGAACTGTAGAAGGAAAAGAAGAATAACGTAAGAAAACTGAAAACAGAGAAAAAAATGATAATTGAATCAAGAAACTAAAGAGGAACGAGGAATGGATGAGATAGAGCAAAGTGAAGAAAGAAACATAGCAACAAACAGATAACACCAGAGAGATTGGTTCACATTCAACCAAAAATGCAGATAAAATCAAACAAAGTTGTGCAAAAAGAAAAAAGAAACCGCTGTGATTTTTCGACCCCTGCGATGGTGTATGATGTGTGCAACAGTAAACAAAACCATGAACCTGTTACGTTGATTTATGCAGCAGATGACACCAGCAGACACAGACTGATGATGATTCACATGGACACAAGAACCAATGATCAACTCTTTCTTGTTATTACAGGAACTTCCGGGAGTGGAAATGGGAGGAAAAATGTGGATTTAAACCCACAGTGAAAACAGTGAATATATATAAGATCTGAAGAATCTCTGGAGATATAACAATATAGAATTTTTTTAATAAGTAAAGTTAATGTAATGTTAAGTACTACTATGAAAAGTTAAAACAGCTAAGAATGTAAACAGTTCAGGAAGTGAGGACGATGTATTCTGTACATGGCAATAGATAGACATACACAAAATAGATGAAGCAGAACAAACAGACACACAAAGTGAAAGAAACAGTAAATAAATGCGCTAGTGCTTCTGAGAATATATCGGCAACACACCAAATGAAAATGTGTGAATCCATCACTCTTGATGGAAAGGTTTCAAAATTCTGTCCATAAAAGGATCAGAAATCTAAGTGGAGTCAGAAACCAAACCTTACCCATCAATACAGAATCAACAACTACACATTGTGTGTGGCTGCAGCACGTAACAGCATTGTTGACCATGCAACACACGAGCTGAACCCCACGTGAAAGATGTAATTAAGGGAATATTTCGTCATAGATTCTCGCTCTCTCTCTCTCTCTCTCTCTCTCTCTCTCTCTCTCTCTCTCTCTCTCTCTCTCTCTCTCATTATGTATATGGAAATGAATGTCGGCGCTAATCTCCTTTTGTAATTGTATATATGCATGTAAATATATGTGTGTGAGTGTGTGTGTGCGTGTGTGTGTGTGTGTGTGTGTGTGTGTGTGTGTGTGTATCAGACCTCGGGCCATAACAATGCCCTTATAGGACCCACGTAACTAATATTACTTAATCCGAAATTGATTAATTGACGCGACGAGTTGGCAGTAACTGATGCAGCGTGTAAACACGGCGGGGGAAGGGGAGAGAGAGAGAGAGAGAGAGAGAGAGAGAGAGAGAGAGAGAGAGAGAGAGAGAGAGAGATTGCTTCGAATCAGGTCACAAGGAACCTCTCCCTCTAACCCCACGCGTTACAAGACGAGGCTGAGGTTACGAGCCTCAGTGAGGTTATCTTGATGAAGAGGTTTTGTTATTTTGTTGAAGAGGTTTGGTTAGTTAGTGGTTTTCGCTTTAGATCTTTCTTACAAACGTAAGAAATTCTTAACTTTGACTTAGATCTCTTCATTCAAATTAAAATATCCTTAACTTTGCCTCGGATCTCTTTTAGCAAAGTTGAAAACCATCAAATGTGACTTAAATATCTTTAACGAATGTATAGGCAATATATTAATCATTAATCGTTAGATATTCACGATCATTTATTGAGGTTTGTCTCATGTCAGACTATCATCAAGATGACAAAGACTTAATGATTATAGTTCATTAACTTACATATTAATTACTTAAGACAGTGACGAATATGAGCGAGAAATTCTAATTTTACTCGTCATCAAAGATTAAGAGAGGCCAGAAGGAGTGTGAGAAAAATTTTGGGTTCGCGTTGTCTGGCGGAAGGAGAGATTACCCCAGCGGTCGCTCATACAGATATTAAATCTGGCGCAGCATCCGCGTATGATCTTATGAGTGTATGAGCATCGTGAGACGGGCCTTCCTATCTCGCAATCTCTTTGTGAGAATCGTGAGACGGATTCTTTCTCATATCTCGCTACCTCTGAGAGCATCGTATACTTAATCATCGTCTTTGCATTATTTTTTCTGTTATTTTTCCCTTCATACATGACTCATGTGTACAATATTCAACTCATTGTCAGTCTGTCTGTCTGTCCATATCTGAATCGACTATACTTTAACAGACGGCAATAGCGTGTCTATTCAGCTTCCTTGCTGTCTGTCCTCTGTCCTTAAGTTCACCTGCAGTGGTTAACAAGTTTCCTTATGAAATCTTCTTGACGTATCAATCCACACTTCTTCCTGGTCTTGCCTCCTTCATACTCATGTTCCTCCCTCACTTTCCCTCCTTTTCTATGTCTATTGCTTGCCTCACCACATGACAAAACCATGCCGTACGTATTCGTATATATTTTTTTCTCTCTTTTTCTCTCTTATTCTTTCAATTTATTTTTCCTTCTCTCTTTTGAACTCCTTATCAGACTTTCTATCTTCTGTGTGCGCTCTTGATGACGTCTTTATGTACATATGATCCAACATAATCCTACGACTGATCTAAAATCTTAGCTCTAATCCCAGAGTAACTAGATATTACTAGTTATACATTTTTCAATATCAGTTTTCTCCTCACAAAGCCTCATAATCATTTCCTCACACAAATGGCCAAAATTGCCTTCGATCTTTCTTTTCTTTTCATCTCTCGATTACCATATCTTTCAATATTTGTTTTTGTCTGTATATCAACTTTCTATTCCCTTCCAGTGGTTCCTGATGATGCCTGTATCCTTCTTATCAAACGTTTCAGAAAATCCTGTCATTTACTGTTTGATTAAGACCATCACGTTACATGCTCTTCGATCTTTAGAGATTTTGATTATTTCTTTCCGAATCAAGGATGAATTCCGTGTGGCCCGTAAAGTGTGGATATACCATAGCGTTTCAGTTGTGTTCCATAGATACTCATGCCTTTATACTCACATACAAACACACTCACACAAAGTAAAACACACATGAACGTAGGGTGTGACCTGTATTGGCATTCTTCTAGTCTCCCTCTTGTCGAACCCCTGTCGGACCCCTGTCGGACCCTTGTCGGACCCCCGTCGGGATGGTTCCTTCTGCCACCCTGTATTAATCATGTCAAGCAAAATTGTTTTTCTCTCTGTCAAGCAAAACCCTCCTGCTTCGCTGCCAAGTCAAACCCTCCCTCTCCTTGCCAAGCAGAACACTCCTCTTCCCTGTCAAGCAAAATCCTCCTCTTCCCTGCCAAGCAGAGCCAACTCTCTCACAGCCAAACACAACCAGTTTCCCCCCTTCATTCCCTGCCAAGCGAACCCCTACTCCTCCTTGCCAATCAGTTCATTATGATGGCACCAGCAACAGATTACCATGGCACCAGCAACACATTATCATGGCACCAGCAACACATTATGATGGCACCTGGAACACATTATCATGGCACCAGCAACACATTATGATGGCACCTGGAACACATTATCATGGCACCAGCAACACATTATCATGGCACCAGCAACACATTATCATGGCACCAGCAACACATTATCATGGCACCAGGAACACATATAGACTTTGCAATACCATTAAGAAAAATAGCGACGTGAGTGATACGTCAGGGTTGGGTCATTAATTCCCGTCCTTGTGTTTGTACCGATAAGTAGCGAGGGTGTTCCCTTAATGAGGCCATTAATTATCTCTATACAACCTCCACCACAACTCTCTTCCACCTCTTGATTATAGAATTTACCGCAAAATGAAAGAAAGTAAGATAGAGAAGAGAGAGTAAGAGTGTATCTATGAGTACCTCTGAAGAGATTTTACCATAGATAGAGAATACCCTAAATTCAAATACCATCGCGTGAATGATTTGGTGGTATAATGATTGGCATGCAAGGCCGATGACGATTGGAAAATGTAGTGATTAGCCAAGCAGAGGGGACTATCCGGTGCGAAACCTTAGAAACTCAGCAATCAATCAGTAGAGCCAGGAATATTACATGTGTTTGTGGACTCTGCCATGATTGGCTACGAGTATCATTAGAGACATTGTACGCTGCTTATACTGACATATCAGGGTACACTGACGTCCTGGCTATACTGATATACCAGGGTATACCGACGTACCGGATATACTGACATATCAGGGTATACCGACGTACTGGCTATACCGATACATCAGGGTATGCTGACGCACTGACTATCCTGATATATCAGGGTATACTGACCTAAGGATGATATCCTGGTTGTACTGACTTATCAAGGTATACTGAATACTGACGTAAAGGTATACTCCTGGTTATACTGATAAAGACTAAGTCAAATTGCTGATTATAAAAATGATTTTGATGTATGTGTTATATGTAATGAATAAAACATACGGTATACATGCATATATATTTGAACACACACACACACACACACACACACACACACACACACACACACACACACACACACAGTGTCACCACAATTAATTTGTTTTACAATGAGGACGTTGTTAGCAGTATATCTCCAGCCACATTACGTTTTCCTGCTTACATACAGTTGCATTTTAATCACGAGTCAGTAAACAACTGAGCTCCGGACCACAGTACACTGTATGTCACAAACAAACAAACGATCAGACTAGGAAGGCCTGAATTAATTACATAATGCAGAAGGTTTGATCGTATTGATGAGGTTCGGATCCTATCAATGAGGGTCAGATTGTATTAACGAGGGATAGGTCGTATTAATGAGGGTTGAATCGTATTAACGAGGGTAGGACCGCATTAATGTGAATTCGATTATGTTAATGTGGCTGAACTTATCGTTTGTTATGTGAATATTGAATACATCAACGTTCATGAGGTATGAGTAACATGTGTTGACCACAGGTGAGGGTCGGGTGTCATGAACAGGTGTTTGCTAATTAGCTCTACTGACGGTAAACTGCTCACGATGTGTTCACGGCAACTGATGTGTTCCTGTTTTTCTTTTTATTGCAAAAGGAAAAACTATTCGTGTACAAACACACACACACACACACACACACACACACGTTGCTGTGCGATTCAGCATTGCTGATTATCAGTCAGCACAGGCTGCCAGGGATCGGGCTCGTCTGGGTTCGAATCCTAGGCGCGGCATTCAGGGGTCACAAGCAACCCTGGTGTTCATCCTTATCTCGGAGTTGATCGATAAATGGGTACCTGTCTTAGGCTGGGTGTGTGTGTGTGTGTGTGTGTGTGTGTGTGTGTGTGTGTGACAAAACGAATCAATTCCTCACCACAGATGTGATCATATATTTCAAATACATAATTTCCATGCACGCAGTAATTCTGGAGACTTCATCCTAGCATTCCCGAACAGTATAATATTTCTATATGAGATTCACGGATTTTCTCCATATATAATTCTGAAGTAATAACATTTTCTGTTCAGGTGGAGGACACACTGCGGGAAACATGGATTGAGCTGAGCTCCAACCAGCCAATTCCAACCAGACATTTTTCCCGCCGTCATTTAATCTTACGTCATCCAAATGGAGTTTAAAAATGGCTGCCAGACGTCCTGATTTTAATCAGGTATTTTAATTCAGGATAATACGACCCGGAGGTACGACCCAGAGGCCATGATTAGTGACGAGGAAGTAAGGGAAAGATTACAGGTCGAGAGACGTTTGTGTATTGTGGGCGAGACAGAGCGACTCACTCCTGTACTGCGACACAGATGGTTTATCTTTCTGTTTTATTTATGAAGCTCTACGTACAGGATATCTCTTTAATCTGGGCATGAATATAGATTGGAGGATAGATAGAGAGGGGAAGGGGAAGATAGCTATGAAGAACAATAAAGAAAGAATATGAAAGAAGGAAAGGGAGACTCAAAACATAAAAAAAGCGATGGATTATGATACAGTTAATTGGAGAATGAGATGGGAGGAGAGAGGAGAGAGATCCTCATCTTGTCCCGGGAACTTAAACATGTGAATGTTAATGTAAAGAAGATGGGATATGGAAATTGGTGCGAGGGAGAGAAGAGGAAAGAGTGAACAAATGGTGGGAGAAGAAGAAGAAGAAGAAAGAAGTGAATATGTGAAGTGTAATAAGAGAGACAAGGAAAGCTTAAGGAGGGTTCAGGAAAGATTGGGCAAGATACTGGGGGATTGTGGCTCAGGAGATTGGAAAGATTGTGGATTAGAGGAGAGGGTCAGGTGGAATACCAGGCTATCATACCCAAGGGTCGTACCGTCGTATTTAAGAGTCGTTCCGTCCTGCTCAAGGGTCGTACCGTCGTGTTACGTGGTCGCACCGTCGTGTTACGTGGTCGTACCGTCGTGCTACGTGGTCGTACCGTCGTATTCAAGGGTCTTGTCGACGTGCTTAAGGGACGACCCGTCGTATTTAAGGGTAGTCTCATCGTGCCCAAAGGATCGTCCCTTAGTGTTCAAGGGTCGTACCGTCGTGTTCAAGGGTCGTACCGTCGTCTTCAAGGGTCGCACCGTCGTGTTGAAGGGTTGTAGAGTCGTGCTCAAGGTAGATTCATGAGTCAGTTCAGCTTTGGTGATCGTCTATATCCTGACCTCGTCATCCAATCCATCGTTATTTCTTTAATAAAGCAAACTCCACCTCAGGCAGCAGCAGCTGGAAATGACACATCTCTGCAACACATTTCTTCATCGTCCACGTCTAAAGAGACATGAGGAAGAGTGAGGATCGTGAGGGGGCGAGGTACAAGGAATATTAGGGGTGAAATTAGTCCTTAACTCTTTTGTTAGATGTTTCTTCGTGTGAGGAGCGAAGCTGTTATTAATCTTATACATTGACACTGGTAGGTTAAACCTAGGATAGTGACCAACTTGGGGCGGGCGAAAGGTGCCTCAATCATGGTCATGGTGTGAGAAAAAGAATGGAAAAAGAAATATCAATCAGAGATTCTTATCAGAGGTTTGTTGACCTGAGTCTTAAAGGTTAGGGGAAGATGGATGAACGAAAACAAAGATGAGAATTCCACTACTTAGTTGACCGAGGATGGCAGGAGCCATCATCACAACGGTCCGTCTTCATATGGTTGGTCTCCACACATAAACTACGTCCGTGCACGTAGCATATTCCCTTATGGTACAACCTCAGTTATCTCGGACGTAAGACGAGACTTTGCCTACACCGGAGGATGGTGTTAGCTAAGGTAGACTTTGCTATTGATTTTGTCAGTCGGTAATCTCCTTGTGTGTGTGTGTGTGTGTGTGTGTGTGTGTGTGTGTGTGGTTGGGGGGAAGGCAGTGTGCTGCTGCTGCACTGGTGACGGGATGATGAAGCTCCCGGGGGAGGCTGGCGCCGGGATTAGTGTGGGAGATGCTGTAAGCCTTGGCCCTCAGTCTCCCCCTTGGAAGAGGAGGAGGGAAGCGGGGAGGAGATAAGGGAGAGAGAGAGAGAGAGAGAGAGAGAGAGAGAGAGAGAGAGAGAGAGAGAGAGAGAGAGAGAGAGAGAGAGGAAGGGGGGGAGGGTGAGAAGAAGTCTGAGACAATGGCGCTACTGCCAAGACAGAGGGAACGGGGAAATCCGTCTCATTAAGTTATCCTTGTGCCACTGAAGGTACGCCTATGCCCCTTCCTGTGTGCCCGTGGCCTTACACTATACATAAAACATCAAAGGTTAGAGAGAACATCTGATTTCAAGCCTCGCTTCACCGCTAAGCGACCCCAGCTCTCGTATATCTTGCAGACGACAGTTTTTATTGCCTAGTGTTTGTATCTGGAAACGCACACACGCACACGCACACACACACACACACACACACACACACACACACACACACACACACCAAGCTCAAGCTGTGTGTGTGTGTGTGTGTGTGTGTGTGTGTGTGTAGATACAGACATTGTCCCTAGACTATCATCAGATCGACACAGTGAACTGTGACAGAGGTGAACTGTCCGCTGGCATAGAGAAACACATTCCAGTATGTAGATAATCATACATATGGTAAAGTATTTACAACGTACATTGATCCGAGAAGTTGACTTAAGCCCGTCAGGTCTGGCCACCACACAGAGTACGTGATTGAGGGGTAGAGAGACGAGCGCCTGAGATGGTATGTGAATGACCAGGATTGGTCTACCATGTGAGGCTGAGGAACCCCACAGACGTCTACCATGAGGGAGGGAAACATAGAGAGGATATCGTGCACGGTGACCACGGCCCTCAGATGTCTCTATACCAGCTGGACGAGAGAGTTGTTCAGGTACAACAGCAGCAAGACAGTAACCAGAGGCCAGAACAAGATGCTGAGCAAAGGATGATAACCAGGACGGGTGTTCAGATGTGCTGGTGTAGTGTTAAAACGGCAGGTGGCTGGAGCAGTGTACGAATGATGTCACTTTGTGGAGGATTTAGAAGCAGACTGAGAGTGTGGATGGCTCAGGTGATGATGTCTGCCACGAATCTGCGTAGAACCCTCTCCCATACTGGACAGATGATGATGATAATGATGATGATAATGATGATAATGATGATAATGATGATGATGATGATAATGATGATAATGATGATGATGATAACAGGCAAGCGACTGCGTCCCATGATTGCTGTGTGGCCATTGGCAGCTCCAGGGTGTTAATGCGTCTCTCTTTCTCAACACTACAAAGATCTGGAACTCTTTACCTTCTCATTTATTTCCTGGAAAATCACCACTTGACCGTTTTGAAAAGGCAAGTTTTCCACTTAAAAAGTTTCTTCTTGTTCTTGTTCTTCTCTTTAGAGTATTCTTATGCTTCATTGAAGTTCTGTCCTACATGACGATATTGGTTTGTACCTGGAACCCTCCACACGATCTATATATATTATATATATATCATATATTCATTCATTCTGCTCCCATTCCTCATATTTACCTTTACCCACTGGTGATAAGGGGGGGAAATTGGGTTAGGGTAAATAGGGTGGCGTACGATGATAGGAGTGATAGGGACACGACTGGATGACAAAGAGGGTAATGAGAGGAGTTATGAGTAGGAGAAATGAGGCGGCCAGGGATGTGCTCTCACGCTGAGCAGAGGGTAATGAGGTAAGACGCCTATGTATATCTAGCAGACAAGGAGGGAAAATATGAGATAAGGGGGAAATATAATGAAGGAAGAAAATCACTGAATTGTACATGCGTAATAAAGATGTGAGGGTCTGTAATGAGGAGGGATGAAATGTGATGAGATTCAACGAGGAGGGATGAAATGTGATGAGATTCAACGAGGAGGGATGAATGTGATGAGATTCAACGGGAATTAACGAAAATATAAACGAGGAAGATTTGGTAAGATTAATGACATCGAGTAAGGAAGAATCTTTATACAATAGAATGAGGGGGGAATATACTAATGGATGTCATGAGAAATGAAGAGGAGTGAGGAGGAATTAGCTATATTGATGAATGAGGAGGAGGGAATGTCACTCATTAAGTGTGGTGAAAATTAAGTTGAGCTGCCCCTTACGGGCCAGGTCAAAGGTCAATACCTTACATCTAAAGGTCAGTCATGTTCAGGAACACATAAGCTAAATTCCCAATCAAGAAAGCAGAGTTAAGGTTGAATATCATGTGCTCACATGTGTCTTCATTGTTTGGATTAATTTACTTGATCATAGCATTCTTAAATGATGATTACTCCCTTCCTATGTATTAATCATTATTCTCTCTATTATCTTCCAGGTTATCACAGACGAGAAGCGAAGAGGAACTGTGGCAATACTGGAAATAAAGTGGTTACACGAAGGTGGATCAGGTCTGATGCCTCACGCCGAGTGGGGGCCTACCAGCTACTTTGTGAAACACGTTTGAGTTGTGATGGAAGAATCAAAAGTGATTAAACTTTACGAGAAAATAAAGTATATTGATATAAAGTCGGTGGCTTGGAAGGACCAGCGTTGAAATTGAGCTTGTTGTCGAGTATGGTGAAAAATAGTGAACAGACAATGAAAGAAATTGCAAAAAACAGATTGGATCTCGCCGGATCGTGGAAGTGAAATGAGAGATAGACAAAAATATTAAAAACGAAACTTGCTAGAATTGAAGGGGAAAAGATAAACAAGGAAGAGAAGAAACGATAGCATAGAAATAAACAATAGAATAAGATATCGGAATATGGGAAACGATGACAATAACAAAGATAACGAAAGAATATAACAAAAGATAAAATATTGTGGAGAAATTTGTTGAAGTTGGGGAAACAAAGGAGAATAACGGGGAGAAGAAGAAGAAGAAGAAAAAGATGGAACAGACATCAAAGAACACTGATGGAAGAGCAATGTTGCCGTTGTGAAACATGGATGAAAACCAGATGAGGTATAGGGCCTGACCAGAGAGGGTACGTAGATTGGATATCTGGGAAGCCAAAAGGAGAGGAAATACTGAAGAGGGCGGCCGGGGGAAGGACTGCAATAACGCTGGAACAGTGATGGAAGAGTGACAGTGGGACGGTGGTGGAACAGCTATAGTGACGGAATGGTGTAAAAGTGATAGTGGAGAAGTGGTGGATGAGTGAAACAGTGGTTGGTGTTGTACTGATAGTGGAAAACAAGTGACAACATTGCCAGTGGGACAAATAAGTGGAAGTTTTACAGTGGTAAAATAGTGGATTATTACGTGCAGAACAACTGTAAAATGTGAATGAAATGAATTAGTGATGGAAAGGAATTAGCGAAAGGGTAGTGGAAAAAAACACCACTGGAACCAACAGATGCTTCCAGCCAAACAGTGAAAATGACAAAAAAGAAACTGTTAGCACTGAAAATACCACAGTGAACCAACAGTACGAAGGAAATAAACAGTGAATATTACAGGAAACCCAACAAGGGAAGGACAGACAACCTGGCTGGGGACAGAGGTCTGTCTGTCTGTCTGTCTGGTCGTTGTGGACACTCAGCTCCTACAAGGATGCCCCTCTGTTCCTACCCCTTCCTGCAGGACTAACTCAATACAGCCATCAATTACAGCTTCCCACCTTCCCATCTCATCCTCATTCACTCGACTTCCCTGCCTCACTCACCTCCTCTCTCCTCTTCCTCTTCCTCCTCCTCTTCCTCCTCCTACTTCTCCTTGTCCTTGGAAAACTGACCTTAGCTTCATTTATTTTACTAACTCTTCCAGAAGTTCGTATATCCTTAGTTTGTGGTTCTGTTATACCTCACAGGAGCCTACCCTCCTGTAATCCCTCCCTGTACATAGTTTTTCTTCTTGCGTATCACCATTATATCACTATTATTCCTCTCAATATTAAATATTCTGTTTCCTGTATCCTTAATTGTAGATCACCTGTGCGTATATGGCTTTGATGCTGTCTTTAATTTAGCGTAAAACCTGATTGGTTTTCTTTCTGTTTACTCTGCCCGTCTCTCACTCCTCCCTCGCCCCGTCCGTCTTTCCCACCCTTGTTTTTTCATCGTCCATTCCCCTCCCTTCCCAGCCTCACCCTTTTAACCAGACGCTGCAGGAGGGGCGAAAACGAGGATCATGTTTAGTACGAGACGTGAGCTACTGCAGGAGTAAAGCGGTTCGATCCCCACCTCACTCTCTCTCTCTCTCTCTCGATCTGCCTGGTCGTGATGGATCCCCGAAAACTTGCAGAAGGCCCCTGGCGACGGCTCTGGCTGATGGCTGCTTCGCTCCTCTGGGTCTTGGCAGGTGAGTGGGCAGGATTGTCTAAGCTAGGATGCTCTGGGAGAGCCAGGATCTGTAGAACGAGGTCGGTGAACTAGGTGTCGTACTGAGGAAAGTGTGCTAGGCTTAGTGTAGTTAAGAAAGAGGTTTTGCAGGAGTTACGTCAGGGGAGAGGTTACGTCAGGGGGGAGGTCACGTCAGGGGAGAGGTTACGTCAGGGGAGAGGTTACGTCAGGGGGGAGGTCACGTCAGGGGAGAGGTTACGTCAGGGGGGAGGTCACGTCAGGGGAGAGGTTACGTCAGGGGGGAGGTTACGTCAGGGGAGAGGTTATGGAGTCATTAGGTTTATGCAAAGTGATCTGGAACGCAAAGCAGGGGTGAATGCGTCCTATGATAAGAGGTTTGTCAGACCTAGATATGTATATATCTTGACGTATTTCCAACAGGTTAACGCACTTCTAATATCTTAACGCAGTTCTAATATCTTAAAACACTATTAGTATCTATACGCAGTCTAGTATCGTAACGCATTTCTAACATGGTAACGCACTTTAATAACGCATTTCTACCAAGGAAAGATAAAGTTTCTTGATGTTGGATCTCGCCATTGTGTGGTCTCACACGAGGAATTCTCAGCGTTGATCTTGCGTCAGGTACGTTCCACTGTCGCTTCTCAAATGACATTTTAGTTTTTGTGTTACGGATGATTTCACTCTGGTACGTCTTTATCTGGTTCCTCTACACAGTGACTCAACGTAAACCTCACATAAGCACATCTCTGACTCGTGATTGAACATAATGATAAAATCTGTTTTAAAAGACTTCCAATCTTCCATGACACTCCATGACCACGTCACGACGAAGAATTAATTACAAAAATGACCTACGTCACCTCCTTACGTCATCAGGTTCCGAGGAATGTATAGAAAACGTGTGTTGGGATTTCACTTCATTTTCAGCAAGTATATATATGATTCATCTCAATAGGTTTTTCCAGTCAAACATTCTCGTTCATAAACCTTTGCTGGGTAGTCAATATTGTCAACTGTTTTTCTACAGGCCTAGAGAGACATTATTTGTGAAGCAAACAGTAACATTACCAGATCCTCATAATTATGAGAGGACTCTAAAAGACAGATCCTCATAATGTACAGATATTCATAAATATGAGGGAAATGAAGTAATTTAATTATGGAATCTTAACGATGTACTCATAGATATGAGGAGGATAAAGAACATTATGAGAGAATATTAGACATACTCACACATATGAGGGAAATAAAGTAACATAATTAGGAACCAAACGGACAGATACTCATTAATATGACAGGAAAAAAGAAACTTAATTACGAACATTGATAAGAGAAATGAGTCACATATAACACTCATAAAAATGAGGGTAATTAAGTAAGGTAATTGGGCAGTCAGTTCAGTGGTTCATATCCCACGAAAGAGCGTCTCGGTTGCGTGGGTAATAAGGCCTCATATCACGTATTATGTCACGGCTGGGACGCCCTAACTGCGTCTTTTAGCAGGTTCTTGCCCACCAGTACTCTTAATTAGACAGAAAATGTTGGTGTATGTTGACGACCGTCAGACAGAGCCTGGGTCGCCTGGGAACTGAGGGACAGAATTTAAGACGTTACTGTCACACACTCTCTCCTTCACTGACAGAATAGACACACAATACTTCTCTCTCTCTCTCTCTCTCTCTCTCTCTCTCTCTCTCTCTCTCTCTCTCTCTCTCTCTCTCCACACACACACAGACAGACAGACAGACACACACACACACACACACATATTACTCTGTCACTGTCTCCTGCATTAGCGAGGTAGCGTAAGGAAATAGACGAAAGAATGGCCCAACCCATATATATATATATATATATATATATATATATATATATATATATATATATAAATAGAGAGAGAGAGAGAGAGAGAGAGAGAGAGAGAGAGAGAGAGAGAGAGAGAGAGAGAGAGAGAGGTGAAGAAGCTGGCTCTGTGATGGACGAGAGAACATGTAGTATAAATTACAGTCATCAGTGACTTTCAAGGAGTAAGGCGAGCAGAGATTGTCGGAGGGAGTCTACTTGCTGGGGTTGACTGGGTGCATTGCTGGGGGAGGGGGGTTGTGATTGGTGGAGGGACTCGTTAGAGTGACTGCCGGAGGGATTGGTTGAAGAATTGCTGGAGATTACTCCAGGAGGAGACTGCTGGAAAAGGATTGCTGGCAGGATATATTTAGGGTGATGATGTTCAGGGGAAATGCCAGCAAGAGGTAAAGACATGACGGATTGCAGGGGAGGATTACTGAGCATATTGAATAAACTGACTAAAAGTGAGGGTCGTGAGGCATCGCTGGAAGGAGGTGTTGATCCACATACCTGGTCGTTACTCACTGGTGTAAATGACATGAATTTCTCTAACTTCCCTCGTCAACACTGAGGTCTCCAGTGGCGTAACTATGGACTCTTGGTATAACCAGAGCACAGAAATTCTTCGAACGTGTTCAGATCATATTTCCATTTCTCAAAGAGAGTCTGGCTTTACCTAGGGGAAATACGACTGCCAGGCAAGTGACTTTAATGGGGAGGGATAATTGACGTGGTACCTTAGTTTCTGTGAAGAACAAACGCGTTTTCCTGGGAAGTTTTTATAGACAGACGCACAAACGGACGTTCGTACGCATCATACGCTATATGAACCAGTGGTGCAGGAGATGATGATCACCTGTTGGTTATTGTAAGGGTTCATTACGAACAATTGTTCCTGTTCTGATTGATTACCTCAATCTTTTTTTTTCGGTAAGTAAGGAGGAGGAGGAAGAGGAGGAAGAGGAGGAGGAGGTGATAAGATGAGGAAGGAGTGGCGTGAGCGAGAGGGACGGGAGTCACTGGGAAGTTGAAGGATTGCGTTTTGAGATAGCCTGAACATACGGGGAGGATCGATGTGGGGAGATTAATCAGGTGAATATAAAAGAGCGAGAGCTGACAGGAGACAAGCCTGGGAGGAGGAATGACGGGGTAAAGCAACGTGGGGACTGAAGAAAGTTTCCAGATTCTATTTAAGAGAGGATGTGTTAAAGTCCAGGGAAACTGAGGACCTTCCTTTGTCTGTAAGAAATGTGTTGTTGACGTCCTGGTGGCTGTCACCGGCCCGTCAGGAGACAGGATGTGTTTACGAGGGCCAGCTCGCCTCCTGGTGTTGTTCCTCCACAGCACAGTGTCGAGCAGTAAATACTTTAGTTTCTCTTTTCGTTGTGGGCGGCTGGATGGAAGACCATTAATCCCTCCGGGAGAATTTATGTAGGTTTGTGGTGCTGGATGTCGAGGGTGTGGATGGTGAAGCCCCTCAGGCCTTCAGAGGTTTCCTGGGGTTTATATCTAGACCTGATGACCTAGATGAACGTGTCCAGTGCCTCCACACACGTCCACAGAACTTGGAAGACTTTCGTACGTCCTGGACACCAGTCTTTCCATAGATATCTGGAGGACTCGAGTCCTCGCGATCTCCAACTTTGATGTCCTACTTCACAGTCCCTGCCAGGAGGACGGGACGCATACCTCAGGAGGAGGACAGAATACGAAGGAATTTCATAATAAAACCATCACTGCCGTTGAACCCTGTCACCGGGAGGATCTATAGATGACAGTGTCCTCTGTTTGGTCGGTTATAGCAGGGTAATGAAGGAGGTTTTCGACCTTTTAAAAGATGCCATCTTGTGGTAATGTTATCACAAGCGCTTCCCACATTCGTCACGGCAAGTAGGAAAAAATAAAGAATTACAGAGAAACAAGAACTTTTAACCTTAGTGACGGGCTACAGAGTAGTTAGAACTTTAAGCCTTAGAGACAAATTACAGAATAGCTAGAGTTCTGAAACTAGATAAACATTTTTGCACTGGTAAACGGAGGAAATTCTTTCAGCTTTAAAAAGAATCGTGGTTTCCCGAGCGATCAATCAACCACAAAAAAGGTGGCGTCTGTTTTTCCTTGGTTGAGTGACGTGTGATCAGGTTTATGCATGAAGTCTGTCTTGTGGTCGATCCAGCCATCACTCGGGCCAGCGGGGTCTTGGCTCATCGGGTTAAACTGAAAACTTTCCAAGATAACAATGATTTCCTCATAGCAGGTTTAAAGTGAATGCAAATTATGTACTTACTCCCTCTCTCGGGAAAAGTAACCCATAATATGATCTATAGTCATATAGGAAACGTATATGTGCATGCTGATCGTCCACTGTTTCCTTGTGATGAACTAAACATTAAGTCATGGATTGCTGTACGGGTATGTCACTCGTCGACCGGTAGCAGTAACTCGTGATCCATACAGAATAATTAATAAGGAAGGAACAGCTAGATCATTACCGTCCCTTACACCTGGTGACGTAAGAGCAACTGGCTCAGTCATGGAACTACGGTCAGCCAAGATCAACGTTAACCATCCACTGTACAGCGTGTTTTGGTCGTCCATCCTGCTGGCTGCAGCATCAGCGTCCAGACTTTAATCACATTTTCTCGGGTGTTGACGCTGACCTGAACATGTACGACTCAGAGCTGGGTTTTTAGACACGAAGTGACTGGACGAGGGTTGAGACGTAGTCACAACAACATTGGCTGGGACTTAGACTTTGATATCCCGGGTTCGAACTTAGCCTGACGGCTCGAAGACTAGGAGGTGAGAGAACGCGGAGTAGAATTTTGACTCAGCTTTAATCACCCGGACTGGGAATTAGATTACTCAGACTTTTAGACTTGGACTCTCAGTATAATGGACTGGACCAGCCAGCCCACAACAAGAGTATCCTCATCGAAGTCAGGTTCGCCCACCAGGACCCACGAAGATTCATCATGTGAACCAGAAGGTAATGGCACCTTTACCGTGTAGCTGAGGGAGCAGAAGATGGCCTTCTTCTCTTCTTCGAAGCGGCGAGGTTTGACGCCTTCCCATCGTCGTGTCCCGCTGGGGAATTTGTCGACGTGGCTGATCTATTGCCACGATAAATTTCCGCTCCTTGGAACCCAAACTTGTCGTGAGATATGACTGCTTCTACTTCTGGGTCTTCCCGCTTCAGGCGACGTCGCAGAGGAGCGATTGCGTTTCTTGATTTATAAGTAAAATCTGAGTTTTAGGACTGGAGTGAAACGTATTGGTAAACGCTACTAAAGTTTTCGTTCAGAATTGGTTTATCGATATTTTCCTTAGTGTGTGTGTGTGTGTGTGTGTGTGTGTGTGTGTGTGTGTGTGTGTGTGTGTAACTATTGCGTCTTCCTGTCAATTTTTATAGCAAGATTTACGATGAGTCATGAATTACACTCACCCGAAAGTCTGATAAGTTCCTTAATTTCCTCAAGAAGGATGATAAAACCGGACGAAATTTACCAACTTCATCAGATGACTTATACAAGTGACTTTTCCTTTCTTCTTTAGGAGATGGAGAAAACCTTAGAGTTGCCATCGATGGTTTGGTGGTTAGTAAGCTAAGCTCAGTGGCAGGCTGTTCAGGGTCGTTCCTGGATACGAAACAGATTTTGAGGCCATGATCAAGTAACTGTCATTCTGGTCCCAGACTCTAATATGGTCCTCAGAGTCTATTTTAGATTCCAGATTAATTCTAAGGTTTCAGGGTAGCCAAGAGAAAGCTATAGATAATATTTACTTCAGTCTCCGGACTTTGAACCAGTTTACCATTAACCCTGAGCACCAAGTCAAAATATAAGCACTATCATGATTATGACGCATTCTTTGACTTTCGTTCGTTTGGAAGACACTCTCAGTGTATCTACAGGATAGCATCACTTCTATGGGGTCTTTAGGGTAAGTTTTTGTAAGACTTTATCAAGAATTCTAATTTCTGAGCTAAATTTTCGCCAGCGAATAGAAAGATCCTTGGCTGGACATGTCTGGATCCAGATGATGGTAGTGAGCTCAGGAGGTACAAGTTCTTAAACTGTGTTTACGAAACCTTGCTGACTGCTCTTAACTTACGATTAACGTTAATATTGACGCAATGATCTAGTGATTAATATGATTAACATTAACATTAAGACGCAATGATCTAGTGAATAATATGATTAACATTAACATTAAGACGCAATGATTTAGTGATTAATATGATTAACAGATAGACTCTCCTTACCCTCACTCTGTTGGCCACATACATCCGCCGTGAACCGCTTTTAAAATGCGATAAAGTCCAAGGGTTGTAGGGTTGTTAAACGGTTGTAGGGTCGTTAAAGGGTTGTAGGGTCGTTAAAGTGTTGTAGAGTCGTGTTTCCCTTGTGGCTTAGTTACAGTAAGGTTTCTCGTCGCTTCACCTGTGATTGTATTGTGATCATTCAGACTCTGCTGTCATGCGCACCGCACTATCATGACCTTATTATTGACGTATATATATACATTCCACCTTCTCTCTAGCATAACCTCACCATAGGTTTCAACACAGCTCACGGTGTCGCTTCAGGAAGGTCATAATCTAAATCAGGTCACGATGAAGGCGTCCGGTCATAGTTAACATGGCTTCCCCTGGCTGAGCACTACGTGCCTCATACCGATGAGAAGACATGACTCATGACGTTACGACTGCGTGTTGATGACGCAATGGTGACGTTACGACTGCGTGTTGATGACGTAATGGTGACGTGGGTGCCTGTGGTCGATGCTAAACAAGCGGAGAAATAAACAGCAGGTGTCTATATTCTTATGAAGCAAATGGCTTAACTCTATCGCTCTACCGGAATGTTATGGTGAGGCCGAACTATACATATATGTTTTACCATCATTACGAGTGTGTGTTGCGGGGGAGGAGGAGGAGGAGGAGGAGGCTGGGTGTTGGCCAGCGTTGCTTCCCTGGGTTCACCCGATACCTTAATGGGTTCAGGTCAGCATCCATTAACCAGTAGGGCAGAGCAGAAGCCTGTGTCTCGTGGTGTCAGGTGGCAGACCGAACGATGTCAACCCAGTGTTTACGAGTGCCATCTTCCTCAATGTCTCTCTGTCTTCCTCATGGCCGCTGCTGTGCCTCATAACTCTACCTCTAGCCTCTTATTCCGTCATTTGTAGTCGTAAAAGGTAAACCCATGATGGAAGATGAGAGATAATGTCTCACATTTCTCCCTCTCGTTGTTGGTAAGGACACTGTGGCAACACTCTGGCCTAGCTGGCTGGGCGTCACGGCTCACACATCTCTCCCCAACCATCTCTCTCTCTCTCTCCTCCTCCTCCTCCTCCTCCTGCCTCCGGGATACCCAATCCCAGCTGGTCCCAGTCACCCTCCCAGGTCCCCCTTGGGCCTTCCCATCCTGCAGTGCAGTAATCCCAGGGAGATAACATCACGATTGCATGTCAACATCACAAGAAATAACATCTCAAGACACGAGTGGATGGGGTGACCCTTGATGGCGACTCTGTCTCGTTGTGATGATCTCTTGTTTTCTCTAATCTCTGTAGAGCAACGAGCGAACACATTATATGAATAATACATAAGAAGGAACATACTGAACTGTGACCTCACACACACGAGGATGGAGAGATCTTTCTTCACTGCTGTTCCATCTCTTTCCCACCGCCGACCTTGTCTGTGGATCTGATCTGCATACTGAGAATTTTCTGATTCACAAGATGAAGGTTTTGTTCCTCTTCCATTCTTTAGACTTTCTTACTATCCCACTAAGTCACCTCTTCTTCCATCTCATTGTTCTCTTTACATTTCATTTCTTTTCTATTTTGATACGTCTTTCTCATTTCATGTATATATATTTTTTTCCATTCATGTCTCCTGTTCCATTCTGTTCTTGGGAAGATTTTTCATTCTATCTGTCCCATCTTAACCATCACTTCTTTTCCGCTGTACCCAACCTATTGTACTGTTTATTCTTTATTCAACCATTCATCCCCATTCCGTTCTTCCTGTTCCTTCCATTCCATTGACTGGGACACTTCATGTGACAGTTGCCACACAACGAATCATGTTCCCTGTTCCAGCCCCCACGCCAGACCCCGTGCCACCACATACCACCCTTCCTGCTACCACATACCACTCCTCAGACTACCACATACCACCCGTCCTGCCACCACATACCACTCCACCTGTGAGCCATGGTCCCTCTCCTTCGGCTTGATCCATCCCGCGTCCCATCCCACGCTGCGGCCCGCTCCCACAACTCTATCAGACGTCCCATTCCACGCTGCGGCCCGCTCCCACAACTCTATCAGACGTCCCATTCCACGCCCCCTGTCCCAAGCACCCATTCCAAGTCCCGCTTCACCAACACTGAAATAAAGTGTCGAGGTGGAGGCTGTATGTGGTGCCAGGGAGTGATGGTAGGGGGGGGAAGAGGGGGGGTAGTAGTGCCAGTTATGGCAGGGCCGTCGTCGGGTACAGGGGGGGAGGGGGAGTGATGCCTCATGTCTGGCACTGGGGTGGGGTGTGTGTGTGTGTGTGTGTGTGTGTGTGTGAGCGGGGGTGTAAGGTGGGGGGGGGCGCGCTTCATACTCTTGCCCTGACACGGTCACGTCATATTCGTCCCTCTCAATCATTTCTTGTGGTTAGCTGGTATTTAAGCGACCGTCTGTTCCAGATGGATTCACAATGTTGATGTTCGCTTTGTATATAATGCTCATGCTACCCAGGTTCCCCAGCCTGCATTATAAATGTCGCAGAACCTTCCACCAAAACGCCCAGGTTCCTGGCTGCTGTCAAACATTTCCCAGTTTATGTTACCATAGAAATGACTTGAGTTCTGTGCAGCAGTTCACTGTGATTATATCTCATGTTTGAGTATGGCTTCACCTCTGCTCTTTCCACATCTTCATTTGCCACATAATCAAACTGAAGCATTACATGACCACCTCCTCCAATATGATCTCAATATCCAGGCTATCATGTCTGAAGGAAGATCTATAAATGATTGTATAACAGTATGTCCCATCCCAGTATGTTCACTTATATGCTGGTGTCTTCCTGTCTCTGTGTCTCTCTCCTTCTCGGTGGGAGTCCAGATTCACCAAGTGTCTTTCTTGATAGTTGAAATTCCTCCATTATTATTAATTTGTTATCTCTGAGAACTGCATGACTTAGTTTGGATCGTTAGTTTGGATCGTTAGTTTGGATCGTTAGTTTGGATCGTTAGGATTCTTTGAAGAATTGTTTGTCTTGTTAGCACCATCGTGCACTTCCTTCGTACAGTAATCCGTCCCCTTATGTATATAGGTATTGTTTCAGTAGCCCATCTTCCAGGACCAATCCTGTTCCTCCTCTGTCTTCTCTTTATCTCCCTGTGATCATGTACCAATCTGGAGAGAACACTTGAGATCTTATCTCTTTCCTAAGTTTCCTCTTCACCACAACAACGAGATCAGCAGCGTTTTTCCTCAGTACGATCCATAAATTCCAGCTATTTACTAGTTACTACTCCTCCTTGCACCTCTCACCTACATTTGTATACATTACTTACAGTGAGACATTATCATCATGTAACATTGCTGAGATCTGTGTGGCGCTAATGGGGTGTCCTTTTTAGGGATGCAGTGTGTGTGTGTGTGTGTGTGTGTGTGTGTGTGTGTGTGTGAGAGAGAGAGAGAGAGAGAGAGAGAGAGAGAGAGAGAGAGAGAGAGAGAGAGAGAGAGAGAGAGAGAGAGAGAGAGAGAGAGAGAATAGAAATACGTAAATCAACTGATAATCAGATTGATATGTAACATACGGCAATAATCAAAAAAAAGATATCATAACCAAACGTTTCAAAATGACAAGAATTACCACTGAGATTTTACACCAAGGTAAGAGAGCTGTGGGAATAGGCTGGCCATTTTCCAAAATTTCCACCTGGCTTGTACCGTGTGTTGAGATGTTTGTGTGGACGGTCTTGGCTGGTGGCTGCGTACGGCCACGCAATGTAAAGGGCAGTCGACCAGATTGCACTCTGCTCTGGTTTGTCTCAAAATTTTACTTGAATTTATCGCATGTGAATACACGTGGCGTTTGCGTCCGGCGAACAATGTAGTACATGAGTTTGCTTTTTACCCATTTGACAATAAAACTTAAGGTTATATTACGTTGTTTACATAAATCAAATAAGCAGAATTCATTGTACATCACATACAACACCTTCACCAAGTCGAGATCCAAGTATCTTCCGTTTAGATATACATTTTTGTAAATGTTTATCAAGAACTGAAACGCATAAGATGTCAGATAATGTAAACAAATGGATACATGGTCATCTAGAACTGTAGATGAACCTCACAGAACTTGTGTCTCACTTGGGGCAGAACGCTGGTAGGTCGCTGCTATACTCGCTCTACTCTGTGCCATTTTTTTGTTATGTAGGATGGCCAAAACTGAGCGCAGTGTTCAGGGTGGGGGCGTACGCACCACTGAACTGCAAAATCAGGATTATTCACTCAGACATGCATCAGTTCCTGGCGCTACCTCACTCACAAGGGAAGTAGGAAACACGTGTGGAGGACGTGAGAGGAACAGTAATGTTGCATCTGTAAAAGTTTAGATTTTGTTGGCGTTTTTCGTTGCTTCTACGTTCAGCTTACTTGGCCTCAGGTCATCGAGGATCCTGACACCCAAGTCTTGTTTACGTTATGTAAATATAACGAGTTCATACCACAGTTCCATCGTTCGTAGTAGCGATGATCATATCTATCCATGTTACCTGGACTTGAAGCAGAGTCTATTAACTTACAGAGTAAAAATGTTAACAAACCTAAATTTTCTAAAGCAATTGCATCTCTTAAAGATTTATTCGCAGTTATCTTTATTCTGGAGAATATATTTCTTAACTTACACTTTCTTGAAGTATTCGCTACCTTGATCATCCATGCCATAATGGACTGCAAGGGGCCAGTAATGCCTTCTGAATCCTTATCTTTGGACAGTGAGAAGGTAACACTGGCCAGGTCTTCAAGGCGAGGAGAAGAGGCTTAGATCCCCAACTTGAGGAGCAGGAAGCCACCAGGATGGACCAAGTTGTAATTGGCCAGCCACTCAGGGGAAGGTTATTGTCTTGCTCTTTGTTAACAGCGAACCTCCCACTGTATACAGTTCATCATAAGTGGAGGTCACAGTGGGTGAGGGTAAATGTGTATCTGTCTTTATGACAGTCCATTTATGTATCTTCCTATATATATATATATATATATATATATATATATATATATATATATATATATATATATATATATATATATATATTGTTTAGTTATTGAAATTCCCATGATTTTCTTATACATTGCAAAACCATAAGTGGATTCGATCCAGAGCTCATTCATTGCTTCGAAACCTTGTCGATACGTTTCACTCTCATGATGACGAACCTCACAGCCATACTTAAGTGCAGTGAGGTTCACTGTCTTATCCTCGAGTACAAGTTATTACTCAAGGTTCGTGATTCAACTTCATTACCCGAATTCAAGTTAAACTTAGGTGGGGTTAAGTTCATATTTCTCACACCTCGAGTTCAAGTTTCACACAACGTCCAAATCCCCCTCCTCCTCTCTGAGCTCACGGTTTCACTTGGAGCTCAGGTTTCGTTCCCGTTTTCAGTCACCAGTTTTCCCCAGATTCAGGTCAGCATGAGCGACCACATCACAGCACAAAACTGCAGCATTATCCTCACCACTCTCCTCCTGCCTCCAGTACGGCCAAAATGTCTCTTCATTCGACCTTTTCTTTTTTTCCCTCAGGGTTACAGCTTCCTTCCCTTACCGGCCAACTAACTCTCCTCTTCCTCTCACATATTCTCACTCTCTCTTTCTCCTTTCCCATCCTAACTTCCTCTGTTTCCCTCCTCCCTCCCTCTCTTACTCCCCAGAATCTTCTTTTCTCTTTGTGTTGGTCGTATCCGCTTCAGCCGACAGGATTTCCTCAGTAAATCTGATCACTTTTCACGTTTTTTCTGTTATGTGAACATATTGTCATCCATTTTCTTTCATGTTAATGATAAAGATACCTGAGGAAGCTCGATATTGTCTTCCTCCACGGGAAGGAAGGAATATTGCTTTTTTTTCATCATATTCTTCTTCTTCTTCTTCTTCTTCTTCTTCTTCTTCTTCTGAACAAGTAACAACACAGAGCTGGTCTTTCGTATGTGTAGCCACCTGACACGAAGCTTGGCAGGTATATGTCTACTCTGGTTCGTTACATCTTGACAAATATTTTATATCAACTTCGATTAATTTCTGACATTTCTTGGCTTTCATTATTGTTGAGACAATTGCTCGTAAAGTCTTGACAATCTCTTGCGTTCATTTTTCATTTCCTTCGTCCAGGGAAATTCACTTCCCTTCGAACTATATATTTCCTAATTGAACGCTGACATTACGTTCATATTGAGTTGAATATGTTTCCCTGTGCTGCAGAGGAGATTGTCTGACTTCACGCGTTCTCTGTGGGGACTTGCACCTAACATATTTTCCCTTCCCTAAAAATCACGTAAATGAAAATTCTTAAAAGAACTTTAAGAGTTGAGGATATTATCACTTTCTTGAAGCAGATGACGTCCTCGTGGACCATCAGGTCTTCTGTCCTCCGGCTTTCTCATGTACTCTGCTCTAGCAGATAAGAGTTCTTCCTTCTGGTATAAGGCTCTCCCGTGTACTGCACGACTTGCTAAGGTCCACGCAGTAATCACTGGCCTGTCAACAGAGCCAAACACTTGTATATGATATGACAAGATCTTTTAGTGACGCGTCGTGTTATGTCTTACTTAGGTTCAGGACTGAGAGAAATCATGTCTTTTGTGACAACAGAGAAATTCTTAGTTCTTGTCACAACACTTGATAATGTTTCCGTACAAATAATTCAATGGTTCTGTTCTTGTTGCAAAACTTGACAAAGAGAGACTAAGTTTTTGCTGCAGTACCTGAGAAAGAAAGGCTTTTGTTTATGTCATATCCCTTGACAAAGAGAGACTGTGCTCCCGTCACAGCATATGTAACATACTGTGTGTGTGTGTGTGTGTGTGTGTGTCTGTATTGAGTCGGGCAAGCGGACTACATCGGCAGTTTTCAAAGTCTTTCACATCATCTCTGCTGCTGACACAGTCATCTTTTTCCTGAGCTCCTGCAGCAGATCCTGCCGCTGGGAATGATGAGTCTGTGAAGCTTCCAGATATTACGAGGCTCCGGGAACATCGGTTGCGATGCAGGCACTGCAATAGCTTGTTGGATGGTTCTATCCTCACTGGTTGGTGTGTGTCGGATGGTTCTATCCTCACTGGTTGGTGTGTGTTGGATGGTTCTATCCTCACTGGTTGGTGTGTGTCGGATGGTTCTATCCTCACTGGTTGGTGTGTGTCGGATGGTTCTATCCTCACTGGTTGGTGTGTGTCGGATGGTTCTATCCTCACTGGTTGGTGTGTGTTGGATGGTTCTATCCTCACTGGTTGGTGTGTGTCGGATGGTTCTATCCTCACTGGTTGGTGTGTGTTGGATGGCTCTGTCCTCTCTGTCTATCCTCTTTGTGTCAACTCCTTCGGTAAAGGTACTCGTGTACATCTAAGACCAGCATCTGTGCTACAAGATGTACAACCCATTTACTTACCTCTGGAGGATCCTACTCACACAGTTCTTCCAGGAAGCAACAATCCTGGTTGAAGGAGGATACGAGGTTGACCAGGAAAGATCTCGATTGAATCAGTGCAATCATTTCAGCCGGGAGGGAGAGGCAATGTCTGGTTGCAGGGCTGAGTGCAGAGAATTACTGCCTCTTGATCCACAGGACCGCTCACGTTAGTGTGTGTGTGTGTGTGTGTGTGTGTGTGTGTGTGTGTGTGTGTGTGTGTGTGTAATATCAGTATTAGTGGTCGTCATTACATGCAGAGTGTTTTATGTATCCTAGTGCAACAGTTTTCTTTCCATGGTTCTTTCCAATATGCTTTTTTTTTTTTTCTTTTAATTTTCCAAAAGAAGGAACAGAGAAGAGGTCCAGGTGAGGATATTCCCTCAAAGGCCCAGTCCTCTGTTCTTAACGCTACCTCGCTATCGCGGGAAATAGCGAATAGTATAAAATATATATATATATATATATATATATATATATATATATATATATATATATATATATATATATATATATATATATATATTATATATAATTTTTTTTCGTCCTAACGTATGAATATCTCTCACTGGTTCCTTACAATTTATCCTCTCCTTTGGTTATCACTACTTCCATGCTACACTTGTTGCTTATATGATATCAAATCCCTATAAATCTCATCTCCTGATATCATAATCCTAGGTATCATGAAAGATATCAGAACCGCAGACCTAGATATCAAAGTTACAATTTCTGTATTTAGATATCCAACCCGAGATATGATTCCGGCGATGCCATATACCCAAATCAAACTGTTAGTGGAGATTATACGCAGTTCAGACTCAAATTTCAGTCCTGACTCCTGTCGCAAAAATTCTCTCACATACGCGTCTGCAAATTGCAGTAACCATTTGACCCCAATTTCGCATCCCTATAGCTCGGACCCTGGCAGTGGGTCAGACGACGAATACAAAATGACCTATTTTCTCTTTGGGAGGTCATGTCACACTGTTCTCATGGGAGGTCACAAAGTCCTTGAGGGACGTCACACACTTCCTAAGTGAGGTCAGGTCACACGGTTCTTTGGGGAGGTCAGATCACAGAGTTCTCGTGGGAGGTCACAAAGTTCTTCAGGGACGTCACACACTTCTTAAGGGAGGTCAGGTCACACAGCTCTTGTGGGAGGTCACACTGTTCTCATGGGAGGTCAGATCACACAGTTCTCGTGTAAGGTCACACAGTTCTTATGAGAGGTCAGGTCACACAGTTCCAGGCGTCACTCGGTCACCATCAGTTACAATTTGCAGCACAAAAGAATGAAATTAAGGTAACCCCGACACAGGCAGTGTTGCACTGGATGAAGTTCCCTTGCTTTGATCTCTCTCTCTCTCTCTCTCTCTCTCTCTCTCTCTCTCTCTCTCTCTCTCTCTCTCTCTCTCTCTCTCTCTCTCTCTCTCTCTCTCAACCCTGTTTTTACTCTATTTTCTCTCCCATCTCCGCCATCCGCTCTATCCATCACTCCTGGCTCAACTATCTATCAACCTAGCCTGCTATCCCTACTCATTCTCACAGCTATTCACTTTCTATCCATTCCACTAACCTCCCATCTTTATTTTCACCAGTCCTCTTCCGTCTAGCTCCTCTTCCCATGCGGGTCCTCTTCCTTCCTTTCCGTCCCAACAAATCCACTCGCGCTGTCAGGAGTTCCCCAGGCGTTACCCATTCCTGGGTCCTCTTCCATTTCCTGTATCAAAGAATGAGCATTTAAGGGAAGGATTTTAATCTCTGACACACTCCCCTCTCTTGGTGACAATACACCTTCCAAGTCTTCAGAATATGGCTGGCGCTGTGTTCATCTTCCTTATCTTTCGTTCAGGGGAAAATTCAGTTCACTTTGAACGTCTGTCGTGTCACACAAGAGAGCAAGATAATTCTCATCAGAGGCGACGCTTGTCTCCTGCCGGCCCGGGAGAATATCTCTCTCCCTTTTTTTGTTCTTGTCTCATCAAAAGACATATAACAAAATTTCCTTTCTTGTATATTACAGGAAATTGAAGATATCTTCGAGATGTAGTAGGATATCAATACTGAGGGTGATGCTGTTTCTATCATCTCTCTCTCTCTCTCTCTCTCTCTCTCTCTCTCTCTCTCTCTCTCTCTCTCTCTCTCTCTCTCTCTCTCTCTCTCCCTCTCTCTCCTTTTGTTGTTTTTGTTTCTGTTGATGATGATAAATTTGTTGTTGTTGTTGTTGTTCTTCTTCTTCTTCTTCTTGGTCTTCTTGTTCTTCTTCTTCTTCTTCTTCTTCTTCTTCTTCTTCTTCTTCTTCTTCTTCTTCTCTTTCGCTCTCTAAATCTCTCAATTTTCTTCTCTTTCTTTTGCCTCTGTATTTATCCAACCGTTTTACTCGATATCGTGCGATTGCACGCACGTGCATGTACAGATATCCTCTCTATGAGCGCACACATCCACAGAAGCAGTTTGACAGACAAAATAGGTAGTATATAGAAACATTATTTTCTTTGAAAGGAATTTTTCCTGGAAACAAAGCTTTTACTCAATCTTTTCAGGCTGGAACCTTTGACGTTGTTTTCGACGTGTTTCACGTTGATGTGAACACCCTTTAAGTCTATCAGGTTTAATCCAATTCCCTTGTTGTCCGTGTTCCTTGTTGTTCTGAGGACGTCCTCTCCTCGTAATCCTTAAGGAAACTAAATTTTCAATCCTTTTTCACTTCTCCTTCGCGCCAAAGCAGACATTACTACCAATCCTCGTCTGGTGGGGTTAGTCTACATCAGTTGGTAACGTTGCTTGGTCATTCTTCTGGAATATGGATCAAGTCTTGCTTCATGTCATGTCCTTCAATCCTCCTTTTTTTTTTTCTCTCTCTCTTATGTTTTCCTTTTTCTTTCCTGAGTTGGGCGCCTCTCAGTACCGCTGCTCCTCTCTCTACCACAGTGCTTCTCTCTGCTACAGTAATCCTCTCTACCAGTTATGTGAAAAGAGAGCTCATTCTTTTTCTGTTATTGATATAAGATGACAAATTTGAAATCAATTTCGCTTTTTGGACGGAGGCGAGCCTAGTACATGGGCTAAGCGGTTCAAAGCTAAGTAGTCTAACGAAAGCTATGTGTTTCAACGAAAGCTAAGTGTGCAACGAAAGTTAAGTGGTTCTAGCAAAGCTAAGTGTTTCAACGAAAGCTAAGTGTTTCAACGAAAGTTAAGTGGTACTAGGAAAGCTAAGTGGTTCAACGAAAGCTAAGTGTTTCAACGAAAGCTAAGTGATTCTATGAAAGCTAAGTGGTTCTAGGAAAGCTAAGTGGTTCTAGGAAGACTATAGCGTTGGGGTCGTCAACAGTAATGGACGATTCAGCGCGAGATAAAACCGTGAGTAGTCTCTGGCCTGGGTAATAGCAAGTCTTTCCACAAGGTATAAAAGGCAAAATGAAAATTTTTATTGTGGCTCAACGGTTCCGGCCCCGTGAGCCATTAGTCACTCTACTGCCCACTTGGGAAGCAGCTAAGCGACAGAGTTTGTAAATAACTTTAGTTGACCTTCGTCATCTTCAGCCGACGGTGACACACTTCCTGTCACTCATGACCTGTGGATATGGCTGACTGATGTCAATAACTTACGTATGACTTTTTTTTTCTCTCTTTTTAAGACTAGAATGTCGACGTAAATATGTGAAGTGGTCCTTTGCGCCGCCTGTTGAACTTTACCTGAAGACCAGGTAGACGCCGGTAGCCGTACGACACTTTAGGCAAAACTGGCAGCAAGCGCTTCATTTTGAACCGGCCAGGAACAGCGTTGACGGCCGTAAAATTAGTTGGTGAAATATATAATTGGTTATTTTACCTGATTACCTAATTAGAGGGCAAGATGACTCGCTAGCAGGACCGGCAGATTAAAAGAATTTTGATGCTATTGTTTTTGTTCAAGGATGAGAACTTACAGGAGAGGCCCAATATTTACGTCACGAGGGCGAAGGAAACACTGTCTCACGACATGACCAGAGCTTCTGTCATAGAATCAGTCTTGTCACGGGACGGACTCTGTCCCAAGACAGACCAGAGATTTCGTGGGGAAGGAGAAGATAGGAAGATGTTGGTGACGGAGCAATCATACGTGGTTGTGGACAGTCATACGTAGTTAAGGACAGTCATGCGTGGTTGTGGACACAGTCATGATTGGTTGTGGACACACTCATGCGTGGTTGTGGACACAGTCATGCGTGGTTGTGGACACAGCCATACGTGATCAGGGAAAAACATTTCATGACACAATAGCGTCAATATGTTGCTGTAATTCCTTTATACATTACATGAACCGATTTGATTCCAAATGAGACAGGCATTGAAGAGGCATTAGAGAGTAATTCAGCGGATCAAGATGATAGCTTAATGGGACTCTAATGGCGTCTAAGGAACTGGGAAAGGGATCCAGGGCCCCTCAATTACCCTCTGTGGAGAGAATGTCAATCTGTTTATGGAGGGAGTACATGGATGTAGGTGAGGTGGTGTCATGGGTGGTGTGTATGGAGGGGTGTTTGGAAGGGTTTGGGTGGATGGAGGTGAGGATGAGTGAGGTTTGTGGAGGGACGAGGTGAGTAGGAGGCTGGTGGTGGGAGGGTGAGGTGTGAGGTTTGATGACTCATGACACAAGAGATTGTCAGTCCATGACGCTCGTGGTCTGAGGGCCCTTCTTCAATATAAGGAAATATGTATATTCGTTAGAAACACACACACACACACACACACACACACACACACACACACACACACACACACACACACACAAAATTTCAACGTATACATATGCATACATACACAGACATATACATATATACACATGTACATAATTCATACTTGCTGCCTTTATTCATTCTCGTCGCCACCCCGCCACACATGAAATGACACCCACCTCCCCCCGCACGCGCGCGAGGTAGCGCTAGGAAAAGACAACAAAGGCCACATTCGTTCACACTCAGTCTCTAGCTGTCATGTATAATGCACCGAAACCAGCTTGACGATTCAGGAACGAACACGAATACGAATTTTAGAGACCTTATACAAGTCTCATTACAAACCCGCCCCAACACACCGGTAAAAGAAAAAAGATAATGTACGGAATTACATTATATTTCTCCATAACAGTAGGAGTGTATCAATGTAACTCATGCATTATATTCACTAGTCTGTCAGTGTTGAAGCCTTGAGCGTGAACCACACAACAATACTTCCTCTTTGATATCAAGATAAAAATGTCAGAAGAAAACATTTAATTGTAAAGTTTCGTATTCTTTTCTTCGTTAGTTGCTTAGTTTTGGCTTTGTTAGTTTGTAACTTAGCCTTTGTGAGTTGTGAGCGAGAGATCCTCACAACGAAAACTTTCCTGCACAACAACGTAAATAAACTTGAATACAAAGACATGCGTTTGGCACCACCACCACCACCAGCACCCTTCACCAACACTCTCCACCAACACTCAGAGAGAGAGAGAGAGAGAGAGAGAGAGAGAGAGAGAGAGAGAGAGAGAGAGAGAGAGAGAGAGAGAGAGAGCCAGTTCGAGCGGCTGAGCAACACTTGCTGATGGTGTTAGATCTTCTGCTCCAGATTCGATTCTCTTGTATTGCCTCATTCCAGACTACCCGAGCCGTTCCAGGTCGCTATGGATCCTTTACGTTGTTCCAGGTCGGTCCTGGAAATCCTGAGTCGGGATCGTTTGTACTGTACTCCAGATAATCTTGTGTAACACGACATGAAGGAGAACAACACCAAAGCCATAGTTATCTTTCGCTCGTCCAAGAGCATTATTAGTCTTTTGTGTAATTTAATGAAAATGATAAACGATGGTTAGAGAAAAAATGTTGTACATTATGGAACGACCCAATGCGTACACTGTGGGAGTAAACATCTCCCATTTTCTACAGCATCATAGACAATTTTCTTTAGAATCTCTTGGGGTACTAAAGAAGCTGGAAGGTATTCAACGGTCCGACCCTTGGGAATGGTGGCCTGTCCATTGACCTGACTCTTCAGGGCCAGGCCAAAGTTTTCGAAATCACAGCCAAGGGTCGTAAAGTCGTACTTGAGGGTCATATTCTTGCCCTCAAGGTCCGTGTCTTCACGCTCAGGGGTCACATAGTCGTACCACAGGTATCAATGACCAACACAGTGACCTGCACGGATCATGTCCTCCATCATCAGCTTACAAGACCTGACGACCTCAACCTGGTCTTTCCAGGAGAGGTCTTCGTTGTGTCCTAGTGTGGTCCTGTCTGTGGTCAGTGTGGACCTGTCTGTGGTCCGTGTGGTTCTGTCTGTGGTCCGTGTGGTCCTGTCTGTGGTCCGTGTGGTCCTGTCTGTGGTCCGTGTGCTCCTGTCTGTGGTCCGTGTGGTCCTGTCTGTGGTCCGTGTGGTCTGATGATGCCACATTAAGTCATCAACAGATAATCGTGTAAATTGTGTTTGCTTCTGTCATCAGAAATAATAAGATTACAATTTTCAAACCTGAAAAAATGTAAAATTAATATCCATGTAAATATAGTTTTTTTTTTTCCTCTCTGCTCATGATATTGTGTTCAACAATCGATGCAGCTTACATGTCAGTGATTATCACAATATGAATGAAATAATACATATATCCAAGTGATGAAAATATATGATATTGCTCTATACATTATACAGCATTATATATTCCGTGTTTAATATCATAACAAATACAAGTGATGAAAGTCTACGATTCTTCTTTATGCATTATTATATAACCAACACACAATACACATAAATGAATATCCATCAGAAATGACACACACACACACACACACACACACACACACACACACACACACACACAAACATGGCCACTGGGTTATAATCAATACAATATCTGGAGAGTTGAGCGGACGTCACACTCTCCGAGTGATATATGGAGGCAAAGATTTCTGATATGCAGGCAGATCCCAGGAGAGAGAGAGAGATCTCGCATCAACATGCAAAACCTGATATGGATTTGCAAAACTGCCTTTAGCACGTTGACATCTACGTTTCTTTTTTTCCCTTATCGAATCTATGTTTCTATATTTCACTGCCTATATGTCCTTTCTAAATTTAGATGTTCTATAACTTTTACTTTCTATCTATTCTAAAGAACTTTCTAACGTTCTGTATTCTAGGTCTTTTACTTTCTATAATTTCTAAGTCGTTTTCTCCTTTATATATATATATATATATATATATATATATATATATATATATATATATATATATATATATATATATAAATATATCTATATCTATATATATATATATATATATATATATATATATATATATATATATATATATATATATATATTTATATATATATATATATATATATATATATATATATATATATATATATATATATATATATATATATATATATATATATATTCACGTTGAACATATTTGTTGAACAGATAACACTGAGTTCTATGATACATTCGTGTGGCACAGTTCAACACATTGTGATATCCTCACACCCGAAATAAATTCGGGGTTGATATCGTATTTGATTTTTCCACAGTATATATGTAGTCTGTTTAATGATAGGATAATCGAGAGGACGTCACGGTTAAATTATTGGCGATTTGAAATGTTGCTGGACAAAATTTATTACGTTCTCGATATAGTAGTACGCATGAATGAATCTATCTATCTATCTATGTGTCTATCTATATATTCTACCATTCTATTATCTGCTCGTCATTAAGAGCGAAGGCTAGGGTCTGGAAACCTTCCCTTCCTTGTGTTCCAGTTTCTAAAAGTTGGAACAGAAGCAGGAGCCTACAGAAGCAGGAGCCTGGCTTAGATGCTCACCCTTGTCGTCGGCTCAGGCTGAGGTGTCTGAATGTGCGTGGATGTAACCAGGATGAGAAGGAAGGACGTGTAGTGCCACTGTTAAGGAGAGAAACATTAATGTTCTGGCTATAATCATGGGGGTATGTTGATGCCGTAGGGTGAGAGTCCGTGCAAGTGATAATGGGAAATGGTGTTGTATACGGGGGGCGACGTGCTGTCAGTGGGCTGATCCAGGGCATATAAAGTGGTCAAGAAAATCACGCAGAGGTTTGTTGGGCTTGGCTGAAGGTAAGCGGGGCTCTGGTTTTGGTGCATTACACATGAACGCGAGTGGACGACCAATAGCAATGGCAATGCATCAGGTCATGGAGGTCAAAATAGTTATGGAAAATTTGAACTTAAACGGTGAAGGAAGACTGTATTTACAGAGGACAAAGTATTTCCTGAAGCAAGCAATCTGATTCTTCCAAGTAGAGTATCGAGAGTAAGGAATGTTTAAATTTGTTTACATGATTGTGTCGTCAATGAATAATTTCCAACATTTAAATACTTAAACCAGTTTGGCTTTTTTTTTTTTTTGCTTAGTTTCTTACGTAGTAGGTCTTCTAGGACACGACTGTACCACTCTGGGGCACGACTGTACCACTCTGGGACACGACTGTACCACTCTGGGGCACGACTGTAGCACTCTGGGGCACGACTGTACCACTCTGGGGCACGACTGTACCACTCTGGGGCACGATGGCACGACCCAGGAGAACGACGGTACGACCCTGTCTTTTCTCATGCCTCGTAGAGATAGGGTCTAATGTCATGCAGTCATACCCAGGGGTCGTACTGTCGTGCTCAAGGGTCGTGCTGTCATACCCAAGGGTCGTATTGTCGGGCCAAAGGTCGTACTGTTATACCCAATGCTCATACTGTTGTGCTTGAAGGTGGCACTGTCGTACTCAAGGGTCGTACCATCTGTTCAATACCTCAAGAAGCTACCCTGCCTTCGCCGTGCAAAATGTTGAGATGATTATAATCAACCAATCTGTTATTTTTTTATCTGCAGAATCCTCAAGTGATGCAACATGTTCACCATGACAACAAACAATGGTGTTAAAATCACGTTATTTACCATCAACTTGAACACCATTCTAGACCTCATTTGACCCATTAACTGGTTAAAACTATGTTTCCTCACTAATGTGAAAGTTGAACATGCCTGTGTTTGCATACGTGAAGTTTTACATTATTCATGAATGACTGAATGTATAACCTGGCAAATTGTAGGATATTTTAATATGCGGCTTAATGATACAAACGTTCAGATCCTGCATAATGTTTTTACTGATATAAATATAGCATGGAAAGCTTTTATGTTGTTAGACGAAAATACACACACACACACACACACACACACACACACATATATATATATATATATATATATATATATATATATATTTGAAAAAAGAATCGAGAGACATTATGGTAGAGTGAATAAAGATGAAGGAAGAGTAATGAGTTGACAGAAAAATAAGAAAATCAATAAATTTGTTAATTAAAGAGTCATTTCACTGAAGGCCCACTATGTGTTGTAATCAGTAGTTATCTTGACCTTAGATGATAGTATTGTCATGGTACATCTGCATTACAATAAGAATTAAGTGAATATATTTCCTCGTTAGGTCGAACATCATATTCTATATGGCTGATGTATCAGCCATCAGGAGAACCCATGAAATGAACTATAGCAACGGAGAGAGGGTTGACAACATACCCAAAATTATCGAATTCATAATTTCTGTATCATTACCATACAACACAGGTGGTGACACAGGAGGTGTCTCGTGAAGATTAATATAAACATACGAAATTGATAACATTTTTCTTTTATTTCGAGTTAGGCTATTATTCTCATGTCATGTGACGGGAAGGGAATTAACAGTAAATCATACAGATAAATGAATACTGGAGTAAAGCTGGCAAATATAATTTCCCAGAAAAAAAATAAGTTGTTGCTAACAAAAAGTAATTATCACCATTGTCTTGATTCGTATATACGATTGTCAGTCCACACAAGGTCATTGTGCACACCAGGTCATGAAATGACAAAAGATATTGTTTGATATTACAGCTGGGAAGAGGAAAAATGATTGAGATTTAACAGACGAAAGTGAACTGTGAGGTTACTTTCATGATGATGAAATTATCTTTAGAAATAACGATAGATAATGGATAATAATATGTACCTTGCTGGTTCGAGGTCAGCAATGTTGGCGCCGTGGGTGGAGATTTGTGGTGGTGATGGTGGTGGTGAAGATGGATAGAGGTAGTGGTGGTGGAGACGGCAATGACCTGAGGGTCAGGTCAGAGACCAAGCCATCGTACTCAAGGATCAGGTCAAATGTCAGGTCATCATACCCTAGTGTCCCACTGACACTCCACACAGTACGGCAGGTCACAGGGCCTTGCTCTACCCCCAACACCTCCTCACGTTCAGCCTGACATCTGGTGAATATTTATGACACTACACGTTTGTTTGCTTCAGGCGACCTTGTTAGCTGAACGCACTGATGTTAGTCTTGTTTGTTTGTGTGGCAGGATGGTAGGGCGGGGTCCTGTGTCCTTCTGAGTGAAGGATTGGTCGACGGATCCTAGGATGGGATGACGTGGCGTTTGACCTGATCTTTAAAGGGTCAGGTACAGGGAAGACCAGGCTATCATACCCAACATTCGAACACCATCCTTCTGAAGGTTCGAACCCTCGTACCCAAGGATTGTCCTGTAGTACCCAAGGATCGTACCGCAGTACCCGGGGATTGTGCCGTCTCAGGGGAGGTGAAACGCCATGTGAAACAAGTGGTGGAATAGTATGCTTCAAGTGTACGTTTAGTGAAACACGACGCTCACGTGTTTACCCAGGAGAAAGTTTCATGGTGAGTCCAGTTCTGGCTGCACCGTCGTCTGCTCGGTCCATCATGGATGATTTTTTAAGTTCTTGAAGGAACATCATCCAGGCCAGTGTGTGTGTGTGGGATCATGTATGTCAGTGTGAGGCTGAACAGGTTGGGTCATCATTCAATATGAATGTATTTACTAAACCAACAAAACTGTTGGTATTTTTTCTCAACTTTTGGTGATAAGATTTACTCTGTATTGCTTCAACATTTGTAGATTGTAACATCTGTACGTCTGAATCATGTTATATTCACATAACTATGTCTGCCATCTCTCACCTGAGAATACTGTCAGGTAACCTTATCTTCGTATTATATTCACATAACTCTATCCGTCATATCTTATTCAGTGCACAGGATGAGTTGTATATATACTTTACACACACGGATGGAAGATATCGGCCGTTTTTGTGAGAAGAAATAGATAAATAAATGATAAGAGATATGTCCTCTTCTGAAACATATTCAGTGGAAACTAAGAAGATAAGATCCGATGCAATACGAAGGGTCGTGAGTCGTCCATCACGCTCGGAACAGTTGCCACTTGAGAGAACCTTTCGCCGCGGGTAGAGGTCTTCTTGCTACCCTGTGGGGTTCACGGAAGAACGTACGCGTTACCTAATCCTCCTGACGGCGAGAAACATCATCGCTCACGCAGACAGACCGGTTCCTCCTTCCCCCCCAGACATCCCCTTCCACCAGGAAGACACAAGACCCACCCGTGTTGCTCTGTAGGGTGACGCCCTCGACCCACGGCACACAAGCGGGTTGCATGTGAGACAAAGGACACACACAGCCCGCCACAGAGATCGTGTGTTGCCTCCTCAAAGGTTCTCACACAACAGGGGTAAGTTTTCTGCCTCTTTGTGGGGACCGACATCCTCCGCCCAACCTGATACTCCGACCAAGAGATCAACGTTGTTACTTGCGCTCCACCACAAGGGTCATTTTCAGTAGCCATTTAAACCTTCCTCTACGTTTCTGTTTCCGGTTCTAAAGTAACGTTTGTCGTATTCCTATGAAAAAGAGCATCACACTTCTATCTTGCTGTTACTGTAAATGTTTTATATATCTAAAGAAGACATTTCTTGTCCACTCTATAATGATCATGTGTAATGTACTTAATATGAGTAAATCAATTCAAAAGGAGAAAATATAGTTATGTGTCAGATAAATCTTTGTTGCCTTTGATATCTGACAAATGGCAAGAAAACTCGAGTATTCTGAAACCTTTCGTACACGTCAGCTGGTTTAGGCTCAGACAACAAGTAGACAGCAATCAGAAATGTTTATGCTCGAAAGTATAACACACGTAGAGCCTAACCTGACAAGTTTAGCATGACAGATAAAGCCTCAAAAAGCAGAAAATAAGTAGAGGAATGAACATCTTGCCTCATAAGTCAATAAAAGTGATTATGGAAGTCAAAGTGAACATAACTTCTCTTTAAGTCACTTTACATCCAAACCTTTCCTGTACGTTGTATTCTTTGATGAAATAATGTCTCAACTTTGTACCATCGTCAGGCGAAGTCACCTATTACTGCTGCTGCTGCTTGGTCATCCATGCCTAGCTAACTTGTTCTTCACAACTTTAATGTAAAGTTTTCGAAATATCGTCCACTCGTGTTGTTTACACTTACCGTGTGAGTCTGACGTGTTGTGTCTCACAGTTGAGGCCATAGTTATAACCTCTCGCATACGTGTTTGTAATAGATCTTCAGAATTGTTTGAAGCAAATTTACGGAATCGCTGGTAGGTAGTCTACTTCTTACAATAACATTAGGATCACAAGTAAGAGTAACTCTCACCAGTTCCTTGGCTTAATGATTAATAATCGTGAAAGAAAATCGCTACACAAAGCGGCTGCCAAAGTTTGCGAACTCTTACCGATAAATTGGATAACTTCCTCACAATCTCACGAGAGAGACGACTGAAGAAGAAAGTCAAAGAAGAGTCTCCACACGAGAAAAATGACAGAATAGAATCTTAATCTTTTGCTAATGATGAGAAGAGAGTTAGATGGCTTTCCTATATAGAGGATGGAATATAAGAATAAGATCCACATAAAACTTGGCCGTTCCTAACCTTCTTCATATTGGGTGAAAGGCGAGAAGGGGACAACAAGGCTTGTTGATGGTTGTAAAGAAGGAGACTCAGAGGATGATTAGAAGTCCTACCATGACGTGCGAGGAAGAGGAGGATGTCCTACCTCAGTGTACTGGTAGGATGGTGACCTTCCGTCAGGATGTTCTCCTTGTGTGGCCACACATCTCGTCTCCTTCATGCAGAGACCCAGACTGGCTCAGTCTCTTCTGGGAGGAGATGTGTTCGATGTGCGTGAGACACAACAGTTAGACATTCTGTATGTCCCCAGCTGTTGTTAAGGGTAGTTGTCCCCGCGAGGGAAAATTAGAGATACATCAATTTTAGATCATTTGTGAACCAATCATGAACCTAGTCCACTGGAAAACTCCCTCCCAGGCACCGTAGAACACTGGTCATTGTACTCTGCTACAGTAGCCTCTCCCAGACGCTACAGGGATGGCCACAACCTCCCCGAGCCTGCAGTAAACACTCCCTCGTGACAACACCGCAACTCTTTCCTTCCTCACTCGGGAACTTGTGTCGCTTGGCGGTTGGTCTTGCTTTCAAGCTGCCTCCTGGTAACATATCAATGCCAGGCTAGTGATGTGTCCACACTGGATACGTGGGTACATGGGTTCGAGTCTCATCACAGGTCTTGAAGGACGTCATCAGAAAAAGAGAGAAAAGAAGAATATGGCAGGTTTTTATAGGTCCGTTTCAGTGCCTTAGTCTCTTCATATATTGTCCGGTTCATTTGCCACAGTCTGCCCAGTAAGGTCGTATATTTGTGTTCGTGTGTAGTTAGGTCAACCTTATTTTCCTAATATAAACTAAGCATTTTCTTTTCCATCTTCATATCATCATCATCATCATCATCATCATCATCGTCATCATCATCATCATATCTTCCTATATCATTCTAACTCTCTCTTCTTCTCTGTCTTTTCGTTCTCCAGATCCACTAAAGTTTCCTCCTTTTCTTCCTCTTGCTCCATCACCCTCTCCCTCTAGCCTCCCGCTCCCTCCCTCACTCATCCATCCTATTCTCCTTCTTGCAATTAGATTTTTGACGGCGTCTCCACAGTTCAGGAAGACGTCCCGGGCAAGACCTGTGCCTGGCCAGACACATCCATTTTCCAGGACCAAAACACTTTTCCTTTTTCCATTTTATAATCCCTGGAAATACTCTTTATTTTCCTCACTGAGTCCTGATATATTTCATCGCAACCCCAAGATTATTTTTATTTTTGGTGATATAATTCCTGATTACCTTTTTTAAATCTGGATTACAATATTTTGTTTTGTTCTTGTAATGCAATCCCTGTTCAGTTTTCCCAGTCCAGATATTTTCACATTAGTGCAAAAGAAAATATACTTTAATATGTCTGACTAGATTTTTTTTTCGTCATTTGAAATAAGTTTTCTTTTCGACTGTATTGTTATCTGTTGATACCAGAAACCGTAGCTTCCCTGATGGTCTAGTAAAAGGTTATCTAAGGAGATCCCACATGTCTTTTACATCTATCATTATAAATTCTTATCATTTGTCAAATAATCAAACATGTTTACAGTCATCCTGGAATAATGTCTACTGTCTAGTTTACAAACAAAGTTTATCAATTATGTTTTGTTTACAGTGTCTCAGTCTTTACCGTAAACTGTAAATGATTTACCGAAATCCATGACTATATCTTTTTTATTTTCCGTAAATTCTTTTCATTCTTATTTTTCACACAACAGTTAACTCAACTTTTCCATCGTAGGAGCTGGCCAAGTTTGCCTGGCTCTGATCCGCTGCTTCACAACGACCAGCCAAAAGTTCCACCTGTATTACCCCATCGTTTTATTTCCATGATGACAACTGATGACAACTTTTGTTACAATAATCCCGGAATATTTTAACTTCTGAAGATTATACGATTATACGATTAGTCTTGCGTATCATCAGTTCAATTCTTATGTTGTCGTTTTTCAGTCACTAACTTTGGTCCTTTTCTCTCATACCATCTACTCTCTCTCTCTCTCTCTCTCTCTCTCTCTCTCTCTCTCTCTCTCTCTCTCTCCCTTTCTTTCTTTTTCCTTCTTTCTATTTCTGTCTTTGAACTTTGCCTTTCTTTCTTTCTCTCTGATCGACGAATGATGGGAATATCTCATTGATACATATTTCCCTTAGTGTCTCTTCCATCCACGTCCATATTCTTAGCCTTTCTGTTAACCCCTTAACTAGTTCTTCTGTTACATCTCTCTCTCTCTCTCTCTCTCTCTCTCTCTCTCTCTCTCTCTCTCTCTCTCTCTCTCTCTCTCTCCTGTTCCCTCCCCTTCTTTCCCCTCTACATCCGTCCCACCCCTCGCTGGACTAGGGCCCTAGCTAGGTTGATAGTGGGCCAATGGGGATGACGCTAGGACAAGCCTACGATAAGTCTGGGCTGATGCTGTTAGGTGCAGAAGGCGTAAAACAGCTGGCTAACAGAACCACCTGTCTGTAATGGAAAAAGGGGCGGCGGTTCCCTCCTTTTGTGGACCACACTCAGCCCTATCTGACCGTCAAAGCTTTTGTGAATATTTTAGAATAAAGAAATCACTCCGCGTATTGATAGACACATATTTTTTCCCCTCGAGAGGATCTATTATCCAAAATTATCTACTAAGAGGGGCGGATAGAGTTTTCGTCTGCTCAAAATACCTTGAATTTTTGCATTGTGTAAAATGATATATATATATATATATATATATATATATATATATATATATATATATATATATATATATATATATATGTATATATATATATATATATTATGCTCCTTTTCCCTTCAGAAGTCACCAGCAACAGATAGTAGATCATCTTTACTCCAGGATACGAGAACTGTGTATCATCGTGGCAGCGCGCCCTGTCACTGCCCTACCAGGCGTACGAATACCCGTGTAATTTTTATACGCTCCTTTTATTTCCGGAATATGTTCTGGGATAATTCAATCCCTTGGGACATTCTAAAGTGTCGTCGCTAATGGTGATATCCAAATTTAGTTGAAATTTGAAAAATTGTGAAAATGAGAACAAAGTAACAGGGGAACAAACTGATGTGTTATGTGGGATTTAGTTTCATTGCTTACATTACAGTCATCTTACACTACGTGTTTTTATATTTCATAATGATATATAACATTACAGTCATCTTACACTACGTGTTTTAATATTTCATAATGATATATAACATGTCTGCTCCATATAACTATATAAACCATAATACCCACGTAGCTGTATTTGTTAACTGCTGAACATTAGCAGGTCAGGATGTGTTTGCTACACACTGCTGGAGACGGACTCCAGCTGAGTCTCTTTTCTTTCCTTGGGTTCATACACTCCCATCGTGAGCGCCTCACATCACATCCGCTCATAATTGTGAGCGCCTCACATCACGTCCGCTCATAATTAGACAAGTTGAGGGCGTCTGTCACAAACATTTAGCCAAGTTGGGTATCGTTCCGGTAGACATAGAGGCAATAAGTACGACAGGATGAGCAATTATAGGCCCAATATATACCTCCTGTAAGAGTTATTTTCTTAATTAGCAACAGCTGAGGGAATAAATCCGATGGAAAGTAATAAGGGCCGCTGGGAATGCTGGCAATTACCATAATATTCTCATGATAGTTGGAATAAATCTATGATTTTTTCTCGTCGTGCCAAGGTTGATGTAAGCTTGTGTTTGTCGCAGTCGTTGATCTTCCTGTCGACCAGGACGTCGTGCCTGATCACCAACCCGCCCTCAGGCAACTGTTCTCACATGTTCTTGTTCTCATGTTCTTATAGAGGCTTGTTCTCTAGTTCTCTTATAGTCTAGTTTTCTAGTTCTCTCATTCTCTCTTAGGAACATTACCGTACCTTCCTCACGTTTACACACACACACCCACACCCACACACACACACACACACACACACACACACACACACACACACACACACATCAAAGGTGAGGTGAGTTCAGTCAAGGTTGAGTTTCAAACGTGTGTTGGTTCACCGCACGTTAGGGATGTCATGTGCGACATCAAGGGACCTCATCAGAGCAGTACCTGACATCTGAAGGATAAAAGTATTAGGAATGTACGTCCCTGGATAGACATTCTCTCTCTCTCTCTCTCTCTCTCTCTCTCTCTCTCTCTCTCTCTCTCTCTCTCTCTCTCTCTCTCTCTCTCTCAACAGATAAAGAAAATGAGAGAATATATGTTATTCGTGTCAGCAAGTCCAATGTCTTCTGTGACCTGGTCCACCCCAGCACACACAGTCACCCACTTACATCCATGTACACTCCATCCACTTACACCCCTATAAAGCAAAGTACGCCCTACCCACCTGCATCCATGTACACCAAAGGACATTCCACCCATTTACAGCAAAGCAGACTCAATTTACGTAAACCCCTGTACGCTAACGTATATTCCGCCCATATATAACCATGTACATATACGGACTCCCCAAGCACGCACATCCCTGAACACCTATGGACGCCCCAACCACGTACATCCCTGTGCACCCACGGACGCCCCAGCCACGTACATCCCTGTACACCACGGACGCCCCAGCTACGTACATCCCTGTACACCCACTCACGCCCACGTATATCCCTGTGGACCAATGTACATTCACAACATGTACATTCACACCCACCTATACCGCTGTACACCCACTTACACTCACACCCACCTACCCCCTGGCACCCTCGACACGTGCCACTTGGCCCTGAACAAGTGCGCGTCTCTAGCTGGACGGAAGTAATAAACTTGATCAGCAATATCAGCTTAGCAATCAAAAAAGTTTCGCCAATCAAGTTATCCGTACCATTAACAAGTAATTGCTTCCACGACTCTCAGGTCATTAAGGCTAATTATGAGACCTAATTACCCGCAGCTCGCTCGTCCGTCTAGCAATATTGGCTCTAAGTATACCTAATGCAGGCTACATCGAACCACCAGACGTGTGTATATATATTTTTTTTTTCATGATTTTCGTCCTGTATTAGTGCTTTATTCCCTGCCTCTCCCCAGCTGCAGTGTCGATTAGAGAGGGATTTTTGAGAGGAGTTGGCTTTGATATTTAGAATAAATTTGTTGATGCAAATATGAGGCTAGAACAAAGGGTTAAGTATATATGTATGAGCGTATGACGCTCATAATACGCAGGACCTGCAGTGGGTGGGTGCGTATTTTCTCTTCCATAGGGGAAATTCTTTTCTAGAGGAATGTGTGTGTGTGTTGTATTATACTACAGGGAAATGTTCCTCAAGGGCACGCATGTCACACTATAAGGAAATTATCCTATTCACTGAGTACGTCATTATTTCCCACAACACGGATGTTACCTTTTCCACAGGGGGTACGTATTTAACATTCTAGAGAAAGTATCTTTTTCACAGGGGGTACGTATTCCACACTGTAGGAAATTTCTCTTTAAGGCCAACAGAAGGGGTACATATTTTCCACTAGAGGTACCTATTTCACACCAGACTACCCAGCCCACAGGATATATATATATATATATATATATATATATATATATATATATATATATATATATATATATATATATATATATATACGTCATTCCCAAAGGTTTTGAACCCCTGTTCCTCTATCCGTCCCTTAACTTTTCCTTTGTCATTTTCACTCATGTCCTCTCCCACTTCCCATACCTTATTACCCTCCCTTGTTACTCCCCCATCTTCTCCATCTCCCCTCTCCCTCACTCTCCCAACCTTTCCATCATCCATCATAGGAAGTTCGTTTCAGCAAATATTTACCCTGCGTGATAAGACAGAGGCGTGCGTGTCCGTGATGTGACAGAGGTGTCCGTGTCCGTGATAACACAGGGGCGTCCGTGTCCGTGATAAGGCAGGGGCGTCCGTGTCCGTGATAAGACAGAGGTGTCCGTGTCCGTGTCCGTGTCCATGATATGACAGGGGCGTCCGTGTCCGTGATATGACAGGGGCGTGCGTGTCCGTGATAAGGCAGAGGTGTCCGTGTTCTTGGATTTCCGAGACCAGAAGCCTCCCCGAGTGATGTCACCCTCGCCCTCTGGGGTGACATCACTCCTGCTGTTACGTCATCGTTGCTGTTACTATGATGACTTCATCCTTGATGATGATGACGTCACATCTAGGTTTTAGTGACATCACTGCTGATGTGTAGTGATGTCTCCCCTCCTGCTGCTGCTGTGTCAAGATGGTGATGTCACTCCTGGACAACAGTGACGTCTCCCCTGACACGTCTTGGATGCATCACATCTGCCCCTCTGACCGGCGCTGTGGAAGATCAATTCCCACAATTTCTGGTGTTGTGGAACCTTCAGTCTCCACCACTGTGGTGGAGGTGGTGGTGGTGGAGGTGATGTTGAAGGTGGTGATGGAGGTGGTGGGAGATTTCTTTGTCTGTGGTGGCGACGTTTTGCTGTGGCGCAGGGGGTCGAACAGACAAGTTCACAGTCCCCGTCTGTGAGGCTCCCCAGAGATCTATTGAAGACAACGTCTCTTGGAATCTCTGAATCACAGTTAATAGATAAATAGACAGACACAGAGATAGATAGATATATAGATAGATAGTGTATCCCATCCTCACTTATCGTGTGTATTCCTGATCGACCCAGCTCAAACTCTAGTCATGACGCCATGCACAGGATCATTGGTCCAGCCTATGAGGTTTACTGTTGGGTTACTGTTCCTTTTCTTCTTTTCTCTCCCATCTGTTCTTCCTTTCCTCCTTTTCCTTCTCGCGTTTACCTCTCTCTCTCTGCTCGTCTCCTCTCTTATCTCGCCTCTCTCTGGGATCTGGGTCACCATTTTTCCTCTTTCTTATCCACTCCTCCCCCCAAAAATATATGACTCACCTTTTTCCCCCAAAACTTGACTCTTTTCTTCCCTTTTTCTATTCTTGCCTCTTCCATCTCTCTCTCTCTCTCTCTCTCTCTCTCTCTCTCTCTCTCTCTCTCTCTCTCTCTCTCTCTCTCTCTCTCTCTCTCTCCCATCTCCACCCGACCCACCTTCACCTCCTCCTGGCTGGCTGGGAGACAGGTCCCCCCTGGCCCAGCCTCACGGATCTTGATCAGGCAGGCCGCCCGCTGGACCGGCACAGGACCCTTCCCACCACCACGGAAATGGTTCCTCGTTCATCAAGGTCGCCGCTAACACCGTCCAGCCCTCACAGCCGCTGACCAGGGCCAGCCAGCCAGCCAGCCTCGACTCGCCGTGCCTCTTCCTCCTAACGACCATTACGATTTTCTCTTTAACAGCCACGACGACTTCTGCTTCTAACGACCCAAAGAAACTTCGATATATATATATATATATATATATATATATATATATATATATATATATACATAAATTTTTTCTTCATAGTCGAGCGTGGTCATCCCTTTCTCAAACCGTCTCTGACGTCGTGGCCTTAGTTATAATGGAGCGATTTTCTGTAAGTGACGTAGGTTCGTTCTACCATTGATATAAAGCGACGGGGAAATTTGTCTTGTTCGTTGCAAACGACCAAACTATAGTTTTCCTCAAAGCGTCGCTGTGGACGACCGAGATGATCTATTCTTTTAAGCGCCCGACACGACATCCTCTTTCAACCTGATCTGCCTTGCTTGAGGATCCTTCCTGTGAATGGTTCTGCCTCGGGACGCCGTTGACGACCACATCCAGTATATAACTTCCTGAACATGAGCGAGACGATGATGCTTTTTTGTTTCCTTCATCTTAAGGGCTACGTCATCCTCCTCCTCATCCTCCTCCTCACAGATCATATGGTTCTCAACACGACTCATGTGATCTCTTATGTCTTTTGTTTATTTCTGTATCATTATACTTCAAATATTTGACAAAAGGATAATGACCGTCTCGTTATGTGATCTATGATCCTTCCTGATTCTTAAAACCAGTGATTCCCAACATCTTGTGAGTCATTTACTGTAGTGCCTACCACTGACCACTCTTTCTCCCACTTTGGATATCACTTTCCATCAAATATCACCTTTGTTGATACTGTAAATATGTGCAAGATATATTACAAATACCTCAACATGATTATCTACAATGGGTGTTACCGTACTCCTCTTGTATGTGGTTATACAGTGAGGGAAAACTCATCTTCAACGAGGCTGTATCATCGTCCAAATCGAGGCTCTCTCCGACGTAGTCTGCCATTTCCCTGCTCCTGCGTGGAGTGCAGCATTGAAGCAGCAGGAGTACAATAGGTATAAAATGAAAATAACGATACCCATATTCCTTTGCACACAAGACCCACGACTAAGACCAGACGTCACGAGAAAGACTCTGTGTAACCACGAGCTGGGAAGACCACTGCTCCATAAACCACCTTGCAGACCCGCCTCTGGTGGAGGGGGAAGGCCATGAAATCCACCACTGAACGACCAATGAGACTCGGTTGTAACGAGTGGATCATCTTCTCACCTCTGATTACCTCGACAATCTCGCCGTTTCATGACACCGGTGATCTCTCCATGGCTATCAGTGACGAGATGTAACAGCGTTACGTAATCTCTCCCGAGGGAATGTTGCGAATATTTCTTCTTAACTGGCCACACGATTTCCTCTCCTTCTAATGACCAATGGAATCTCCTCTTCCAGCATGTGTGGCGAGGTGAACTGGACTACCCAGATGCCTCACTTCTTGCAGAATATTATTTTGTACCTGATGTGGTTAATGTGGTGATCTAAACTGCTATATGTGCCTGAGCCATCCCATGAAAATTGAGAATATAACTATAGTATTAATGACATAGACATGGGTGGGAATTAGACTTAAATTGAAGAGCTAGAGTTAGCGGCCATGTACGGCAAAAACTTCTTCCTATAAATCAAACAATCCTTCACATTCCTTCCTCTTAAAAAGGAAGATGAATTTCCTTGGAGGAATCTCCACAAGGACTGGGTTTTGCAAGTATCTGGGGAAAGGACGCAAAAGACATCCAGGAAGGCCACAATAGCTTCCTGGAGTGAGCCTCGGAGTCATAGTGTGGCTATGTTATTGTCGACAAGATTCCCTAAATGGATCATGTGCCTCCCAATTCCTCCCCAAACCCCAGTTCCTCCCAACCACTCCCTCCCTGTTCTCTCCTCCCTCCTCTCTGTCAACAGTAAGACTGGGAGCTGTGCTGTGCCTTCCTCCCTCTCGTTGTACCCAGATTCCTCAGGTATATTTACATTCACGATCTTTCATCTTCGCGTTGAGGATCATCTTCGCGTTCAAGCTCATATTCACGACCACACAAGGTCTTTCCGTTTACCCTCGTTCCCTCATTTCCTCGTACGTACATCATCGTTCATAACCAAAGTCGGGTGTATTTGATATTGATTTGTTTATGTCTACCCCAAATCGTCTTTCTAAAGGCTCCTGTGTGGCTCAAAGCTGCACTACTTCCAGTAGCAGGAGTATGTGGACTCCTTTGCAGTGAGAAGTTCTTGGACGAGACTGTACTCTAATAATACTTTTTAACTCGTTGTTTAACCTCATGCAGACTGAGTCTTGTATCACGTCCACGGTCGGGTTCGCTACCTTAATGACTACCTCGCGTTCGTGTCCAGCGTTCGTGGCCAGAGAGAGATTTCTAATGACGATTTTCTGAGAAGAAACGGAAAATCTTGCGATACTTTTCTCTTGAGTTTTTTTTATCAGAAAACCTCGCTCGATTAGAATGCTTGTGATCTTATTTTATACGAAATCAGATGAATCTTGTGTATAGGGCGACACACGACACGTTGTATTCATTATGTAGAAAAACTTTACGAGGAACTTGAGCAAAGGACTCATTAAAAGAAGATGAAAGACATGTTGTTGGCACAAGATCATTGACGAACAGATTATTACAAAAAGTGATTAAATACGTCAGGGAAAATATCAGTGACACGAAAATCATATCAAATTGATCAAAAAGAAAATTCCTGGTAACTCATGAGAGGTTCTTGTGATGAAGAGAGAAGCGTTGGTCATTTATGTTATCGTAAATAGGTGTCAGAAAGGCGGGTGTCTTCGATGATAATAGGGGAAGGTCTGTTGGTGCAAGAAGATTATAACATCTCACTATTTTAGCGAATAATCTTCCAAGTAACTTCGTGTGTGACACCAGCACCATCAGCAAGGAAGTACCCCGTCCACTGAGCACTTCGACGTGGCCACCCTCCGCTGCCCCACATGGTTCTCTTCCCCCTCCTCCTCCTCCTCCTCCTTCTCCTTCAGCAGCAAAATCCTGTCTTGCCCTGACCCTGATGGGGAATTTATGGCTCCTGAGGGAGAGAGAGAAAGAGGGAGTCTTCGATAATCTCCTTTTGCGCTCTCTGCCATTAATTTTCATCCTGATAACGGCTTCTGCTATCGTTCGATAGCTTCGCCCGCTGATATTGTCCTCTTTAAGCACGATATCGCCAGTGGCTTATCGTGTTTGGAGAGACTCCACCACCACCACCTTCCCCTTTTGTTTTTCTACGCCCGACCTTACGTACTGGGGTAACGACAGCTAATCAAGAAGACCAACATGATTATTTCCAATCGTTAAGTTGTCAATGATAAAGTAAAACTGTATCATGATCGTCAGGTCAGTCCGTTGGTCGTACGTCCTGTGTGTATATCTATGTATCATTCATTGTTCTTTATGGAATCTAACATTTATGAAATCGCAGAAAAGTTAGACAAACTTCGGGAGGAAACCAAGTGGCATTTCAGAATATAACACATATCATCATTACCAACCACTGAGATTGGTGGAGAACAGGAGCCGAAATTCCATACGAAACCAAAGCTTTTCAAGCCAAGTCCAAAATTCTGTTCAAGGACGGAAGGATCAAAGCTTCAGACGAGTTCAAGGAGGTCCACAGTGATTGGTAATTTGCTGCAGATTCTCAAGAAGATAAAATAAGAGAGTTTCAGCTCCTCCCACACAGTTAGATGGAGAGATCGCCCAGAAGTCGGAAGAAAGTCAGGAACACTGACTTCCTGTACTAAAAGTTCAAAAATCTTGAACCTATGTGGAAAAAAAGGTCAAGGAATCTAAAGTTCTATCCAGCATTAGAAGTCAAGGAAATCGACATTTATATTCAAGATAATGATAATATCATCATGAGGTGTTATGTTCGAGGAGTCTTTGTGTCAAAATCTAAGATTCTAAGTTAGGCTAGTCATTCTAAACTTTCTAGAGCTATAGATTCTAAGTCTGTCATACAGGAGAGTCTAATTGTTGAATGGAAAGCCATAGAGCTTAGAGCTGCTTCTAAGTCAACGGAAGTTAAAGCTCTATGAAGGCTAGGGAGGCTTTAGCTCTTTATGAGACCAGGAAGTATACAACCTTATAAAGCCAAGGACTCTAAGGCTCTGTAAGTCAGAAGGCCTATATGTTTTGGCAAGGCCAAGGAGATTAAAAACTCTATAGAAAAACGGAATAGATAGAACTCTATTATGTAAGGAGAGGAAATGATGACTTCTATATATAATCCCAGAATCTAGATCATCTGAATGGAATCAGAAGACTTTGAACTCTATGGAGGGTCAGAGAGTCAATAGGGTTCCATTTAAAGGGATATATTTCCAGAAGGCAAGTTGAACGCAAAGTCAGGTATATAAAAAACGCAGAGAACGGAGTTTACATATCTGTGTTTACCTTCCCCCTTTACATGGGAGAGCCCTGGTACTGACTACTTTTATAGAAACCCATAGATCAGAGAGAGAGAGAGAGAGAGAGAGAGAGAGAGAGAGAGAGAGAGAGAGAGAGTTTCATTCTTGTGAAGTGGAAATGTTAATGTGTTATGTAATCAACTGAATATAACTGACTGTCATTATGACACAGAAACACTACGACTAAGTTGCCATTCGTCCATTACTGTTGCTAAGTTGTCATTTGTCTACAGTTGTTCTCGTAAGTTAGCTTTAGTAAATTTCTTTATTTCGTAGTACATTTGAAAGCTGGTGGACAACAAAAATTGTTTTTACTGTTTTTCTGTCCACTAAAGTCTGTCTGTCCTTAAGAAGCATATTCGACAATGATAAGTTAATTTTCTTATGGATGATAATTAAATCTAAGTATTGTGTTAAAAGATGATATTTGTGTGTTTTATATCATACATATTGTCTCGTATAAAAGTGGCTGCTTCGAAAGCTTTTCCTATACATAACCCAGAGTATATACAGTGGTAGGAATGGCTCATATCTGGAACGGTGTAGAAACCCTTCTATATCTTATTACTCATAAATATTCACAGTGTTTGTCTCATTACCATACTATCTAAGTCTGATTCATATTTTCCCTTCGGAATGGGGTCGCTAATGACTGACGGTCTGATGTTTTGATTTAACTCTGAATCAAACTCACTTTGAACATATGTCGTCCAAAATTGAAAGGCGTCTTTTGAAACTATTAACTAATTCATCATTCTTTATCTATCTATCTACTACATGACCTAAGGACCCCCTTCTCCAGGGCTCCTGTAGCTTCAAAGCGACACTATAATCAGTGACAGGGAAAGGATAGGCTCCTTTGGAGGATGAAATTTAACAAGATTATATTGCGACGACAGAACATCGCGAGGGGTGACTTTACACTCACAAGCAGTCCCTGGAATTTCTACATCTATGATATACCGCAAAATATCCAAAAGGCTTTTCCAATCTTTTAAAAGGTATTTCATTTAGCGTTGCGACAAGGGAAGAGCTTGGAACACTTACTAAAGTCCCAGGTGATTTCAGAGACTTCGACAGATATTTAATAGAAATCATTGTGTTTTGCACGAACGATCCCTGAATTCATAGAGTTGTAGTTTAGTAAATGTGTCGTCTTTAGACTAGGTCTTATTGTGTTCATCAGGACACATCAAATGTCGATATTCTTAGACATTGTTTAAATTTACATATAACACTTCGCAGTCTCCACTGACGGGGAAAACGAAGCTCTTGGACCACATCTATCAGTTTTCTAAACAAAGCTCTATATTCGCCCCTGACCAAAGCAATTTGAGAGCCCCGAGCGCCTCTAAACCTTAGAGCCGCTGGCTCCAGTACACAGCTGCCAACATTCCTGCATAAATCGAGGCGTAGAAATTTAATAACTGGTGAGACGAGGAGTCGTAGAGAGCACGAGGCCAGTGGCAGAAAACGACCAACCATGGCGACTCCCCCCAAGCCACGCTGCTGACTGAAAGTTGTGGTAGTGTGGTGTGTGGTAGTGGTGGTAGTAGTGTGGTAGTGTGATAGTGTGCTAGTGGTAGTAGTAGTGTGGTAGTGTGGTGAGTGGAAGTGGTGGTAGTAGTGTGGTATTCTGATTGTGATAGTGCACAAGTGTGTGGTAGTTGTGGTGTGGGAGTCGGCTGTGGTGGTACGGAAAAGTGGAGGGGACCACAGTCCCTCAACTGCAGTACGTGACGAAGGGTTGGAAGTACTGAAAATGGAAGGAGGTGGGACAGTAGGATGTATCCGGTGGACTGAGGTAGTGAATGGGAGAAGGAGGTCGTCTGTTGGGCGGGGAAGTAGACAGCTTGTGGTCTGAAGTTGGGTTGAAAATGGAAACTATGAACGTTGGACGTGACAAGTGGGGTGCCACAGGGCCCAGTCTTGGGACCGTTGCTGTTTGTTTTCCTTATTATTCCTTTGACAGAAAACTGGAAGAGGGTCAGCTTTCATGTCCAGGGTGATAAATGATGGACAAATTGCACTACAAACAGAGAGTATGTAGCACATAAGAAATATGTATCACTAAGTGCTTATTGGTCTAAGAAAACATTAACTGCTGAAAACCATTTGGATGATGATTACATCCGGGTTATACAGGTATGTGGTTAAGAGGAGACTCTTTTGTGAAGAAATAGCTATATATATATATATATATATATATATATATATATATATATATATATATATATATATATATATATATATATATATTTATGTGGCTATATATGTTTATCTATATGTGCTATTTTACAAGAAGAAGAAGAGGAAAAAGAAGGAGTGGTATGGGGAAAAAAAATGAAAAGACTGACTCAAACAAAGTCGGTGATGCTGTGTACAACTAACCATTAACTTCCTGTCTGAAACAGACACGATGATTACCTGGTTGACATCGTTATTAATGTATTAAGATCTTAGGTGTCAGGTTTTGGTAACAATAATGATATCTTTATAGACTGCGAGAGGCCGGTCATCTCGTCCCATACACAACAGGTGAGGTTCACAGCTGACGAAATTTGGTTGATCTAGAGACCAGCGATACACATGGTTATGCCCAAGTTGAGGCGGTGATCCAGTCTCTCTGAAACTGGCTGTAGACAGTCAGGGATAACTGTAGGGAAGGTGGATTTACTTATAGCGAATAACGAAAACCTGTTGGGAGGGTGGAACTGTTTGGCAATAGCCAGGAACTACCTTTAAGGAAGATGGAACTGGCCAACCACCACCAAGAACGCCAGCAGGAAGTGTGGTAGTTAAATATAAGTTTACCACAAGACCATAAATTTCCGAGAAGCAATATGAGGAGAATTTTGCGTCGTATGTGTTGAACCTGGTGGTGCTAGGGAAGCGTCGGGAGGACTTCAAGGATTATGGCAAATGATGGGACGACGTCAAGGGTTGAGGCACTTGAGGAAGTCGTAGTGAACGTCAGTATAGCTTCAGGAGGACCAAAGATGACGATCATACTATCAGGAGAACACAGTGAAAACTTGAGAAAGTCGGGAAACAGGTATGTGGCTTCAACACGTACTTGATGTATGTGTAAATGTTACGTGATGAACTCGAAGGTTCAATAAAGAGGAGGGTCTGATGGAGTGGACCTGCCAAACTCGGGCCGAGTAACGAAGTAGCTTCTGTCATATGTTAATAGTTTAAGGTCTTTAGTCAGCAAAGATTACTGTTACAGCCAGAATAGTTTGGTGACTTCTGCTGGCGTCCAAACTTACCAGCGCAGACCTTGAAGCTGCAAGTTACAAAGCAGAAATTATGTTAGTACGGATGGCTGGTTTGCAGGGTTCCTGCTTCCAGGATTTGTCAGCTGTGACTGTGTGTGTGTGTGTGTGTGTGTGTGTGTGTGTGTGTGTGTGTGTGTAGCCTGGAGATTGATGGTGTGGTGGGCTGCAGGAACTAGTGAGGTAGTTTCGTACCGTAATGGCGATGGCGATGCGGAAGTGGAAATACAAAGAGTATCGCACAGGAGAATCAGACTCCATAATTAGACATCGCTTGCCAGTAATATGATAGTAATCCTCATGAATGTGTGTTTACATTCGTCGTTATGTTCTACATCCAGACGTGAGTACAGTTGGTTGGAACCCCTGAATATGTCCTGAACTCTGACCCCCTGGCAGGGAGGGAGGAAGCACTGACTCCCCCCCAGGTACGCGGTGCGCACTGACCCGAGGCGCAGAGAGAGAGAGAGAGAGAGAGAGAGAGAGAGAGAGAGAGAGAGAGAGAGAGAGAGAGAGAGAGAGAGGTGGGGGAATGCTAGGTTTACTCCAGATACGGGTTAAGTTCCCAAGTGTTACCTAGAGCGGGAAGTTAACTATGACTTGGTTCTTTTAAGTCATCGACTTGTACCTTCGTCGCCTCGAGGACTTCCTTATTCATAACCCGGACCCGCGGGTTGTAGACGCGTTGCCAGAACTCACAGTAAATTCTGGTGATGACAGTTATCCCTTTCTTTTGGGTGACGCTGTGTTAGGAGAGTCAGCTGCCTCCGTTGAATAAGAAATTTGTGGATGAATAATACGTCTGGTCGTTGATGGGAGGAAACTATGATATCTGTTCTGAAGTTGCTTCAATTATATCAAACATCATGTTTGGTAAATTGGAACCTGATTGGCTAATGATGTGTTTGTAATTAGCGTGATGACGAGGTAGACGATGATGTCAGATATTAAATGATGTTATACGTTACCTGATGACAGATGTCAAATGTCAAATGGTGTCAAATATTAATTAATCTAATTATGATGTAAGCTAACTTACGTAAAGCTAAATGCAAAGGTCAAAATGTAAATCCTTGTTTATCATATTAGATATTCATGGATAAATGAAACTTAATCTTTGATTATAATTCAAGTTGGGTAAATGGGCGGGATAGGAGGATAGAAACACCTGTACAAAGCCACACAATTATGGAATTCAAAACTTTGATTGTTATGCCACAAGGAATCGTAAACTACATATCTTTACCATCTCTTATACTGAGAGAAGAAAAGAGTTTCAGGTGCTCAGGGTAGTATGGAGGCGCAGGGAGGAGTGAGTGGAAGAGAAATACCACACAAAACCTCTTACTTGATAGATAGAAATAGATGAGGGTAAACGTGTGTGTGTGTGTGTGTGTGTGATATTTCGTCTTTTATGAAAAAAATTGATGCAATGCTTTATTTTTTGTCGTTCAATAAACCTTTGCCTGACTCACATTGGGTGGACAAGAACTGGCTGACTGCATAGAATATGTGTAATGTACCTGTATCAGTCTACAAAGATTTCGACAAATTTCAGGTAAACACGAAAGAATTGTACGATGGATGATAAAGATTCACGAAAGAGGGACGTTCGAAGCTGGTTCGGTACATCGACCCAACACTTGCGGGTAAAGAGGGAGTTCGCAGAACCCTTGGTAGTGAAGGTTTACAAAGAAAAATGGATTGATATGAATCAGTTATGAGAAATCGTGACAGATTACAAACGCCAGGTGTCACAGAGTTGGGGTGTAGATTGATCATAACGTCTAGCCTTGTGGGTTAAGTCTCTGTGACTTCTACATTACTCATGATCAAATGATGGCGTCTTGTGTGCTCCCAGGCGAGTGCATGATAGCCATGCATGTAGGTCCTATTTTCCATGTTCTTTATACCTATCTACCTCTCCTGATATCTATCTACCCATCCTGATATCTATCTACCCATCCTGATATCTATCTACCCATCCTGATATCTATCTACCTATCTGATATCTATCTTGTTTATGATTACCCCAAGACATCTCTCAGATGGAGGACTAGCTATGCCTAGGACCTCTTTTCTATGGGTTCTTGCCGCTAAAGCCTGTGTCACACGTACGAGCAGAGACACGATCTACTTCCTTAAAGAGGGAAATACTATGACGAGACTGTCACCAGCAGAGTAACCTCAAACCAGCGAGGTCCAGTAACACTTGTGTGTGTGTGCGTGTGTGTGTTTTCCTTTGTTGTCGGGGCGGGAGGTAAACTGTTCGCTGACAGGTTTTGTCGCTCCTTTGATTTTAAGACCCGAACGTAAACCCTGCCGTTTCACTCGCTCTGCAATCCGCGGGCGCTACATCTGGTATGAGGATGGGCTGTTCGTTGACCTAGCGAACTCATGGACTTTCCTCTCTCTTTATATATATATATATATATATATATATATATATATATATATATATATATATATATATATATATATACTCTAAGTCATGCAGAGGATTGCCTCACTACTTACCACATGACACTTTCCTCTTCACTTCAGCGACTCCTCTCACCCTAGCAACCCTGGTCACCACATACAAGTGCCAAGTTTGTTCTTAAGGCGCGAAAAGGAGAACACCGTGGCAGTGTAACATACAAGGGCCAACTTTAGAGCTAAGTTACCACGGTCAAAGTTTACGGAGAAAACAGCTCCAGCCTCCTTAATTATGTGAGGGAGAGGAAGAAAGTTATAAGTACGGCCACGGAGAGCTAGTCCCTGGGGTCTCTCAGACCAGCAGCACCATCGAACTCACTCTAGCGGTGTCGAAGTTCCCAAAGAGAGAGAGAGGGAGAAAGAGGAAAAAAAAATCATATACGTACAATATTTATGCCAAGATTGTGTATACAGTGCTATGTACTCATGTATATTATAGACATTCCAGAATGTTTATGGACATTTGTGGGATTGGATGTTGAAAAATCTTTTCTTAGCCCAAGACGAAAACCAACTTATGTTTTGTGGTATAAACATCACTGTTGCTCCGATCACTGCACAAACCCCGTCTGTATTTAGGTAAAATAATGTATATTGTTGCAAACGCAACGCTTAAACTCTTGATCATGAATCATATGGGTCAGGTCAAAGATCAGGTCATCATCAAACCCAAGGGTCGCTCCGTCGTACCCAAGCGTCGTATGTTCGTATGACAGGATCGTGCTAAGGTTTCTTGGTCACTTATTAGAAATGACTTTTTTTATACGTACAAGCTTGATAATGCTCATATAGATACAACTTAGGAACTGGAAATGATATGATAAAAGTTAGAGGAAAATCGTTCTCACCTGATGTAAGGAAATGCCTTCATGAAAAGGCTACATGAAAACGGGAGTTACATGACCAGTATTGTCACCAGAACCATAATGATTTTTTTTTAAAGACATCAGACATTGTCTTCCAGTCTGTAAGTTACCGTTGGTGGCAGGGGAATGAGAGCAACATTTTTCGTCCAGTATGTCCTCTTACATGTTTGCTCTATGTGATCTAACGCTCGCTCTCCCTTTTTGTCCACTGTCTCTTTCATTATACACACACACACACACACACACACACACACACACACACCCCGGATGTTCCTCCGTGCCCGCACTCTCTTCTCTCCCTCACAGTGAGCCAGGAAGCTAATTGCGGGGCCTAGATTATGAGCCGACCGGGAAACTCTCACAAAGTGCGGCAAAATACCGACATTAGTGTGGTGCTTGACCAGGCCGGACTTAATTAATAAACTACAACAGATGTCGACAGGAGCAAGGAGAATGGTCAGGTTTCGTGCTAAGGTTGTTAGGACCTGCTGGCTGGTTGTGGGGTTTGCGGGAGTTCCTGTAGGAGTGTGGAGTGTTCCTGTGAAAGTGTGGTGTGGTGGTGTGGTGTGGTGGTGTGGTGTGGTGGTGTGGACTCTCAGATGCAGGTGTGGTTATCGAGAAGGAGGTGGTCGTGGTGGACGGGTGAGGTCATACCTGTCTCTCTCCGTCTATTTGTGAACCATTGGTCTGCGTCAACTCTTACCGTCGTTTCGTTGTTTCTGTCTCTTTTAGTGCCTGACCTACTTCTGCTCTGTCTACTTCTCTGTTTGCCTGACTGTCTGTTTCTCCCTCACTGTTTCAGTCCGTCTTTGTTGTTTGGCGTTTGCTTCAGTTCGTCTTTTAGTGTCTGTCTTTTTTTCTCTCCCCCACAGTCTTTATATCTGTCTGTTTGTCTGTCTTGCTTTTACTCTGTCTGTTTTTATTGCCTCTGTGTCTGACGAGAACCCATCAACCCCCTCTCTCTCTCTCTCTCTCTCTCTCTCTCTCTCTCTCTCTCTCTCTCTCTCTCTCTGACAACAGATCAAGAAATAACAACCCTGGCGGCCTTGCACCCTCCCACCTCCAGAGCAGCCATTCCGCGCGCGTAGCTAGCTTGTTGACGAGGTCATATAGTTTTGTTGTGCAAATGAAGGACTTGAACTCGGGGAGCTGATGATGTAGGTGCCCCTGGTTGTATGCTGCACGATCGTTCGTCTTGACTCTCCGAGAGAGAGAGAGAGAGAGAGAGAGAGAGAGAGAGAGAGAGAGAGAGAGAGAGAGAGGTGCCCCTCTCGACCCTATAGCTGTCTGGTGCTCTTGACGAAGGAGGCGCCGACGGAGGTAAAGCATTCCTCAAGATTTGTCTTTGAAGGTTGCCAGTGGACGACGGCTGGTCGCCTCACACCTGCTGGTGTCATCATCACATCTCTCTCTCTCTGCAGGATCTCTCATTCTTGAAACAGTTATTAACTTCAACAGTTTTCTTAAATTCAACACATTTAGGACTGCATCAAAACATCCAGATCTGTAACACCTCACCTATGGTAGCTGTCTGGCCACTTTATCTTTAAATCTGTAATAACAAAATGCTGTGATAACATATCTTAGCGATTAACATGTTATATTGTAGGTAAACCTATATCCTGTTATGTATGCGTTCATATAGTCGAGTGCAACCTGGAGTGTATAACACAAATTCTGTTCACGAGCATGTTACTGAACAGTATGATTGTTCTTCATACCTTGTGTAAAGTGGTCAACAATTTCAAAGTGTAAATTTGTAAGAATCATTGTGTCTAGTGAAGAATGTACCACACAGACCCACACACACACACACAACATTTAAGATGAAATATTCCCAGACCTTTTATTCCAAATCCTTATGTCTCCAATTCTTTTGTCTTTTGACTGGAAAACTATCAAGGAAAGAATTATGTAGATTCTGTGAGAATGTTGACTCTGCAACAGCTGCTCTTGTGACTCCTTGTGAGTCTGGATGAATACGACATAACTCAAGGGTTGTCGTGTTCAGGTGGTCGTTCATAAGAAAACAGACCCCACGACACGTGGTTCGTTCCGAATGAAACCGAACCCTTCGATCTCGCAGGGAACGAACAGCTGTGCAAGAAGTACGTGGTGAAAGCTCAGATGAAATAGATAATTGTAATAAATTGGTGATTTGCATATGATTAGAATATTGCTGCTCTCTCTCTCTCTCTCTCTCTCTCTCTCTCTCTCTCTCTCTCTCTGGTTGGCAGCCACCAAACATAGAAGTACACAGAACACCTCCACGTTACACATGACACTTGATAACACGTAACTCACAAGATTCGTTTTCCTTAACCCCGGATTTTCCCGTGGTGCATTCTACCCACTAGCCCCGCCTCTTTGAAAAATCTTTTCGTAAGTATTCGTAAGAAAAACTATATATATATATGTTGATCACACTAGCGTGTTATGATAGTTATGAAGGTGAAATCACACTTCAGTAAGAGTTCATAAATTTCGTTTAACATGTAATTTTTCTATACATGTGGCACGACATGTTTCATGGAGACAATGCGCCTCATCAGGTGCTAATAATTACTTAAGTTCACTAGATGCCAACATCATGTATGTACCTCAGTATGATACTCAGAGGATTAACTGGATGTATGAAAACTTTTCTTATGTCATCAGTCAGTATATTGCATGACTGGGATGCCTGATCATGTTTGATGGAGGCAGAGCCGGTACTTTATATCAATATTTCCTACAAATGGTATTTGCAACGTATGAAGAGAGGGAGGGGATCGGGGTTAAAGGATTGCTTTGTAAGATTTGCATATAAACAGTTTTTAGAACAGGGAGGAATGGGAAGGTAGTCTCCTAAAACTGGCCGGTGAAGGATTCTCTTTGATTCCTTTGGTGTAATGAGATGTGGGGTCGAAGTCCTTTGTTCGTCAACAATACTAAAACGACTGAAAGAATCGACGACACTCATTTGCTTTGTCTGACTCGCACGAAAGAGCGCAGTGTTGCAGATATTGAGTTGGATGGGGACTTTGCGAATTCCTCAGAAGTGCCTGACACATGCCCTTTGTACGAGTCGTTCTCTTACCGCGTAAGGCATCTATTGCGTCAGGATTTTGTGCTCGAAGTATCGTCTCCAATAAAGGATTATCATCTGTAATAAAGGATTATCGTCTTTTATAAAGAATTAACATCTTTGATAAAGAATGACGGTCATTAATAAAGGATTATGGCTCACGTATCGTATATATATATATATATATATATATATATATATATATATATATATATATATATATATATATAAAACGTTTAAAATATGATAGACCGCCCCAACCATCTAAATTGATGGTGACATGAAAATGCATTAACCAGAGTTGGACCTGCAGGGAACCCATTATTAAACCATTAGTTTAAGTGTCAAACCATTGAACATAAGGAAATAATCGTTGTATCACAAAAACATTAATTCCTTCACTTGAAATTTACTTAAACTGTGAATTATGTTTATGTTGGTGAAGAGGCTGTCAACACAGATATTGATAGCTTCTTCGAATAGAAACTTTGTAAACAAATATCTTACTTCAGAGCCAGCCATAACTCAACAACTGAACGCTGCTGAACTCTCGGTGGCAAACATGTTTTTCCACGTGATAACATCGAACCATCGTTTTCAACATTACGTAACCACCCTCACGACAGTGTCTACCTTATGTGGGCAGCTTGTTACCCTGTGCTGGCCAGTAACTCCTCAGACAGTGAAGTGCTAATACAGGACGCCCCTCAGTCCCACGGGAATAAGAGCATTTTAGACAACACTAAGGTAATTTCTGCGTTGCTGTGGTTTTAGAAAAGTTTTAATAGATTTACGTTAGGATTGTTTAAATGTTTTCTGTGTATATGTTTTGGTGTTAAAATCTTTTCCTGAGAACCATTAGTTTTTAATCTTCAATAAGAAATATTGGATCTGTTTATCTATATGAAAAAAAGACATCGACATGTTTGAATGTATTCAACACGTCAATGGTTTGTTTTCAGTCTTCGTCAGAACTTTTCGTCGTTTTCGTTCGTTAGAATTCACTTCTCGTGGGCTCTGATCATGGTTTTAATTCGTTACATCTTTAAGTTTACTGGACTCTATGCTGTGTAAGAGATACTCTAATTATAAACATTTACTGGATATCGAGCCATACTTTCAGTACTACCGAGATATAAGCCAGTAAGACGGGAAGTGTACGTTCTATACAGCATGTCACCACCAACAGTCAGCAGTCGTGTTCATTCCATGAATCCATCACAATTCACTTCTGCTTCGTCCATGTAATGTTGTCCATACTCAACCAAAATCTTTAACACATTACACCTAATTTCCGTGCAATCGCATTTAAATCTTTACATGAGGATAGATCTTGTTAAATGACCTAAAATACAGCGTAAGTAAAACGAACTTGAAATGAAACAATAAACCACATCGACGAGACTCAGGTGAAGCGAGTCTCCTGCTCCAGTAAATGGCTCAGGGGCTAGCCAGACATATGGGGAATAATAATAGTTAATTATCTTTCTTATTCTTATATCGTTTTCTGTTTCACACGTCATTATTATTGTGGTGTCTTGAAATCTTGTTTAATGTGAATTCAAAGGATCAGTTCCTTATTTCTCTTTCGATTCATCTTGGACTTCATAGATATATGATAGAGTAAATATCACGTTTTCTCTAATTTCCGTTAAGTCTTTTCTACATAATAATGTTTACAGAGCCGAAAGAAAGAAAGAATCGAGTATATAATCGCTTTATAACGCGATAAATTGCTCTCGCCAAATCTTTTTTCCAATAGTGTGATATATAAGCTTTCAATTTGATTACTTTCTGGAATCTCTCCCTACAGAGTAAAAGATTAAGGGTCGTATAAGAACATAACTAAAACGTTTGTCTGGAGTTTTACATTATTGTATGGCTAATCCACACTTGGTGGCAACGTTTACCAACGATATCAATATGTTGAGGCTTCACAACGATTCACCTGATGCATTATACAGGAAATAAACACGATTATCGTAAACATCTTTGACATTAGTTATAGATTATAAACACTCGCAGACGATCGTCCTTGGGCACGCCTGAAGCCTCGAGACGAGTCTGATCGTTCCATTACCGAACACTCGGCCTCTGCTCGTCAAGGGAAAACGTTCGGTACAGCTTCGGAGCCTGGTTGAAGCTGTACCGAAACCTCTTGTCTCAGACTTTCGAAACAGAGCCTCGGTTCAGTCTCGATATGGAGTGGCCGTAGACTTTCGTCCTCGAGAATAATATTAGTGAGCAGCTTTGCCGAATGTCGGCTGGTTATGCAAATGCGACCATAATATTTCATTAAGTTTAAAGCAAAGAAAAAGTATTCTAATAAGCCTATCTGTGTAATTATATATATATCAGAATAAGAATGAAAAATATATAGAAATGATACTTCCTGACTGAAATGCCGACGGTAAATTCAAATGCTTCGACATTTAGTCTTGACCATTGAACAGTTAGGTAACAAATACAGATGACATTTGTCTGATCAGCTGTCATTATCATAAAGACCCGGAAGGTTACCTTGTATTCACAAGGGAAAGTAATTTCAAAATAATCTGTGATAATTATACTGAGTGCCTCTGTTTTACGAGAATAGATTACATTGATCATTCCTGATCTCCAAATGGACATCTGAAGTTTCATAAGACTGGCAAAGAGTATGATTTTCATATACTTTTATTATATATCCTTTCACTTAAGTACACTCGCCCGATAGATTTCAGTACCAATCGTAATATATAATGGTAAGCTATGTTGTTGGTGATATTATTAGCTTTTCATCCGATAATAGATATATAGGAAGTTGATGAATTCAGATATATCATTCTCTTGACTGAACAGAGATATTACTTGACCTTTGTATAGATGAATTATGATGGATCCTGCCTCGATAGCATTCATCGTTCTGAAGCTTGCTATGACACAATACCACTTCCGAGGGAAGGATTCAGTACCACTTCCGAGGGAAGGATTCAATACCACTTCCGAGGGAAGGATTCAATACCACTTCCGAGGGAAGGATTCAATACCACTTCCGAGGGAAGGATTCAATAGTGCTGAAGTGCGTGAGGATATTTAAGAGGATACATTCTGCTGGCTTATGAATCAGTGTCACTGTAGTAGTAAAAGTAGTTAGTAACAGTATTGCTACTGATAATGATGATAATAATAAGAACAATGATTAACCGTGTATTAGATAATTGTATCCCAAAGATGAAAGATATCCAGATTGACAAATTTTAAACAGTGGGGATATATGAAGAGTGGAATGAGGGGAGGGGGAGAGGAGGACTCTAAAAAGATAATAGTAAGACATTCGACTGACCATGGATGATATTCACAATGACTGGGTTGGAGATGTTCCTATTGTTGTCTGGTTCTCTACAATTTTGCGGCTGGACTGCAACTCGGGGAAGGGGGACATCAGGTTGGCAGGAGGTGACGGTGGCGACATTGGGACAATGACTTTCTTTCTGAACTGTCGGTTGATGTTCAGGTGATGGTTGGAGAGGCGAGAGAACCAGTGTGTTGAGCACCTTCTGGCAGGTGGTGTAGGAGGGACCAAGGATGATCATGCACCTCCCTTGGTACACCTTCTCTATTACCTTCTGTTGTGTGGGTGACTGAGGAGGAAGACCAGGTGGGGAAGGCATGGGTGAATCTGGAATGAATAAAGGTTGAGAAGTTGCTCTTGGGTTCAGGTGCCGGGAGTCCAAGCCTCTTGAGTCTACAAAGAATATGAAGAAGGCAGCTGAAGGATTTGATGATTGTGCTGACATGTTCCTTCCAGCTTAGTTTATCGTCCGAAAGGGACCCGAAGCTTAGTGGACTGGATAGCTTGGCAAGGGCTTGGGCCTAGCGAGACAGTAGAGGGTGGGAAAGGGCTGGAAGCGAGCCTGATGTACATGACTATATGGTTCTGGTTTATAGTGACCTGGCTGGCAGCGATCCAAATGTGGAGGCTGGGAAGTGTGTCCTGGGAGGGTGATGTAGATGAGGGGAGCTGTTGTCAACGTTGACACCAACGGTAGAGTCGTCCACGTATTTCCATCAGGACGTGCGCATCCATTCAGGGTATCATCTTTGAGGGCTTAGAATGCAGAAGGACCCCATCTTTGTGCCCTTCGGGACGCCACACATGAGGGACACTAAGTGGAGACGGTCCTCGGATGCGTACAGCCTGACGATGCTTACGGAGGAAGTCTGCAACGCCTGGAAGGAGATTCCTCGTGTCCAAATGGTTGATAACATTGTTAATGATTATTTTACGACTGACGAGACTGGAAACTTTGTTTGGGCCGGCAACGGTGGAAGCTGGAGAATCCTTGTGTCTACGTTGCGACAGATAAAGTCTGGGGACCTGACGAAGTACAAGGTGGTATAAGATGTCTTTGAAGAGGTCTTCATATTACCAAACTGATGAGAGTCTATGGAAATTGTAGTGTGTGTGTGTGTGTGTGTGTGTGTGTGTGTGTGTGTGTGTGTGTGTGTGTGAGCCAAGCACGCTTGCAACTGTACAAACAGATAAACCTTCCATGTATACTCGCAACTGCACTCAGTATAGGACCCGGATTGTGATATTCAGAATGTAGGAGTCTGGGTGACTTGTGGTGATGGTGGGCGGAAGCAATCAAAAGGTAATCTTTGTACGTCTGGCAGGGCAGGAGGTGCGGCCCCGCGATAACAACATTACCATATCTTGTAGGAAAGGACCAGCTCTCGCACCTTAAGCCTCCATTAGCGTGGCGAAGTCGTACGTCGATTCTTTACTGTGTTTTTGAGTTGCTTTTCCTTCCTCTCTCTCTCTCTCTCTCTCTCTCTCTCTCTCTCTCTCTCTCTCTCTCTCTCTCTCTCTCTCGGAAATTAAAGCGGTAATTTTCTAGGGTAATCGGAGATGTTTTCTGGCAACGTTGACCTCATCTCACCGTGGCGTAACGTGACCCGGCATTATGTTCCTCTCCTTCTATATATACATCTCTCTCTTAAAAGGGCGAAGGAGGAGCTGAGGAGGACGAGTCTTAATGTAAAAACAAAATCGGTAATGCCATCTGGAGGCGTCTTGCCTCACTTCCACCAAGTTAGATGGAATCTTTCTCTGCTTCTTGACCTTTACGGAAGAAAAAAGACGCAAGTAACTAGCATATATATATATATATATATATATATATATATATATATATATATATATCGTTTAATGTTGCTATATTGTCAACAGTGGATCAGTTCCACGCAGGTGTAAGACACCTCAGACCTCTCCACTTCTAAAGTGTTCCTCTACTTATATACACCGTCATCTACTTTATCCTCGCCATACGTGCAGTGAAGGTCATGTAAAGTTATTTTTCTTCTCTACACCTTCCTCGTTTTCTTTATCTTAAATCTACCATTGTCTAAATCTTGGATATTATCCCTTTTCCAGGCAGTCTGCTCTGATCGTTCCAGAGGCAATAGTCTTATTTTCCAGCACCTGGAATGCCTCCTCCTCTTCTGGCATACCCAGAAGTTTTCCTTTTTGGTCCATGTTTATTGTATCTTGTCTGGCTGCACGTTAGAAAGCCTTTTACAGGATTCATATAAGACAAACACGACATATATATATATATCCTTCTCACTCGATGCAAACATGCATGTCCCATTCACGTAAACGGTCCAGATTGCATAACCATCTTATGCAACATTCATCCCGGCTTGAGAATTCCTGAACCGTTCCAATAATTATTCACATTACCGAAATTAATCCTTCATTAATGGGACTCCTCGGAGCACCTGTATAATTATCTATAATTATGCAGCAAGGTGGGCACACTATTGGCAAAGTAATGCTATCGACGCCAACTCTATAACTCGAATTATTTTATTGGAATCTCTTGTGATTATAGAAGAGGAATTGTGTTGCATTATTTAGTTATTATAGAACAGGATCTTTACTGGATTATTTAATGATTATAGCACAAGTGTTACACTGGATGATTTGGTGATTATAGACCAGAAGTTATACCGGATGATCTAGTGATTATAGAACAGGAATTATGCTAGTTCTCACAATCATGGTCAAGGAATTATAGATTATCTAGTAGTTATAGTACGGGAATAGTGTATGGAATTTCTAGTGGTTATAGCACAAGAATAATACTCGGTTATGTAATAATTATAGAACGGGAACTATTACTGATTACCTACTGGTTATAGTGCAGGAATCTAGCAATGATGGTACAGAAATTACGCTGGATTATCTGGTGATTCTAGGGAATGAATAATACTGGATTGTACGACAGTTATCACACAATGGATATCATAGGCGTATAATCTATGATAGATAATAGATAATAGATTATATCAAAATATGGTCACTATACGTATCTTTTACCAAAATTATTTTGTATGAAGAAAAGACATTTTTTTTTTTTTTTTTTTTTGCATATGACAATGATGTAGTGATCACAAGATTATTGAATGTGTCAGGTATTTTGTACTTTGTGAGAAGCCACAGTGCAGTGAAAAGTGATGGGAAGATGGCAGTGAAGTCAGCCAGCACTAAGATGGGACTGCAGTGAAACTATAGAGGCAGTGTACTGAGCGGTATGGTTTATGATGAAATACAGTGAACAGAGAATTTAAAGTCTGTATCGAGAAGAACAGTGAACAAAAATGATTAGAATGTATTCGTTGTTGTAGTGAATGATGTAGAAGAAAGGAAGTAGAATATTGCTTACTGTATTACCTATTGTAGTTAATTAGATTAATACATTGGATAAAACAACAGACACTCAGTGTTTTGAATACTGCAGTGAATAATGTATTGCGTGTTGAAGTTTATAGTAGTGCGAATTATAGTTTATATAGCAGTGAATAACATAAACATTATGAATGATATTGTGAAAGCGAAAGAAATGTCTGTGAACAGCGTTATGAAGAGATGTATAATGATGAAATGATAATGAAGAATGTCATGATCGATGAAGTGAATATGATAGTGAAGGAACAGACAGTGAATAATGATCATACTTCTCACTGTAGAGGGTAATCCAACACACAGTGTGTGTGTGTGTGTATCGAGTATACAAAAGAGAGGCAGGGAATTTTTCAAGATAATAAATCGTGAAGGTAAGGGGAAAAAAAAAACTTGCGGTGAATAATATTTTACAGTGTAGTGAACAAAAGTCTTTTATAGAGTAGGGCTGAAGATGGATTTTGTGGGGAGGGTGGGAGTGAGGGGGAAAAGGGGTGGTTCGGTTAAAAGTGTGGGTGTGTTGGTGGGGTTAGTAGTGTGGGGTGTGGGTGGAAGAGGGGGAGGGGGCAAGGAAGATCAATGGTGGGTATATATCTTGGGCGAAACTCACGAGTAATCCTAGTCACTGATAAACCATCAGGCCAAGAATTTCTATTTTTAAGATTACTTTTTCTTTCTTTAGTGCGGTAAGCTTATATATATATATATATATATATATATATATATATATATATATATATATATATATATACCGTGTCTTCTCTTTGAAGTAAAGTTTGTTAGTGTGTGTGTGAAGAGAGAGAGAGAGAGAGAGAGAGAGAGAGAGTAGTGCGTGGAGTTACGTCATGGTGTGTCGTGAGGTAAGAGTGTGTTATCAATTCCAGTTTCACCCAGCGAGGGAAAGACTCCAGCCACAACTGAAAGCAAATGTCCATCAGGTAGTTCATTCCAAGACTCGGTACAAAATTATTCGATATCTCTCATACCGATGCTTCGTTCATCTAAGGAACTACGATGAAACCAGAACGTGTATCTCTGTATCAAACGGATACAATAACGAATAAGAAGGTAGATGTTTCCTGAGAAATTAAGGTCTACATGTTACGTGAAATTGATAGATTTTCATGAATCAATTCTATATTGTAGCTAGATATTTTTTTTTTTTAACAGTGGAATCTTACTTGCTTGACAAGCTGCTGTTATCACTGAACCAAACGTTCAGGTTCACTACAGAATCTGTCCACCATCGCTTGAGTTAGTTTGCGACTGAAAATGAGGGGCGCTAGGGAGTCTCCTTGCTGGAGCACTTCGACTGTTTTCACTTCTTGTTCGCTAGGGACCAGCAACGTCGGAGATGTGATGTAGACGAAAGACTGAAGACCCTCATGATACAGTATTATGTATTTATATTAAACAGTCGAAAAACTAAAGATTGGACAGAATTATGTTTTTCTAGCTTTAGCAAAACTTAGACTTGCACCTATTTACGTTTCTTTCAAGTTTCGTCTGAGCTGCGGCTTATTTTTAGAGACAAAATTAGGGAAACGGAGTCAGATGTAAACAGGAACGTAAGTTGTTTGTGGGCCAACTGACGTCCGTGGATCCTCCCAGCACCATTCATGAGGAGACGTCGCCCTGGTAACAGGCTGTGGAGGAAGTCACCAGTTCCAGTGCAACGTCTCCACCTCCCCCAGCAACAGGCTGGGGTGGGGTCAAGTAGGCAGGCAGGCAGGGGTGGTACTCACGTCATGCCCCCCTCCCCCCCCCCACAGTATCATCAACCTTCTGTATTATTTAAGAGGCAATCTCCCGTAGCCTTCTCCTGGTGCCATTTTTTAATATTGCTTCAGCCGCCGAACGCTTGCACGAGTAAGACTTTTGGGTAACAAGTACGTCCCTATCCTTGCGTGTTATAACATGTTCTATGAAGAAAAGAAAACTTGTAAAAGGGTTGTTTAACGTCCATCTTATTTAGAAATTCTGAAGTGAGTGTAGTTCTGAATCTCATCGTCTCTGTAAATAATAGATGAATGAAATGAGACAATCTTATTTGCAAGAGAGTCGTAGTTGCTGTTTGGTAGTTAAGGTCTGAGGTCTATCAACAGCCAGGATCATTAAGGTCAGTAACGTCAAGCTATGTTAACAACCGAAGGATTTGAAACACAATTCTGTCCACAGTCCACCCAGCTGTTCATCCTCCAATGAGGGCTGGCCGATAAACTGTGTATTTGTTTTTCAAAATAGACC